>NC_138804.1:3085000-3725000 GCF_965178545.1 Coloeus monedula | reverse complement strand
TAGACACTGATGTGCCTTTTGAGACCTCGCTAACCCCTAGTTTATCTGTTTAATTGTAGGTATGTATATTAGGTTAGGCTGGGAAGTTTTTTTTAAAAACAGAAAAGCGTGATGGAGGTAACATTTTATTTAATAACTTCAGCAAATTATAAATTAACTTCACTCTTCTTTACCTTTCTGTTTCATATTTAAATAGATAAAACTTTTTAACTTTAAAACTTAGTTTTAGAACTGATTCTTTTGGCTTTGCTGCTTAAGGAGATTAGTATAGACTTGGATATTTCCTTCTGGAAAAATGTACTAAACTCAATACCTTTGGCTCATATAATCCCTGTTATCCTAACTCCTCTCTCTATCCAAGTAAATAACTCTCACAATATGTCTGGATAATTACCCGTGGTATAGTTACACCTCTGGCAGATTAAATTAACATAGAGCATGCCTAGTTCCCTTTGCTCACCTAAGTGCCCTGTGATTGATTGTGCCCCTTGATTAACTCTGTCTGGGAGTGGCTGGAATCTGCTTTTTGGCAAATAATAACTCCACTCTCCTCTGCTGCTCTCGTGCCCAGTAACCCTGGGACAGTGCCCTGGCTCAGCCAGTTGGAAATGGATGGATTAACCATAGTCTCTGTCGTAGCTGTGCCCTGTGAAGCAGCTCCGGTGTTGGGTCAGGTATTGACATGGACGTTTCTCTTGTCTTTCCAACCACAGGATTGATCTCAAGTTAAACAAAAAGCCAAGAGCTGTAAGTATCCGTGCTCTGTCTGTGTTTTCATTGCTCACCGGAGGGGCTGGCTGACACCCAAGCTTAAAAAAACCCTCCTGCTGCTGTCATTTAAGTTCTTATTGTCATGGTTGAGGAGTGTCACAGTGTGAGATCAGCATTGTCTCCTGGCTGTAACAGCAGCTGAGGCCAGGTGGGCTGTTCTGAGCTCGGGTCACAGATAACTCCTGTATGCTTCTCATGGAAAAAGCTGCTTTGCTTCCTGTTATCTTGTCATGATTTGGAGCATCAAATCTGGTTTGAGTTGATACTCAAGGTTGGAAGGGTCCCTCCTTTTCAATGTTTATCTGCAAGTAAAAGATCTGTTTTGCCTGCAACTAGTGGTGTGTGAGATGAGAGAGGACTGAGACCCCCAGCTCCGAGAGCAGAATCGGAGGTGGGAAGGTGTTAACGTGCCTGTGCTGTCCTTTCTCTGCAGGACTACTAGAGCCATCAGTGCTGATGCTCCTGCGATTTAGGTCTGTGACTCCCCACTGAGAAGCTCTGAAGCAGGATGGCAGCTGCAGCAGGAGTGACTCACTCTAAGGGACTTGGATGGGGGGAGGAAATCCTGGACCATGTACTTTGCATCATTTTTAAATCGCCTGAGTTGCAGGAAGACGAAGGTGGTGTAGTAGTTGTAGTAGTTCTGAATTCCTGACTGTTCTGTGCTTCCACCTTGGTCGGGAACTTCCTGAAACGGCTGATACTGCTGCCCCCTGTCACCTGCAGACCCACAGAGAGGCATTTCGTTTTCCACTGGAACTGGGGTAGGATTCAGTGTGTCCCATCCATGTTGTGAGACTTAGATTACTTTTGTTGCTGATATTTAGCTTTGCAGGTTTGTTTCTTTTGTTTTTGTTTTGTTTTGTTGGTTTTGTTGTGCTTTTTTTAAAGCTGAAGTGTACAAGTTGACTTTGGGTTTCTTTGTTAAGTCCGTGTAGTGGAAGGTTCTTCATTTTGTGGAGCAGCTCTTTTGATTCTTACTCAAGCAGAGAAGAAGGTAGTTTAACCCTTTTCTCTTACTTTCATTTTAAACACCATCTCCCGATATTCCTCAGTGCATTAGGTGCAGGAAGGGCCAGAGCTCAGAGCCAGCTCTTCGCTGTCGCTGACTTTGGGTGGGTTCTCTTTTTAATACAAACTCTGTCATTTGTACATAAACAATAAAAGTTCAATGTTTGTCTCTTCTCATGGTTTATTCAGTCCAAACTTTGACTCCTGGTGCTTTTCTAGTCTGAGGACTTCTCTGGAATTCTTCCCCTTTGGCACTGGAGCTGTTCCTTGTCCCATGGCCCATGGGAGGTTCACTTGGTGCTTTCTCTCCTCAGGGTAGCTGTAACTAAGTGCTGCAGGGAGTGCCAGGCTCTAATCCCCAGCTGTGTTTGGCTGATCCTGCTGCAAGGCAGGACTAGAATGTCCATGGTTCTGCTGGTGAGGGCATATTGCTTGCAGATCAGGGCTGAGCCAGCTGGATTTTCCCTGGAGCAGGACAAAGGGGTGAGGGCTGGGTGCTCCTCACAGCAGCCAGGTCAGAATCTTGGTGTTGCTGTTGAACTGAGCTTTGCTTCGCTCAGCATGGGGAGTTGCCTTCTTTTTCTGTGCTGGGATGTGTTTGTGTAACCCCTGCTGCTGGAGGGAGATGTGGGAACGGGGCCATGGGACTGAGTCCCCTGGAGTGTGCACAGCCCTTGGAAGAGCCGAGGAACGTGCAGAACGTGTGTTCTGCTGCACCTCTGCTCCCCCCTGGGGTCTTCCTCAGCTCTCTCCAAGCACCCCACTGTGTGCAGGGCAGGGCCTGAGCGAAGGTGAGTGCGCAGGAGCAGAATTCTCCTTTGGGCTGTGTCTGATCCGGGGATCAAGGCAGCTCCTTGTTTGTTCCCAGAGGGAGCTGGCTTATCCCACAGGGAGCTGTGTCTCTGCTCGAGGACTGGCGGCTGCTTCTCCACGGGGGGGTTGGGGAGTAGAGCAGCTTAAAGGCCAAGCTACGAAGCTGGCCTACTTCTGTGTGTTTTAAATTACAGAGTTTAAGTACAGCGGGGTGGAAGATCTAGGAAACAGCATAAACTACAAGGCCTTGCTCCTCCATAGTTCTGGAAAAAGGAATTCTCAGCTGATGGTTTTCATTCCCTGGCCTCAGTACAAAAACAGTTCTCCTGCTGTTGCTGCTGCTCCAAGCAGGGATGGCTGGAGAACCTGGACTGCAGAGGCTGAAGTCTCTGCTGCACCTCTGACCTCGAGGAAAGCTGCCAGACTTCTTCAGGCAGAACATTTTGGAGAAGCAGCAAAGGGCTGGTGTAGCTTGGAGCCCTATGTGCAGGCAGGTTGTGTGTCAGGGTCAGCTCCACGTTCCCTGTGACACGTTGGGGTGCTGCAGGGACAATGGGGCAATGCAGCCATTTGTGCCTCCCGCTGTGCTTGTCACCAAAGAAGGGGACAGCCTGTTCTGCCCAGGTCGATGTCTGATGGCAGCAGCCTGGGGGGAGCACACTCATCGGGGCAGAAAGAGAAATGGCAAACACTTGACTCAGTTAAAGGCTGTTCCCTGCTGGGTCCTGACTCCAGCAGTTGTGCCTAAAACTTCCATTTGATTTCGGAACACTTCGGTTTTACTTCCTAAAGAGCCTGAGTGACTAAAGACCCCCAGGACAGCCAGTGCCTGGGCACAGGAGTTAGAGGGAACTGCACAGGCTTTACCTGAATGCTAATTAAAGCTAAAAGTAGCAGTTAGAAATATATCCCGAGTCCTTTGCTGGTGAAAAATGAATCCTGAGCAAAGAAAAGAGTAGAAGAGCAGCCACTGTCCTTATGGACCCCAAAGGTGGAGCGTTAGAGAAACGCTAATCCCTGCACCGCCCCGTCACCAAGAGGATTAGGCAGGAGTTCATCTGGTCGCCGAGGGGCAGGAGGGGCCGCGCCCGGTGCATGGCTGGGTAAGGGGGCTGAGGGGAGGGGGCAGCGGGGGTCCCGCGTGGGGGGATCCGGCCCACAAACGCTCCGGTCCCCTCTCGCTCTCCTGGCTCATGGCTCCCATAGTCCGGGGCTCGTCAGCTGTGTCTCCTGGTCCGCAGGGAGCCATGGGCCGGCAGCGCGCACCGCCCGGGCCGTGCTGGAGGCGGCTCCTGCGTGCCGGCTGCTGGTGGCTGCTGTCGCTCTGCGGGACGGCGCTGCGGGGGCTGCGGGGGCTCTGGAGCCTGACGTGGGTCGGTATCTCCCCGGGGACCTCCCCGCACCTGTGCCGGCTCCAAACGTGGCGGGCGGGCGGAGCCGGGGCAGGGGAGCTCGGGGGGGCGATCGCTGTGCCGCTGGTGCTGGGGGCTGTGGTTTGTAGCCACTGGGGCAGCTGGAGGGGGGGAGCGCGTCACCACAGCACCCGGCAGCTCGGCTGCGGCATTGGCACCCTCGTCCCGGGGGGCTGGTCCTTGGCTCAAGGCACTGTGTGGCTGTGCCCACCAGGAGCCCTGGGGACACGGGGACATCGCTCCAGGCTCTGCATTCCACAGGGCAGGTGTGAGCCGTCCTCTTCCCCAGGTCCTGCTGATCTGCTACAAGAGCTGCTGGGATGGCGCTTTCCAGGTCACCGAGGAGGTAACTCCCCCCGTGGGAGGCCCGCGGCGATCGTCAACCCCCAGGACGCAGCCGAGCCCGGTGACACGGCCCACTGAGTGGCACGAGGGGGGTTCCCCAGACAGGGATGGTGCCAGGGGGCCCTCTGGGCTCAGCTGCCCATGGACCTGTCAGTCCCCACTGTCCGTGTTGGCTTCCAGCTCGGCACAGCCCTGCAGCTGAGACTAGAGGGGAGTGAGGAGGAGGAGGATGGGGACTCAGATTCTGCACTGGAGCCTGGACAGACAGGTACGCCCCTGGCCCAGGGGTGTCCCTGGGGCTGGCAGGTGTCATGGGGGACTGGCAGCAGCTGAGCTGTGGTGCCAGGGCAGTGGTGGGGCTGCAGCAGCATGGTGATGCCAGCGAGGCCATGCTGCGGAGGCTGGAGGCACTGGAGGCCGACGTGCGCTTCCTCTGCACGGAGCTGGGGGCTGAGAAGCTTCTGTGGAGCAGCCGGTTCCTGGAGCTGCTGCGGGAACAGCAAAGCCTGCACCAACGGGTGAGTCCCCTGTGGGGTCCAGCCCCCACAGTCCCTTCTGGCACTCCAGACCCTCACACCCTATTCCAGCTGCAGGAGCTGCCATGGCAGTGGAACAGGGGTGACAGCCCCGAGCTGCTCGGCGAAGCAGAGGACCAAAGTGCCAGTGGGAGTGAGGGAGAGAGCCCAGAAGGTAGGGGCCAGGAATTGCAGGGGGCCCAGGGAACCAGTAGCTGGGGAGGGGGGACCTGCAACCAGAGCTGGGGATGGGGCAATGTGCTGACTTCTGCTAATGGGCAGTATGGGCAATGCACCTGGGCCCTGGGTGGCACTGGGCAGCCTGGGGAGGTACTTGGGAGGAGGGTGCTGGGAAAGGCTCCCAGTTCTCTGCATCAGTTCCCACCAGGAGCCTGGCTGGGTGCTCCCACTGGTGTCCCCTCCCTTTTGTTCTGTTCCAGGACGCCAGTGGACGGAGGCACCACAGAAACCACGTAGTTTCATCCAGCCTGACAGGCAGAAAATGTAAGTGAAGATGTGAGCAGGGCCTCAGCAAACCAGGAAGGATCCACACATTCCTCCCTGCCCAGGCCCTGCAGGACACAGGCCCAGCTGTATCCCTGTATGTGCCTCCATCCCTTGGTGCTGGCTGGGCCTGGCCCCATCCAGCAGAACTGCAGCCATTTCCCAGGAGCAGGAACCAGCTGGGAAGCAGGTCAGGACGAGCCACTGGCCCTGGGCCTGCCCCAGGACATGTGACAGCCCTCTCTGCCCAGGGCCGGCCCCGGGCTGACTCTGCCCCATGGGGGCTGGCTCTGGTGAAGTCCACCGAGGAGCATCCTCCGGCTCTGCTGCTTGGTGGGAGGTTCCAGGAACAAGGAGTCTGGTCAGCGCTGGCTTCAGTCACCTTGCTCTGGGGTGACGATTGCAAAACTCACCCAACTGACTTCCTGATCGGCCAGATCCATCCTCTCAGTCAGCTACTCCCGCACATGTCGCAACCCTGGGCCAGCTCCTTGAGACAGCGGTCAAGGGCAACCGGCTCCCCAGGCATGGCTGATGGCCCCTCATTGGCCAGAACAACTGGGCCCGGGATGCTGAGCCACGGGAGCACCAGCACTGCAGGGCTGAGGGGCTGCCTGGTGCCCAGGCCTGGCCCAGCACAGGGGGGCTGCATCCTGGCCCAGGCTCCCACTGTTCAATACAGGCAGCCACTTTCCATCGGTTGTGTCTGCCTGGTCTTTGTCCGGCAGAGCCAGGACAGCTGCACCAGCGCCTGGCAGTCGCCCCCAGGCCCCAGCTCTCTGGGGACAGGGACAGGATGAGCTCTTGCTGAAGCAGAGCAGGGACCAGCACCCACCTGCAGCAGGCAGGATCGGCAGGGATCTGTCCTCCCAACGTGCCCGTGCAGCTCCCACACGCAGGGAGCTGATGCAACCCAAATAGCAGCGGCCTGACTCACCCTGCACCCACCTGGCCCCAGTGTGGTAGAGGTGGGACAGCCCCGTGCTGCTCAGAAATACCAAAGTAAACCAACTCCTGCAAATGAGCTGCTCTGGGGGCCCTGCTGCAGTGAAACCCCAGTCCCAAGCTGCTCCCCCCACTCCCACAGGAATCACAGCAGCATCCATGCTGAGAGACCAGGGGAGTACCAGACAGTGATGTGACAAGGTCATGTTCCTGCTGTAGCCACCTCTCCTGTGGCAATCCTTGGGCTAGAAATTGCCAGCCAGCCCTCAGGGGCCAGGGTGCAGGAGGTCGAGGGTGGCATCAAGCAGCATTAGCTGCAGCCACCAGCTCTACCCCCTGCTGGAGCAGCCCCTCACCACAGCACCTGCAGCAAGGCAAGAGTCACTGCACAGGCCATGCACAGGCCATGTAAACCTCTCCCCAGCCACCACACCATCCAAGGCCTCCTGACCTATTGCTTAACCTGAAGCTGTATTTACTCCAACACATTTGTGCAACATTGCTCCTCAGTCCTGGCCAGGAGCCTCAGTGGATTTGTCAAGAGGGCTGAGCAGGTGGCTGCTGCCCCAGACAGGGCTTTAGCTTCCAGGGGGGATTCAGGGCCCTTAGGAAAGGTGACAGAACTGAAAAGCCTGTGGGTGGAGGGCAAGTGCTGACAGCATCTGCACAGGTAGCACCACCATCACCATCCCAGCATCAGCCTCCCCCCCCACTGCCCTGGGGCAGCACCCAGCTCCTCCCCAGCACCTTTCCGTTCTCTTGTATGCAATATTTACTTTGCAGTTACTCTCTTCCTGCAGTCCTGTCTTAAAGGGAGGGTGTGCTGCAGAAGCAGTTTGGGATACAGGGTGCAGAGTTGCTGCCATGCTCAGGACCTCTGTTCCTCTTTGTGGGGAAGAGCAACAGCCCAGCAGCACTGGGGGAACACAGGGGGTTGATGCTGAATCTGCTCCCATGTACAGCACATACATCACCACAGCCCCTGTGATGGTGCCCACACACACCATCTCCTTTCCCACAGCCTGCACAGGAACCTTTCAGCTTTCTGCCTCTGAAAATGCCTTAAAATGCTAGAACTGAGTTAGCCACACCCTGGAAGCCCCCAGTGGGAGGGAACCAGCTGAGTTCAAATGGAAGTTCAGGGAGCAAGGGCAGCACAGGGCAGTGCTGCCAGGGAGAGGCAAGCAAGCCCTGGAGAGCAGATGGGCCCTGCTTGGAGGAGCCAGCCTCTCCTGAAGCTCAGCACGAGGCTTCAGTAGCACACAGCTGACAGGATGAGGGCTGGGAAGCCCCTGAGCACAGGAAACCTTCAACAGGCCCTTGTGTGACCTCCTTCCCTCCAACAGCCCAGTGAGCTGACACACAGATCTGACCCATTTTGGCTTGCCCAGGAACACAAAGCAAACACCCAGCAGTCACAGCAAGCCCCAGGAAGTGCTGAGCCAAAGCATGCATCCCCAAACCCCCACTTTAACAGTCCCAGCAGGCTTGCCAAGGTGTGCAGACAGGCAGCCCCACCACTCCTGGCACTGAGGAGTGTATAGGGGAAAAAATTCCCATTTCCCAAATCTCTGGCACCACACTGAGCTTGGAAATGGGGACACAGAACCTTGTGTGAATGAAGGAGAAAATTCGGAGAACAGCAGTAGGAGTGTGGCTGGGCTGGCTGGCTGCCCCAGCAGCACACACAGCAGTTTGGGGGAATAACTGACCAGATCTGTGCTAGGGCCTGACCCTCCCAAACTACTCCCTGTGCCCCCAGGACTGTCACTGTAATAGAAACATCACAACCCAAGTCAGTCAGCTCCAGCTCTTCCTCTCCTGGTTGTGATAATGAACCTCTACACTGATTGCTTTACTTGTGTCTCAGTGCAGCTTTGAGAGGTGCAAAAATAAACATTTACCCCCTCTACACATCCCGTAAAGTTACCTATTGTCTTATACAGGAACACAAGCCTTAAAATCCTGCAGCATTTTTCTATTACAGATCCCATTATGGACAGCAGCAAACTGCTCACCTGGTTAAAGGTGTGCTCAAATGCCTGACACACCACTCCATCCCCCCCACCATACACGCACAGAGCCATGTGAGCTCTGTCACTGCAGTAACATCCTCAGAGGCTTCCTCTCCCACAGTCAGTAAAGACCTTTCAGATTGTGAGGTTGCAGGTTTGTTTTGAAATGCAGCTGGTCTCTGGAGCACCTGCCCCCCTGGTTTCTGATTAACTAGAGTCACTGCCCTGTGGTAAATGAAGAGCACAAGTTTCAATACAGACCATAAAGTTATTTAACCAGTGAGATAAGAACATGCTGTGCTGCAGTGGAGCAGGTGGGAAGGGAAGATCCTTACACCGCAATGTGAGCGCCGATATTCCTGCTGCACTTCCCTCCCAGTCCATAACAAATCTTCAGAGTGAAGTCTGGACATGTTACCATTCACATATTCCACATATCTGACACAGATGTACTGTAACTGAATAAAATATGTATTTATTTCCAGGCTGTACTGCAGAATTGCCCCATAAAGCCAAACAGTCCACACTGATTCCAAAATTCCCAGGAGTGTGCTGTGCCTTAGCACCTGAGACACCCACACTGTGGTGCTGAGAGCCAGTGCTGCTTCTCGTCCCACCTCCCCTGCCAGCACCTGCCCCAGGCAGTGAGCAACCCCAGTAAAGCCAAATAAACAGCAAACACTGCACATGCCCTTATCTGTCACAGCACATGGATGTTTTGGTCTTGCTGCATTGATTAACAGCCTGTCAATAACCAGCCCTCAGACTGTGCACAGAGATCCAAAGCCTGTCAGAGGAACCCTGGGGAGGAAGGATAATTTCTCTGACTTTCCTGAAATGCCAGCCAAAATGTTGACTGTTCCTCCACAAAGCCACCAGAGACCAAATATGTCAACTCAGCAGTTTTTATTTGTATAACACAGTTCTTCCTTTGCCGTGGCTGTCACATGGCTATTCAGTACATGACTATACTGCACAGTGATACAGAAAGTTCAGCAAGTGTCAGCTGGGGAGTATAAAATGTTAATCTTCTCATTGCAAGAGAGGCAGCAGATACCAGCATTTCACCAGAAACCCAAACCCACCTTGCCAAGTAACATGGCTGAGGTGAGAACAGCACTGATTAAAACTGCAAGCAGCAAGGTGCTGAACAGTAACATTAAAAAACATTTTTTCTGTCATTTACAAATATGTAAAGTATCAGGTTACTTAAAATTAAGAAGCATTTTGCTTACTAACATGAAACATTACTAATTTGTAATGTATCATTATTAACCAGGTATACAGGTTTCTGTGTCCCTGTGGTTTCGTGGCACATGGTGCCAGTCTGGGCAGGTCATTCCGCGGACATCAGAGGAAGAGCAGGAATAGACAACACTGTTCCCAGGAGGGTTTCAGCTGCATTCCACTCTCCCCTTCCTAATTTGCCACTCAATAACCTTGGTTTAACCACAGAAGGGCGTATTGTATTTAGAAAACAACAACACACAGAGATACAATGTGTATCAACAAATCAACTGCTTCTGGCCTTCAAGTGTCAGGAACATTTCTGCATCCTAAGCACAGCAAAACTCCAGGACCAGAACCAATTACTACAGCAATTTGTTCTGCATATTTAAAGTCTCTTACAGTACCTACAATAGAAAACATCTTACAGAGTAAGAGGAAGTGAACAGGAACAGCCTTGCCAAATAAGTCTTACTCTACAATTCTGGATGCTGCTCTAGTTGGGCACAGCCAAAGGGGACAGGGGAATATATTGGTGAGGAAGAAGATGAAGCAACAGCTTTACAGAGCAAAATATTAAAGACTCCTCAGGAAGGGCCCTGGCAGCAGTCCAGATGTGATGCAGCTGTTCTATTGCTCTCTGAAGGCAAAAGGCACGTGACAAATCCTTGCCAATGCTGTACAGAGCCAGCCTGGAACAGGCACCAGCAAGGTGACAGTTCCAGAGCAGTGCTCACAGCATGCTGTGCTCACCCACCTGCTCTGACACTGCAGTGTTCAGCACATGCCCAACACACAACTCACATGCAGCTCTGGAGCAGTGGCTGGCTACTCCTCCGGAGCAAGGACTCTGCCCCTGGCTCCTGGGAGCTGAGCAGCTCACTAAGCACTTGTGGTCCATGTGGCAGAATTACCCCACCTCAGGAAGATAAGATGAGGTGGGAGGGGTGTGGAAAACATCATTCAAGAAGTGCACCAGTAAAACCAGTCAGATAAACCCAGTTTCAGATTACATTAATAACCCAACATTCACCGCAGATCTGAATGGTGGGATTTAGTGAAGAGGCTTAGCCAGGACCTAACAACAGTATTGGCAAGGCATGTGAGTTCTCAAAAACTAGCCTTAGGCCACTACAAAGGCAGCACCCACTTCTCTCACATACAGTTACGGACAACTGCAGGAATTTGGGGTGTGCCAGTCTCCCATGAACCCCAAAGGAACAGTCCTGCTATAGAACTGTAGCCTCCCTCCCTGCTTAGCAGCCCCTGGGGAAGGTGGGACCCTGGGGTGCTCTCACCTCTCCCACAGGCCTGCAGTCATAGCTGGAGCAGAATTTGCTGTGAGCACACATTTGGCATCCAACCTCCAGCTAGAGTCCAGTACTTCCAAAGGAATAAGAAGGAGCACTCAGAAGGCATCTGTGGCAGCTGCAGAGGCAAAAACAGCCCTTCAAGCTCTCCCCATGCCCAGCTGCCCTTGGCACCTGCCTCACATACCTGGGTTCTGGGCCTTGTAGGTGAGGATCTCTGCTGCCAACCTCTGGGGGTCCAGCAGCCGGGGGAAGCGGCTCATCACAGCATCAACCAGGTGTGGGTGGAAGATGCCGCAGAGCTTGACGTGCACGCTGGCCCGCTCCTCAGCAAACTGCTCCGAGCCAGCCCAGGGCCCTGAGTCCCCGTACGCCGGCCCTGGGGCCCTCTGCACCACACGGGGGTCACGCACACCGGGGGATCTCACCTGAGGCAGTGCGTACGGCTCGGACCAGAACTCCCGAGAGCGGGGCAGGGCAGCACTGAACTCACTGGGCAGACTATACTGCCCCGCGGTACCTGGGTGCACAGGTACTCCATAGCCTGAGACAGAGTGGGGTGCTCCTGAGTGAGACATCTCAGGGCCATACTGCAAGAAGCTAGCACCAGAGGAAGAAGATTTATGGGAGCCATGCTTGTAAGAGATCAGACCATTCTGCTCTAAGCTGGGAGAATGTGGGTAGACAGGTCTCTGCCTACCACAGGTGCAGACGGCCACCTGCTCTGCATGGGAATGGTCACAATGACTGGTACATCTGTGAGGCCACATGTCAGACAGCTGGTTCTCCAGAGACCCAATGCCTGAGTCGAGATGCTCCTGAGAGATGTAAGACAGAGAGTCCATGTGAGGCTGCTGGTACCTGTCAGGGGAGACACTGCCTGACACACAGCCTTTGGCCTGAAGCGGAATGTCACTGGCCTTGGCTTTGTGGGCCAAGCTCTTCCTCTCTGCAGAGACCTTCTGCAAAGAGCTTTTGTCGCTCTCTGTGGGCACAGAGCACAAGAGCTCTGCCTGGGAACCCCTTTTGCCCTTTTTCTCCTCCTTGGCACTGGTACTTCTGGTTGGAGACAGCCTTGCGTTGGCACGGAGTTCATCAGCTAACGAGCGCTGGGGCTGGTTGATCCTTTCAGGATGGTAGAACTTACATTTAATTCCGTAGGTGCATTTTTTCCCTGTAAGGAAAGCCAGAGCATGGAGCGACCAGCTGGATTTGACTAGATTATGAATGACACTTGCACAGACACCTTGTTCTTCACATAAAGAAGGCACATCTTACCATAAGGGCACTGCTGTTTCTTGTGTTCTGGAATTACAGGTTTCTTCCTGAGGAAGTTATCCAGGCTGGGGCCATGACGCCCTAAGGGATCATCTGGAGGCATAAACCTAAAGAAAAACAAATCTCAGTCAGAAGCAGTTCACTTCTTCGACCTGAGGTTTGGTTTCTTCTCAAAGCCTCCTATTTCACTGAAGATCAAAAGTTATGTGAGCCCTACAATGCTCTCCCATTTCCCACAGAGATAACCCTCCTGCCACCCAGTCCACACCAGCACAAAATGCTTCCCTTCAGGCACAGAAGAGGTTCAATGCTTGGTTGTTGACCAGAATTAGTACCTGCTGCTGAGCCTGCTAATAATTGTCCTGTGAAGGAATTGCACCCTGAAGCTCTCCTTGGAGCTCCTAGCTCTAAACTAGGAGCAACTACTGGGATGCCACCAACTTCTTTTGCCTTTGTATCCTACAGCTTTTCTTTATTTCTTTACTAGCATTTTTCTCTTTTCATGCATTATTTGCTATTGCTTCATTAGAACAAACCAGCATGCTCACACAGATCTTTCTTAAAAGCCCAGGAAGACACGAGCATACTTGTCATTAACAAAGGAATACATCAACAGACGCTCTTCAATGAATTTCTTCCACTCGGGACGCTCGTTCTGCAGATCCCGGTAGGTGTCATTGGACACGACGATGCCGTCAGATTCGTGCGCCAGCTTCACAATGAACCGGTCATCGTAGCACACCACACGCTTGCCCCCGACCCGCCGCGATGGCGTGAACACCAGGATCTTCTTCTTCTCAAGGTCACGCAGAATGTACTGGTCTAGAGCAAACACAACTGTGAGCACAACTGCACGGCCCAAAGGCCTTCGCACAGAGTAACATTATAAATGAACAAAAAAATTCACGTGAAGTCATTCCATTTCTCCACAACCCAGACTGTACTCAACCCTGCTCACACTGTCCTGAGTTACTCAGAAATCTCTTTGCAAGTTCAGAGCAAACTCCCCTCAATTTGAATCATTCTGCCTAAATATGTTTCAGTTAAATACAAAGCACTAAGTGAGTCCCTGCAAGAGGAAAAAATTCAAGAAATAAAAGACAAGAAGTTAGGAAGCAGAGTAGTATTACATTCCTTGTTTTCTGAATTATTTCAACTGATTTAGGCAAAAGCTGGCTTAGGGGAGAGGTTAATGACTAATTCTCCCTGGTCAGATCAGCTCATTGCTGCTGCTCAGACTTTCCATTCTGAAGTTAATTACTGACTTAGCCAGAACTCTGCAAGCTCATTAAGTGACAGAGCAGTCAGCCCAAAAAGCTACTTTTGGTTTTCATATTTTCATACCTGTTATGAGTACATCTGGTCGGGGCTGCTCCTTCCTCCATGATGGCACAAAGACTGTAATATCCTTGTGTCCCCTGTCCCAGAACCACTGGACAGCCAGAAGGATACCTCGGCAGGAGAACACTTCTTTATTCCCATGGCTGCAAAGGAGAAAATTAAGACTTTAATTCCTTCATGATTCAGTACAGGCTAGTCAGGCAACGCATAAAGCAAAGCCAGCCAGCAACTAGGACAAGCCTCAGTAAAGTGTTGAGGAGCACAGGCAGCAAACACAGGTGCTTACCTTGTGTAACAAAATCCTCACTCAGACCTGCCCAGCATCCCTGTTCATTTCAGGATACCAGTAAACACCCAAATATTCACTGGGAGGGAGGGAGGGAGGGAGACAGCAGCTGGAACTGTTGCAGCAGCTCTGAAACAGCCTCTGCTTCAACCCTGGGCTTCTGAAGGTTATTTTTAGCCCAGAGTACAATGTGATCTGAAACCCTTTGTGCTACTCTGACAGCTAATGCCAGTGGCTGTTTCCTGCCAGGGTGCACTGTACCCTTACAGGGGGCTTGCTTGCAAAGTTGTTCTGATCACTTCAGGAAAACAAGATATTTTATGCACTCTCACCTCAAGGAAAGACAATTCATACCATGACGGCTCAAAACCTCATCTACAAATGCACTATTTGGACAAAACGGTAACATCTCCTGTGATCAGTGCTGGATGAGTGAACAGCTCATGGCACTTGGAGAACAAAGTTTGACAACCTTGTCAGAAGCCACGGACTGATGCAAAAAGCTTCTTAATTATTCATTAGGTTATATCAATAAGTTTCCAGACCATCTAGGAGGAATCTACCCCTCCTGGTTTACAAGCAGTACTATTTACAGTACAATCAGCTCTTCTGCTGATAGTGGTTCTGGCAAACTTTCAACACTTCTATTCCAGCCTGATATGTCACTCTGGGGATCCAATGCCTGTGTTCTGTGACAGCATTCTGGGAAGATGCCCTACACCAAAAGGAACTGCTCTCAGAATTCAGGAAGATCTTCCTCACCTGGGCACTCCTTCCATCTGCACCTGAACAACATTTTGGCTCCCACCACCCCTTGGCAGCCCAGTAGGCCCCTCACCCGAGCCATTCCTGCAGAGGCAGTGTTGCAGCACCACTACAGAGAAATTTCACTTCCCCTCCCAGCCTCATGCTTTCTTGAAACTACAAAGAAAGTTGAAGAGCTGTACAGAAGTACTTATTCTAGAAGAACTAAACACTTGGCAACAGAACTAACACCTAAAGAGACACCTAACATAACTCCAGTAAGAATCCTAAATTACAGAAGACTGACAATCACCATCAGAAGATGCTCTAAAAGTTTTCTCCAATATCAGATGGATTTAGCTATAAATAGCCAGGCACAGGTTACTGCAATTTTTAAAGAGATAAATGTGAAAAACAAATGCTTTTTGGTGGATTATTTTTTGTTTTGGGTTGTTGGTTGTTTTTTATTTTTTTGAGTCCCTGCTACCAACTCCAAATCTCCAGAAGGCAGCTAATTGGGCTGATCTGATTTGGCAGCAGCCAAGGAAAAATTCCCTTAGAAGGAAGTAAAAGCTAATTTCCACTATGATTTGCATAAGTTTGTCAAGAGCTGTTGAGGGAGGCCACAGTACACACTGCAAATGAATCAGCAGGGAACATCACACCATCAATACAGGAAGTTTCAGAATGGAATTCCCCTTCTAGCAAATTGCTTAAAAAAGCCAGACTGCTTCTCTCATGTCAGACCCTGTGCTCTGGCCTGCCCTGACTCACAGCTGCTGTGATTTCCCCTCTGCATTTTTGGGTAACTTTCACCGGTAAGAAGCTCCTCATTAACAAACACAGCCAATCCTGCTGTGTTTTAAGCCTGTTAAAGCCCAAGCACTTATCCAAGGTAAACTTTGCTGCCGAAGTCACTTATCAGCCTGGGCTCACAATAGGCCATTTTCCATAGTGCTCCCAGAGCTGTGGAGAGGGTAGGAACTACAACAGGTTCTCTTAAGGGACACCAGGCACGGCTTTCACTCTCCAGCCCTGTTCCACTGCCATCACCATTCTTCATTTGCCCTGGGACTCATGGGCACAGTAGCCCTTGCCCCATCTTTTCTCAGAACTGTCAGCCAGGGCTGGGAGAAAACGACACCTGCAAACAAACCTCCATGCAGCACTTTCACCTCAGACAAACCTACTGCAACCCACACGGCAGCTCCACCCGCACCAGAGGTTATTTTTTATAAAATCTGCATACACAAACATAAGCAACAAAGGAGGCAGCTTCTGAGCTGTAACAGAAAAAAGCTTTCAGAACCCAATTCAGAACCTGGTGCCTTACATTTCAAGAGCCCAGAACCCCCACTGTGCAGAGGTGGGGAACACATACTGCTGGGGGTGGGGTGAGGGCACGCAACGCTCACCATTGTGGGAGCAAAACCCAGGGCGAAAATTTGGGACATCACACCAATAAATGTCCAGCCCTGAGACTCTGGATGCTTCATGTATATTGGGGCCTCTGGTCACAGTGTCCAACAGTACCTGCTCCAGCAACACTGGGACGCAGGAGATGCTGCCGATGAGCCACAGCCCTGCCTTGGTGACACCTTTGACATCTAATCGTTCTCTACCTTGTACAGAAATTCACCAAAATACAAGAGGCACAATTTGGAGACAGGTCTCCAATGGAGCTCCATATTACAAAGCCTTCTCTAATTAACCCTGTAATTATTTATTGAGCAACTTCCTGCTACGGAAACTTAGACAAAGCCACTAGTTAAGAGGACAACGTCTCTTCAGTTATCCCCTCAGCGCTAGCGCAAAGGAGGAAACGTCTGTTTCAAAGGAAGCACTGCTGCTCTCATCACTGCCCCGTGACTGGCGGCTCTGGGCAAGCAGAGCAGTGCCAAGACCGGCCCGCACCGGCAAACGTGGTGCTCGTCCTCGTGAGAGCCGTGCGTGTTAGAGAGGCACCTTAGAAAGTATTACCAGCCCCCTTCCAAGCACCCAGAAGCGGCTGCTTTGAGAGAGCGACCAATCTCCGAGCTCTGTGCGCCTGGTAGAGCTCGTACCCAGAGGTCACACACCGACAGCCCCACGCCCACCCCGGACGCACCTCATGGCCACGTTGCTGCCATCGATGACGATGGGCTTCAGGTTGTCGCTCTCCGTTTCTTCGGGGCCGGGCGCCGGGGACTTATTGCCGGCGCCGCCCCGAGGGACCAGCGGGGCCTCGCTGGGCTCGGGCGGAGCCTCGGGGCCGTCCCGCTCGGCCGGGCCGTGCTTCAC
The DNA here is from genome assembly GCF_965178545.1 of Coloeus monedula. Lineage (NCBI taxonomy): Eukaryota > Metazoa > Chordata > Aves > Passeriformes > Corvidae > Coloeus > Coloeus monedula. The sequence continues at coordinate 3,708,203 of NC_138804.1, read as the reverse complement.
CAGCTCCCCCAGCACAGTGTTGGTGTCGGCGCCCAGGCCCAGCTTCTGCAGCACGACGCGGATCTCCTCCGAGGAGTAGCCCAGCTTGCGGAAGAAATCCACCTTTAGCTGCAGCTCGGGCCCGTCCCCGGGCCCCTCGGGGCTCTCGCTGGCGCTCATCCCCGCTGCAGGCCGGGCCGCGGCCGGCAGCGCCTCAGGCCAGCCCGGGGCGACGCTGCCCGCGCTCATGGCTCCCGGCGGGGGACTCGCGGCCTCCGCTCACCGCCCGGACCTGCGGGGCGACAGCGGCGTTAGCAGCGACCCCGCACCCCGGCCCCCGCTCCCCTCCCGGCCCGGCCCAGCCCAGCCCAGCCCAACCCCCGCCCTGGAGCCGTCCGCCCCGATCCCCCCGTGCTCACCGGGCTGCTGCCACTGCCGGCTTGCCGCTGCCTATCCATGGGGCCAGAGTAAGACGGGCGGCGGCCGCCAATTTATACCGGAGCGCCGCGCAGGGCGGAAGGGCAGAGCGAGGGGCGGAGCGGCGACCGCTTCCCGGTCCGGCCCCGGCCCGCCCAGCCCGGCCCCGGCCCGCCCAGCCCGGCCCGGCCCCGGCCCGGCCCCGGCGCTCCCGTGCTGAGTCGGGCCGGCGAGGCGGGGCCGGGGCACTGCGAGGGGATGGGTTCCCCGACACTTGTTCCTTGCAACACTTGGATCCCAGTGATGCAGGTGGCTGTGATTCAGCCAGTGGTGGCTTATCAACCCGGGCGTGCAGAGGAGATAAGCGCTGTCAGAAAGCATCTGTCACCCACTAGTACCTGTCCCTTGCCACGGGCTAAACCATACGTGCAGACTGTATGGAACTGCAGGGGTTAAAATCTACATTGTGAAACGTGCAAAAACTTCACATCTCTGACTTCTGATTAATCATGCCTAAACAATTTGATGAAGGTAGTTGCAAATTTGCTTCCCTGAGGCCATGTACTGGAGCCCAACTCAGGAGTGAGGAACTCTCCCAGTTACAGGAATGCATTTGCATTCATCTTCCTTGTGGTTACCCCGAAACAATCATTTTTCCTTGTCTCTGGCCATGTCTGAAACCGCACTGTGTGCTCAACAGTAAGACACACACAGAGCGAGGTTCAGATCAGAGATAATCCTTACTCAGTTCTTAAGTAGGTGCTTTCCCAACACTTCTTTCCCTTGGAATCTACTCCAGTTGGCATGAATTTAAGCCCTGTTTGTGTGCTTTTTCTTCCAGACCGAAGTCTATTGCACCAGAAAGTATGGCCACAGACGTACTTCTTATAAGAAATACCCCAAGGAAGATGCACAAAGCTGAATCTCCTGATTTATGCAAAGCAGTGACAGCAGCTGCATGGCTCTAATTTGGTGAAAGAGAAGCCAGGAGAGAGGGAGGCTATTAGCTTCTCCACCTGAAAAGTCAGAGGAGTCACATGCTGGTTACACCTCAAAGCTCCTCATGGGTGATTTTGACTATTTTCTTTTTCTTTTTCACATTTGCAAACTGCTTTAAACAGTACTTCTTATTTTTGGTACTGCAAGGGCTATGGTGGAGGCTGCAGCTTCTGAGGATATGAAGATTCACAGAACAAAGCCTTTGCTGGGATCACAGACACACTGAGGCCCTTGACCACCATGTACAAGGCAAGAGACTGCTTCTTCTGCTGTGCTCACAGCCGGGCAGCTGCATCATCCCCTTTCTGTGGTGGGGCAGGCTGCCAGCTGGCACTGCTGGGCTGCCAAGCAGGGCTCGCGTCTCCGTCCATCTGCGACACATCCGTGGCCACAGGAAAGAGGTGGAAGTCCCCATCATAGCACAAGAGAGCACTGGGCTGTTCCAAGGAAGAGCCTGTGAGACCAAGGGGAGGACAGGGGCAAGCAAGGCCAGATGCCCTCAGGATGGTCATTAAGAGCATCCAGCAGCATCTCATCCTGCCGAGTTGGGAATTCTAGTATGCAAAAAAGGAACTAAAGCATCCAGGGGCAGCAGGGACCCCAAGGTGCTCTATGACAGCAGGAGCCCTATCCCATGGATGGGCTCAGTCCCTCCCAGTCCTCCACCTCCATCCACTTCTCTGCTGACTCTGTGTAAGCTTTCCTCCAGCCTGGTTCCTTGTTCATGAACAAGTCTCGTAGAATCCTGATGTCACATTTTTCTAGGGATTACCACCCCCATGTCCCACATTTTAAAGGAAGAGCTTGTCCTCTGGCAGAGCCTTTCATCTCCCACTCATACATTTAACACAGTCAAAACAAGTGATATTCAAGGATCCTATTATCTGCTGGTGAGAAGAAGCTGGCTTCGTGCCAGTTCCTTGGGAAGAGATGCCAGCACTTTGCAACTCCTGCTATCCAGCTGCAACCAGGAGCCCTGTCAGCAAAGTGGCCCTGTACCTGGCTGCTTACCTATGGAAGCTCAAGGCAGCTAGCTCACTTCTAAAAAAGGACTAATTAAACCTCATTTATAAAAGCCTATATGGGACCACTATGTTAATTAAAGACAATTTAAATGGCCTTATTTAGTAGCATTTGGGAGTAAATTAAACTGAATTAAGGCCCCTTTAATTCTGGATGAGAATTTAATGCAGAATTTTAATGTTCTACTTTAGATTTAGTTAATTCAATTTAATTTTCTTAAGAATCCTGTATAGACATACACTGAGCAATGAGGTACCTACTAAGGTACCTGCTCCAAGCTGAGCTCATTCTTCAGCTTCTCTGGGAGCTGATAGGGCTGGGGCTGGCTGCCTTGGGATCTATGTGTTTCTGACAGCTTTGGTGTCCTAAATGCCTTGCTCATCTGTGGAGTGACCTGATGGCTCATCTCACTGCACTCGCCTACATGTGCTTCTGGTGATGAACTGAATTCTCCTATCACCTGCAGCTCAGGGACTCAACAGGCTTGCAGAGCTGCCTCTGGATTTTCTTTTACAGTGAGCAGTATGATTTATAACAGAGGACTCAGAACATTCTGGAATTAAAGGAAAAGCAAATAATGATTTATGCCCTTTCTTTTGAAAAGGGTCACCATGCCTCATGAGGAAAGCTGAGCAGTAATGCTGGAAGCAAAGCTGAGCAACATCCCTTTATGGTAGTTTGCTTTTACAGTGCAGCCACTCAGGTTCATGGAGATGCTACCTGAGAGACCATCTGCTGCTCTGGCTGGCCTTGATAAAGAAGTCTCTGATAGCAGCACCATTGTGGGTTGCTGGAGTGAAAGCCCACCAGCTGAGCAAAGCCTTGGTTTGGACACATGCCCAGTGGAGGCACTGGGGAAAGGTTACCCCCACTCGTATGTTGGGCAAGATCTCCTGGCCTCCAGACCCTGGTGCTGTGTGCTGTAGTGATTCCAGAGGAGAAATGGAGCTTAGGTCTTTTCAGCAAAAAGGAACATGTAGCAAGGGAGGACTAGAGGAGAAGCTTATCAAGAATGTGCAGAACTCACGTTTGGAGCCTGTATACCTGCAGTCCTTGTCACACTGCTTGAGGTCCTCCCAGTGCTGCCTTCACCCATGAGTATGGGATTCCTACACAGCTGCAGACAAGTAGATGGATTTTTCTCTGAAACATTCTATTTTGAACTTATTCCATGGCTTTTAAGGAGATCCTCATAAGCAGTCTGCAGAGTAACGACTCTCTGAGTAGCCCAAGGGCTCCTTGCCGAGCAGGCAGGTTTCTGAGCTCTGGAGGAGAGCGCATGCTTTCAAGGGACCATACCAAGGAAATTTATTTGGCTGTCACTGTGTGCCTGACTAGACATGGCCTTAGGTACTCCTCCAAGTAAGCAGCCTTGATCTCTACCTTTGGTCTTAGTGATTGATGGCATTAAGTTATAGGACGAGCTTATTTCCTCAATGACAGATGGATTGGGCACACCCTGACAATTTTTTTCTCATGCGCTTTTGTCAAGGAAAAGAGCCAGGCTTTGAGGGGCTTTTGGACTATAAATCTGTTATTGTTGAGGGCTGAAGTGACAGAAGCAGCAGAAGCCTCACCATCACCTTGGCTGTCTCCAGGGCTGTGCAGGGTCTCAGCTGAGCCTAGGAAAGCAGCTCCTCCACATCCCTGTGCCAAAGCCAGGGGGAAACAGTCCCACTGTCCCTGCCCAGGATGCATCAGGGATTCAATATCTGATGATTCCTCCCCTCTGTGGTCACCTCGCCCCAGCATCATGTCTAGCAGCAGTACCCAGAGCATCCACACTCCACCAGCACCCTCTCTGTTCTGAAGCAGCACCCCTGGCTCACCAGGCAACCTCAGGTTTCCAGCAGCTAGGTCAAGAGCAGAGAGAAGCAACAAATTCAAGTAATAAATAATGCTGAGGAAAACCAAGCAATTGCGCAAGTGCTTGTGACAGCAGCATTTACTGTTTTGCTAAGCTCTTCCCAGATGCGGTGTCTCTGCCAGAAAATGTCAGTGGTCCCCTTATCCAGAAATATCCCAGTATCTCAGCCCCAGTTTAGTTTGGATGCAGTGTCCGCAGCTCTGGATTTGCTGTTCTCTGACATGCCTGGGAGCAGTCACTACTTCAGAACTAAAAGAATAATAGAAGTTGAACAAACACTTCATGGTATTAACATAAGATATTTAAATAGACAGTCAAAGACTATTTTATCCCACCCAGAGCAATGTGAAGAGCAGAAGGTTTACGCCTACTGCTAAGCAAATACCTCCTAAGAAGTCACATCCATCTGGGAAGTGGTTTTTGTTCTAAGGAACTGAAGGCAGACCAGGAGTGTCTGCTCTGGGCACCCAGGAAGTCAGGGAAGGACGTGGCAGCCCCGCTGAAGTCCCAAACCCAGCGTTTAATTCCTGGACAACTTTGGGACCTTCTCTGCTGAGTGGGCTCATCGTGAATCTCTCGGGACACAGGCTGGGTTTCCCCAACGCTTTTGTTAGGAATGAGAGGTCCTGGCTCTGATCGCACATTGCCTGTCAGGAAATTCATTTCCTCCTTCTCCGGGCCGGGCCGGCGGGGTCAGCGCGGACCCCAGACACGGGGCCGTGTGGCCACGGGGGCCGTGCCGCTGCCCGCCGGCCTGCGCAATGTGGGGCAGCGCCGGCCGCCCCGGCCCTCCCACGGGACGGATGTGTGTCAGCGGGGCAGCGAGACAAACAGCCGCAGCTCCGCTCGCGGCTCCCGTGATGTCAGCGCCGGCGGCCCATCTGACATGACTCAGGAGGTGTCAGCGTGGTGGCGGGCAGGGGCCAGGAGGTGGTTCCTACCTGCTCAGGCTACACCTGGAGAAGGTGTTAACTGGCCCACGAAGCAGGGGAAAGGTCGTTCCCAATGCCTGGCATGGCCACGAGCGCGGACACGAGCGCTGAGCTGTGCGGTACCGGAGGGGAGCGCCGCGTTCGCACCCCTCGCAGCAGTTGTGCAACGCTCACGCTGCAGCCGAGCAAACAGGACCGGCCTCTCCCTCCGCTCGCACTGCTGTGGGAACAACCCAGCAAAGTGAGGCAAGACCGTGCTTTCGCTCCCTTCGGCTGGGGATTTCCCCGGCGCGGGCGTGCCGTGCTGGTGTGGGGCTGAAGCAGAGCTGGACCCTGCCTGCTGCTGGGGAGATGTGGATTCGTGTGGTGTCCGCGGCAGGGGGAGCTCCCCTGGCACTGCACTGCACTCAGGATGCTATGGCCGGCGGCTTGGACCACTGCCACCCCCAGCCCCAGTCCTGATCCTTGCTGCTGTGCCACGGTGGGAGAGCCCAGCCCGGCCCCAGCCTGTCTTTCCGCTTTTACACAACCGTGTGCAGAAATGATGCATTTATTGCAAAACAGCTTCTGGAGTGGAGACTCAAGAGACACAATATTCAGTATGTGGGATCTGAGGTCTGTTTGTCAGACAGTTTCAGTTAAGACTCGCCAGTCTTAACATCCTCCCAAGCCCACACACCTGATTCACAGATGACATCAAGTAAAGGGGGCAAAGAAGTGATTGCACTTTTGTTTTGCTCTTTGGGACAACTACCCCTTTCCTAAGAATCAGATTTGCTTTCTCAGCCTTCCACCTAGAGGCCTAAGCAAGGCTTTACAGTTTAGTTTAAATGTTCTGATTGATTGTCCCAGCTTTATGAAACGAGCATTTGGGATGAGAAGGATGATGCGATGCAGAGAGCAGGTGAATGAGAGGCCAAGGCTGGTTAATGCCGCTCCCAGTCCTGCTGATAAACGCCTGTTCTTTGCTGGGCTTGTCTGTCTAATCTGATGAGCAGAAATGGAAACTTGTCCTTTGGTTTATAATCTTAAATTCTCTCTACAGTAACTACCAGCAAATTCCAATTGGTCAGAGCAGGAGGTGGATTTGATGTGCCTCACCCCTGTCCCTCTTGGTGATCCTGCCTCTTTGCAAACCTGGAAGAGCAGCACATCCTTCTTTTCCTGCCTGCTCCATGCAGTGTTTCTGTGAAGGTGGAAAGTTGCCCATTTACCAGCAATAATTGCATTTTGGTAGAAAACATGTTTTCATGAAAACAGGAGGCTGGCTTTTGGTTCCCATTTAGGTTTGCTTTAACAGACACTCATTAATGTGCTGATGAAATTAAGGGAAAAACCTGTGCATGCAACAGCTACTTAAGAACCATGAACAGTAGTGAGCCAGCAGCTTGTTCTGACTCCTCAGGAGTGTGCTGTGCCTTGCCAGCAGCCTCAGTTTCTGGGGTTTGCTGTTGTCACATGCTTTGGGTTGCTTCCGCACAGCTGCAATCTCTGTGGTCCTGCAGGAGGGTCTGCAGAGCTGCAGAACTGCCCAGAGCTTCCTGGAGAGGAATGCTGTGGGGATTGGGGGTCTGAAATTTCCAAAGAAATGTCTTTGACTATTCCTGAAGGGAAAAGTTGAGCACCTCCCATTGCAGTGCTGCTGGGCTGGCTCAGTACTCTGAGCATCACCAGGTGACAGTGTGATGAAAGACTCCTGAGCAGTAAATACCGATCCATTTAACATGACTATAAAAAAATCCATGCCAATAACCTGTTGCAGCTTAAGGCATTTAAAAAATTCTCTATCTTTTTGTAATTCTCTGTAATAATAATTAAATGACCTTTAAAATGGCAGTGGGTGGAAAAATTGTGCAAAGCTGAATAGCAGTTCAGCAACTGCTGAAGAACATTGAAAATCAAGTAGAAAAAACTCACTTTGATGTTAAGGAAGGTGAAGCAATCAAGTCTGAAGCTGGAAGTTTGTTCTTCATTTGTGCTGATTTACAGATCCCATTGGGCAGAATAAATATGGGATCACTGGGCAGCCAAGGGATCAGCGAACACCTCCCCATGCACAGGAACTACCACTGGCCTTAGCTCCCTTTGTGCTCAGTGGTCACATCTGCTCCAGAGCAAGGGACAGCAGAGTGATGGCAACAAGTTTGCTTTGCCATGACCAGCAGCTCTTGGAGAGTGGTTGAAGCTACTTTGGTCCTTCTGAGGGTCCCTCCTGAAGAGCTGGATAAATCCCCTGTGTATGCTCACACACCAGGTCTGAAAGACGGGGCTGGAGAGGAAGGAGCTGGTCCTCTTCCCCATACCCACCTGCCAGGCAGCAAACGGCCCCTTTGCCCTTGCTGTTTTGAGCACTGATGGTTTTGCTGTGCCAGCCATCAGCAGGTCTGGGTCACGCAGGGCTGGGGATGCACACAGCTGGAGGGCTCCTGCGCTTCACTGCAGATACCCAGAGGCAAGCAGTGGTGGGTGACAGAGGGGACAGAAGCACTGGCGGGTGACAGAGGCCAGGCCAGGCAGAGCCTGCAGCGTCCTGGGAGAGGAGCTATTGCTGCGCTGCGCCGGCACAGCCTCCTTGCTGGTATCGCCACTTCGCAGCCTTGTGCTGGATTTGATCCCTACAATACATGGGATTTATCTCTCTCACTTTCATGTGCCTTTAAGGAAACACCACTTTTTATCTCATTTCTGCTTTTTATCATCACAAAGAGTTTTTAATGAAATGAGAAAGTGTCTGTTTCTGCAGGCCGGCGTGGCGTGGGTAATTTCAATATAAAACAAACAAGGCAGCTTTCAAAATTAAAATTTTATGTGTGGCATTTTCTCATTTAACGGAATGCACAAAGACAGGCAAAACCAATTAACGGGAGGTTGAGACTCAGCAATTGGCAAAATTAAGCAACAGGACTCTGCAAATGGAATGATTTGTTCAAAGAAAGTTTGAGAAGGGGATGGAGAGGAGGGAGGAAGCAAGGCTGTGATCAAAAATCCACCATCTCTGAAAAATAAATGCAGACAACCTGCTTCTTAACTCATGTTCTTTAGACGGACTCCAGAGCCCCACAGGCCAGGTGGAATGGCATAGCCTGCAAACACCAGCTTCGGGGGAGAGCTGGGGATGTCCCAAGTCAGGGCCTGGATGCTGTGAGTGGCAGGAGAGGTTGGCTCCCAAAATGTACCTGGCCCAGAGCAGCAGCTTGTGTCAGGTGCAGGGCTCCTCTAATGACCCTTCAGGAGAGGGCTGCTTCCATTCCCAGATTTTCCTCTGCTTCCAAATGCCCTCCCCTCCTACCAAGGAAAAAATCATTTCCAGCAGGAGTTAAGCTGGAGACAAGAAGGAAACCAAGAAGGGGAGGCTGGAGGTGGCTGAGCAGGAGCAGAGGCAGCCTCTGCCACCTGCACATGGCCCTGCTCCTGTGCAGGGCCATGATCAGAGGAACACTGTGGGGGCTCCAGATGAACCATCTTAAAAGAGAGGAAGAGTGGAATTAAGGCTAATCACTTGCTATCAACCATCAACCGGGGCTGTGCCTGCAGAGTTCAGGATTTACAGTCCCTGGGAGCCAACCTGAGCTGGGCTCTGATTGCCACAATCACTGCAAAATGGGGCTGGGGCTTATTTGCTTGTTTAGCTCATGGTTTGTGGTGTGAAGTGCTGAATTCTTTAAGGTCAGAAAGTGTCTGGACCTTATTTGACTGGGAATTTAGGCCTGCTGGACTAGAGCAAGGCTGAGTCCTGCCTCATCACACAAGTGAGTCAAGATTTCTTTTTGGTGTGCTGCCTTTTGCTGGAGCCACAGAGATCACAGTGGGAGAGTCCGTCTGCCTGGCAAATGAAATGTGGAGCAGCATTATTCCCTGTGCTTCCAGCTCTGGTTTCCACAGAGCGACTGATGGAGAAGGCAAAAGTCACTTGCCAATGAGGGGCAGTAAGCCATCCAGCCCTTGCACGTGGCTCCTTGCATGTGGCTGCTCAGCTGCTTGTCTTAAAAGAAGATGCAATTCTTTGGGGGGAAGAAGTTGGGAAGGGATGTGCTGAGCACCCGTAGCAGCCTGGGCAGAAAGACATTGTGCTCTTTGCACTCACTTGTGTGAGTGATAGAGCTAATGTGACACTATTTCAGCCCAACACTATTTGTGGCTGACAGTCTGGAGGCGCCAGATGAAAGGAGGGAGCCCTAGGCCTTGGTCTGGAAGGCGACACCAGCTTCCAACCAGCGGGAATCACCCAGTGCCTCTGGCAGCCACTGGTTCAACCTGGCCATGGGAGCACCTGGAGAGCGGCGTAGGGCTCCCTGGGGCGTGGCCATGGAGCAGGAAGCTTCTGGGTCTGGGAAATGAAACTTCACTGAAAGGAGAAAAGCATGGCTGTGGAAAGAGAGGAGCAAGCTGCCAAACCAGGTAATCCATCTCCGGAGCGTCTGCGTCAAGATGATTCATGTCTTCCAATTTACTCCCAGCTCAAATCTAAAGTAAATCAGCCCAGACGGTTCCCGCCCCGTGCCAGGACATGGTGTCAGTGTGGAGAACATCCCATCCCGCCCATCCATCTCGCTGGGCTCGCAGCTCCCAACTTTAAAGTGTGTCCTTCGCAATTAGAGCCAAACTGTTTGTTTGTTGATAGGTGATGGGAGGAGAGGAGGCACCCTGGGAAGCAAGATGGGATGTGAAAAGGGATGATGAGAATGGATTTTTTTTAATATGCTGCTCAGTTGCTTTCCTGCAGCAAATCCTTCCACAGGAGAATAGCTCAGGAAGATCGTTATCAATATTAGTTCTCACCTGTAATAAGAAAGTTGTCCAAAGTCTTAATTACCCTTTAAAACTATTTACAATCCTCCTGCCTCCATCTGTGGCCTTTCTGCCAGTCCTGATACTGCACTGCCTCTGCCAGCAGCCTGGAGCCAGCCCTGGTGCCACAGAGGGATGTGACCCGTGGAGAGAAGGGAACATGGGAGCAGGTCAGTGCACCCCTCTGCAAAGCCACTGGTGGGGAGTGGGATGGCCCCTGTGCCCCAGCACAGCCCCCCAGGACAGCCTACGCTGCAGGAGGAGCTGCAGGGACACAGATTCCGGCTGTTCCCTTACACTGGCATCCCACACCATATTACAGCTCATTTCTGCCACAGGGGTGCTGAGGGAAGGCAAGCTGGGAGGTGCCTCAGTTCCGCCATCAGTGTCCCCCCAAGCTGCTCCTGCTACCCATGGATCCTCTGCTGGAGAGATTGGACAAAGCAGGTTGTGGCTCTGCTGCCGCCCTGCTGTGTCCTGCAGCCTGCGGGGCTCAGCCATGGGGTCTGGGGGGATATGGGTAATGAACAGCTCTGGCTGCAGACCTGGGAGCAGTGACACAGCTCTGAGTCTGCTAATGAGCCAGACATTTTAGGCACTAATTCACTTTATGATGAGAGTACTGCTCCTACTCAGATTAAGTATTTATCTACTTGTTTAATGCGAATCAATAACTGAATAACTGTTTGATGGGGTGGTGGCATTTGTGGAACTCTGCAGTCATTTGTAAGTCATGTTTTAACGCCTTTCTAATGAGCAATACTAGTTCCTCACCACTCAGGCCATGCACTGAGAGCAATGAACCCAAACACACCATCCTCAGGAGCTTTCCTTGGTGTTCAATCCACTCCTGCCTTCCAGTCCGCTCCTTTCCCTGTGTCAGAGCAGTTGAGGGGCTGCAAAGAGCTGGTAGCAAAGCCAAGCCCTAGTGGGGTCTCAGCCCAGTATTGACATGGGCTGGGAACTGCTTTGACTTGTCCTCTACCAGGTCTGCTCTTTGCAGGAGCTGCAAAAGTTATCCCTTAGAATCTAATTTTCATTTTGCTTCAATTATTTTGTGCCAATTAGTTTGGAAATTCTTGGACAATGGGGCTTGCCTGTCTGGGTAAGCTCTGCAGAGTTCAATTGTGTGTTGTAGGCAAGGCCAGCATCTGGGTAGGAAAAGAGTCTGGGAGTTTCAAATCCAGGCAAGGGAAGGACTTCAGGGTGCCATCTCACCCCTCTCCCTGCTCCAGGCCCTGCCCAGTTGGCTCTGATGGACATTTTTTGGGTAGTTCCCAAAAGGATTGGTGAAGGAGACGTTTTAGCAGCTCTTAGGCAGTGCATCCTGCAGGCATGGTTCTGGAGTTGTGCCTCCAAAGTGTCCTAGAAAGGGTCCCCAGAAGAACTAATTTCCAGCTGGGTAGGACTTTATGTACTCCAGCCATGTTTAATTTGCTGAATATTTCATGTTGTTGTTTTTGGTAGCTCTTCAAACTCCTCAAAAGTGAGAAGACAAACTTTTCCATCTATTATCTTGGGCCATTTTGCATCTGTTACCCCATGGCTGCAGTCCCAGCGCTGGAGGCACCATATGGCTTGCATTGTGATTAGACATAACGCACACAAGGAGCAGCAAGACTGAAAAAATGGTCTGGAATTAAAATTCACCTTGTTGCTAACTGCAGAGTAAATTACTAAGCCAGAGAGACCAGGTATCACTGCAGTGGGCAGAGGGTGTTTGTTTCTCTGCTGAAGGAGCCCTGAAGTATTTTGATATTGTGTCTGATTTAAAAACACAGGAGTTGCTCCACTCGTGGTGCAGCACAGCGCTGCCTCATACAGCTAATGAGAGTGGCACAAATACCAGAGTGGTGAAACAGGCCCTAAATACTACTTATATTTTCCATGATATGGGAAATAAGAGTGTCTCTGAAGGAACTCCTTCTGGGAAGTACTGACACAGTGAATATAATCCGCTCATGCAGCAAACCTGCAATTAGAGAGGTACCTGGGTGAGTTGCCTGTCATCCCCAGCAGGACATGCCAGATTGAGCTGCTCCTCATCCTCGGCAGAACATGCCTCAGCCTGGGGTAATGGAACTGAAACAGGGGCCTCCCATGTTCCACCTCTGATTCCATTAGCAGCTGCTCTGCACTGGGGATGGACGGGTGTTTCTCCATCTCTGCAGCGAGGAGATGGGCAGTGGGCTGTGACACAGCTTGGCATGTGCTCAGGAACAACCTGCAGCCCAGACCTTTCTGGTCAGAGGTAACTGCATCAGCCCAGCTCAGCCCAGCCTGTCCATGCTCCCCTCTGTGCCCGGGACATGGTTCTCTGTGCTGTGCTTGAACCCTGAGCAGGCTGGGGTTTGACAACCATACGGCAGCAGTTGGAGGATGTGTCCCATTTGTGAGATCTCTGAGGGTTTCTGCCTTCACCCTTCTCTGCTCTCCTCCATATTTGCAGTAGCAGCAGGGCTGGTACTGCCATCAGCATCTCCTGCTACCAGGCAGCTCCCAGCTGCTTGCAGGGGGAATGTGCTGTGGAACTTGCTCTGGAAGCTGAAATTCAGCATTAAAGGGTCTGCCTCCCTCTTTGAAGTTGAAGCTAAGAGCAGGTTAAAAACACGGCAGTCTGGGTGGAAGCACAGGAGAACAAACTCCTGAGGTGTGCTGGCACTCTCTGCACTGGGCCAAATGGATCCTTTCCTTCTTATGGTACCCAAGTCCCAGCAGTTCCCTGTGGCACTGAGGGACCTCCTCATGTCCTTCTCTGTCAGGTTCTGTCTGGACAGGACAGGGCTTGACTTGGATTTCAGCTGTGGTTTCCTGCACTCCATTTTATCCCTCTGCATGGAGGTTTTTTTGAAGACTTGAAGCCTTCTTTGATCTCAGGATATTGATGTAAATATTGCATGATCCTGCCTCAGCCTCCAGGAAACCCAGATGTTCAACTGATCAGATCTTAACATCGTGTTCAGGAACCCTGAAAAGCACATAAAATAATAAACTTGTTCCAGCATGACGTTTCTCTGTTCAGGATCAAATTCAGGGTTTATTCATTATTCCTGACAGCTACTGCAGGAGGTAGAGCAGGTAAATAAAGTAGTTGTGGGCTGGGTCTGCATGAGCTGAATGCAACAGGTCACACACAATTAATATTCAAATCAGTCTGATACAGAGGCGTAAAACCTCCAGCCGGCCGGCTCACTGGGTGGAAAGCTGAGTAAGGCTGAGCCCAAGTTTTCCTAGAGTTCCTCATGCTGTTGTTTAGATAAGTTTAAATGAGCTGTGATTAAGCTAATTTCAAGCTAATTAACTCAGAAAGATATTCTCCACTTTTTAAAATTCTAAGTGGTTGTTCATTAGGAGCGAGCAAACGGGTGGAGGCTTCGTCACTGCAGCACAAGGAGCTAAATGCAGCAGAGCAGAGTCATTACTGAAATATGAATATTTGTCATCTAATTAAATGGCATAATTAACGGACCGTTATGGTACTGCTGCCATGGGGACGTGTGCCCTTGTGCAGGCAGGTGTGGGGCATGGAGTATTCGTGTCCTGACCCCCTGCTGCCCTCCCGGCACAGGGTCGGTGCTGCCAGACACACCTGGACTCGGCCCTGCTGTGGTGGGTGCAAGCTCTGGGGACAAGGTGGCACTTGGGGACCAGCCCTTGGTCCCCCCTGCCGCCAGGACAGGGGCCAGGAGACTGTTGGGAAGCATCCCTGCTGGCTTGTTCCCAGGGCTCAGGGTCATGCACTCCCAACATCAGTCTGCTTCAAAACCAAGATGGAAAAGCCCACCCCAGCCCTGCTCCTGGGACACTGCAATGCAGCTGCAGCCCAGCACTGCCAGGGTGATGAAAAATGAATGAAAACAAGATTGGGAGGAGAAGTGATGGGTCGATCTGAGGAGACAGCTCTGTCTGTGGTTTTGAGCATGAGCCTGGTTGTGTTGTTGCTGGATCTAATGGCTTTTGCAGTTCAGTTTCTGGCTCACTGGAGCATCACCTGATTGAAGGCACAGAGGAAGGACTGGGCCATCCCCACGCTGCCACAGCCTTTGGTTCAGGCTGAGTGAGCACTCGGGAGTGAGCGGTGCTGTGGCTGCCTCCCTGTCTGCAGTGGCTGCCAGGCAGGCAGCTTGGAAAAGCCTTCCAGGGAATGTGGTCTGCAGGGACCAGGATCCCTCACCCAGCCCCCCTGCACCCTCATGGTCCTCCTCTGCCATTGCCAAATCCCCTTTGGGTTGGCAAAGGTGCTCTGGCTGTGCCTGGCCAGCCCCACTCCCCTCACATAGAGGCTGAGGCACAGCCATGTGCTGGCAGGAGCATTTTGTGAGTAGCAGAAGATGCTCAAGGAGGTGGTGACCCCTGCTTTAAAACCCCACAAAGCCATAACACAGAGCATCATGAGTGCAGCACAGACATAAGCTGCGTATCATCATAGCTCATGAGTTTTCCCTTCCTGCCCAGGTCATTCTGCATTGAATGAGAGCTCTTTATCCTTACGTCCTTCTCTCCGTAGCTCTTGTTCCGTCAAGTGAAAAACCTGAAAATCCTCGAGCAGGTTATGAAATACAGTTACAATGGAGTGAGAGGCATTAGATTGAAGGATTGATCCCAGCAGCAAAGCCATTTCCCTCTGTTGTGCACATATAAATGAACCTGGATTGTGTGTTGAGCAATGAGCTGCCTCCACAGATGGCTCTTGGCACGGGGAGGGGGCAGGTGCACCCTGTGGCATGTTCCCAGGATTCTGGAGCCAGACCTGTCCTCTGCATTCTCCTCTCTCACTCCTTGAGAAGGGCCAGTGGGACCATGCTGCTCCTGGCAGGACCAGGGTGGCTCAGCTCTCCCTCTTTCCTTACTCTCATGAGTGCAGCCCCCTTGCAGAGAATGTGGTGGCCCAGATTTGGGTTTCCCACTGCCCAAGTCCTTCCAGCACCCCTCAGTGATATTATTGAAATTTCAAAGTCATCAGTTTCAGAAATTATTTCTGAAATTTCCACTGCTCTTGGAGCTGTAATAATTTATCCCTACATTTTCCCTCAGGAGCAGGGGAGCAGAGCCACCATCCCTGGCAGCAGGTCCCTCATCTCCTGTCTTCAGACTTCTTTTTTATTAATAGGTACAAATATCACTAACATCCCCCTAGAGCCTGCTGCCCCTTTTCTGTCCCTGCCAGGGAGAGGGGAACTCTAAGTGCAGGATTCCTCCTCCCCTCACCTCTGGCTCACACTGCTGCTGGGGCACAGTTACTAGCCCAGGATGTTAGCTCAGCTTAAATGGAACAGCGTAGCAAAAGGTGTCTCCAAAGGGGACGATAAATCAATGCCAAAATCTATTTTGCCTAATAATGCAATGATCTTTTCTAGCAAGAGAGAAGACCCTGTTTGGAACACGCACCAACATGAACTGCTCCTCTCCAGCCTTGCTCTCAAGTCTGCTCTGCCTCACCCGACCAGAGCCGCTGGGTTTGTGCAGCGCAGCTCAGGACAGGGGCTGTGCCATGAGCTCTGCTTGCAGTGCTGTGTAGTTTGATGCTAATTTGAGGTAATGAATTAAACTTAAAAGTCATAATCTCCAGTGCTGCAATCTCTCATCTGTGGCTTCGAAGATTTACAGAAGGTTTAGTGCAAACCAATTCCTTGTGAGAGCTTGTTCTTGTGATTAGTAGTGATGAAGGGAAAGGATGCCACCTGATTATTTCATAACTCTCAGAAATGCAAAGAGATTTTTTTTTTCCCATTTGTATCCCTGCCTGCTTTAAAGGGAAGCAGCAGCAAAATTGTGGGGGAAGAGCAGGAAAACCATCCCAGTTTGGGGTCTGGCATTGAGCCCCAGCATCCTCTGCCTAGGCAGACAGTGTTGCCCTGCACCACTGCCTTGGGCTGAGGTAATGGCTCTGCTGGCATTACCCAGCCCCCCAGGCCAGGACCCTGGTGCCACTAGGGATGAATGTCCCTGCTGAGCCCTGCCATGGCCCTTGCAAGTCCAAGGCCTCAGTTCAAAGGGGAACAACTTAAAAGCCTAAAATGAAGCAAGTGCTTAGTTGGGCAGAGATGAGATTTATTTATTACTGGCATTGCATGAGGGCCTCTTTGGCATCCTGTGAAGTGCAAAGGTCTGGCACTACAGACCCAGGAGAAACTGCTCTCCATCTGAATGTAATTCACAATAATCATGGCAACATATGGCAAGTGACATTTCAAAGCATCTAAATCTCACCAAGGCACAGGTAGGCTTCCTAATGTAAAATATTCAGCCTGGTGCCAGAGAAAATGTGAGAATGACAGAAAACCCAGCACTGACAATGCTGGGAGTTAGAAGAGAGTCCCTGGAAAATGACTCAGTTGATGATATCAAAGTTCACAAATTTAAGTGTCTGAGAGTGCACTTTCCTGACAGCTGAACATTTCCTCCAAGTCTCATAATCTTGTAACAAATTAAAGGCAAACAGGAATTCATCAAAAGCAACAGTCTCAATTGTTATAGCAAATTGACTTTAGATTATTGCTGGAGATGGAGTGAGGACAGGGCAGCAGCTCCCTGAGCAGGTGTGAGCATGAGCAGGGGGACATTTACCCTGCAGTAGGGATGGCTTCAGATATCAATGGCCAAATCAGAGCCACTGCTGCGACATCTCTGTGTCACTTACCAGCTCCCCTCATCCCCCATGGGAGAACTGTGGCCCTTCCCTGGTCCCTGAGAGTGGTGGCTCTGAGAGAGCTGTACCTTGTCCCAGGACACCTGCCTGAGGCAGAGACCAGTGACAGACCCGTGTCAGCAGAGCCCGATTCCTCCTTCCGGGGCCTCCCCACCACGCTCCTCACTGCCGTGTCCCTCAGCACGTCACCTGTGTGGGCAGGATGTGGCCAACATCTCCCAGGGTGGCAGAGCTTCTGTGAGCTCCTGTCTCCTGCTCCAGGCACCCCCTGCAAAGTGTCTGTCTGTGTGTCTGTCTGTGTGCCCATGCAGCTCCAGGGAGTTCTCTTCATCTCCACTCCAGCTTCTGTTTGTTAATGTAGTTCAGCAAATAAATAGTGAGTTGTGGGTTTTTACCATTATAAACCAGCCAAGATATGAGTGGGTGAAAAATGACAGATGAGTGGAAACAAATCCTCCAGAATCATAAAAAGATACCAGAGGGGAAAAAAAGGCTTTTTACTGTGATTGTGCAGAAAATCAATAAAGCCCCACTACAAGGCAGTGCTGCAGATAACAAGCAGATTATATCAGTTTTCATGGAACATATTGTTTGGCAGGCGGAACGCTCTCGGAGGCTGTAATGGTGCCTCATAAAGTTTAAGTTAGTGTTGTTGGTGAGGAGATTTAAATAAAACCTAAATGCTGACATTTTGATGGTTATTATTTATTCAATAGCCTGAGATGTCAAACCTTGTTGTCTTCAGTTTTCCAAGGAAGAGAAGTGATGGATAGCCATTTCATCCCACACTTCAGCACAATCCCAGGTGGATATTCTCCCAGAAACAGGCTTGAGGGCAGCCACAGAGACACTCCGCCTTTGACACAGAAAATTCCTATAGCAGAAATATCTACCTTTGCCCTCAGACCTGCAGCCTACCTGTCCACGTGCTCCCCAGGAGCATCCCTAGGGCAGGCAGGGTTCCAGCAGCGGGTGCTCCATGCCTGCACCGAAGTAGCCACGCTCGCCAGCCCAGGCTCCCCTGCAAATCCATCCTGTACCCACAGTGGGAGGCCATGGGCTGAGCGCTGACAGGATGGGTTAATGACTGCAGGGCTCTGAGGGTCACCCTGCAAATCAAGTGTTCGATGCCATGCCAGTGACAAGGGAGAAATAAGATGGCCTTGACAGGCCAAGCTTTGCCCCACACCTTGGTCATTGGGAGAATAGGAGAAATATTATTGGGGCTTAAAGTCAAATGGTTTTGCTCTACCCATGGAAACGCTGTTGTTTGGTCTCCACAGGATGTCCCTGACAGCCTGGTGCCAAGTGCAGCCGGTTGCAGAGCGCTCACTCTTCTGCTAATTGCAAAGCTAATTGTTCTTACTGCAGAACCCATTATAGTGTATCGTTATACTGCAGTTAACGAGATGTTTGGATTAAATGGCTCACTAAAAGTCAATAAAAAGAAATTTGCTTGACTATTCCTTTAATTTTTCAGATGCAGTGTTAATTCACTGTTAATTCTCCCCAAAGGCCTGGATTCATTAAACTGCTTAACACAGGACTAATAAATATATATATATATATATATATATAGTGCAAAGGCATTAAGGCAGAAGCCCAAAGCAGTGAGCATGGGGAATTAGAACCCCAGAAGAGGGATCAGAACCCCAGAGCAGGGAGCACAGGGGATCAGAACCCTAGAGCAGGGAGCACAAGGCATCAGGGGGATGTTGCACAGTGCAGATGTCAAATGGACACAGAGCTGCCCCCCAGAATGATCCCAATGACAGCATTAGGCAACTCCTGTCCCCTGGCAGGGCAGGGCAGTGTCACACTCTGCACTACAGCTGGGGAAAAGGATGGGCTGCCTGAAAACATCCCTAAATGGTGGGGGAGACATTGCAGGGGGAGAGGGTACAACAGCCTTGCCAGGACTCACTGTGAAGGGCACCTGGGGACAAGCAGGGCGTCACAGTGCAGTGAGGGCACGGTGCAGTGGGAATCTCCATCCCTGGGCTGATCTGGTTCTCAGCATGTGCCAGCACAGCTTGGAGCCACAGGTCAGACTAGTGACTGCTCACCTGGCCTGGGTATGTGGTGGGCACTGCCTCACTGCAACCACCATTCATCTGGGTTCACTTGCATTCTCCTGCAATTTCTGCCAGCAGATTGTCAGCCTTTCAGGACACAACAAAGTGCATCAGGAGCAGTATGAATATATCTGTTCCAAAATTAGATGGAAGAGCTCACAGCACCTTTAGAAAGGATCCCAGGCATCTGAATTCTGAGCAGAAAAATATCATTTCAGCTGTAATGATCTATAAAGAAGGAATAAATGCCTTTTATACTGGCTTGTCTTGCAAAAAACATCCTCCTTTGTTTGTCTCGTTGTGTGCACTCCATGGGATGCTGCCCTCGGGTTTCCACCTGCTACTGGAACAGAGCTGGAGCTGTTCAGAGAACAGCCAGACATTGGTCCAACCTCGAGGAGGTTCAGGCCAGGTGGACAGGGTTGGGTGAGAGTTTTCTGCACATTTTCAAGGGCAAAGGCAAAACAATCTGATGAATACTGAGAAAATTTTACATTGAGTGAATGTGTAAAGGAAATCCTTTAGTTTCACTTCCCACTTTGCCTGGCACAGGCTCCTGACATGCTGCCAAGCAAGATATGACAGAGAATTATGCCTTTAACTATGAACAGAGGAAGTAGAAGCTGAAAAGCAGAATAAAGGAGCAGCCACTCCTATTGCCTGACACTGGGTTGTTCCCAATGGCTCAGTCAGCTACCCTGACCACAGAGAGAGATGGGAGGGCTTCTGGTGTCACTGATTCTGTTTCCAGAAAGGTGTCATTGCTGGTTTTAAGCCCACTCGCCAGGCACCAGCCTTCCCACAGCTCAGTCACCAGGGATGCACCGAGTGCCACAGGCTGTGAGTGTCCCCTGTGCTGGCACTGTCACAGTGGGGCTGCACCAGCTCTGAGGCTCTGCTGCTCCCCATCAGCTCCCACCACTGCCCTGGCACTCCTTGGGGTGTTTCGGGCTCCTCTGTTCTGGGACAGAGCTACGATCATTCTGCAAATGTGCTCCTAAGAAATAATGACACAATGGCTCAGTGCCAATGAGGGCCATGTGCAAAGCGGGGGCTACTTCAAAGTGAACAGCAGAATAAAGAAGATGACAGGAATCATGAAAGGCACAACATGAAATGGGATTTAACGGGAGTTCAGAGTCATTACCTAGATCACAGTTAGACAGGACACAGCATCTTCAGCAATCAGCTGTGTGCACAGAGGGTCACTCCTCCTTGCAGTGCTGGGTGCCAGGTGTGGGTGCCCTGCCAGGCACCAGCATCACTTCACTGGCCAGGAATTTCCTTATGGAGAGACATTGACAGGTGAGGAAGCTCTAAAGCTCCAAAGCCTCCTGCCAGCAGGACTCTGCCATGCCATTCACATTCCCCACAGTCACATCATCCATCCTTATCACACTGCCAAGAAAAAAGTTCCTGTTCCCTAGGACTAATCCTCAGTCTCATTAAGATCAGGGCTGGAATACTAAATTTTTAACCAGGGGAAGCTCCCTGGTCCATTACTGCCTTCCTCCCACGTTTATTAAAGCAATAACTTTGTTTTTAAAAGGCACATGTTTCCCGTGAGCTCTCTCACACTTTGGTGTCCTAATTAAAAAATATAAATTAGAGATTGAGCAGGTCTCCTGCTTCAAAGGAATGTAAATTGGGTGGCTTGAAGTCCTGGGGAAAGTCTGAACACAAAACACTCCGAGGTGGCTCTGCAGACAATGGCGCCTGAGATGAGAGGAGGAGGAGGAAGATGGAGGTGGAGCAGCACACTGAGGCCCTCATTCACAGCTCTGTGCACTTTGGGGAAGTTCTCATTAAAATTTCATCACCTCTTTCTTCCGCAGAGCAGAGGGGCCCTGCAGGCTGCTCTGTCAGCTGGCACTGTCCCTGCCTTCATAGCCTTGGAGGAGCAGCTGCTCCTGTGTCCCTGGCCCCACATCTTTCCATGCTCTGCTCCGCAGAGTTTTTCTTCCCAAATCTGAGGGACAAGGAGGATTCTGGCGTGCAGATTCTGGGGACAGGGGTTAACAAGGTGACCTTTCTTTGTGCTGTGCTGGCTTTCCTGCTCTGGGTTTTGCCTGAAACAGTCCTACACCTTCCACAAGTCCAGAAAAATGGAATTTAGTGTTTGGCTACAAATGGAGAATTCTGGTGGTTTGATACAAAGCTGTATTTTTTCTTAGGTTCCCAGGTACATTTTTATTTATACACTCATACATATCCACACATACATGTGCACATGAACCCCTCCAGCTCCTGGCCCCTGGCAGTCCCACCCAGACCAGCAACTCATCCATAAGCATCACACACATCCACCTTCAGCTGAGAGATGTGGCTGAACTTTCCTCTGTTATCTTTCCGTTTCCATGGCAATAAAAGTAGCTTCTGATAATGGCTATTTCCTAAGTACTGTGAGGTTTGGTAATTTTAGCAGCATTATAGCACAGACTTCAAATGGTCAGAGTTGCTCAGGGTCGCTCTGGCTTGGGCTTTGAATTGCGAGTGGATGTGAACCAGGGGAGGTTTTTCTGGTTATCCTTAGCTTATTCCTTGTACACCTGTTCCCAAGGGATCCACAAGACTCTGTTCAGTCCCAGGCGGGTTTTGGGGCCGGCGTTGTTCGTGGTGTTGGTGTGACTGCAGGAAGCTGCCAGCTCACCTGTCACCTGAACCCTCCTCACAAACAGCAGCTGACTTAATTATTAGCATAAAAAAGAAATAATGCCCCATATTCCCCAAAGCCTGTGATACAGCTGGGTACAAGTAATGCCCAGGTAATGTACCAGAGGATGAATTCCAGCTCTGCCTGGATCATCCAAATGACTATTGATTCCATGCCCACTCCCTGCTCCTCTGGAGCTGCACATTGTCTCCCCATAAGCTGCTGACCACGTGCCTGCTCAGACACCTGACCCATTGTTTTGGCTGTGCTGCTGCAGGAGCCCTTTGCCAGGCCTGGAATTCTCGGGGGGAAACACGGGACCAGGATCCTGATCCTTCCCTCAGCTGTGGCTCATCCACCTCCTCCTGAGGCTTCACTTGCATCGACCCCCAGTCTCTAAGGAAACATTGCTGGCAGGAAGAAACATTCCATTTTCCCCGCATTTTCAGTGCCTAGCTGTAAGTTTCCATTCATTTCCACTTCCATTCCTGGAGCAGGTGGGTGCTCCGGCACAGCCTTGCTCTTCCCATGCTGTCCCTGGGGACAGCCCGGGGGCCTCACCCAGGGAGCACCTTCCTCTCTGACCCATATGGCAGTAATTTAATCTCCAGATCTGCCGAGCATCATCCTGACCTGCAGAATCACATTCCTCCTGCTCTCAATAAGCCAACCTTTAATATGAAGTGTGAAACTTCTAATTTAGTGTCGTATCAAATAATAACTGTCGTGTTTAAACTGTTGCTTGTATTAGTCAAACAATCACAGATCAGAGCCAGAGGCTTCTCGTCTCTCTCATTACCACTGACTTGCAATTAATATTTATAAAGCAGGACAGATTTTTCTTTTAAAGGGAATTTTCAGCTGTCCTTCGGATTCTCAGACACAGGCTGCAAAATTTATAGGCTCTCCTTCACCTTCACTCTAAGAGAACAAAGCTTTTCATCTGACATATTTATAATTTTAGTCTGTAGGGACATAAATGAAGCAAAGCATGGTGAGAGATGGCAAAGAGCTGGGAAGGGGAGGGGGGAAGCCAGTGGGCAGTGACAGGCACCAGCAGTGATAGGCAGTGGCAGCAATGGGCAACTGGTAAACACCAGCAATCGTGGGCTCAGTTTCACAAAGCACACTGGAAATGCCCCTGGATTTCAGGAGGGGGAAGACTAACTTTTGGAGCATTTATTTAAAAAACAACCAAAAATTTCCCCCTTTGGTGAAAATTTTCATAATTTCCCATTGTAAAATCATTCAATTTATTCACAATATTCCTGAATATCTCATTGTGAAACTGAAATTAAAATATCCCAATAGACTCTGGCAGAAACCTTTGCATAAATGTGATAGGATTTTCTCACAGTAATAAATCCCCATGGCAAAATATATTAGAGAAGAAAATGTTTCAAAATAACTGTTCCCAATTAAAACTTCACTAGGGTTTACACTTCCCAAGTTTTCTTTTTTCCAGCATCATAAGCATAAAAATGACACACGCCCAGTCCAACACCAATTGCTCCCACCATTGACAGAGCAGGAGCCACACATCACACACTGAGCTGAAATGGCCAAACTCCCTCCAGTCATTCCTCACTACATTATTCCCTTGCATTTTGAAATTAATATCAATAAAACATACATTAGAATTGCAGAAATCATGGAAATGTCAAACATCTCTCACTCGCTTTGGTGAGAACTTTGTTAAGTACCAAATGCAAATGTGCAGCTGGTGCCTCTGACATTTTGGTTCCTTTGCTGGCACAGGCTAATCAATTCAGTTTCTAATTTTAATTTTATCAGCAGCAAATCTGCTGGATTTTTCAGGCTCTGATGTAGACCAATTAATTTCTAATCAAATTACCTGGGTTCGGATAGGCTTTGTCCGCACTCTCGGCAGTGCCAGGAATCGCAGTCCCCTGACCTTGCCATGGCAGATGGAGTGCACCAGGTCCTGATTCTACTCCTGGTCCTGCTCCTCTTGGTGAGGATGCAGAAATTAACCCTTTAGGCGTGGAGAGGGGGCAGAGGAGCTCCCTCCTCCCCTCCTGCAAATGCCCAGCCCACAAAATGTGGAGCCCCAGCCTTTACTGTCAACCATGCGGTGACCTCAGTCCTTTCTGAGATATATTCCACTGTCTACCTTGGAGAGAGCCATCCATGCCCCACTGTGAAGGGAAGCGCCCTGGGCATGTCCTTTCCCTGGTCCCATCCCCGGTCCCTTGCCAACCCATGACCCACAGCACTGAAAATGAAGCCCTGTTTTCTGCTGAAAAGGAGCCCCTGAGTCACTGAGGGTGTGAGCACAGGAGTGTCAGGCACTTGCTGCTGGGAAAGTTTCTTTATGACATAAAATTACTGAGTTTTCAGACCTGCTCAAATAGAGAACAGAATTGGAAACAAGGTTCCTTTTGGCGTCTCCTCATCTGTAATTCAGGTGCTGGTTTTAAAAACCATCCTGCAATGTCCAGATGGAGTTTGTATCTATTGCCATTTTAATTTGTTAAGTTTTTTTTTTTTTGCCTGCCTTTCTCTGACATGGGGTGCAGCATTAGTGCAGCAATCAACCAACCTGGTGACCAAACGTGTGATGAGAAGTTGCTACATCCCAGCACTGACTGATTTCCAGTTCCAACAGCCACAGCCTTGGCTGGGTGTGCAGAGATTTGTACATGCAGAGACCTCTGTGCCTGATTGGCAAGTGGGGATGAGTCGCAGATAAAGCTCCATTTTGCTTAAAGAGCCCTTTAAAAAGAAACACCCTTAAATATCAATATTAGCACTTAGAAGAAGTATTTCCTAGAAAAAAAATATTGCATTTTCAAAGCAGGGATGGCAGCCAGGACAGACAGAGAGGGTCAGGGCTCTGGCCCCTCTGCCAATATTGTTCCAGCCACAAGGGAAGCAGCCCAGAGCACATCCGTCCACTGCTCCAAGGCTGTAGCTGATCCATTATCTGCAGCCTGTAGTAATCTCCAATCTTTGTACTTTAATCTGTAAAACAGACAAAGAGCTTTTCCAGCCTTTCATATGCTGAATGACAGGCCCCACTCTCTCCCCAGCATTTCCTCTGACTCACTCATTACAAGCTATTTTAGAATGTGCTAATGACAAAAAATACGTTTTGATCTTTACTGTTACGAGTAAATAAAGAAACTCCCCTTTGGGGTTTTTGAAAAGGATTTTGTCTCTTCCCACCCCATGTCCAGGGGGCCCCTATGTTCTGCTCTGCAAAAGGGCTGTAAGTTTTTACACAGAAACAAGAGGGACTCACCCAAGCTGTTAGTGCAATAAAGTTTTCTCTCCAGCTAGGGTCAGGGACACAGGCCAAGGAGGAGAACCAAATCACTGATTTAATCACTGTGCAAGGAATTTTTTGCCCCTTTTGTGAGCTGTCCTGTTCAGAGACTTTGCTCTCCTCCCTCCATCTGCAGCCACAGATGAGGTGGAATGAGAGGGAAACCTGTCTCCATTTTCCCAGCTCACAGGATAAGTGGAAGCATGGGAGATGAGATGCTGAAATCCTGCATCCTAATGTGATGTTGCTGCGCAACCAGAGCAGAGCAGGAGCTGCTGTGAGGGGTGGCCCCGGGGAGCAGAATCTGCACAGCACAAGTTTCTCTGTCCAGGCTGTTTCTTCCTCCCCACACTCTTCCCTCCAGGACAGCAGCTGCTGCTAGAGCGAGCCCGGTGCTTGTTTTGCCTCATCCATCTATCCTGGTGGGCCTCCCATACATTCCTTATTATTCTGCCCAACATCTGTTCACAATTTGTTTCTAATTCCTCAGTCTGCTCCTCCTTGTCTGACTCTGGATGTAGGGTTAAATTCTTACGCAGACCTGGAGCACGATGAACTGGAGAACGCACCCACCCCATCATCCCCTGTGCCCAGTGTGGGTCAAGTGGATTCTTTTGGAAGGTGAATCCTGCAGCACAGATTCCCTGTGAGAGACCAGGGCAGTTGGATAAGGCCCCTCACCAGCCCAACCCTCAATGCCTACCCCAGGCCACCATGGTGGCAGCTGCTCTGTGGCTGCCCAGGGTTGCCTCCTATCAGTCGGCATTAAATAACTTTAATATCAACTTCTCAAGGGACAAAGTCAGTGCTGAGTTGTTCTGCACAGACACAGGCGCAAGTGAGAGCCAAACACTGCCCCGAGTTTGCAGAATGCGTTGGATCCTCTGGAGCAAAAGGGAGATACAAACTCCTGGGTGGATGCCAGGTGGTAATGGTAAGCAGATGGCAGGAAGACTGCTGAGAGAGGACAGGTTTATTTACTTGCTTATTCATTTATAGACCATATTTTGGGAAAAGAAAATTAACGTGACTTTGTACATCTGCACTCAGAGAGAAGAGGGACAGGCATAGGCCACGGCTACCTGTACCTCTCCTGCTTCCCTCCCTGCTCTCCTTGTTTATCTGCTGGTGGATGGGGATTGGGTCCTTCATCTCCAGCACAGTTCTGCAAAGCTGTGCTTGATCTGAATGCAGAGCTGGGATGTGAAAACTAATAATGAGCACATCAAAACTGCAGCAATGCACACTGAGAGGGGCCACTTGCCTGTCTCGGGCAGCTCTGTGTCACCAGTCTCAGAGATGTTCATTGCCCCTGTGAGGAATCAGGAATCCCACAGCCTCTCCAGCAGCCTGTTCTCCACTCACTGTCTCTGGCTGACAATCTCTTTCAATACAAGTGCTCAGAGTGAGGACTGGCTATGATCTTGCTCTCTCCCAGCTTTACACCCCTCTCAGCTTGTGCCCTCACGAGAGGCCCTTCTATCTCATTCCACAACAACTCCTCTCTGCCTCAAAAAAATCCCCAGTGTCAGGAAATCCTGTCCCACCCCCAAGTGCTTTAAATCTCACCTCCAGTACTGGAGAATTCCTAAAACAGCAGGAAGCCCAGCCACAACAGCTCCTGTACCAAGCCCAGAGCAACCCAGGGGCTCTCAGGGCAGCTGGCCCTGACAGTGACCCCAAAGCAGCTCATGGTGGGCATCAAAAGGACCTGCCATATGAGACCATAGGGGCCTTGTTGGGGTAAATCATCCACAGCACACAGAGCTGATGCTGGAGAAAACCTCTCCAAGCACGTACCCTTGCTCCATCTCGCTCCCCTAGAGCTGCTGGCTGAGGTGTGAACAATTTTGCCTTTCAACTTGAATTGAATTACAAAATAATTAACTCAACAAAAGCTCAGGAGCTACTTGGCGCATGTGCCTGTCTCATGCACTACTGCCGGTATCCTTTTGTCACTCCACTGGCTTTTGCTGGTCATGTTGAGACATCATGGAGCTCCACATCCGTTCCCCTCTCCTTCCACTGCATGACATTTCTCAGACCACTGGGTGAAACCACCTCAAGCCTGATCTCAGGCTCAGCCATCCTCAGCCTCGGTGACCCAATACCTTTAATCACTGGGTTAACAGAGGGAGATGGCAGAAGGGGTGGATCCAGCACTCCAGGTTTCCCCTGCCCTGTCCTGTCCTTCCCAGTGGAGTCTTCTCCGAGCACTGTGGGGGAAGGAGGTGGCGATGCCCTGCCCAGCCCTGGCACCTCGTATGTCCCCATCTCAGCTGGGAAGGTCTGGGAGTGCCATTGCTCAGCAGCACCAATCCAGCTGCCTTTGCACCGTTGCTAATGGAGCTTTTCTTCCTCTCTCCTGTTTTTGCTGATAGGAATTAGCATTAATAATCTCTCTCCCCTCCAGGGGAACACAAAACAAAACCTCCCTCCAGCACATGCCACCTCCACCGCACTCAGCCCCGCTCCGGTCCCACAGAGCCCCGGCAGCCTCCCCGTCCCCCATCCCTGCACCCCCTCCTCCAGCTGCTGTTGGGAACCCACCCCCTCCTGCCTCGCCTCCCTGCAGGTGGGCAGGAAAGCTGGGGCGGCAGAGCCTTTGGGAAGGAGCTCATCCAGAAACCACAGAAAATGATTTTGGGAGCCAGGAGAGGAGGAACTGGGATGGGGAAGAAACATGGAGCCTGGCAAACCCTCGTCACCCACGGCTGGGAATCCAACCCCTCACCACGCCGGGCCAGGTACTGCTGCGGTGGGTGAGCCACCCTCTCATCCCGGAGCCATACCTGGCTCCCACCCTGCTCTCACTGTACGTTTTTCCCCTTCTTGATGAAAAGAAAATCTTTTCTGATTGAACTAATTACGCTGATTGAATTTCCTCCCTCTCTGTGTCTCTGAGTGTGAAAGGTTTCCTTAATTTGATGGGGGTAATTGTTATGCACACACTGTCAGATGTTAATGCAATTCTGTGATTGACAGGTAATCAGCACATCAGCTGTACAAAAAGAGTGAATAAGTCTGTAATTTTATTTCCCCTGATTCCACTGTGTGGGATGGCAGGAAAATCTAAATTAGCAATCAGGGAAGGCAACCCTGCTCCAGCGCGAGCTGCTCCAGCCCGGGGAATGGCTGTGGCTGGGATTGCAAGGGCTCCCTTGGCTCTGAGGGACTCAACTGCAAACACCTGGCTCACTGCTGAGCCTCCTGCGGCTGCTTCGCACGGGCTCGTTTTGTTCATTTGGGGTCCAGATCCAGCAGTGCCTGCGCCTACGTTCCCAGGGCAGCATTTGCACACAGCGTGCACGGCTGCAGCAGGAGTAGGAACGCGCTTCCTACAGAGAGAGGCAGAATTTCTTCAGAAACCTCAATGTTTGGTACCCCGAAGTTCCTCCGAGAAATCCGCGAGCCGTATAGAGTCCCTGGGCTTTGCTGGGGGCGAATCTGCACGAGGCTGTGGCTCTGGGACTATCCTGGGGCGAGAGCTCGTACTGCCAAAAGCTGCCCCTAGAAAGAGCGAGGCAAAGGAGGTAATTGGTGTCCAGGTGCTCCCCTGGGCTTCCCTACAGCGGCGGGGAGGGGAGGGAAGGCAAGGCAGCAGCTTGGAGATTTTCACTTTGCAGCTTCCATCGGGCTGGCAGAGCTGAGTGACAGAGGGAGAAGGAGCCTAGCACTCCTGCCAGCACCTGACAGCGGTGCCCGATCCATTTACTGCTCGTCAGCTGCTGACGAGCCCCAGACAGGCAAGAGGGAGGAATGCCACGAAATTCCTCCAGAATATTTTCAGAAGCTTCTTACATTCCTTGTTTTCTTTCTTTAGTAAGACCCTGATGTAATTCTTTGCTTATTTCTGAACTTGGATCCCAGGATATCACTGCACAACAGTTCTAAGCAGCCACGGGTCCACACGGCGATTTGCTCTCGCTGTCGGGGCTGAGGCGCGGGAGTGTCTGCACACACACTCCGGGCACAGCCTCCGGTGTGCCAACGCGGCACCGGGTGCGCGGCGAGCCCGGGCACCCACCACAGCTGGGTAGAGAAACGCAGAGCAAGGAAACCAGCGGCCGTTCCCAAAGGAACTGCTTCCTCCCTGCTCTCCCCTTGAGCTGGAATTGATCCACGGCGGGTCAAACAAAGCCTGTGCCCCGGGAGCGGGTGCTGCTGGTGCCTCCTGCCCTGGGCTGGCCGTCACAGCCCCGTTCCCCCCGGAGTTCCCGGAGGCAAAGGCGAGGGGGCTGCCCCTCCCCAATATAAGGCAGTGCTGGGGGCTTAAGCACCTCCAGCTCAGGGGCGGGGATGGCTGATGGCAGACAGCAGGAAAAGGGAGAGGCAGCGGGACCGTGAACAGCATCCACGGAGCGCCGGCATTAACATAAAAAAGGGTCAAATCCCTCGTATGAAGAGCTGGGAGTGAATAGCTACATTTACCATTAGTAAGATTTATCTGAAATACTTAAAATCCTTTTTGGAAGGATTTTAGTCTTTAGGAGGCTGGTTCTCTCCCCCAAAGCGTGCATAAACCAGGCTATTCAAGGAAAAAAAAAAATCCGTGCTGATTGGGATGCGGAGCGCTGCCCTGCACTTCAATGGGATTGGGCAGGGGATGAGCCAGCGAGGAGCTCTGCCCATCACAGAGATGATACGGGAGACTCAAGGAGCTTAGTGGTTCTTAGGGAAAGAAACAGGGTGTGAGAGGAGAAGATTAGAGCAGGACCTCTCTGTAGTCAATAAATCCCAAGAAAAAGCAGAGACCGCTGTGCTGGCAGAGCTCCCCTTGTACTGTAGAACATATAAAGCACCATCTTCAGCTAAAAGGATGTTTGACATCGGAGAAAATTAGGCAGATATTTTTTATCCAGCGTAAGTCACATGCAAAATAAATTGCAAAGGGCGGCAGCAGGAGCAGCTGGTAAAGACAGATTAAAAATCAGATTCAGACAAGCATCTCAGGGCAAAAAAAGATATTTAGGATTAGGCTGCTAATTTGTAATCACAGGCGGGGATGGGGCTGCGCTGTCAGGCAGTGTACACAGGCTGGAGGAGGAGCACAGCCACTGCGTACGGAGCCAGGAGCACCAGGAGGAAAATGTCCGCATCCAGGAGGAAAATTCCCGTGTCCGGGAGACGGGGGTTCTTTTGGGAGGAGCCGAAATACTGCCCAAACTGCTGCCCTCGAGCAGGAGAGTGCGGCGCCCAGGCCGGCGGGCGAGCTGCCGGAGCTCCCTGTGCCAGCAGAACTGCGGGAGCGGGAACTGCAGGTGGCAATCGCATCTTGCGATGGGAGGGAGGCGAAAGCTCCGTCCGCAGGCTCTGCCCGAGGACGGCGAGCTGGGGAAGGGGCTGCGCAGCCGGGGAGCCCCTGGAGCCCCCCATTCACTTGCTCACACCCCGGGAGAGGCTCTCCTATCGTTACACGCTCGCTGCGCTCAAACAAAGAGTCCATGTTACTTTCTCAGCAGGGGTAATTTCCAGACAGCGAAACCTTTCCCTCCGGCTGCTGAGCCCTTGCAGATTCCATTTTCCAGCGGCAGCGGCGTCCCGGGCAGGAGTCCCCATCTGCGTGCCGTGCACACACAAGCCATCAACACTGGGGACATCGAAGAGGTGACAGACTGTTTAGCAGTTCTCTGTCACCAGGCGCTGCTGGAAGCATCTCTCACTGCCACTTCCCAGCAGGTGCCACCTCAGCGCCTGCCTGGACAGGGGCTGGGGACAGCCAGGACACCTCTGCGTGGCACGTGCAGGGCAGGACTGTGCGGGCAGTGCCTGAGCTAGGGCAGTGTCTGACGCGGGGTCCAGCACAGCCTTGGTGCCACCAGCTCTGCCCCCGACCTGGTCACACGGGTCCGTGCCGGCCACGTGGCTGCTTCCTGCCTAAGTGCTCCTGCGGCCGTGTCCCACGGCTGGTACCTGATGTCCCATCTCGACACGGCGCCCTTACCGTGACAGCTGTGGGAGTGCTGAGGGCTGCCGTGAGAGACGGCAGGCGGGTGACAGGCTTTTAGTGACACTTTTCTCCGACCCTGCATGCCCGGGGGCTGCGATGGCTCTGTGTGCCCCCAGCGCCTCCTCCCCAGGATGATCCCCCCACCGGCAGCCACGCACTCGGCTGGTACAGCAAGGCCAGGACAGCCACTGGTGATGATTTCTGTCTGCTCTCACACCACTGTGCTTTCTCTCCGGAGCTCATCTGGCATCTGTGCTGTTCGGCTCTGGCACAGACACGCGTGTGCCGCTCCTGACAGACACTGTGGGGCAACCTTCAGGGTTTGACACCTTTCCCTCCCCTTCAAGCTCCTGTTCCTACCCCTCATCTCACAGTTCATCAGCTACACCTTTAATTTAAAGAAGGAAACCCCAGATGTTTCTGAGCATGGCTTACACTGAGTCATCTCACCGCTGGAGCGGCACTCACTGCCCTGGGTAGTGATGAAAACCAGACCCAGGAGCTATAAATCACTCCTGTTTGTCAGGCTATCCAAGCATGAAATAGTCTCTCAGCTGCTCCAAGGGCTGCCAGACCCGGCGCTGTGGGATGTGGCTCAGCACCTCCCTCCCACAGCCAGACCTGGCTCCGCTATGGCCAGGCTGGGTTAGCCTCTAGGTAAGCAGCCAAGTGCTTTGGTTCTGATCACGTTCCCATGCCTAATGGGAGAAAGGATTTCCTCTAAAATTATTTGGCGTGAGTGGCTAAAGACCCTGAATTTTTCATCCCCCTTCCCTTATCCTGAAGAACACCTGACATCAAACCCCAAGGGTAAAGCAAACACTCAAGCCTGTATCTCTGAGCTGAGGAAGCTGTGAAGGAAAATATTGGCTTGAAAAAGTTCCAAGGGAAAATGTTCCATGAGAAGCAGCAGCGCGGTGCTCAGGTGCTCAGGACAGAAGAGACAAGAACGCTGGAAGGAGCAGAGCGGGAGTGACAGCAACTGCGGGAGCGCCCAGCCGGAGCCACCTCAAACTGCAGAGGCATTTGGGCACTAAAAATCTGTGTCCTGGGGCGGCTTCTTAATTCCCTGGTGAGGACCCGAGGTGCTGAGGCAGCCCCGGGGGTACCTGCAGCCGGTGACAGCTCCTGCCAGGGGCAGCAGCACCGTTCGGGCTGCGGGACACCCACACCCCTCCGTGGGGGCTGTGCCATCGCCGGGAGCTGGTCCGTGCTGGATATGGAGATCCCACCACACAGGCTGCCACAGCTCGACGAGCCCAGCGTGAAGCAGCCAAGGCAGGCGAGAGTGTCAAGTCCTTTCCTGGGATTTTAATAGCATCACAGCACTCCAGCACATGGATAAGAGCCTCGGGTGAGAGTCAAGTGTCATCCAGATGGTTTTCTCTGCCCTGCAGCACCTCGTGTCCTTTCCCTGCCTCGCCCCCAGCCCTCTCCGAGCTGACTGCCTCGGGCTAATGGTTTCACTGCAGGCAGCTGCTCTCTGCTTCCCATTTCCACAGCAGGAATTTCTTTGCATCCCCCAGACTTCTCCTTCCTGCCCAGGAGTGAGGGGCTGGCATGGCTGATGCTGGGTACAGCTCTGAGCATCCTTCCCAGGCAGGGCATTGTCATACCAATAAAAACCAGGAATAGAAGCAGGACTGCAGGCACTCTCCTTTCTCTAATTTCTCACCTGACCTGTCCCTTGCTAAGGAGGGTCCTGGGGCACCAAGGAGCCACCAAGCTCCACTGAAACTGTGAAGGATTTTCTCCCCCATAGCTTCTCTGGGTCCAGGTGTCAGTGCAGGTCGGGGGCACCAGTGCAGCTCCCAGTGGGAAATTCTGGGTCAGAACCCACAGAATATGGAGGTGCTGAAAACAGAAATTCCTGGAAGCTGCCCCTTTCTTCAAAATATTTAGAATTTTTTGTCAAAAAAAAGCTGACAACACCCAAACTGACTCTTTTGGACTGGGTTCTCGTGCTCTGCATTTTCAGCCAACATTTTTCAGTGGGTTTTGGCAGAAAATCTTTGGATTTTGACAGTTGTTCTTTTCTCAACGACAAGCTGACATCTTCCACTTCATTTTTTTTTGGAATATCTGAGTTTTGGTTGTTTGAATTTGACTCAAGAAGAAAAGAAACTGATTTTCACAAACTTTCCAGTAATAAAAGTGAAATTATCAGTGGTCAGGATGATCCGATGTGTTGGGAGCTGCTGGGAGAGCTCGGGCAGGGGAAGGGGAATGGGGGACAGAGCATTCCTCACAGGCAGGAGCACCAGATTTGCTCACGGCATTTCAAACACTTGTGTCACCATTGCCTTCTGCCTCCAAGGCTGCAAATTTGTTGACTCCTGCCAAGGCCTGGAAAGAAGGGAGCGGTTCTCTCAGAGTTCTCTGTTTCTGCCCCAGCTTTGGAGTCTCCTCTGGTCCAGACTAAGCATCACTGAGCTTCTCCTCACACTGACCTCCCTCCATAAATCAAGAAGGTATCAGACATCTCCACCTGATAAAAACAAAGACTTATTCCCCCACAGCACTCCTGGGAAAATGCCCCTTCTCCAGCTCAGCTGGACATGACCGAAGTATCCAGTTTGTCCCTGTCACCTCTCAGGACTCCACATTCCCTGAGCTCCGGCACCTGCCTGACCACCCATCCTCACCAGTGGGAAGCAGATGAGCCCAGCTCAGAGGGACTTGACTGTCACCCATGCGAATCATCAGCGTTAATGTTGCCCTGACATGGTTCTGTACAATTTACTGCATGTGATGGACTTGGGGAATGTCACTGTTTTAATTACAGTGAGACGCCAGGCAAGATTGGTTATGCAAGTCAATAAATCACTTGGCTGCACTGATTAAACAGGAGTAATATTTTGAATAAGTGACTGTCTCAGGAACGATCATTACTGTATTACATTATCATTCTCCTCTGCATGTATATTGCAAACAAAATTAAATGGAGATATCAAGTTGCACAGAGACTAGACACTAATTAAGGCAAAAGCTGTGAGGCCTTTTTCCCCTTTCTCCAAAGGTGAGACTCTGAGCAGTGACCACTACAAGCACTGGCCAGTCTGTGGCTTTTTCCACCTGTTCTCTGGATTTAACACTCACCTGTTGATGAGGCCAGCGGCTCCTGGGCAGCACCTGTAAAACAAGTGGACAGATGGAAGGAGGATTAGAGGAAATGTTCATATCAGGCAGAAAAGAGATAGATGTCCTTACACCAGATGAATGTTCTGCCAGGGAACGGGTGTGCTCTCCTTGGCTAGGAGAGGAGCCCAACCCAACCCAACCCAACCCCAGCTGGCTTTAGTCAACCAGAGAATCCTTGCAGACACACTGTGTGTGATGGCCTACATTATAAACAAGGTGAGACACATGATCCAGTGATCCTCCCCAGCCTTAAGCTCTGACATGATGAATTATATCAGACATTCCAGGCGAACATTATTTATTTGATCTGATTTTTACAGATAATTAATTTTTCTGAAAGTACCTACTGGTACCTTTAGGAAGCATTGGCATGTTCATTAGATTTATAGCTCCTTCCTGGGTAATGACTAATACATGAAGAGTCTGAGCCCGCTCCCTGCGAGGAAGGCAGCATCTCATGGGAGGGATACACCAAGTGAGAGAAAAGCCTGTGTTAAACTGAATTCTCAAAATAACCATAATGGTGTGTCTTAGCTGGTTGCCAGAACAGAGACAAGAGAATATCATCAAGGTGAAATACTTTCTGATGAGCATCTTTCATGCTGCAGCGCCTCAGCCAGGTGCAGAAAAGCTTCCAGCTGACCTGAGGTTAAATCTCACATCAAACCGTGAGTTTTGTTCCAGAGCTCATCAGCCTGCTCTTGCTCCTCCAAAGTATCTGGAAGAAGCTGTGGGGCTGGCCTGACTCCAGCAGCTTGGCAGCTCTGACCTGCCCCCTTGGCAGCCCTGCCGTGCCCCCAGAGCTGAAAGTGCCGCGGCCTCCCGGACCGTGGTGTCCTGGCAGGGCTGAGCCACGAGCGGCAGCCAGAGCCGGCTCCTCCAGCCCCCGCCAGCTGCAGACGCACATCCTGTCAGCACCTGCACGAAATTGATTTTTTAGCACCAGGCAGATGGGTGTTAAAAGTCAGGAGTGCAATTTGGGGGGTTTGCAGCAGCCTGGAACGCTTCCTTTATCTATTTTTTATTACTCCAGCTTTTCGAGTCCCAGCTGATACATACGGTAGTCAGGGCTGTTATCGGTTACTGCTGCCTGTTCCTGGCTGCTGATGTTTCCCGCACTCCAAGCCTTTATGTGGGATTTAGGAGCACATGAGTGGGTCTGCTCTGCCTTGGCTCACCTCCACTATCATCTTCAGTGGCATCAACATCCACATCCACAAATCTCCCGACATCTCCCTCATCAACCCAGGAATCTCGCTCCTGTCCCAATCCTGGCTCCCTCTCATCTCTTCTGCCAGAGCCAGACCCTAGACACTGCACATTCCTCATGCCCATGCTGCAAGAATGGGGTTTGTTTTACATTGAGGGATCCCTGGCCGAGCTGGAGCGGACCACTTCTGCTTAGCATCAAATGTCATTATCAACGAAAAGAGAATTATGACTAATAATTTGTCCAGAAATTGCTCGCTGGAATGACTGATGCCCTATGGACTACCAGCAACAGAGATGAGTTGCTCCTGCAGAGCAGGGCAGCAGTGCCAAACTGCAGGTGAAAAACACTTCACCTGCATCACAGTCATTAAAATATGGTGAATTTTTAAGGTAATTCCAGTGTCATTCATGCTGACTTCAGACCATGTCTCATTTTCCTTGCAGCAGTGTTCAGACAGATCT
This sequence comes from Coloeus monedula, assembly GCF_965178545.1. Lineage (NCBI taxonomy): Eukaryota > Metazoa > Chordata > Aves > Passeriformes > Corvidae > Coloeus > Coloeus monedula. The sequence continues at coordinate 3,672,767 of NC_138804.1, read as the reverse complement.
CCAATGTGCTACATGCTGAGATTTTAACATTCATTTCCATCCATTTCTCTTTCTTTTCTTTTGCCTTGTGGGGCTTAGAAAGAGCCAGGAATGTCTATTCTGTGTCACAGGCTGCACTGCACATCACCACAGCTCCTCCACCAGTTCAAACACTTGGATTCCAGCCCTGGGAAACATGTACATAGGTCAGGCTGGTGCTGCTGCAGCACCGGCGGAGGCAACATCACGACTCTTGCACCATGATCTGTCCCCAGATTTAGTCCCTGCCTGCATGGTACTGCCACAGGGTCACCCCAGTGAGGGACATTCTTAGTGAGGAGCCTGACATGCTCTGCTGACATGGGGGTACATAGGTACAGGCAGGTTAAACATTTGGTGTTGGTCAGATCCATCGGGTGCAGGAGAACACAGGACAACACCACAGGATGGCAGAAGGGAGGGTTAAACCAATCTGATGGTCAGCCCTGGCTCTGCAGAGGCATTTATTCATGGGAGAGGCTCAATTAAGTTTAGCTCGTGTGGGATGCAGCAGCTTTAACAACCTAAGTGGGATATTAAACAATTCACAGAGCACCCAGCAGTGCAGTGAGACCCCTCGGAAGGACGACAGGAAATGTGGCAATTCATAAAAGCACTTACAGCCCTTCACCAGCCAGGCAGGGATCCAGGCAGCAGCCACAGCCAAGGGAATACACGGAGACATGTCCCCCCATCGCTGGAGCCAGACACGGCTCTGAAGCTGCTGAAGGTCTGCCCTGCCCGGGGCCCTAGGGGCAGAGACCACCCTGCCAGCCCATCCCACCCCGGAAATGCTGCCTCCTTGCCTTTGGTCCTGCCCCTGTCTGACAGGTCTTGGCTTACAGACCCTTGTTCTCACCTTTATTGGTTTTCAGGGCTTGCTCCCGATTATGTTAATCTCCTCAGGAAAAGCATTTTCTAGCTTGTTTGTGCGTTTACACCTAAGCAGCATTTGGCAAAGCAAGAGCTGCCAAGTGTCAACGCTGGTGGGGGAGTGTGGTGTGTCCTGGCATATGGCCCCGAGGAGTTTTCTGGCTGAAAAAGGGAAGAGAGAACCTGCAGAGCCAGGCCCTGAGTGGGGAGAGCTGCCGGAGCCCACCAGCACCGTGACAGGGAGCTGGGCTTCAGCCTCTGAAGGGAGGTGGTGGTTCCAGCACTGAGGGCTGGAACAGGCTTTGTGCAGCCTTGGTGCCTGCAGTGAAGCAGGGGGGTCCCAGAGGTGGTGTGACCCCACCCAGGGCCTCAGCACCCACGGCCACAGAGGGGTGTGATGGCCGGGACTGGGAGTCCCGTGGGTGGTGGGGCAGGGGCGCAGCCTGTGAGGTACAGGATGCCCAGGGACCTCCCCTGCCGGTCCAGGGATGGGGGATAGCTGCATTGAAGCAAAGTCCTTGTGGGGCCAGGAGAAGGGACGAGCTCGTGGCTGTGTCGCAGGTCACCACTGGTACAGGACAAGGTGCACAGCCCCAGTGAGCCAGGTGTGTCTCAAAACATGATGGCACGTTCACTGTGCTGGGAGGGAGCTCAGACCTGTGTACCCCCTTCCTCCTTCCCCTCTTTTCCCTCTGCCTCCAGCCTCAGCTCTGCAAGGGTTAAAATGCAGATATTGCCTTTCTGCTCAGTGAACCGAGTGATAGGATTGCAGTTAATGGTAATTTGAACATGTTTGGTCAACTAGAAATACATAACTAGATTGAAACATGAAAATGCCCTACGAATTTATACAACTGATGCATTTGAATGCACTCAGCTGTTAACTTCATTGCAAGAAGGATGGGAGAAATAATTTGCAACAACCCACACATTTTTTATTGAACCTTTGCAAATAGGAATAATATATCAAACATATCTCTGTGTCTGCCTCACACCTACAGATAGCAGCACTGCTCATGTATGAGTCAGCTGCAGCGTTTGGGATCTGATAGCAGAGGTTTTCAGATACAAAAGGTCTCCTATCTGACCTTGTTCCTTTGATAGCCGGAGCTCTCCCCGCAGTTGTGGGCACACAGACACCGTCTGCTTCCCCTCCCTTCTGCCTAAGTCGGGGACCTCACTCTCAAGTTTAACTTTGAGCTGCACAATGACCATCAGGCCACCCTGCTCAGCCATTCTGTTGCTTAGAGAAGACTCCGCCGGTGTCACGACCACCTGAAGAACAAAAGATCTCAAACCTCCTCCCCACTTGTAGTGGCCAGCAATCCCAGCTGGATACAGTCCCTTTTTTCCAAGAAATGCATCAAAGAAATGTAAGCCATGGCTGCTTATTCCCCAGCCTCCAAGGAAGGAGGTGGGAGCAGCTCTAGCTGGGATCCCACATGGAAATTCATTCCTGTGCAGAGCTAGAGGCACTGGCTGGGATGCTTCTGCCAGGAACTGTTCCTGGTATGGTTTTTCAGACCTCCTATCCTATCCCATCCCATCCCATCCCATCCCATCCCATCCCATCCCATCCCATCCCATCCCATCCCATCCCATCCCAATCTCTTGTTCCCTGCTGGGTCTTTTCCCTGCCACTTGTCACATGCCCTGGAAGGGAGATGGCGCTCTTGGATGGTCCATCAGAACAGCCCTCACCAGTGGGTCCAAGAAGGAAAGAGAGAGGATGGAATTGAGGCATGCAGTGAGGCTGGGGCTCAGCATCCCCCTTGCTCATCAGCTTGAGAGGCTGCAATTCAATGAGTTGCCAATAAATGCTCCACCTTTCCTTATTTAGACTTCACCATTTTCTCCTCTCATCTTGTTAGAGGGTGTAATTTATGTTGTGTGTGTCCATTTACCAGCCATTATATCCTAAATGAAAGAAGAGACGAAACATATTCTCTATTTAAAGCTTCCAAAATAGGCCTGATTAATATGTCCAATTGATTGTTCAGCTGTTCTACTTGCTAATCTGCAAAAACTAATTAGACAAGTGGGAAACCAAAATACTGGGTCATTTCCATCGTGTGCTAATGAATGCTCTTTGGTTTAGCAAATGTTTTGTTTCTACCATGGAAAAAGAATAACACTGGAGATGGATCTGGCTGCCACAGTGAGAAAGCTGCACTACCAATCAGATCCATAATTGATAAGTCTGAGTAGACTGGCCTACAAAAAAATAAGTATTGCCTCTCTAAGAACCCTGTGTTAGGGGCCAGACTGCAAACGAGCTTTCTGTGTTGAATCTATTAAAAAAAGTGGCACTTCAATCAGATTGCCAAGCTCATAGCCCTTCTTGCCCTCTCACATCCTCATCACAGCTAATAAACCCTTTTTGCCCCAAAGACCCTTTTCTGCAAGAGTCCTAGAGGGACTTCAGATACTCTGGAAAGATCCTCTCCCTTCCTCTAGAATTTGAAATTTGCTGCTGAATAAGTGAATTTGCTCTTAGTGTTGCAATTTGGAGTGTCTGCATATTGCATCCTTAATTGTTCCAATTACTAACGAGGCTGCTGGGAGCCATGCAAGCTCAGGTCCTTGCTACCTTAAAATGGGCACCTAAAAACAGGGACACTGAAAATGGAGAACTCAGGTCAGAATGAGAAGCAGAGAAAGCTGTGCAGGATGTGGGGAGGAATTAGTCTGCAACCCAGCAGCCAGGAGAAGCCAAGAGCTCATCTCCAAGTTTCAGTAAGCCACGGAGAAGTAGTTGAGATGCAAATGTATGCACTTTGTAAATAACCCTTTTACTGCAGGTTAAAAGCCAGTTTCTGGAATTACATACAGAGGAGACAATTAGAGCAACTCCCAGTCTGTGACTCGCCTCAGATCAGCACGTGTGGCTCAGCTCGGCAGAGTAAAGAGCCCTGATCAGCTTGATCCTCTCATGTTTGATCTGGAGCTTACACAATGAATGTCTAATGCCTGCGTGCTCAGTACCCAGGACTCCTTAAACTGAATAACTGATTCCATTAAAAGGGCATTAGCTCTATACGCTCATAATTAATCTCCTCGACAGAACTAATAGTTCAAAAGACTCACATGGAGCAAGGACATTTTACATCACACAGCTCGTATTTCCTAATTGATTAATTTAAAGAGATCTCTAGAGCCACGTTCTGTGGCACAGAATCTCTTTACCCCACACACGGAGAAAAATAAATAGCCAGCAGCTATACCACATTCCTCGGGTCCTGGCAAAGCGAATCAGGAGCACAACTGTGTGGAGTCAAGAAAAGACATTCAGGAGCCTGAGCCTGCAGCACTCAGGGACAGCTCGGAGCAGCAGCCCCCTCCTTTCATCCTGCAGCTTTGCTCCATCCCCTGGCGCTCTCCTGCAGTATTTCAAAGCCTAGAGAGCACTTTAAATACCCTCGCTGCCGACCTCTGCCCTTCCCCAGGCATGTTCTGGAGAGGAAGGAATCTTAGCTTCAGACACTGCATGGCTGAGGCTGTGGCAAGGAGAAGGCAAAGGTGACAGCTCTCGCCTGCGTCAACTCTGCAGCACCTGCCTGCAATGTTTGTTCCTTCATATCCATGACGTTTTCAATGAACATCTTGTTCTTTCCCCACTGTCAAGCCATGGAAGGCCCTGGCACACCTGGCAGCCTACAGCGTCCCTGGGACCCTGTTGGGGGTTTTAGGAGCTCTTCTGTTTTGGTTTTTTTCTTCTGTTAAAAGAACTTTCCCCATACGTGTTGCTAGGGGGACAAAGGGCTGGGTATTTAAGAAAACAAAAGGGGTGGCTACAGAGGTGGGGTGCATCTGGCTGCTCTTTTGTTTCACCTGGGTGTGCGGGCAGTCAGTCCCCGACGTTTGGACAAGAGAGGGAGGCTGTTTTCTTCGGCTGCTTTTCCTTCTGCCAGACAACCCCTGGGATCCCAAGCCTGCCTTTCCCTGCCCTGCTGGGAGCCGGGCCGTGGCCGCCCTGGCCCCACTGTTGCTTCGAGCCTTCGCTGCGTTGTAGCCCTGCTTGTCCTGCTGGCCCAGACCTCTGGGTGGTTCCCCGTTTGGATACCCCTCATCTGCCACCCGGGATTTGTGCTCATCCCTGCCGTTCCAGCCTGCTGTTCCTGAGGGTCCGGTCGGACACCGGGATCGGCTGCCCAGGGGTTTGTGAAGCCTTTGTTCCATCCCTCCCGGGATCCCGGGATCGGCTGCCCAGGGGTTTGTGAAGCCTTTGTTCCATCCCTCCCGGGATCCCGGGATCGGCTGCCCAGGGGTTTGTGAAGCCTTTGTTCCATCCCTTCCCGGGATCCCAGGCCGCCATTGCCCGCGTGTTTCCCGAGCTCGCTCCGGAGCGCCCCCTGCAGCCGCGGGGGAACCATCGCACCTGCCCTGCTCACCGGGAGCCGCCAGCGCCCCTGCCGGCTGCGAGCGGAACTGCACCCGAGGGGAAAGGGCCCGACAGCCGAGAAGGCTGGCACTGGGTTTGGGATTGTTCGCTGTTACTGCCAGAGTTATTGTTGTTTGTTTGACTGGTTATACACATATAGATATAGAATAGTATGAACTGTTATTCCTATTTCCCATATCTTTGCCTAAAAGCCCCTTGATTTCAAAATTATAATAACTCAGAGGGAAGGGAGATCGCATCTGCCATTCCAAGGGAGGCTCCTGCCTTCCTTAGCAGACACCTGCCTTTCAAACCAAGACAGACCCCATCTCCCTGGGGCTGGGTATTGCCAGGACCCTGGACACTGCAGGGATGCTGGATGCTGCCAGGATGCTGCCAGGCTTCAGGCTGCCCAGGCAGTTGCTGCTCTCACTTTCTGCTTTGGTTTGTATTAGGGAACCCAGCACTGCGTCAATCTGGTCATTTGTCAACTGTGTGAGGAGTGAAGCACATCAGTCAGGTAGTTTTCCAGAGTATCCCAGCACTGGGGATGCCAGCAGAGGGATGAGCCACCCCAGGGCAGCAGGGCCACCTCTTCCTGTGGCCACTCCACTCCTCCACACCCACGGCCTGTGCAGGGCTGACAGAGCTGCTGCCATGCCAAGGCACAGTGGATTTGTGCCCATGGTGCAGGGGCTGGGGGCAAGTGAGGGAAGCAGGGAGAAGGGGCTGCATGCCAATGCCTCGGGATGCTGCCCTGGTTCTGCCATGCCAAGGGCTGGAGCTCAGGGATGTCAGAAATCCAAAGGGCTTTCTTCTTCACAGGAGGGGATGATTTCTTTCATCACTCTAACAGGCTGGAGGGCACTGATGTTACCTGGAGACGCCAGAGGAAAAATAATCCACAGGAGAAGGCAATGGAGAGGGAATTCCTCCCGATACTCGCCTGCTTGGGGCTAAACTTCCGTTCACTGAATGCCATCTTGCTGCACTTCCTGCTCCTCGCTGGAGCGCACTTCTATCACAAACACAGAGCTCTGTGTAGCTGATTATATCAATTACTTCTCAGAACACGGTTTTGATCCTAATCTGCTTCACTGGATCAGTAAACAGAAAGCTCTCCCAGAGAAAAATGCCCTTTTCTTAGAACTGCTAACTGCTACCTGTGGCTGCTGCTGAGAGAAACTGCCCAGCACATGTAGTGCAGCAGACACAACACTTAACTAATCATGAGTATCGTCAGCTGAATTGAAAACCATAATGTTTGCTGCTGGAACCAAATATTCCTGTGGTGTTCAGCCACAGCTGACCCCAGCGGGGCTCACGGCACTGCGTGTTGCCGTCATGCCCAAGTTATTTGATTAACTTCTTATAATCTGAATTAAGCAAGGAGGTGTTTTCCAAAATAGTGAAACCACAGGAAAGATGAAAACCCAGACCGTGAAACAAGTCTCTGCTGCTCAGGAGATGCTGACCAGGTGTTGTAGCAGGATCTGCTGGATCCTGAGGGGATCCCCTGGTGAGAGCTGGGGCTGGGAATGCTGCTTAACTAGGAAGGACTCAGCTACTGCAAAACAGCCCTAAAATGGGCTGGCTAAAAGCATCAGCTGTCCTGGCACTGGCTCTCGGATCAAGTGTGAATAGTGATGGAGCACCCTTCAGAAGACCCTGTGGACCTGCAGCGTGGCAAACCTTCCACTGCACCTGGCCAATCTTTCAATGCACCTGCCCAGCCTCCTGCTGCACCTGCCCAGCCTCCTGCTGCAACCTGCCCAGCCTCCTGCTGCACCTGCCCAACCTCCTCCTGCACCTGCCCAGCCTCCTGCTGCACCTGCCCAGCCTCCTACTGCACCTGCCCAACCTCCTCCTGCACCTGCCCAGCCTCCTCCTGCACCTGCCCAGCCTCCTGCTGCACCTGCCCAACCTCCCCTGCACCTGCCCAGCCTCCTGCTGCACCTGCCCAGCCTCCTACTGAACCTGCCCAACCTCCTGCTGCACCTGCCCAGCCTCCTACTGCACCTGCCCAACCTCCCCTGCACCTGCCCAACCTCCAGCCACTTCTACCAGGGTTTTACATGTAGGTTTACCAAGGTTTTACACATACGCCATTTGAAGAAAAGTTTGAGCACAGTGGCAAAGAGGGTTTTGCCATGAGAGCCACAGTGCTGCTTGGCTGTGGTGCTGGTGCTATTTATGCCTTGTTGACTGTGGCATCTTTGGCAGAGCTCCATGTTCTGGTCTCAGAACTGGGGCTTAGTTCCAAGCTGAAGATGTTTTCACTGTGCACCCTGCTCTGCCCATGCAGTCTCTAATCGGGCTATTCCTACTCCGAGTGGGGATGAGCACTGGCATTGTTATTGCCCATTGTTATTGTCTGTGTGCCAAGCCCTGTAGGAAAATCCCCATCACACCTGAAATGGTCCCACAGGGACAGGTGCCCTCTGACACCAACATCACAGAGAGGCAGAGGTACAGGAAACCACCTTTCTCATAAAAGAAAAGTGTTTCAGTTGAAACCAAGTTATTCATTCTGCTCAGAACCAGCTGACCATGGTTACACACACCCAAAATTTCCAGTAGTACCTAAAGAAAGACAGTCTCCAATAGCTGCTGCAAATGCTACATAATGATTTCCCGTTATTTAATTCTCTGAGACGTTTGATAGCTTTCCATAAGTCAAGGTTTATTTGCCTTCCCTTGAATGTCACACATAATTCTTGTGGAAATGTTTATTTGCCTAATGCAACTTTTAGTGTCCAGGTTATTTATTCCTTCCATTTGTCAGCTAAAAGAAAGCCCCCCTTAGCCTCCAGCCTGATTACTTACAGTAATGCGGTGGCTCAGGCTCTTTCATCTTCTCAGTGTGACTGAAATGCATTTACAGCTGAATGGATTATCACCAAAAAAATCTAATTCTAAAAAGTATACTACATTTTAATACACTTTGCATTGCACATAAGTAATTTGGGAGCTAAAACTTAATCAGAAACCTCTATTTTGTTAACTGTGAGGATTAACCAATAAAGGGAATGTATACAGGGAGTTTCAGAATGAGGAAACTATTGGGTTTTCATCTCTGTTATTTATGTGACAAGTCCCCACAAGGTCTTGCTCATCACACCTCACTGCAGACAAACAGATACACAGACCACTGTGGCCCCAAGTTCATCTGGGAGCTGAAAGCTGCTCCACAGCCCAATATCTTTCCCAAAATCCCAACATCCTGGCCTGGCTGCCGTGCCGAGGGCTGTCCCTGCCACTTCCTCAGGCTTTCCTCCAAATCTGCAAAGGTTCTTTCCAGGTGGGAGCAGCTTGTCCTGCTCTCTTTCTCCTTCCCACAGCCCCTAGACTGGCAGGTCCATCACAGCCCATGTTCTGCAGTGTTTTCCTACACACAGAATCCCAGAATCACTGAGGTTGGAAAAGATCTCCAAGACCATCGCATCCAAACTTTGACCAAACCCCACTTTGTCACCCAGCCCAGAGCACTGAGTGCCACATCCAGTCATTCCTTGGACACCTCCAGGGATGGGGACTTCACCACCTCCCTGAGAAACCCCTTACAATGCCTGACCACCGTTTCCATGAAGAAATTCCTCCCTATGTCCAACCTGAACCTCCCCTGGGGCAGCTTGAGGCCGTTTCCTCACATCCTCTTGCTGTTTGCCTGGGAGGAGACTGACCTCCACCTGACTACAATCCCTTTTCTAGAGCTGGAGGGTTAAAGCCCCTCTAGGTCCTGCTAAAGCCAAGGCTCACCAGAGGAGCCCATGGGGGGACAATGGGGCCCCGCAGGCACTCCTCGCTCCCACAGGCACACAAAGCCCACCCTGCCCAGGAGCCCACTCACTTGTCGGCCTCCAGAACATGGAACTGGTAAGAAAAAGTGAAAAATAATCCTGCTAGAAGAAATTACTGTATGTCAAAAATAATACTTTGCCCCCGGACTTTCTGCTCCCACTGAAAATGAATCATCTTTCGGCATTAAGCAGCCACAGCTTTGTTATTAACAATCAATACCATTACAATACACCTAAAACTTGACTAAATGCAATTATGGCACATCAAAGAATATTACAGCTTAAGGGGCTTCAAAGACTTCTCAGCAAGGATTCTGAATCCCTGGCCTTGGTTCCCTGCACCCAGATGGAGGGAGAAGTCACCTTCATCAGTGGGACAGTAAGCCGGTGCTTGGTGATGCTCAGTGACAGCATCCAGGGGCACCAGGGGGATGGACGGGGTCACAGGAGCCAAAGAACCATCCCACTGGTGTCTCATGGCCTGGGGAGATTCATTTAGAGTCCAACACCGTGAAATTAACTCAGTGCAAAACAAAAATTAGCATAACAAGGCCTCCTGGGATTCAGTAAAAAGGAGCCTGGTACAAGAGGAAATTATTGAGTGAGGCCTCACAGTGCTGTGACCTCACTGCCTGTCCTGCTACTGGACACAGAGAGGGTGATTTGGGATTGGGAATGATCTGTCTGTGGGATTGTTTTGATGTGGTATTAGTGATGCATTAAAAACTGCAACTTAGTGCTCAGTGTGAGAATGAATTTGACTCCGCATGCAAGCTGTCACCTGTGCTGAGAGGTGTGAAAAAATTATGAGCTGCATTGTAAGGAAACTACAAATAGGGCTTACTGCCAGGAATAAACACAGACATTTGATCTGGGAAGTTGAAATTAAGTTGTATACAAAACACAGATTTATTTGTTGGGTTTGCGAGGAATTGGCAGATTGTACAGTTTCACCTGTGGAAATCAAGGCTCCTGCCCATCATTCATAAAAATAATTACATCTATTACCCGCCTCACCTATGGCTCCAGGTATTTGTACATCCAACCCTGTCTGCCCCTTCCTGACCTGCATTTAAAAGCCCAGAGGGCAGAGCCAGCACAGTGGCCACTGTGCCTTTCATTCATGAGACCTCAGGGCTACTGCCTCAAGATGATGCCCCTGAAACACTCAATGGGCTGGCAGGTGCATCCTGCTGAGCACCCTCAGCATCCTGCTCAGCACCTCAGCCCCTCCAGCCCAGCACAAGGAACAGCCTGGGCTCCTTCCTCTCCTCCCTTCGCCTGCAGCCGCAAACAGAGCAGTTTATGGCTTGTTTGCTGTCTGTGCTCTTAATGCAACAGCACAGAGGGAGAGATGTTTCCTATTTTTAGCCTTACACTGTATGGAGTGTTTTCTTCTGGATGAACTGTCAGAACACCTACTACTCCCTGAGCCAGGCCTGCTCACACCAGGGACACCTGGACACGTGCAGAGCTCCTGCGGGGAGCCAAGGGGTTCAACTGGGACAACGAAGGGGCCAGCTCACACCAGCTGCAGCTTGTGTTTGTGATGCCATTCCTGCTGCTGGAAAGAGCTATTTCTGCAGGGAAAGAAAAGACAGAAGCAGTGTCTGAAACCTCTGAAGACTGACTGGTCTTTCTGCAAAAGTCCGCAGTTCTTCCTTCCAGCTGCCTGCTTTTCCCCAGAAGGAAGAGGACCATTTTTCCCCTGAACATCGTTTTCACTCAGGGTGCAGCCCTCTGAGAGTCTGTCACCCTCACCAGAGCTGTGCCTGCACCCCCACAACACCTCTGTGCCTTCCCCTGGGTCCTCCTGCACTCATGACATCCCGGCGCTCTGCAGGGGGAGACCAAACAGACTCTTTGATACCACATCCCAGCGTGTCACTGCTCCCTGTCACCCCGGGGCAGGTACAGAACAACCCACAGCAGCCTGAGGAAATGCCGAGGGGGGCATGAGCACCTCCCCTCTCCTCTGCAGCCCCGAGTCCCAGACGGCCTCCTCCAGGCTCTGTTCCGGCAGTGCCGCGTTACCCACTTGCAGAGAGGTGGTCAGCAGGGTCCTTGGGTGATGGCCACTGCAGCTTCTGGGAGCCCCCAAGGTTACAGATCTGATCGCTTGGAACTTGACAAAAAATTCAGTCTTTTCCAGTCAGCTTCAGACCTGAGAGCAATTATCTGGTGTGACTCACCAGCACCGGAGGGGGATCTCCTCTCCCCGTTCCCAATGACTGTTATTATGGCCAGCGAAATGGTCCTTCGGAAGGATCTGCCACTTCTAACAGACAGTTAATTGCTCTTGCAGCGGGAGGAGGAAGGTCACAGCGCTGAGAGTTTCCAGGATCTGTTCCTTCTAATAATTTGTTACTGTAGGAGGGAGGAATCTCAGTGCTCCAGAAAATTCCACTCAGGTCCCTGCACCAGCCGTGGCCCCCAGAGCCACCCACGCCGGAAGGGGATCTGCTGGTAACTCGCTTCATATTTGCATTCGCTGAAATTCTGGGAGTGAATCCAGCGAGGACGGGACCCTGGAGCTACCGGGGCAGAGCAGCATGAACAGTGGAACATCTCTGCTGTTTCTCACTGAAAGCACAGGGAAGAGAACCCACTTGTAGAAATCTCATTATTTTGATTTAAAATATTCCATTGCAGCTGGTCGGTCGTAAAGGAATGCTTAGGATCATTTTTAAAATCAGAGTTGCTTTTTTCATGCCACAAACATGCGGGGAATACGATGTGAACGTCCTGGGTTTGCTGTAATAGGGAAATTGCTGAAATCAATCAACCAGTGGGAAATACGAAATCCAGGAGGGAACTGAGGGTTGCCTAATGGAAAGCATCAGTATTTTCTAAATAACTGTTAAAAATGCACCGACTTAAGCATTAAAAAGCTTCTCTTAGCACACATCGTGCTGGCATGTTTTACCATGGATTGTTTGCCTTGTGAAATCCTCTTGAGCCCGGAACTCGCGCTGCCGGGGGGGTTTGCTGTGCATCGGGATCAGGGAAGAGCCGGGGAGGGAAGTTATTGGGCATCCAGACGATGTGAAAATCACAGGATAGAGCAGGGCTCAGGGAGCCGGCTGCCCAAAGAAGAACCTGGCCAGAAACGTTGTCCCCTGCTGTCCCCAGGTCACCCGGGTGGGACAGCGGCGGTGGCTGGGGACGGACCCCGAGGACGTGCTGGCTGCCCGAGCCAGCTCACCCCCGCCTCAGCTATTTTAAAGCACCGACCTGCAAACAAGGGGAAGGAGGATTTGCAGAGGGGCTACTGTGTAATTAAACTTTAAACATTCAAAACTAAAATTATATCTTCCTTATTGAAAACAGGCATTTAAGAACTCACAGTCCTGGAAGCATTGCAAGGGTAATGGCAGCCACTCATTAGAGCAGACAAAGGAAGCACGGGCTCTAATTTGTCTTTAGTCAACTGTCTTGGGCTTGAAGGCCGTGGGGCTGGGGAGGAATGCTTCTGAAGTAATGAAAAAATTAAGGGGCTTCTAAAATTAAGCAAAATGATTTTACCTCTGATGCAGGAGGTTGATCTAAATATAAACAGAAAGAAAGAAAACTCTGCTACTTATATGAAGCATTAGAAAAAAATCTTAAAAACGGATCCTTGCACCATTTTCAATTTTTATTAAATAAATCTATCAAAATGACCAAATCTATCAAAATGACCAATTTTATGAAAATTTACTTTCTCTGCCTTGGTTTTTATTAATTTGCCATAAGCATTTTATTTCAGATCCATATTCTTGACCGTTTGCTTGTTACCTAAACAGCCCAGTTAAATGGTGTCACTTGAAGGGTGAAGTTTCTTTTAGTAATTCAGTCTTCCTAAGAACATTCATGTTGTGGTTTTTGATTGATTCTAAAGGTAAAACAGAAGCTCCCATCCCATCCCATCCCATCCCATCCCATCCCATCCCATCCCATCCCATCCCATCCCATCCCATCCCAGTTACCATCTCAAACCATTCACCGTTTAAGACTTAATGTTGGGCCTCAAGAAAGGCATTGAGGTCTGAGGATCATTTCAAAGGATTTTGGTTTACTAACACCTAACACGTCCAGAGTCTGCAAAATGCTTTGTGGGAGGAGACCCCATCAGATGCTCCAAGACCAGCTCTGGGGTCCTCTCACTGCCCAGAGGAAGAGCAGATCTTTTAAACAACTTCCCTGTCTGCTTCTGCCATTGCCAGCACTGACTGGCAGTGAGCTTCCTTCTCCCCGGGCCTTCTCCTTCGGCAGCATCCCCTCCCTGAGCAGCCCCCTCCCCGCACATCCTCCTCCCGCTGCGGGACCCCTCGTCCGCCCCTCGATACAGGGCGCGCCGTGCCTGTCTGTCACCGGGACACCAGCATTTACTCTGCACCCCTCGGGGAATGAAGCGCTTGCAATCTACAGGGCTGGAATGGCCTTTATGGATTTTCCCTTTCCTTTGGCGGAGATTACCCACTCGGTGTTCAGGAGCTGCACACAAAAGCCTTAACTACGCCTATTGTTGGGGAGAAAAACATCCCCCATCCAGCTCCCATCGGCTTCATCCAAGCCCTTTGAAACTGTGATTGTGCTCCAGTACAATGAGAGAACATGATGATGTGACTACTTCAGGGAGGAATCGAGGTGAGCATTTCATTAGGATGGAAATAGAGGATTATTTGCCTGACAAAGCAGCAAGATGCTCTCGCTCTGCGGGCAGTTTCCAGGGTGCAAGTACCTAGGTCCAGAAGCAATTTCTCCTCCAGCCAGTTCCCTTTCACTAGAGTTAGGGGCTCAGCCAAGATAACCTATAGAGGAATGTGTCTGAAATGACCAAACGTTGGCTTTTGGGGCTCTGGGAAACACCTTTGCACCGAACGTCTCTCAATTGCTCTGAAGGGTTTCCCTGTTTCAAATGCAGCGATATCCAACTGTTTCCTTTCACTACAGCCTCTACACCCATCTCTCATTCTTTATTTAGCGACTTACTTCTTACTTCTCTACCCGCAATAATAGCACACTGCATTCCCATTAATGCCGAGTTAATTCCTCGCTGTCGGTATCCAGAGATTTAATGATTGGTTACTGGCTTTAAAATAATTATTTTTATTGTCAATCATGCAAATGGGTAACGAGAGACTCAATGACACTGTTTCTGTACCTCACAGGTTGGCTGTGAGATGATCGCCTCTCCAGCAGTTCCCTGTGAACTCAGCAGCTCCCTATGAATTCAGCTGTGCCGAGGCATTGGAGCTGGGCAGGTCTAAGGGGAAACCTGAGCAGTGCCACATCTTCCTCCTCTGCCTCTGTGGTTTCTTTTAAAAATATCCATGGTCTTGGTAAATGACCAGGCAACATAAAGCGCCAGCAAAAGCAAACCAGTCTGCAGGTTCATGTGCTCCCAAATACGCACTCCAGTCCCTCAGGTTCCCGTGCTGGGCCCCCAAGGCCGAAGTTTTCTGCAGTCGGAGCACAGCAAGAACAAAGCAGCTGAAGCTGGAGCTTAATGAAGACCCGGGCGCTGCGTTAGGATCATTCACTCACTGTTCAGCTGAAGCTGTGCTCTGGGAAATTAGCCACAGAAGTCATTTTCTCAGGGAATGTCAGTTCAGATCTTGTGCCTGTTTCTGAGAAACAGTTTTATCTCCCACAATGCCACTTAGAAGAAGCAAGAGAACATTATTCCTTGAAAGCAGATGACAGGTCTGTGTGGCTCATGTTAACAGCACCCGCTGTAACCACGGCAGAGGCTGCAATGGACTGCTCGGAGCATCCATCCCAGCCCTGTGGGAGCTGTTAGCAGCTGCTGCCGCGGCCCTGCATGCCCCATCCTGCCTCCCTCACACCTCTCAGCGTGCCCAGGCACCCCACCGTGCCCTTCACCCCTCCGTGCCCCGCAGCACCATCCCGCACATCCCCAGCTCCTCACCGCTAAACTGTTCCAACCTTTTCTAACCCCAACACCCTTCAACCCCCCCTCTCTCGTTTAACGAGAGAGATTTCGCCGCAAGGAGCCTGACAGCCCCCTCATCCCAGCCCGAAGGGGTGAGGAATTGCTGACCCTGAGAGTAAAATGCTTAAAATCATTAGTGACTGCTCTGGCAGCAGCTGATTACACGCAAATTTCTGCTCGGTGATTAATTTAATCACAGTAAATGGTTCTACTCTTTACATTGGGGGAGCTGATGAAATAAGAAAATTCAGTTCTTTTCTGAGTTACATTCTTGAAAAGCAAATTTTTGGCTCAAAGTGCAAGTTTAATTTAATTACAAGATTAAACTCCCTTGTACTGGAAGAAGCAGGCCTTCCTTAAAAGTGTCAGGAGAGCAGCCATGGGAGAGAAACAGCCTCGTGGCTCCCAGGCTGCCAGTCCCAGAACCCAGCCTGGAACGGCAAGAGCTGAATAAAATGAAAGCCCTGCAGTCTGCTCTGCCTCTTTACTCATCAGCTTAATGTGACTGAACAAAGGAGTAAATTACTCATTCCTTCATAGAAATCCCTGTGGAGGAAAACTTTAATTTGCTGGATAAACTACACCTTACAAATTGCTGATCTTTTAAATACTGGTTTGGATGCTCCTTCAGCATTTTCGAGGATGGAGAGCACACCTCAACACAGAGCCCTGGTAGAAACTGGGTGAGGACACCAGAATCAGCAGGTCATGGGGTCCAGCCTTTGCCTGTGGGTCCCATCACTCCTGTCCTCTGTGGCTGGTTAGAGATTTGATTTTCTTTAAGCCACCCAGGCTCCTCCTTTTCACATTAACCAGCCAGATAATGTGATGGATTTCACTGCTCCACAGGCCGAGAAAGCTGCACTCCTTCCAAAAATGTCTCAGAGCTACATAAAACCATCATCAGAAAAGGTAAAAAAAGTCACAAACAATTATTTATCGACTTGTAGTTTAAGAAAATGTTGTTTCCTCTCACTACCAGAATAAAACGAGATCCAGGCTCTAATGCTTTTGCTCCCACTCTTCAATCAATAACTTCCTCAATAACTCAGCCTCACTCACCCCAGCCCACATTTCCAGCCTCATTTCTCAGCGCTTTTGATGAGCCCTGGAGAAGAAAAGGATGCGGAATTACACTGACCACATTATACACAAGTGATGTGAAATGCCTCAGCCCCTGGCACCCAGCTGCTTGCTCAGTTGATAAATTCAGCAGTGGTTTCTGCTTCTTGCGAGGGCCATATCACACCTGGAAAGCACCATTTCCTTCCTCAGAGCAGGTGTCTGGTGGGAGGTGATGGCTGGAGCACAGGGTGCTGGGCAGTGTCCCTGCCCCATGATGGCTTCAGCCACGCAGCTCCCAGCAGCACCCAGAGCTCCTGGGCTCGGCCTGGGCACAGTTCTGCCACACAGGATCCTCAGCCAGGTGAAACAGCAATTTCTGACTCACCTGGCTTCAAACCAGGGGTGTCAGGAGAGCCTGGCCCCCACATGGCTGGGCTGGTCATGAGGGTCATCAAATGCCAACCATGCTCCTGATTTCCTTCTCAATTTTGTTTTCAAGTTCTTCACATTACAGCAGGTCCTTGACTCACAGTGACATTTACAGTTCTGCAGTGTCCCATCCCATCCCACCTTCATTTATTTTGGTAGTCTGAGGTGATCAGTGCTGGGATTCACCATTTTCTCTGAGAACCAAGAGGCTGACAGGGAGAAATTCCCCTCCTGCCCCACTGCTCATCTTTGGAGTTCTGTCAGGGAGTTCATCGGGGGAAATGTGGAAGCCAGTAATTAATAAGTCATTCCAATAATTTAGATTTTCTAAAACACTTCAACCTGATTCTGGAAAGTCTCAACCGTCTCCCAGGCTGTGTCAGAGTCAGACCTCGTTGTAGCCCCTGATCAAAGTCCGTCATCACCTGACCATCACTGCCCTGGATTTGGCTTACCAAAAGCTACATCCTCTCCTCTATTAATGTCATTAATAATTATGGAAGAAAATGCACCTCGGCTTGGGATAAAATAAATATGTGAATAAAAGACAGATCTAATAAACCTGGACAGAATTTATGATTTTCTCAGCCATCGCTTTGCCAGAGATAATGTTGCGCAGTAAAGCTGATTTGCTGGATGAGAACCATATAATTTATCCTGTCAGGGAACATAAGAAATCTTGTCTATGCAGGGGATGACTGATGGGCTCATGGAAACTGGCAGGGAAGCAAATAAAATAATTTTGTCTGTTAAAAATATCTAATTATCATGTCCTTGTTTATGACAACGCACGCAGGTGAGGACTATGTCAATACCTACAACAGAGATCTCTGCTTTATGCTGAAACTTTCCTTTCATTTCAAAGTTTGAGAATTTTTAAAGCTAGTAATTACAGCTGTTAGCTCTCTGCTGTGATGTAAGAGCTTTTCCCCAAGAAAAAGCTCTGGTACCTGAGCTGACACTACTTGCCTCTGCCAGGTCTGCTGGGAATTTACTGTGTGAAAAGCACAAGTTCAGGTCAGCTCAAAACCATCAACCTCCCTTGAAACAGCCTGTGGCTATGCAGGGTGCCTGTACAAGTACTGGCATAGACAGACACCGGTGCTTGGCCATTCCCATCACAGATCTCAACGGCTCCCAAAGGGCTTTGCCATTCTGGCTGCCTTTATTGGCATCTCTGTCTGTCTGTTTGTCCTGCTCCCCTGGCAGGAGCCATGACACTGCCAAGAATCAAAGCTCGCTTGGGCAGGTGAGGATGTGACCTCTCCCAAGGACACACTGTCCCTGAGCTTCAGGGTGTCCATTCTCCCTGTCCCTCTACCCACTGCTCTCTCTCCAGCTCACATGGTCCCCAGGCTGGTGCCAGAAGAGCTGTGAACAAGAGGGAGAGGAGAAGCAAACAGAAACAGAGAAGTGGAAAAATGATGACCTGATGAGAAAGCTGTAAAAATCAGTTTTCTGGAATTCTGGGAAGAGAAATAAAAAATACATCTTAAAAGCCTCTGCAGCTGAGAGCTGGAAAGGTCACAGGTTTGCATTTCCTTGTGCTGGAAGCTCTGCTAATCACTGTTTAACAGGGTTCACTGGTGAGGAATGGTTTCAGTGGCAAGGCTCGTTCCTCACTGCGAAGTGCAGACCTGGGTTAATAACACCTTATTCTGCACAAAATTCCACTTCACTGGAGCATGTGTGAAAGGGACTTTGATTTGAATGAGGATTGATACCAATCCTGCAAAGCAGGGCACCTAACCAGCCACAAACTGAGGCATTTGTACCCAAACTGTCTCCAGCTGTGTGCTAAACGGCAGCGTCTCACCAGGCTGATTATTCTGCAGTAATCTGAGGGAAAGGGCTGAGCTCCTCTGCCCGGCAGAGATTCACTGCCAGATCATAAAACCTGCCTGAAGCTGGAGCCCCATGTGGGGGCTAATCGGCATAATAATGTCTGATAAACTGCCGACAGCCACTGCTGCTCGGCACGGAGCCGCCTCTGCGGTCCAGGAGGAGAATCCTGAACATTATCCTCCCGGGAGAAGGGGTGGCTGGATCTCTCTGAAGCCAGAACTCCCGGCTGGCTCAGCCTGGGGCTGCGGTGGGACACCCTGGACAGCCTCTGGCAAGAGCCACGCACCCCCCAGCCAAGCTCTTTACCCCCACCATTGCACGGTGCGCTGGTGCTGGACTGGAGTGGGACAACCCTGGGGGAAGTGAGGTCTGTCCCAGGCAGGGCTGGGGGGGAGATGCTGCTGGCACAGCCCTGGCCTGGGACCATGGGCACACACAGGCGGCAAGAGGGAGCCCACGCTGGCACCAACCCAGTGTAAGTGCTCTGCTCTGTGTGGGGCAGAAACACCGCGCAGGGCAGGGCAGGGCTGGCGGCTGCCCCCAGAGTCCTCACTGCCAGCGCTGAGAGGAGCTGTGGCACTATTTTTAGAATGTACAGTTATTCTGGCATCTGTTTTCTCTGTATTCCCTCTCGTACTTTCACATCAAAGCAGAGAATGACAAGGAGGTGCTGTGCTGTCCTCACCCAGAGGTCCTGATGCAGGATAAAACACTGCAGGTGCTGTGAGGTAAAATGCCAGAAGAGAACCTGAAATTAATAAACAGGTACAACAGTGCAATAAATAAAGGGGATTAAATCCAAGGAAAATCAGGTGGCATTTATGTAGAGCATCTTCTTTGCTCATGTAGAGTACTCATGTAGAAAACGTGTCCACATCAGCACAGATCTCAGTTTAGCTCCAAGATTAGATAATACCCAAGCAAATGACTCTCATAATTCTGTGTTATGTGCTCCAGAGTGAATCCTGTTGGCTTCCAGAGACACTTCTGCACACAACTGCATGCAAGGACACAGAAATAACTGTGTCCCTGAAGGTGGCCCAGCGGGAGTCTGGGGTGGGCAGGAGCGGAGCAGGCACAGCACAGATGTGGGCATGGCCCAGAGCCACCTCCCCAGCCCCAGAAGAGCAGGTGACCTCACCCCAGGTTATCTTATTCTGGCGAACACTCATTAGGGTTCAGCTCACGCTAATTACTGAAGCATCACTTTCTAGTTCGGTAATGTCACCTCCCATGGCATCAGCACCCATGCCATCAGTGCTGCCCACCCACATCCTGGGCTCGGAGCCAACCTGCTCAGCTCAAGGTCAGGGCATGAACTTTCCCAGGAGACCAGCCTTTCATTACATGGTTGCAGAGTTTAACGAGGCTGGACCCTCATCGATGTCTTCAAGCACCACCATGATGCTGAAAATCTGGACACTCTATGAGCAGTAACATCACCATCATCGCTGCCGGGCTCGCAGCGAAACATTCCAGGATATTGTTCTTGGGAATCTCTTTGGAAAGTGCGCTTTGTGGTGATAAGGGCAATAACTGCTTTATTTCCCCCCTCTCCTTGCTGTTTTTGGCTCACGCCCTGTGTGGTTCTTTGTGTCATTTTTATAGTGACTTCTAACAGCCTTAGTGGAGGGAGTGTGATTTACTGCGAGAGACAGGCTGGCTTTTGTCAGAGCTGAAGTGGAAATGTTCCCATTGTTGAGACTTGATGGCACTTAGCTAAATAAATTCATGTGGAAAATGAGGAAAACACAGATACTCCCTTTGTATTAAATAATTATTTCTTTTTTAGAACACTGTTGCTACTCAGCATTACTCCTGTGGTGGCTGTTGTGTGAGGACCTCGAACGTGGCTGCATGTTCAGAGCCTCTGCTGAGGACACACTACCCTTGCTAAATGACAGACACCCTCTGGCTGGACATCCCTGTGTGTTTCCACACAAACACTGGTGACCAGCAGCTGCTCCAGCCCTCACCTGCTGCAGGGGTCCCACCCTGCCTGCGGTCCCCTGGAACTCAGCACTGCAGCAGGACCATGGCCAAGCTCCAACCTGCCCTTTGCCTCTGCAGGAGGAGCTGTGTGGGTGCTCGTGTCCCCCTTTTTGCACAGCCTGGGATGCCCCAGCTGGGCCAGACACTCACCCGGGACCCACCAACCCATTCCCTCTGGAACACAGCACTAACATGGCTGAAGTTGGGGGTACCCAGTGATGCCTTAGGATTTGGCTTTTGTATTTTCAGGCCCTGTACTGGTTTAGTGTGTAGCTCTAAAACTTCACATACCCTGTTAGCTACTGTTAGACATAACAAACCCTCTCTGGGCCTGGACTCAAGGACACCTTGTTGTCCCAGGCCCCGAAATACGTAAACTAAGCCTCTGGGGAAGGGGAACAAACTTGGGGTAATTACATCATTACCTGAAATTGCAATTGGAGAATTAACCCTGATATTCAAAAGGACCAAACTTATAAAAGTGTGAAAAACCCGTGACCCAGTGTCCATCTTGGGTGTAGCCCCTCAGAAGCTTTTTGGGTCCCCAGGTGTTGCTATTGAAGGCCCTCCATAAATACCTACTTTTATTCTCTTAATCTTGTCTAGCCTCTGTTTTCAGGTAGCCACTTCAAGGCATCACCAGTGATGCCTTAGGTTTTAACTTTCCTATTTTCCAAATCCCGCACTGCCCAGTGTGTCACTCTGAAGTTGCTTGGAGCCTGTTCACTTCTGCTCTCTGTGCCGGGCAGACATAACAAAGCCTCTCCGGGCCTGCTCTCCAGGGACACCCAGACCGTCCTAGGCCCAAAATGTAAACCAAAGAGCCTCTAAAGGGGGGCAAGCTGAAGGGAATTACCTCATTAACTGAAGCTTTAACTGGAGAATTCACCCTGCTATGCAAATGAACCAAACCTATAAAAGTGTGAAGAACTCATGCCCTGCTCTCCACCTTGGGGCCCATCTTGGCAGTGGCCTCTGGCTCCCCAGGGGTACCTTTGAAGGCTTTTCAAATAAATACCTGCCTTTATTCCCTTACTCCTGTCTAGTCTCTGTTTCTAGGAGGCCTCTTAAGGCATCACCAGGACAAGAAGAAAGAAACTCCAATTAAAAGACCCACTTGCAGATGGACGTTGAATCAGAGTTTCATAAATAAAAGCTCAACTTCCTCCTCCTGACCTGGCCACGGGCCTCAGCTTAGCCATGACCCCTGAGGCAGAGGCAAAGGCTCATCTTCCTTTTACCTGTTCTGGGCTGTCAGTCTCCTCCTCATTAAAGCTGGAGCTGTATGTCAAAGGTGGCAGCTCCCTGCTACTAAATTCCACCCCTCGGAGCACATGTTCCCCACTCTGGCACTTCATGTTCGTTAAGGTTCATTTTCAAAGTTGCTGCAGCCCGTGCTCTCAGAGAGAGCAAATGCTAAGCTTTGCAAGAGATGAGGGGAAGGTGGGGAAGATACCACCGTCGTACCCTCTTTAAAAATTGATAAAAATAAGATTAACAGATGCCTCTGGCTGTGAGACTCCATCGCTGGAGCATCGTGCTCGCGCTCAGCACATCTCCATGGCAACTCGTGTATGTGGCCTGAATAGATGTGTCAGGAAATTCGGGGTTCTCCTGAACTTCTAGGGTGTTTTGGTTTGCTCAGACCTTGCCCCCACAGCTGTGGCAGTAGGGAGGTGGGCAGCTGGGAACATGGCCTCGGAGAGCAGTGGTGAGGCCTGTGGATTTCGAACACCACTATTTCTGCTGGAATTACCCAAGTAAATCAGAGTCATGGGCTTGGAAGCAGGGAGGTGTGTCAGGAAGAAGACTGACTTCATGGGTGGGATGGAGCAGGGATGAGTGGCATTGTGTCAAATCCCAGACAGAGACTCCAATTCAGGGCTGGATAAATGGGAAGATGGTCCGAAGGAGCCAGGGAGTCCAGTCCCTCCAGGCTCCACTGTAATGCCAGGAGCTTGCAGGGGTGTGGGTGCACCAAGAGCCCTCCTCCCTCCCACCTTCATCCTCCAACACACCCCACCAGAGCCTGGCTGACTGCTACTCTCCACTGGAACATAGCACAGCATGGATCCACCTGTGTGGAAGTATTCCATTTGATGCTCCACATCCTCTTTTCAATGTTTCATCTCCCTCCCTCCTGCTGCTCTCTGCAACTGGAGCCGTACTCCAGCTCCCCACCTCTACCACCCCTCAACCAGTCCCTTCCGTTGGCCTCGGCCCTGCACAGCCCTTGCTTTGAGCTGCCTTTAACCCGCAGCAGAAACCCACGGCAGCACCACACGTGCAGTGTGCTCCCTGCCGTGAGCCCTCTGTCCCTGCCTCTGTCCACAGCAGTGATTTCTTCCCACCTCCTTTTTCTGATGACGTTCTAACTCTGCACCTACTGCACAAGAGCAACAGCTCCTCTTTGGAGAGACATTTAGGATCCAGCTATTGAAGCAGGAATACTGGAAATCAGAGGAGCCATTTAATCCTCATGAAATTTTAAGTGCAAGACCAAAAAAACTCCAAGCAACAGAGCAAAGCCATGGGAAAGCTTCCAAAATTACCCTCCCAGTTCAAACCAAGATTATTTACTTCATCCCAGCCTTGGCCAGCAGTGTTTCCTTTGTTTAACATTCATGTCCATCCAAACTGCCCTTTCCTCTGGAGGCTTTACCTTCCTTCTGAGGATGACTCACGTTCAGTTCAGCATGTGCTAACGAGCTCAGATCCCTCCTTTCGTTCATGAGAGCTCACACATTGACAGTGACCAAAGACCGGAGCCAGAGCTGAGCAAGTCAAGTTCATTCTGTTACAGAGAACAACATTGATTTGTTGTCGCAAAACATTTGTTACCTGAACAGCTTTTCCAGCTGAAAGGGAAGGATGGAAAAACCCTGCTGAAATTTAAAGTTCTTGCAAATTAGCCAAACTTTGGTTTACAACTGAGAACATGTTCTCCAGCAGGGAGAGACGAATCTGCTGATGTCGGCGCATATTCCCCCTGTAATGATGTGTCTTTTGGTGAGGATGAGCACAGCAAACCCAGCATTCTCATACCTGGTGGTGTTTTCTCTTCCCTCTTTGCAAAGGCCATCACGAGTGGCTGCCTGTCCACCCAGGCTCTGCCCTGATGCCACTGTGATGGCACTGGCCATCCCAGCAGCATTGACCATGCACTGGGAAGGATTCCCTGAATGCCTTTCCCCTTCCCAACAGCGTACATAGGGACTGACAGCAGACCAAACTGCTTCTTTCCAGCTAAGGACTAAGGAGATTGCCCCAGGGCTTGGGGAGGGGTGCAGAGCCCACTACAGGGCATGGACTGTGAGGGCCTCCTCAGGAGAGGGGGAAGTGCTTTCCCCCTCCTGGCCCTCTGGTCCCTTGTGTTCTGCAGAGAAGTTACTTTTGCTTTTAAGTTACACTTATTTGAATGTAAAATCCTCAGCTTAAATTGCAGCAGGTTTTGTGATATTTAATATCCAAAGCTAGGAAAGGTCATGTCTGTCTGAAAATAAAATGAGGTTTAATCTGGAGATTGTGTGTGGCAGGTTTTTTATGAAAATTTGGTTTAGAAATAGATCTTAAATCCATAAGGTCACTGAGAGGAAGGTTTTTCTTTCTCAAACACTTATCATTCCCATATCTCAGAGGAGCAAAGGATAATTCAAAGAGGAAAACAAAATCCTGTGACTTCCCTTCTCTTTATTTCTGCACCTGCACCCAGAACGCTTCCTTCTACATCCATTCGTCATACTCCTCCTCTTCAGTTTATTTGAATATCTGTGCTTAGGGTGTACCAAATGTGATACTTTTGTTGCATTCCTCCAGGATTTTAATACTATTTGTCAGTACCTTCACGTTGAGTTCGTGACAGCACATACTACAAAGCAACCTTAAGAGGACCCAAAGAGATTTTTTCTAAAACCCCAAATGCTAAACTTCATTTTTTGTCCTCAGTAGCACCCTCAATCCTCCTACCTCCTGTCCCTCTCCAGAGGATCCATGTCCAGCCATCCCATACTCTGGACATGGCTATGGCATGGACATACTTCCACAGCTATGCTGCCAGGTCCAGGCTCCTCTGCCTGCACAAGAGTTCAATTCTCCTCAAACTCTTCCTGCCTCACAGACTAATAGATGGGTCCTGTATGTAATCACTGATGTTCTCAACAGTAGAACCAGAGGATCACACAGAACATGAGGCTCCATCACAGGGCAGCATGAGGCTCCCTGCACGTGGCCCTTGAGTCACTGTGCGGTGTGGAATCAGAAACCATCCCTGGCCACGCTGGGTGAGTTGTTGTCTTGGCGTGACTTTATGATGTGTATCCCATATCGCTGCCCTATGCCCAGAAATTAATTTTTTGTGCCTTTCTATGCCTTTAAACTGAGCCTGAGATGGGGAAGGAAAAACTGAGCAAAACTTCTTCAAAGCAGTTTGCAGCTTGTTCAAGGTCACACACAGATAGCAACTTTTTTTTTCCCAGCTGCAGCAGAGGAGGGAGGAAGCACCCGGCTTGCTGTTCCCAGGACAGTTTTTTGGTCAGTTGTTCAGCTTCTTTTTCTCTGGAGAGAGACTGAGAGTTGAATTTTTCCTTTCCTTGGAATTTCAGATTTTCTCCCTTTTCCACTGGACTGCTTCAATATCAGAACACATCGGGAGGACTTTCCACCAAGCACAGAGGGCCTGGCCCTGGGCCAAGCCCCAGCTCCGAGGAGACCAAAGGAAGGACTCTAACACTTTCCCAGGTTTTTTCCTCCACAGCGAGAGATTTTATTATTTAGCATTATTTTCCTTTCCCGTGTGTTTGTTAAATAAATAGTTTTTATCTCTTTCACTTTCCTTTGAGGAAAATTTATTTTCCCCGAACCTGGCATGGGGGGGTGGTTGTGACCTGCCTTCTCTCAGAGGATATATTTCTAAATTTGGCCAAACCGGCACAGTTGTGCTGTGCTCTAACACCATCACTCCGTTATCCCTATGGTTCTGCTGAGCACACTCAAAGTTGTCATGTCCTGACCCACACAAAGGCACGCTGAGAGAGGACACGACTGAGGAGAGGCAGAGAGAGGAGCGTGCAGCTCTTGCTCCTTCAGACTCATCCCACCAGCCCGAGGGGCTGCCCTCTGCCTCCAGGTACCCAGAGCACTGGACAGAGCATGGCTGGATGGTGAGACCACAGCTGGTGCCAGCATCCATCACAGCTCACCAGTCCCAGCCCGGGGGCCCCAAAAGGCAGGCTGTCTCCAGGCCACCCCTGGAGATCACCTCCCTGGGCTCTGCTGAGCCATCGGTTGTACCAGCTCTTCTGTGCACATGCAGTCTCTGACCCATCAAAAGCACTTGGGAAAGAAACCCTGCTCTAACCAAATTCATGTCTGAGCAGCAGTTCCTGGGGCTGCAGCCTCTCCTTTCCAACAGAGCATCCCCCGAGGTCCCCGAGCCCTTCAGCTGCGAGAGGCAAGTACACATCTGCTCCCATGGCTGAGCAGTTTACCAAACCCTTTACTGGTATTTCTGTCATTCTGTTTGATCTTGTTAAGAATCAAAGAAAGCAATTACATCCTTAATCTTGTTCTGTAAAACTGTAGCTACAGATAAAAACCACCACAAGTAACACAAACCAGAGCACGAACACAAACAAGAGAGTAAAAATGGCAACTGATCTTTGATGCTTGACTCAAGACACCTAGAAAGGAGCTTCAGAACCCCCAGATCCCTCTAAGACAGCTTGAGTGCAAGCTGCAAACTCACAGGCTTTTTTCTGGCACTTGTGTACCAAGAACAGAAAGTATCAGCAAGGCCTGAAGATAACGTTTTCTTCTAATTCTGGATACACTTACTGATACAAGTAGAGATCTGTGAGATTTCAGGGTCCAAAGGGAAAGGAAAACAGAAGAAATGCAAAAACTAGGAAAGGAATTCCAGCTTCATAAGTACAGGGAAGAGATGAAGCTCAAGGAATTATGTGCACAGCTTTTGGTTTGCTGAAAAAGTATTGTTCTCACCTTGGGAGAAATCCAGCACACTGGAAGCACTGTCTGGGATTTAAAAATCTCACTTTAGCATTACAAGGCCTATTCCAATCCCATAGAGGAACTTGTTTGGCATCTATGTTGTTTTTTGGGGCTTGTGTGAAGTCGCTCCTGACACAGCCCCAGTGGGAAGCCAGGTGGGCAGCACCAGTGATATTTACTTTTCACTAAGCACCTGAATCCTTGCAAAAATATCTGCTCTAAAACAAGAATTACTGCAAAATAGGAATTCATTGTTCCAGGTGATTCGAGACACCCAGTGTCCTGGAGCTCTGATGGGAAGGGCAGCACTGCACGGGGAGACACCAAGCCAGCCCCAAGCAGCCCTCTGAGTGGCCTCAGCTGCCATGTCCCTGTCCCTGATGGGTTGACAGAGCGGGCACAAAGCCATAGTTTGACTATTACAGTGGAGGGAAGGTGGGGACAGGTGTCCTGTAAAAAACAACAAATGCAGATAGCTTAAACCGATTCCTGTTCCCAAAGAAATCATGCATAATTCAGTCATAACGGAGGCTACATGGTGACATTAAAACCAAATGTGCTCAGCCCTCAAACCTCAGAAATCACCAAGGGGCTGCTCCCTTCTAAGAGCCAGCAGCTGGAAAGCCTTTGTCATGGGGAGCTGAGGCCATTGGCTCTTGAACCAGGTCCAGGGAAACCCTTGGAAACCTGAGAGAATTCAGAACATCCCCTGTCAGCTCCCTGGGACTACGGGGACTCGGGTCTGCCAGCATCATATCCATCCCCATCTCTGGAGCACCTGTCCAAGCACCCTCTTTCCCACTGTGACCCATGCAGCCCATTGTCATCCCCCAAATCCCCTCTTCTCCCGGCCACTGCTGGATCAGTGGGGCAGAAGAAGGACAGCAGGAGGACCCTGTCACACGGCTGAGCCCAGCAGGCCAGGAGAGCATTAAAATCGGCATTTGGAGAGGAAATGTGACACCTGGTTATTACACGACGTAATGGAATCAGCCAAGTGGTAAATGTAGCTTTTAAATAGGTTTTGTGTTCCCCATTAGCTCATCTGATGCTGATTAGTTCTGACAGGGAAAGGGCTGGTCTGCAGCTTTCCCTGTGAGGCTGGTCCCGTGCCTGGTGCTGGGGAAGCCGTGGGACCACCAAGGAGGTGAGCAGGACTCACCTGCAGCATCCTGCACCCATCTGTAGAACCCTGGCAGCTTCAGCACCCGCCTGCCCCAGCCTGCTGACCATGGGGGGCTGGCTCCAGCACCCCACATTTAGCCAGAGGTTATGGTGCCCTCAGGACAGCAGGCACTAAAAGGGAGCAGCAGCAAACAGCAGACACAATTCAGGGGAAACTTCTGGGATTGTGTCATTTCAGTGAAGGGAAGGCACATGCCAATGCCAGGGAACAGCAAACACTGAGCACCAGCTCTGGAGGCTCCAGCCACCCACTACAAGTGATTAGTCTCAAATCAGGAGTCTGTTTCATTTAAACAACTAAATATTATTTCTTAGTATTTACAAAACATGAACAGGTGGGAAGGAACGCATGGCAGCAAGCGCTGGGCAGCATCACAGAGCCTGTCAATCCCCACAGCCCTCCTGGCCAGTCCTGCTCCTCACTCCCATCCTGGGAGGACTCAGGCGTGGTGCCTGTCCGGAGCTATGGCTCATGGCAGGAGCTGCTGGGCAAAGCAGCCAGTGCCAGGGCCTGGCGAGGGGCACCAACAGGGGCTCACCCCTCACCATGGCTCCTGGGCTCCAGCCCAGGATCCCCACAGATGCACAGCCAGGTGGGAAGGGGATGGGTGGACTCAGCGTCCCTGCCAGCCGCCTCTGCTCTGCTCCCAGTGACTCCCTGCCACACTCCCAGCAGCCCCCGGAACACAGACTGGAGACAAACCCGTCTGCTGGGCACGCCGGGCCCATCTGTTTTCCTTAAAGGCAAACAGAAATGTAAATGATACATTCTGGAAGCGTCATCTGTATCACTGCTTTCTCCTTAAAGATCTGGGTTTGGGAAGGATTTCTCCTCTGTGTGTTTCACACTGATCTGGGGCATCCTCGCCTCCTCCTCGGGGAGGGATCAGCCAGTCCCAAACTCAGAGCTCTGAGATTTAGGGAGATAAAAAGGACATCGAGGTCTTCTGCTGTCGATTCCACCTTTGGCACACGTGTGAGCCCTGTCACAGGTTTATCTACTGCTGTTACTCTGCTGCTTTTTTTTTCCCCCCAGCCAAACAGGGTTTTGAAAGGTTGTATCTTCATTCACAGTTTCTAATAAAACCAGAGCTCAGACTTCCTCATTGCTTCACTTCACCCTCCAAGCTTGCCAGCACTCCTCAGATTTTCAGAGTGACCCAGCAACCGCTTTTATTCTTTTCACTTGCAGTCAGCGCTCTCATGTTTTCCCAGGATAAAGCTTATTAAAAATGCATAAAGAATAGAGGCTTATGGAGAAAAAATGCAAAGAAAAATATTCTAGTTAACTGGAATTTGTAAAGTGTTGTACTATCACAGGTTTAAAATCCAAACCAGATTTCCAAACCCAAGCTGGTTCCATTTGCTTTGGCCCAAACTCTGTTTTTAAGAGAAGTGTTTAATGAAAGTGTTACAGGAAACATCAAGTCGGAGTTTCTTAAAATTCTGCAGTAAAGATGTTCAAAATGAAAAAGCCATTTTGATTCAACTTGTCTGACTTCCAGGCTCAATGGTCTCAGGATAAATCTTTACTTTCCATTTCCAGCGCAGGGGAAAGCTTGTTCCTTCCCTGGAAAGGAGAATTCTCAAATGGCAGCAACAAGCTTGTTATTTCCTTTACTCCATAAACTGTCCATCATTTCCCAGTAAGACTACACAAAAGCCAGTATTTTAATTGTGCTATAAGATAATTCAAAAGTAATCATAAAAATTCATGGATTTATTTCCTTTTAAAATGAGAACATTTATTCAGAGTAAATAAAAGCCCCCTTTGCCTAGCAGGGGGCTGAGCAGAGAAATTGCTTTTTTAGGAGAGTAACTCCTACTCCTTATGCAAACGCTGATGTATGGCTGAGGCACTGGGTATTTCCACTGTCTGTTTATGAACTTACAAGCCTAAAATCTTCCCGTTCAATCCAGTACAAGGAATTGCCCTACAGGTGGGAACTGGATTCTTAACTGGTTACTAAACCAGCAGCTCAGAGAAGCAATTCCAGCTGTCACTGGGCAGCCAGTGGTACTGCACGGCTCAACCAGCGTCAGGCTGTGCCCAGAGAGAGCCCAGCCCTCAGTGCCACATGTGCACACACCCCTCGGTGCCAGCTGAGCACACACCAGGCACCCCAACCAGCAGCCCCAGTTCCCTGGGAAACCTCTGGCCAGAGTGATTTGCCAGTGCGTACACTCGAGAGACTTGAAAAGAATAGAAGAAAATATCAAATTGTCTATTGGTTTTAGTTTCATTGACTCTATAAACCATCTCTAGCAAAGCTCTGCAAGCACTAAACCCCAAATTTCATGGATGTGTTGCACTTTTTAACCCTTGCTTACACAGAACAGAAAGTAACACATGCTATTTATTACTTCCAAATTTATTCCTGAGCATCAAGACTCACTCTGTGCTGACACAGAACCCTCTTCACATCTACTTTAAAT
Source organism: Coloeus monedula (assembly GCF_965178545.1). Classification (NCBI taxonomy): domain Eukaryota; kingdom Metazoa; phylum Chordata; class Aves; order Passeriformes; family Corvidae; genus Coloeus; species Coloeus monedula. The sequence continues at coordinate 3,642,799 of NC_138804.1, read as the reverse complement.
GTCACTTATCTTCTGTGTTGGAGTTTCAAGTGTTCCCTCTAATTCATCGTATTTGTGCACAATAATCGCTATTCCTACCTCACTTAGCAACATCCTTTGAGAATGAAGAAGCACAAGCCAACACGTACTCACCAGAATAAGTTTTCACACAGGCATATTTGAGGTCTCCTAAAGTGCCAGTTGCTAAAACCCAGCCTAAATGTGCCAACACAGCAAACCCTGAGCGGTGCCTATAGAAGCCGGAAATGCAACATTACTGCAAGGAGCACTGGGTTTAGCTGAACGGCTCCATTCCTTCTAGCTGCTTCTAGAAACACGAATTTTAAAGTGATTATTCCAGCAGCTTGTAGCACTGCACAAAAGAAATCAGAGAGACTATTCCAGGCAGCATGGCAGCCAGGAAACAATGGCATCCCAGGGAACAAACCCAAATCCTCCTTCACAGGCACGAGCAGAATTGCCTGAAGGGTTCTACACAATCAATAAAATTTCATTGCAGATAGATCCAAGCTGGAGCCTCCTTTCCTTCACTCTGAGTTCAGGTGATATTTCCTGGCAAGGCTCTCACCAGGGCCTCGTTGCTGGGGATTCCAGCTGCTGCCCAGCCTCCCCTGGTCCAATCATCCTGCCCCTGCTCTGCCTCGGTGCGGTTGTTAAACCGGCTCTTTAAAGTGTCCCTTAAAAATCAAACACTGCCAGGGCAGTGACACTGGAGGCAGAGGTGTATTTGTGATGGTTCTGGGCCGTGTCCAGAGGGCATCAGGAAGGACTGTGGAAATCTGTCAGCGCTGCTGGCACTGCCCAGCTCAGCACCAGCACCTGCAGCCCAGTGTGATCCTGGCTGTGCAGCAGTGCTGAGCCCCAGCAATCATCACACACATGGAAAACCACCAGGTGCCAAACCTGAATTATTAAGCAGGGAGCCCCTTTTATCCTGGTTACATTCTTCCAGTCAAATAACAACTAAAATTCTTCCCGCAGCCACGTGCACTTCAGAAGCCCAGAAGCATCGCTCCGCCCTGGGGCCCCAAGTCTGAGCTGCACGGGCGGGTCTCTGTGAACACCCCAGAGGGGTCCATGGGGCTGGGCTGTGGAATGGTTCTGCCCCTCTGGAGGGTTCTGCTCCTCCACCGTGTTGCCCCTGGCTCCTCTCCCTCCTTCCAGGATGGAAATGGCAATTTGGGGTCAAACAGCTCTGCCTTTGAACAAAGCCTGTGGCTCCATCAAGCTGCCAAACCCCAGGCTTTCTCCAAGATGAAAAACACCAGCCAAGTCTCTAGTCTGACAAAATCCTCCTTTCCCAACGTGTTTGTGTTAACCACAAATTGCCCAATTTCCTTTAATGTGGCAGCAGTCACACTGACATGGCACATTTGGCTGAGACTTCATGCTCTTAAAATCTGGAATCAAAAAGTTCTGGTTCCCACAGCAACCACAGGTAGCAATTATCCTGGTTCTGGAAATTTCTAGAATAGAAGGAATATTTGCTTTCTGCAGCCCTCTGCTAAGTGCACAGCAAAGGATATATCTCTCTGCATCAAAATGAATTTATTTTTCTTTTGCCGTGTTTGTAGCTCTGTTTACACCTTAGAAATCTTTTCTATATCAACATTTTTGGACAGTTTTTTGTACCTGCTACAGAACACAGAACCTCCTAAAACACATCACGCTTAATTTATTTCCACTTAGCTCTAGTCATTGCAACAAATGCAATTCACTGCACTTTCTGTATCACATTTTCCCTCTGTACATCACATATAATGAATATCACCACAATAAAATTCATAGTTTGTGACACTCCTGATTAATACCAGCTTTTCGTGGAGAAGAAAGATTACAGCAGCCATTATGAATTTATACAGATCTTGCCTTTTCTATTAGAAGACACGCAGTGATGCAGGCTGCTTCCAGAAAGGGAAAACCGTTTCCTGCCTGCTGATGGAACAAAGACAGAAACCCAGAGCACAAGGCCACAGTTGCCCCTTCCCATGCAGCTGGACAAGTGGCCATTGGTATTTTTAGCAGATGAACACATTTTAAATGCCATGATCTCAACAAAGAAGGAAAGGAAGAGCAGTGTAGTGTTTCTGTTGGGATTTTTAAGGACTTGCACACTTCCCTGAATTCCCCCCAGAATATTACTATGATGAGCGGGCCACTGGCTTGCTAGGGGTTTAGTGGTTTATTTTTTCTTTAATTAGGCAACCCCTCCTAATTAGTCAGTCATTCTTTATCTCCAGCACCTGATGTCCTGAATACAGAGCAGGAAGTGCTGAGCAGACACCATGCTGCTCCCTGGCTCCATTTGGGAGATGCTCTTGCACTTGGAGAATTTCAGTGATGCTGAAACTGCCCAGAAAAATCCCTGTCGCCTCCACTTCTCACAGTTACACACTCTGGGCTGCAAATTGCTTTTGGTTCCTCCCTCCCTGGCCTGCAGCACTGTTCAAATTACAAAGAAAATGACAAAGATTGAAGCCTGATTTCTAATCTACTTTTGCTTTATGTTTGCTGCCAGGACTCTGTCACCAGCCCCTGCTACAGCTGCTGTGTCCATCGGGGTCTGGACACGGCACCTGATCCTAAACGGCCCTGGTTCTGCCTTCCCAGCCGGAGAGCTCTGCACAGCTGTTCCTCCCTGAAGCCTGGTGGGAGAGAAGGGATAATTTCTGCCTCCCACACAGCAGGCAGCCTACATCTAGTAATGAGTATCAGTGTTGCAAACTGTCCCGATCGCTTTAGTACGTTCACGATGTACTCGGCCCTGTCAGAGCCAAGATGCAGCACTTGATTTAAATTTTTGCTGTCAGATCTGATTAAAAATTAAGTTGAACACAGTTGTAGGAAAACTAAATTAACATTCTTTTTGAGTAGCACCATGTAATTTAATGCAACAACTCATACAATTGAGTCATGCAACTACTAATATATGTCTAGAGGATCCGAAGGCTGGGAGCAGGCAGGGACATGGGGCTGGTTTTGCTCTCTGAAGGAGCTCAGGCAGAGGTACAGGCACAACCAAAGGAGCATTTCATTACTCCAAACAGAGGAAAATAAACAGAATATTGAAGTTCCACAGGGTGGAGTTTCAAGAAGGCAGTTCTAACCAGGCACTCCCTCCTTGCAAGATGGATGGTAATTTCCATCCTTACTTTCAATTTAGGATTTTTGGAGAACACTGCTGGAATCTACACTGGAATGAGCACTGGACTTCACTGTTTGTGTTTAGCACAGCTCAGACCTGTGGTGCCAGCCAGCCTCCAAGCCCGTGACCCCTGCCAGAGTCAGGAGAACATGCTTCACACACCTCATTTAACAACTCATTTTCTAGGTGGTGCTTGCATCTCAGTTCCCATGTCTAAGAAACAGCCAAGAGGATCCATGATTCAAGTGAAGAGAGGGGAGAAACAGCCCATTTTCTGTCCAGGGCCATCCAGCTGCAGGGGCTGCACTTACCCACCCACGGGCAGGTCCCCACTCTGCACCCAGGACCCCGCCAGGGTCACAGGTGTTACAGGTTACACAGACAGTGCCCAAAGCCACACAGGGTGATGATGGAGCCAGAGGACAAGCTCAATACCCTTTGTCCCAACATCATAAACATAAAATCATCACAGTTTCACAGAAAGATATAGTTACAGACATCCATTGAGAAACACATCCCCTCTCCAGAGGCTGAGCAGTTCGGGACAGTTTCCATTTCTTTGCAGCTTTCACACTGAATGGAGACAGCTCTGACACTGGGATTTCAATTCAAGGGCCATTTAGGATTGAAAAATAGAGACAGGTTTATATACAAAATGGGAGCATTTCACAAAAACTCTGTCTCCCGCTCACTCTCTGAGAATTATTGTCCCTTATTATCCGGCAACAAAGGGAGGATTCGCTGCCTCGCCAAGGTGAGCACAATCAGTCCTCCTGTCATTCTGCAAAATGGAAAAGGAAAATAACATTGACCTGAAACCTGAACCACAGGGCTGAGGATGCCATGAAACTCCGAAACCCTTTTGTGTGCTGATCCCTGTCCCTCCTTCAGCAGAATTGCGCAGGGAGCAGGGAATGCACAGCGCAGTGCCAGGGCCCAGCACCGAACTCAGGGTGTGAGGCTCACACAGGCAGGACAGGATGAGTCACTCTGTGACAGGGACTCTGCCCAACGTGGCAGCAATTTTTTGCCATTAGCAGCGTTCTGCAAATGTCATTCAAACTGCCCATCACTTCTGCAGGTATTTTTGGCTCTGAGAGTGCTGAGGTTCATTGTATAACCCACTCATCCCCTCAGCTCCACGGCTATTTATACCCACGTCCTCACAGGCAGGGAGAGGGCTGGCTCTGCAGCCAGCTGAGGGCTCAGCAGCTGCTGGTCAGCAGGATGCCCCTTCTTGCTGCCTTCTACTTCCTTTCACAGACTTGCTATAAAGCAGCTTAACATCTGAAATCCAGAGCCATGGTCTGGGCGAGGCAGCATTGCTTTGATCCAGCTGGATGAGACAGAGATTCAGGAATGGATTTGGGAGTGATTGATCTTGCTGTCCTGTTCCCCCCCTGCAGTGCAGCTCCAGGGGCAGCCACGCAGGAGCTGTCAGTCCAGCCAGCCTGTCTCCTTTCTCCTGCCAGATGGAGAAGGGAAGGAGATGCTTCCCTTTGGGTAGTTTCAGGTCATGCCCTGCTGCTCCATCCATTTGTGTCCCCCAAGAAGGAGTCAGGTCCTGTCCCAGCAGCCGCAGCCTCGTGGGGCTGTGATAGTGTGTCCGAAATGCTCCTGGGCACGGACACACCTCATAGCAGGTGAATACAAGAGTTACACTTGCACAGCTGGAGACTCTGCTCCGAGCACTGGGGAGTGTCACCAGCTTCTCTACAGCCATGGAGCTGAAAGAGGATCACTCTGATGGGACTGAGGGTTGTGCACAGCTCCTCTCCCTCCACGTGGACCCTGAGGAGCCGGTGCACAGTGCACAGAGCTCCGGGGAGGAAACCACACCACAAGCAGTGCCCGGGAGCAGCTGTTTGGCCCTCAAGCACCCGTCTCGCACATTGGAGTTGGTGATTTCTGTATGGCTGAGTTATTTCGGGTGTAAGCAATGTCTTCCTGCCTCTCGTGAGATCCTATGGCACTAATGCACCAGAGACAAAGCAGAAGCAAACCAGATTTGGAACCATGACCCAAAGCCTCAGCACAACATTCGGCACCGTCTCAGGACCACTTGACAGGAGAACAGGCACAGAGATACTAAAATTGCAGGGCTTTTAGGTCTATTTTCCATCTGACTGGTGGCACCTATATTAACAAATACACCTGGAGCTCGCTAGCAAACACTGCTGTGGGCCACCCCTGCACCACCTGCTCCCAGAGCAGCTCCAGAAGTGCCACGGCCAGAGGGGCAGCTCAGACTCGCAACTGCCCCCAGCTGCTGGGAGCCCTTGGAGGAGCAGACACTCGATGTCCTTCGGTATCACCCCTCAGCGTGCAGGCAGCCAGCGGAGCTGCAAGACTCTCTAAGTGCCTTATTAGGTTTTATTAATTCTTCTCTAGAAAGTGCTGCTAAGATAGGTGTTGGGCAATTATCTGCAGACAGAGCTGCCACCAGGAATCAGCATCTGCAGAGAGCTCTATCGAAGGAGCCCTCTTCCCTCTGGAAACATTCAGTCAGGAGAATTTACAGTGAATGAAGGAAAACTGGTGAGGATTGCAGCACAAAGCAGCCAGGGCTCTGTGCTCTGTGCTCACAGCAAGCCGATGTGTTTGAAGCAGAGGTGACCCCCACTCCACCAACACCCCCCAGCCCCAGTGACTGCACCCCTGTGCACTGGAGCAGAGCACAAGGTGGGAATTACAGTGCTTCACCCCTAAGCCTGTTAAAGCAAAGAAATTCTATCTCTTCATACGCTACAACTGGGGTTTCAATAGGCATTTCTGCAAAATGAGGCTGAGGTGGGACACGGACCTGCTGGCTGGTCACCTGCTAAAGAAAACACCTCACTCTGAATGCTTTCTACCTGTCAGGTCCAATTCTGACCCAGCTTCTCCCCTAATCCACAGGCTGCAAGGTTTTAGGATGAGGGGTGGCAGATTCTGTCTCCAGCAGCCTGGAGGATAATTTGGCTGGACTGGCCCCTCAAGACCTGTCTCTGTCTGGTCCCAAAAAGCAGCACCTAAACAGAGCTCCTGCCCTTCGATGCTGCAGTCACAGCCAGAAGTTCTCTCCCAGCATTTCCAATACTGGAAATTGCCTCTGATGGCTCACACACTGCGAGAAGCTGGAATGCTCAGGGGTCGTGAGCTGAGGAACCTTGTGCCAGGGGCTGCAGCCCAGCCCAGCCTCAGCAGCAGCCTCACCTTATCCAGAGAATTCCCTTTGTGCGAACCCAAGGAGCAGAACAGCTCATCCCACTGTAACAGGCATTATTCATTCATTGCTTAGCAGAGATACTCAAATTCTTCATCCCTAAAATTAAAGCCTGGCTCTTTGAATCCTGCTCAAGGTGTCTTACCCTGTCTCCCTTTGCTCCCTGTGGTTCTCAGCTCCAGAATTCACACAAGCTGCACAGTTTTGCCTTAGGTCTTTAATAAGAGGAGTTTTGCCACTGCTTATTATCGCTAAAATTAAATGTCACCTTGGGTGTTCCTCGCTCACTTTAGCGCATTCTGCTGCTGTCTCCTCCATCTATAAAAGGAAACTTTATGGCTCTTTGCTCTCCGCTTCTTAAAAACTGTATGCAAAAAGGAAAATCTCTCTCTTTTTTTTTTTTTTTTTGTTAATATGCAGAAATAGTTTGTGTTGCACATTCACTGCACAGTGACCTTCTGGCAGAACTGCACAACTGTTCATGGCTGATGTGAGCAAGGTTTCACAGCGGCAAGATAAATATTGGGGAAAATGAAGATTCTGCATTGACTTCTCACTCCTCTGCCTTTTTGCTCCACTGCCTTGTAAACAAAGGTTGTGTTAACCTATAACACTCTCCATCCTGATCTGCTTTTAATGCTTCAACCCCAAAATTAAAGACACGTTTATCTGTAGTTGGTGTGGGAGAAGGATCCCAGAGGTACCTGCTGAGCTCTATAAGGATACAGGAATGTTGCCAGAGGAGGAAATTTAAGCCCAAATTCCTTAACAGTTTTTCAGTGAAGAGTCTCATCCCACAAGACTGTTGAATTAATCTGTCTGACATTCCTCTTCTCTATTGGGGCAAGAAAAGCCACTAAGTAACAGCCCTACTCTTCCTTAAATCCAAGGGACACTCCAGGAAGAAAACCAAGCATAAATCCCAAAACAAGGAAGGAATGCAGAGAATCCCAGTCTCCATAACCCAATACAAAATTAATTCTTTTATTCTACTTGTTGTCTGCTCTGTCAAACCCCAAGTGACACAGCTTTGAATGATGTAACATGGACTCTCCATAGACTCCCCCAGAATTTCCTTGTCTCTCATCATGAGCGCCATTTTCACAACTTTAACAAAAAAATTAAAAATTGAGGTAATCTGAGTCCTGGCACTCCTGCTAGCAACAACAGCAGAAGTGGATGTATGGAGAGAGACTAAAAGGTGTCATGTGCAGAGTGACATTTCCCACTCTCTGTACTTCCAGCTCTGGTAAAGTGTCAGGAATTTCCCGGTCGGCTGGGTTATCTGCCACTCAAGGACAACCCCCATTCCTTCCCTTCCCATTCATGGTCCTCTACAGCACCCAGTACCAAAGACCTCCATGCTCTGAAAACAAGCACTTATTTCCCTTTGTTCTACACCAGCTGCCCAGAGATGTCTGTGGGTCCCTCCATGTGAGAGATCACCAAATCCAAGTCCTCTGTACAGAATATTGCTGCTCCCAGTCTCCTTCCCAGAGGCAACATTCAGGTCTGTGTGACCTCAGGGGCTACCCCCAGCACTTAAAGGCTCTCCAAAATCTACCCTCAGATTCTCGGGCTGGTTCCAGGCAGGAACCCCAGGCAGCCTTCCCTGCACCTGGGACCAGGCCTGCCTTTAAACTATTCTCCAGTGGATCCTTTCATCCTGAGAGAACACAGTTCCCTTCCCCCGGAGTAACTGGGATACTTTTGAAGTTGTTTTGCCAGCAACCAGATCAAGCTGGGCTCGGTTTTAATGACATCGTCATGCTCCTCTTACACAGCTACAAAGATTGTTTTGATATTTCAAGAATATTTGACTCACTAGTCAAAATAAAGTACTAGAAATTGAATAAAAACTATCCTTGAATACAGAAATCGCTTATTAACATGAGCTTGTTCTGTAGGATACGATCTGGCCTGACTTCCCAATTAGCTCCGACACTGGAGTCTGCTGTTGGAGCCAACTGTGCGAGACACGGGGCTATTAATTAACTGCTGCAGTTTTCTTCAGCTTTTGTCAGCTCCTAAATTGATTTTTCCCTAAGTGACAGGGTGCGTGTCTAGAACAAGGGCACAAGGAACACTTCCTCACTCCAGAGGCGAACACATCCCCACGGACCAGTGTTATCACAGAACAGGGCTGGGAACCCCCTGCCCAAGGACCTTCCTGTAGCTCTGGGCTCTTGGGAGTTATGTGAATATGAAACCCAAGGAGCTGGGATCAGGCTGACAAATTTTCCAAATAAAAAGAGGCACAGAGGTGCAGCATGCAGCACCTCGATCCTACAGACTTGTGGCTGTTTCCAGCCTGGTGCAGCCACCAACAGGCACCTAAGAGGTGGAGAATAGAGAACACCCCATCCCTACTGCAGCTCCGCATTGCCAAGCCAGCCTGTCTCATGCTATTTTTTATTATTACTATTATTGCTGAGATGCAGATGAATTAGTTCTCTCGGGGCTTTGCACAATTTTTTATTTTGCTAAGCTGCATTTTCTTTTCCAGAAACCTTATTTTGATGTAAATCTTGTAAACAGGGGACTGGTTCGTTCAAATGCTGAGCACAAAAGCTCTTCCAAAGAAGTAGATCAAAAGTCTGCAGTTGGCTTAATGAAAGACAGACTGACAATTAGGCTGCGCAGAACTGCGTGGATGGGGGGGAAAGACAGATTTAAGGAGGGTTTAGTAATTGCCTGGGAACACATGGAAGGAGAGATGCAAAACAGTGAGAAAGGGTGTTAGGGAAGATGAACCTTTCTTCATTTTTGCTGCTCTAAATGCCCTCAGTGTAAAATCTCCATTGTTAAGGCTCATACAAAATGGCTGTGCAGATGCTAAGTGCTGAGGCAGATAGAAAATTGAACAAAATTGAAAATATTGAACCATTTAGAAAAAATGGTTCAATATTTAAAGTGTTTTCTTTCAATCAGGTGTACCCATTTTGCTTTCTTTTCAAGTTATTGCCGTTCCCAAAATGACTACCAGGGGATAATTGCAGTACTTTTCACAAATGAAGTAGAGATGACACAAGAAAAGCAGCCAAGCTGTCAATATCATGGCCAGAACTCACAGACATTGTCATGCCCTGACACCAAAGGCATCGATCCTCCCTCTGCTACCATTAACAACAGGAAAGAGGAGTGGGAGGATGAGGAGGGGCTCTCTCTGGGAGAGGCTGGGCTGCCTGCACAGCTGAGGTACAAGAGAACGCTCCTGGCTGGGGTTTGATTGTTCCTGAAAGTTCTTTTTGCTTTGTTTTGAAGAATTGTACCATACAAATGGGATAAAACAAAATTAGTGGATAAAATCAGAGTGCAAGTAGAGCCCAGTTCAACATCACTGGAGCCCACCCTGGAGAAACTTGGAAATTAATTAGTGCTGTCCCAATGTTCCATCAGGACCTGCACAGTTACTGTGGCCTGGAGGAGGTTCCTGGAGTGGGAACAGACTCACCAGCACCACGAGTGTGTTCCAGGAGCTCATGAAATAAGAAAGATTGCCATGATATTAGAACCAAAAGTAGATAAAGTGTAGGAAAAGAGATGCCAGATCACGTTAGTTTTACAGAAGCATTTACTCCCTTTTGAGCCTGAGTAATTTGCAAAGAATTAAAAGCCTGATGAAACAAAATGGACTTTTAAAGATGCCTGGCACACTGCAAATGAGCTTTGCTGATGTTTGCATGGAAGGCTCATTTGCACCCAGTGTGAGTAAACAAAAAGTTTCAGATGGAAGCAAGCAGGGAGGATGAAGCTGGATGGCCCTTGGCCAGCAGCCTTGGAATGGGCTGACCCAGGCAGCAGGAATGTGACCACACACACCACTTGCTACAGACATGGTTGGGGCCTGGGACTGGATGATCCTTAAGGTCCCTTCCAACCCAAACCATCCTGTGACTCTGCTGAGGAACCCTCCCAGCCCCCAGTGCTCACACAGGGACAACCATGAGCAGCACAGGCAGGAAAAAACCAAACAACAAAACCCCCCAAAAGTTTTACCTGGAAGCAGGGCCTGGAGCCCAGAGCATCCTGCATGTTAAGCCCTGCAACCTCATCTCTGGATAAAGGTAAGTCAAATAGTTAATGTTGGAAGGGAAAAAAGATCCTGCATTGGCTTTTAGCTGATCTTAGCTGGACACAGCAGATTATGCAGAACACTACGGAAAGCAGCATAAGCATTTCCTTTGGTACTTGAAATTATCCACATTATCTTAAAAATAAATCATGCCTATTGCCCCTTTGAAGTTCTGTCACTATTTTTAATCATGGAGCTGGGGCTTGGCTTTTGAGGTGAATTTGTCAGTAATTTATGCTAATAGATTTCTGCGCTGATGCCGTGTGCATCTCCAGATCTGTGGAGATGCCAGAGCCACGATAACCACAGGAACATCAGCACATCTGCACCAGCCTGAGACGGTGAGCAGAGCATTGCTGCTGCCATGGCCCGAGTCCTGCCTCCCACACAAGCTGCTCCAGTTCACACACGCCCTTCCTAGAGCCAAAAACATTGCACAAATGCATAAAAACCAGAGATTTGTAGTTTCCTCCTGACATGTCTTCTCTTCCTGGGCTCCTGATAAGAGTCTTACATCTTTAATTTTTTATTTTTTAACATCTATAAATGCAGCAGCTCCAGGTATTTTTCAGCTTTCATTGTCACTTGAATGTCACTGGCAGCAAACACGGATTTTCCCCCTCTCATAATGCCCTGGCACAAAGCCGTGGCACATTCAGGGATTGTTTCTTCAGAGGCATAACACACTAATCTGCTCAGCTCCAATTATTTAGCCATATGATCTGTGTAAATCTGACCAGCTTGCAGCAGCTTCAGGCCTTGACATGTTTGTGAGTAATTTTGATCCTGCAATTATTTTGGCAGTTTTAAATCTTTACCATTAACAGGAGGATGTGAATAACCAGCCCCTACAAACCAGTGCTCTTGGGGAAGCTGATGCTCCAAAGGCTGAGCTGAAGCACATCTAGTATTCCAGGAAATCAGAAACACACAGATGTTATTCTAGATCTGGAATCTGATACCCACAGCCAGACCCCCCAAGGACATGGCACCAGGTAATGACCATCCTGGCCCAAAGTCTCTGATAACCAGCACAATGGCAGATGCAAGTGGCTCGCCTCAAGTAGGGCCAGCATCACCCTCCAGGTGATGCCAGGAGAAGAAAACAAGTAACATCTGCTTTCACATCACATTGCCATTGGCAGCAGGGAAGTATTTTACAAGGAAAAACATAAACACTTTCAAAGTGACTCTAAGATAACCGGTTGCTTTGGTTTAGTTTACCTCAAACACCAGTGCTGTGCATGGCTCTCCAGCCTCACTGAGCCTTTGCAGGAAGCCAAAAAAGGAGCAGTGCTCACCCACAGGTACCTGGCTCAGCCCACCTGGCCAGACCCCACCTGGCCTCCCCCTCCTCACAGCCAGCACAAAAAATCGACACCAAATCCGCTTAATGTAGAATAATGTGGAATGAATCCCCTCAGAATACCTCACCTGTGAAGGGTGATTACATCTCATTTTCATGTACGAAGGACCTTAAATAACATTAGGTCTTACAGGCTTCGGCTGTGGCTCAGAGGGGGAAGGATGGATGCGTAACCTTCATGGATGAGGGGCTGTGTATTTATTATCTTGCAGTGGGGGAAAGGAAGAGCAAATAGATCAGTTTGGAAGAAAGCAGGGGAGCTGAATCCCACACGTGGATGCAGTGACGTATTTTTTTGGCACTGGGGAGGGAATGGCTCTGTCTGCCTCAGGAAGGAGCCCTGGTCTGCTGAAGACTCGCAAACTCCCATGAAACCAACACCTAAGAAACAAAGGTCCTGTCACAGAAAGGGCATTTTCACTTTAAAGCCTAACAATCATTTAGCAACTAGACATCTGAACTCTCTGTTTGCAAATACAGGCCTAATATTTCATAAATAAATGCTTTAATGACAGTATCTTTACAGCAGAGGAAGGACAGGAAGGAGGAACTGGTGATAATCCCAATACATAGAAACACAAGTTAATTTCAGAGCTGGCGGCAGCACACCCTGCCTACCTGCCAGAAACCAGCAGTCTTTGGCCTGTAAGCTTTATGCTGGACTCTGGATTTAATATTTTACCCATCTCCACAGGATTAGTGAAATATTCAGTTTCAATGGACTTTGTGCCCTTTTCCCCAAGTTCTAGTTCAGCTCCCATTCCTCCCAATTTCTCCTACAGCAACAGAGAAGTGAATGAGAAAGGAAAAGCATGAATAAATCCTACATTAGTAACCAATATCAAATTCTACTAGAATTTGCTCAAAAGGAAAGAGAATCAATTGCAGCCTGTTCTCGGTTCTTTAAGGCAGCCTTATATTGTTTCTAACGAAATAAAAATCAATATGAAATTCTTCTTATGCTTCATTTTTTTAAAGCTCAATACCAGCTGGGCAATTTGGCTGACAATTATGAATAATCTGTTGTGTCACCAGTCCGGGCTCTGCAGCCCAGCTTGCAATCATGTGTTATTGCTCGCAGGTACATCTCTCACTATCGGTTTGCTTTCCACTTTTCTACAATGATCATTCAGAAATAAAGGGAATTTGCTAATCAATCCCATTGACTTGAAAGCAACAGTTATTAATGCCTTCAGTTTGTTGCTGGCTTCTAAACTTTTCAAATCCATTAGTTACGAGCCCCCATTGATTACAAAGACACCCCCCCACAGCATTGGCTTTCCAAGAAAAAAGCAGAGCTTTTTGAGTTCCTTTCCACAGGAGGCACAGCATGGTGGGAAACCAGCACGAGGTGATCAGGTAATTTCACCACAATAACTTCCTTTGTGAGTAAAAGTGACAAAGCTATTTTTGAAATGCCTTGTTAAAGATGACTTCATTTCATTTCCAAATAGTGCATTGTTCTCTTTCACCTCCTGCCTGCGCCTCCCCAGATCCACGCGCTCGGATCATTACACGGCTCCACAGCTCCTTTCTCTGCAAGGTTTCCAGAACTGCCAGAGGTTCTCCTGCCCCTGTGTCCTGGCAGACCCAGTGAGGTTCCAGTGCTGGCCAAGCCCTGAGCAAGCCAGGCTTGATCAGGCTCTGCCTTGGGCCCCATCCCAGCAGCCTTTGGCTGCACTCCAGCTGCCCCTGACACTGGGAATTAGGGGCTGCACGAGGCAGCACCCATAGGGCTCAGAGCACCCACCACCCTGATGGCAGCCCAGGGAGACTGGGCTCAGAAAATCCCTTTTCCCCTTACTGGGGAGCCCAGTGTCCCCAGAGCCATCTCAGCCACAGTGGGAGCTGTGCCAGAGTGGCCTCTCCCATGCTGGCATCGCTGCATCCTCTACTGAGACTTGTTCCAAAAATGCAGTGTCACCATTTTCACTTTCAGATACAGACACAGCTTTGCTTAAAAAAAAAAAATAAAATTAGAGTTGTTTCCCCCAGTATGAACATCCTCCAAACCCCAACCCCCAATCACCCCAGAGAGCCCTGCCAGATCAATTGGGAATTTGGAATACATTAATTTTGGAACAACACGCAATCAAATGCTACATGTCACCACTGAGATCCTTGGTAAGCACAGTCCTGATTCAGTCCCTGGTCCAGCAGATCCATTAAAGATTCCTGGTCCATTAAAGATGAGGAGAGAGGGAGAGGAGACATCCTCCTTCTTCAGGGTGGAGCAGGAGTCTGATGCCTGCCACTGTTAAAGATGCTTTTCCTGTGAATTTGCCCCATTTACACAACCCTGATTATTTTTTTTCCCCAACAGGAAAATTACATTCAAGTGGCTGGGTCTGCATTTAGAGAGACACTGTCAGTCAGCACAGAGCTATTGGATAGACTCGCCAGTCCCTGCTCTGAAGTAGGTCACAGCAACTGTCACAGAATCCCTTCAAACCCGTTTAAAATCCAATAAGTCTAAGGAAAAAGACCCATGGAAATGTATCTAATTTGAAAACCACACTGGCTGGGTTCAAGTCCACAAATCATTTAAACATGTTCTTAACTTGACAGTAATGAATCAGCTTACAGAAGTCAAAGATACTTGATGATCAGATCTGAAGTGCTCAGCATCTTGCACCACGAGAGGCCACGTTCATGGCAGCAGCTCCAACAGACACTGATGGCAGTTACACCAGTTACACCAATTACACCAGCACAGTTACACTGTGCAGGGGTGCCCCACACTCCCCCAGATGTTTCAACCTCAAGCCATCTCAAGATTTACCAGGGGCTAATTCAAAAATAAAAATATAAGTCTCCAAATGGGAAACTTTGCCATTTTTCAAGTGCAATTTACAAGATGCTGAAAGGGATAGTGTTTCATTTTGTGAGGAACTAAAAAAAATCACTTTATAATTCTCTGGCATTCAGATGCCCTAAATATACCCAACTCTGCCAGGGAAATCTCATGCTTAGAGCAAGTCTAACATTAGCTGCTTCTCCTTCCAACTGAAAATATTCCTAAAAACATCTGATCGTTCCCAAGAGAAGAGGATCATTCATTCTGCCCCAAAGGCTGTGCTGAAGCTCCCTTAAGAAGGGATGGAACGGGATCAGCACCAAGGGAAGGTGAACCTGCATCCGGATCCCAGAGCCCAATCCCCACAGCACCATGTCCAAAGCCAGGAGAATGCATCCCTTCTACTCCCTCTGCAGCACAGCACCCCGAGGGATGTGCCTCCCATGGGCTGGGTTTCCTCAGGGCATAAAATAGAGATGAGGATTTGGAGAACAAGAGGTGGTGGCTTGGACTGCTGCTCGATAGAGGGGAAATGCTGGTGGGACTTTCCTGAAGTGCTTTGTAATTTCCAGTAATTGCCAAAAAGTGTGGGGTGGGCCTCACCCTCTGTGCTTTGCCAGGTGGAAAAAATAAATTCTTGATGTGAATAAGGGAGGATGAGCAGAGCCCTCGAGGCTGCCTGCAGGCATCTGTGCACTGAGAGGAACCTCAGTGAGGAACAGCACAAACAAGGAGATTACTGCAAGTTACAGGAAGCATGAAAGATTCCTCACCAAGGCAGGACACAGAAAACCACGGCCCTGAGAGGAAGAGCAGGGATGCTGTGGGACAAAGCTCCTGCACTGGCACCCAACCAATCCACTTTTTGGGTGTGAGGTACCCTGGCACACTCTGAAGAGCCCGGCTGTCCACTGCCCGTGGGTCTGCAACCAGTCCTGCCCTGTGCCTGCTCGAACAGCAGAGATAACGAACAGTTTAGGAAAGTAAGCCAGCCCTTCTTGGGAGAGGGGAAACGAGAGCATCAGTGCTTTTCCTTATTAATGGCTTGTGATCTGGAGCATGTGATATGTGCATGCAATGGTGAACTGGAGGAGGAATGAGAGAGAGAAATTCCCTGAAGCCATTTCTGCTTATCCTCCTTCCTGCTTTTGGAGCATCCTCAGGGATTGCCCTTCTCACAGAGGAGTAGCTTTGGAGGAGAAAGAGGGTGACACATTCTCAAGGAGCTTATTTACAAGTGCTCTTTTCTAAAGATCAATGTGTTGAGCCTGGTGAAGAATGATTTCAATTTTGCCTTGAAAACTTGGATCAAACACTGCTGACGATGCAAACTTCCCTGCCATCCAGAGATTAAACTTGTTCTGCTGGTTTTAATAGGGGCCTGAGTGCTTTGCTTGCCAGCGGCTCTCAGCACCGCGCTCCCTCTTGGAGCAGATTCCGAGAGCACCCTGCAGAAATAATCCAGTTGCAGCTGTATGTTGCTCAGGAGGTGCCTGATGCATCAGCACTGAGCTGGACCCAGGAGCTCCCCACAGGACACAACTGAAAAGCATTCAGAAAACTGGGAGAACTGTGTGCAAAGACAAGACAAAAATACAGCAGTCAAACAAATTTGATTTAATTCTAGATCGCTACGGGCTCTTCTTATGACCTTGAACAACAGACAGTGATTGAGGGTGCAATGGCAGAGCGAGGACACAAGTGTCCTGTGCAGTGTCTGAGTTCACAAGAGGTCTATATTCAAACATCCAAAGCAATTTATAGACAGGGGTACCCTTGGCACACAGCATCTCCTGGGAACTGACTGTCTGGCTGAGGCTGATCACCCTTGACTTCACCTAGAGCTGCTCTCTCTCTGAGCCAGCAATCAATCCCACAAGCTCCCGGCCCCTTAGGCTTGGCTGTTAGAAGTGTACACCCAGTAAAAGGTTGCTGCTGGAGTAAATGACCTGTCTTACCTCGTGGCACTGCACCTGCCCTGCAAGGTCCATTTCCCACCAGGGTAACGTGTGCTTCCCAAGCCTGTCCCCAGTGCAGACCAGCCTGTTGGG
Organism: Coloeus monedula; assembly: GCF_965178545.1. Lineage (NCBI taxonomy): Eukaryota > Metazoa > Chordata > Aves > Passeriformes > Corvidae > Coloeus > Coloeus monedula. Next base: position 3,626,160 of record NC_138804.1, on the reverse strand, counting down.
CATTGCACCAGGCTTTCACCTGGGGAGAGGAATGTCCCTTCACCCCTGCTTGAAAGCCCAGCACTAAAAGGCTGTCACACCTTAGACAAGTCCTCAGCCTGCAATAACAAACGTAAGCATTGCCAGTAAAATGCATCTCACTGTCTCACTCCCTCACGGTGGCTCTGAGCCCTCGGCAGCGCAGGGGCTGCAGGAGCGCTGACCTGTGACAGTGCCAGGGAGTTACTGCTCGTTACTGCAACACAAATAACGAGTGACCACGAGCCAGCAAAGCTCCAAGCTTTTCCCCTTAATCCCAGATGCCTACTGCATTCCTCTCCTTCACGCACAGGCCCAGCCCAAGCTTGGTGCCTACATGACAGGGGTGCTCCTCTCACTGCTCTCCTTCCAGCTGGAAGGAGCGACGTGGAGGGGGAGCGGGCTCACATTGCCCACCCCCAGCCAAGGCTCCTGCCCCTTCCCGAGTGCCTCTCCATTGCCTTCAGCCAACGGGTGTGCTGCTCCCTCTTTGCTCGCTCTTCATTTAGCCTCTGAAGTGTAAAGCATTATTAAACTTGTCCTCAGTCACTTCAGAGTGGCAGACGACGCTGCCACGCTCCGCCAGCTGCTGATTTATTAGTCAGTTCTGCAAAACTTTAATCTACTTGGAGGGTTTTTTCTTCTCTTTTCCCAATTCATAAATGGGTATCTTTATATTTAATCTCTAGTCAAACTACTCCACACTTGATCTTTAAACTGCTCCATGATGGTGTGTAATTGCCTCTCTCCAGGCCACATCCGCCTGCTCCTGAGCCCCAGGAGGGCAGAGCTGGGATGTTTTGCTCACCCCCACTTTCAGGCTGTATCTCACTGAAATTCTATGTGAGAACTGTGATGGCTTTCCTGGGAAGAGATATATTCACTTCCAGTCAATGCAGAAAGGCACCTGACTCCCCTGGTGCCTTAGCTAGGATGTAGAATGGATCAATTACATGTGATTTTGCCCTTCTTTTATTAAAATCAGCCACCCAGCCCAGCCCAGCATCAGCTTCCCCCCGTCCTGGACAGAGCAGGCATCACACCCCCAGCCGAGTCTCGGATATAATGAAATGCCTTGGGGATAAAAAATAAAACTAAAATTGTGCAGAACACATGTAATTTTGGCAAGACCTTACTCTCCCTTCCCCCAGGGAATGCTTATAAAACAAAAATAGTTATGCAAAATTATGCATTTTTTTTGATTTTATACTGTAAAAAGCCAACACAAAGTGCTTCTCTGTGTACAAACACTTTAAATATCGGATGCTTGCTGGACACAGTTCTGGCTTTTCCTTTACATTTGAAAAAAGCAAATGCCTCCCATGGAAAAATTATGGAAATAAACTAGGAAGAGAGGCTCGTTATTTTTCCTAGGGATTTTCACACCAAGTTTCGATATGCAAGTCATGCTCACACCATGGAGGGCTGTGCACAGATACAATCCAGTGAAGATTTTGCGTACACTGTGTAAAATAAAGCCACATCAGCTTCGTTTTGTTTGTGCTAAGAGCTGCTTAAATGTACTATTCTTCTGCCTTATCACCAAACAGAAACAATATATAGAAGCAGCAGCAAAATTAAATTAAGGTATTTACCTTCCAATTTAGAGCCATGAAAAGAAAATGCACTGTGAGGCACCTCCAGAGCCTCTGCTGGGGGATCTTTGAGCCCTGCATCTGCTGCACAGCCATAAGGAACTGTCTGGAAATGGTTTCCAAAAAAAGCCACCCTCAGCTTGGCCTGAGGCACATCATCTTCCAGCCTCTCCTCCACGGGTATGTCAGCAGCTGCCCAAGGTTCCCAGTGGCACCGGCCAGCGCTGGAGGGAAAAATGTCTCCCATCAGCAGCAGCCATCCCTGGCAGCACGTCAATCCCCACCATCACTGGTGTGACTTGGGAGAACCAGGAAAACCAGAGTGCAGCACATTCTTAAAACCTGGGTTGTTTTCCATCTCTGGAAACGAATTTTCTCTGTTTTCCTACCACTGTTAAAATGCCAAATAAATATCAGATTAAAAAATAAAACACAGCATTTATTTCTTCCTGTCAATAGTAACACACACAGGAAGCTTCCCACACTCCCCCTTCAACCCACAAATCCCCACATGCTGCACAATCTCCTTCCCATGGGAAAGAACATGAACCTGTTCCTTGCTTGCTAAGCTGAAAAGTGCCAAAATTAACCTGGTGCCCAGACACTGGCAACTGGGAGTAACAGGGATTCAGTGGTCTGGTTCAGGAGGAGTCTCACAGCAGCTTAAAACAAGGCCACTGGAAATCCATGCTCCAGAGGCTCCTCACATCCCGTGATCTGAGCTGGGAGGGAAGAGCTGGCGGCAGTGGCTGATGGAGAGGTTCTCCCTCCATGCAGGGACCCTGCAAGACCAGCCCCATGGTTTCACAGGACACAGTTTGGTCACAAACAAGCCTTGAAAAACCAAACAGGGATATATTTGTGGGTGGTTTTCTGCACTATCCCCAGCCCTGCTGCCCATCAGACCTGCGGGCACTGGGCTTGCCACAGCCTGTGGCAGCAGGAAGCAGGGACACAGTCAGGACCAGGCACGGTCTTGTGAATTGCTATTTCATTATCCAGGCAGGACAGCGGGAAAAGTGGGCTTTGAAAATCTTACAGAGACTGGGGTTTTAAGCTGAAATTGTAGGAGATGCTTGGGGGTGGTTCCAGGTAACAAAACAGAGTTTGGCTGTGCAGGTGCCAGATAAATACAAGGATCATCCCAGCCCCCCGAGTCACCTCAGGGCAGGACATGGCACCCCCTCCTGTTGCCCCCTCCTGCTCTCTCACACCCCTGCCCAAAGGTGGGAGCCCTCCATAGCTCAGGGTCAGGTCATTTTCCTCTGCCAGGCACAGAATTTTTGCCTCCACACATTTAACCCTCCTCAGGCTTCCACAGCATCTGCCTGGCCCAACACCCACTGCCATGGGTGAACTGATTTCTGGAGACCCCCACTCCCTTCCCAAGGCAGGGATCTCCTTGTCCCTGTACATCAGCTGCCCCCTTGTCCCTGCACATGAGGCCAGATTTTGTTCCCAGTAGGTACAGGTAGATCCACCCACAGCTTCTCACACAACATTTAAACTTCCTCTGAACATGCTGGAACAACCAAGAAATTTGCTGTGAATTGGAAACAGGCCGGAATTTGCAGGGATTGGGCAAAACAACTGGCTGCAGCTGGCCAAATTAATTCCCAGCATAATTCCACTGAAGTGGAATTTAACAGGCATTTGAAATAACGTGATCTTTTCTTGCCCTTTGCATGTGTAGAAGGAAAAAAAAAACCAAAACGTATTAACAACTCATTCCCAATCTTGCATGGGTAATTAGCCATGTGGGGAGCAAAGAGCCCTGTGCACTCCCGGGCTGGCAGGTGCCCAACCTTCTGCTCCGCCAGGTGGTACCTTTGTGCAGGAGAAAAAGGAGCTGCCCTGGCTGGGTCTGTACAATGGACCACGCGCTGAGGCTGACAGGTCACAAACAAGTCACGTGAGAGTTGAGCAGAACACCACGGAGCATACCAAGTTTCTCTGTAAACTGGTTCCATGCAAAGATAATAGTGAGCAGAGGCTAATTCTGCAGTCTCTAATTTTCTTGTCTGACTAAGCAGGCATAATTTACACCCATCAGTTGCAAATGGCTTCTCCCACCAATCCTAAAGATAGAGGACTTTTTTTTTTTTAAAGAGGAAAAAAAAAGAAAAAAATATTATTTCCTACCTCTGCAGAAAGAGGATGAAAAATACATGCAAAGGCTGTCTGGCACAAATATGTATTTTCACTCAGCTAGTTCAAAGAGCTTGTCTTGCAGCTCAGAAACAGGAGACCTTGATGGAACCAACTGGCCAAAACAGTTTCTCCTGTCAGAGATGAGCACAGGGGGTGATAAAGATAATAATTTTAACTGGTCTTACTTAGTCATTTGCTCCCTGTTGCCCTTTTCAGCCCAATGACACGCTGCAATTGTACAAATTTGGCTGCTGCTGCATGAGGCTGACAATCTGCCGGGACGCACGTGGCTCCATTCCACAAGCCCTGGGGGACCTGTCACCTATCAGGTGCCAGGACATCCCTGCTCACAGCCACCACATCACATCCAAGAAGGCTGGGCAGGTCTCTGCATCCTCCCATGTTCCTGTTGCCTGGGGTGACTCTGTCCATGGGGATGTTGGGAAGCATCTGGTCCAGACTCCGAGAGCACCAGCCCCTCTCCAGGTTCAAACCAAGATCCCTTCAAAGGAAGGGGCTGATCAAAGGGGCACTGCTGGAGGTGCCCAGTGAGGGTCTGGCTGCACGGTGTCCATTCAAGAGCTGGCACAGATGGAGCTGCCCCAGTGCCAGAGCTAGGGTGGCTGAACCACCTTCACAAACTCCCACCTTCCAGTGCCACCCAAGGGTCCCACGTTCCCACCGTGCCCTGCCAGGTGGGAGCAGCCAGACCTCCAAGGTCTGACATCCCTGGTGGCAGGGCCTGGGTGCTGCTGCTGGTGCAGAGACCCAGCTGGGTCTGTGCCAGGTGTGTGACACTCTGTGAGCCCGCAGGGCATCCTTGGACAGGGCAAACTGCAGCATAACTGATTAAAAATAATAACAGGATTCCACCTTTTGTCATTGCCTCATTCAAAGAGTCTCCATTAGCCTCAGTTAGGCCAGCTCCGGGCAGGAAAGTCTGGTAAACCTCTCTGGCCATTGTTTGAAGGGTCGTGCACTGGCTCTCCCAGCACAGCCCTTGTCTCGGCCCCACATCTGCCTCAGCTGGAAAGGGGGCAGTGGAAGAAACTGGTGCTGCAAACACCACCAGGGGAAGGAAGAGCCGATTCCCACCTCCTGCCAGCCTAAGGACGTTCGGGACAAAACCTCGTACCTGCTTCCACCATCTCTGTTGGCAGCGACCAGCTGACAGTGGGACCCGCCAGGTCCCAGCTCCCACTGCTGCGGGGTGGGGTTTGCACGGTGCGGGTGATGCCAACTGCTTCAGAGAGCAGCGCCAGCGCCTTTTGATCTGCTCAGACACACGGGCCCCACGCAGGGCTCTGATCTGAGCTCCCTGTAGCCCCGGGCCCCGCAGCCAGCCCAGCCAAGGAGAGGAGTGCAGCATTTGCTCCCGGCCCCCTTCCCACTCTCCCAGTCTGGGTGGGGCGTCGCCGCTCTCGGTTTGACAGGAGCTCGCGTTCTCCCAGTGCGTTCTCCTGACTTTCACAATAACATATTCAGCAGAACTGGATACGTTTCAAACCAGCTATTACACCACAGTATGTTCCAACACAAATATATGCAGTGAAGTGCAGCAACAATTCTTCTGCGAGCATCACACAGATTGCAAAAACCCCACATTTCCCTGCCCGCCCCACCTGCCCCAGACAGAGCAGCCACACCACGACAGCGGGAATTACTTAGAGAATAAACCTCATAAAAATCTAAGTGGGAAACCTCCCCACTTTCAAATCACCTGCCTAGCACCACAACACACGAGCAGTTCCCAGCAGTTCCCTCTGCCCTGGCCCCACGGCAGGGACGGCGGAGCTGCCGGTGCCTCCATCCCAACCACAGACACCCTGCCCGTGCTGCAGGCACAGCATGGGGAAACACAATGCCTCTCCCTTCCAGATGGAATGCCGAGAAGGAAGTGGAATTTTTTCCTCTTCCCTCCACCCCACAACAAGCAAAATGTAACACAAATTGCAGTGAGCTTGCGGGGGCAAATGTGGATACTTGGTGTTTGCTTTTGCAAGAGCGGCTGGAGCGTGGGTGGCAGCGTCGCCTCATCCCGGCTGCTGGCACGGAGTTGATGCCTCTCCCAGGAAGAGGCACCGAGCAGACCCAAACTCCTCGGGCAAAGCCGGCTTCTTCCCTGCGGCACTGCCGTGCCCAGCCCAGCGCAGCCCTGAGCGCTCCTCAACGCCATCCCAGTTCCCAGATTATTACAGCGAAATGAATCCTCCTTACAGTATCTAAATTTGCCATTTAAACCAGGAAATCTGCTGTGGTAGAGCTGCAGGAGTCAGAATTAACCAGAGTGTTGGAGAAGAAGCGAGTGCAGGATGAGACCGGGAAGGAAGGAAAGGAGGGATCCTTCCTAATGGATCTGTGAATCGCAGGCTTCAATTCAATTTAGCGACCCATCAATCAAGCTGTGGGTGTCACAGCGAAGGGCCGGAGCCGGGACGGTTTCAGTAGAGGGCACTCAAGTCCCAGAAATCTGCATTTACCAGGTATATTCGCTCTGATGTTTTAGGAGCCGGCTTCAGCACATGAATCTCGGTAATGCGAGCACTGAGCCTCATAACTCAGATTGATTGTGGTTCTATTAGACCTGATGCATATAAATCTAAACAAAACACATGTGGATGGAGCTAATTCAAAAGCACCAGTTTAGATATCATTACAAAAATAAAGAGAAGCCTCTTTTTCTTCATTAGTATTGAAAAATGCCATAGCTACAGAAATGCTTATGTCTCTTTCTGCCAGGTTCATACTTCTGCTGCTGCTTTAAAGCATTATTCTGATTTGAAAATGTCCTTCGTTAATCAGCATTTTCCTCTAGATATTAATAACCTCAACATTATTTTCCATTTTTGCAAGTGGTTGTCTTTCATACTCAAAAATAAGAAGTCTTACATCAGTGACTTAAGAGCACCCATAAACCTACAGCTTTATTTGTAGGTGAGAGGACTGAAATTTTTATGTATATAAAAAGCCCATAAGATGTACACAGTTACAAATCTGACCTGTATAATACCCAGAGCTCTGAATACCACACATATTCACTGTAAAAACAGCAGCACGAAAAAATGGCATCCAAATATCTTCACAACAAACTTAAAATAACTAATCGACTTCTCCTCACTGGTACACCATGTTCACAAGTTATAAATACAGCAGATTTTGCATTAATTGATACACTCTTTAATGATGAATTACCACATTAAAGCTATTTTCACAGCACTTATGAACCGGGCAAATATCTTGTATTTTTAGCATCACTGTAACAAGTTGTCCAATGCCAATGCCCTTCTGCTACCTTTGATCATCCTTCAAGGCACAGCCAAAGATTCCTGAAGAAAGTCCTGACTCAGCTTAGTATAAATCCTGCTCCCAAGGCCCATGCAGCTCAGCCCAGCACCTCACTGGGCAGCACTCACCTGTGCAGCAGCACCGAGCCAGAGCTTTGGTCCCATGAGGAGCTCTGTCAACCTTCCAGCTACTTCCTTCTTTTGTCCAGCCATCCTTTATGTGCTGTAATTATCCATAATGGCCTGGCTCTGGCTCCGGCTGGGAGTCTGGCCTGGAGGCTGAAGGTCATTGCTCACGGGTCTGGGCCCATGCAGCACTTCCATGGGCATCAGGTGAAATCAAATAGTCTTTGTGTGGGGGCAAAAACCCCCTAAGAGCTATGGTGCAACATCTAAAAGAAATTTCAAAAATGCCCTTTTTGTAATCCTGCCCCAGAGCAGCCCTGGGATCCCCAGGGTGCTGCCCAGAATGAGGAGCATTGCCAAGTTACACGTGAGGGACAGGCTGGGGGACAGTGCGGGAATCTGGGAGTACGAAGGAAGGGAGACACAGCCACAGTGGGCTGTTCTGCTGGATGCCGCCGGGTTGCTTTGGGAAGGAGAAGCCATGCAAAGCCCAGTAAGGAGACGAGCAGCTGTGGAGCACTCCTCTGCCTGTTCCCAGGCTCAACTGCTGTGGCAATTTCTAGTACAGGACTGCTCCTGTCCTACCCTCTCTGATCTACGTGCATGAGACAAGGACTATCCATGACCTCCATACACCCATCCGTCACTAATCAAATAATTTAATACAAAATAAACTAATTGTGCTGGCCCTGCAGTAGGATCCAGTGGCTGAAGCTGAGGCTGGAGCCTTATCAGTGCCTGGTACCATCAGAAAGGCAAGAAGCAGCATCCTGAACTAACAGAATATTTCATCTCAGCTACAGTTGAACTTAAACACTCCACAAAATCCAACCTCTTCTCCATGTGCTGGAGTCTGCAAAGAGCAAAGAACAACCACAGCTGAAACAGCCCTTTTTACCTGCTCCCTCCCAATAGCTTTGTGGGGCTTTTTTATCTCCAGGTGCAAAGAGTCACCAGGTTGTGACATTTAATTTTATAACAAGTTCACAGAAACAGCTGTCCTTCGCTTAAGCAGTATGTAAAGAAATTTTCTTCCATGCCCTTTCGCTAAATCTTATCCATTTTGGTGTCAGGAGGGATAAAAATATCCTTAACACGAGCCACTCTTTTCTGTAACCATCTTTGGCATAGGCAGAAAGGTTCGGGTTGGGAGCTGGAGCCTTGGCCCTGTCCACAATCAACACCAACGACCACCTCCTCCGAGACTGAGCTCGTGCCCAGTGCTTGGAGGAGGCTGAGCAGTACCTCTGCCCCTCTGACTCGATGCTTAGGTAGGAGTAAGACATCCCCTCCACCATGACACAGTGCTGAGACCCCAAGCCACGCTCAGGGACACCTTCTCATCGCCCCGGCGAGGCACCTGTTACATCACTGGTGCCCAGGGAGGCCCCGCAACATCTCTGGGAGGGGCTGGTCCTGCCCCGGGCATGCAGATCTGCCAGAGACTCTTCCAGCTTTTCCTTACGATTCCGTGTTGATGACGGCTGTCACTTTCCCTGGCCAATCCCCCACTGCTCCTGCTGTACAAACAGCCAGAGCCCAGACACCAACTGCAGTGGGCATGCAGGGAATCCCCCGCGTGTCCACCTCCCTGCAGCAGTCCCCGTACTCGCTGCCTGCTGGCAGAGGCAACACCCAGGAACTTCTCTTTGAGCTGTAGACCAGTAATAACTTGCAGTGTTCCTTCCCCAATCCGCACACCGGGGCTCCCGGAGGTTGCTCCGGGATGGGTCTCTGGAGCAGAGTGCAGGACGGCAATCAGCATTTCTCCCAGCACGGAGCACGCCGAGCTTGCTGCTGGGGAAAGCGACGGGCAAAGAAAATTTAAAAGATGAGCCGATACAGAGTAATAGTATGTTTGTAAGAAAATTAAAGATTTGCTCTTCAGCTGTTCCACGCTGGAGTTAGGAGACAGCTGGCAAGTGGGAACGATTGGAAATGATGGAATAGATCAAATTATTTAAATGAGAAAAAAAAGAAATTCGCCCTAGCCTGGCCCAGCACGTTGACAAAGCAGCTCCCGGTCCGCGGCACGGGCAGCCCTTTGTCTCTGTCACCGAGGTCATTAAACTCCCGGCTGCGGAGCGCGGGCCGGGCGCCCGGCGCGGTACCGCCGCTGCAGCGGCCCCAGCCCCGGCCCCGGCCCCAAAACCCCCGCCCTGCCTTGCCCGGCATCCGCCGGCGGGGACGCCGGGAATCCCGGGGTCGTAAAGGACCCCCGAGAGCTTGAGGGACACCAGGCACCCCGCGATCTGCGGGACAGGGGCCCGTCGGGGGCAGAGGGAACAGGAGCACCCGGCGCTGCCGGGACCCCCGGAACCTCCGCGCCACCTCCCCGCGCCCCGCGGTGACCGCCGAGGGTCCCCTTCGCCTCCCGCCCCGCGCCCGCCGAAGGCGCTGCCCTCGCCCCGGGGGAGCGGGCGGGTGCCGGTGCGTGCCGGGCTGTGTGTCGGGGTGTCAGCGGTGTGTCAGTGTGTCGGGGTGTGTGTCGGGGGTGTGTGTCAGGGGGTGTGAGTGTGTCGGTGTGTGCACGCTCCACTCCGGGGCTTTGCGCGAGCCGCGCATCAGCGGTAGGAGGGGACAGAGCCGCTCCTGGGGCGCACCGGCAGCCCCGGCTCCGCAGGTGCCGCCCGACCGGCACCGGCACCGCACGGCTCGGCCCGGCTCGGCTCGGCCCGGCGCGGAATAAACGGCCGGAGCTGTGGGCTCGGCGCGGCTGCCGCGGGACGGGCCGGCGCGGCCGCTCTAAGATGTGCCATGAGCCGCCCGGCCCCGGCGCCGAGCGGCCGCTCCGCCTGAGCCCCGGGCAGCAGCCGCCCGCGTCCCCGCTGCCCCTGGGGCCGTAGGGCCGCGCCGGCCCGCGCCCTCCCCAACGATGCCCCATCTCTGGCCGGCGCTTTGCCGCGTCCTCTGGGAATACTGGGCAGCGCTCCTGGTCGGCGGCTTCTGGGGACAGAGCTCGCACGGGATGCCGCATGTCATCCGGATCGGTAAGGGCCGGCGGCGGCGGGAGAACTTCGGGGCCGGGGCGGAGAACGCGCTGCCCGGGGGCCGCGGCGGGGGATGCGGTACCGGGGCTGCGGGATGCGCTGTCCGATGCCGGGGCGGAGGTTCCCCCGGCGAAGGATGCCCTGGCCGGGGCTGGGGACGCTTCGCCTGGTGCCGGGGCGGAAGGTGCCGGCGGCGCGGCGAGGCGGGGGCTGTGTCCCAGAACGGATCGGGCAGCGCTCTCGGTGCGAGCAGCCGCCCCGGGCACGGTGCGATGGGGGTGCTGCGCACCTTGCGACGAGGAGAGGAGAATGCTGTACCTCCGGAGAGTGGGGTGCTGATTCCCCGGAGAAGGGGAATGCTTTGCTCCCGGAGAGGACGAATGCTTTGCCTCTGGAGAGGGAGGATGCTGAACCCCCAAAGACGAGGGATGCCGAGCACCCAGAGAGGGGGGATGTTGATTCCCTGGAGAAGGATGATTTTTGGTCACAGAGATGGGGGATGCCGAGCCCCCGGAGCGGGGGGATGCTGAGCTTGTGACGAGGAGGGCTGCGGTACCCGGTGTGAGGAGAGGTGTTGAGCCTGCTGCAATAGGGTGCTGTGCAGAGGTGCTTTGACCCAGGGCTGAATGTGCCCGGCACAAGGGACAGACAGCCCGGGGGGGCCCACGGCACGGAGTCCCGCTGCCTGGAGGATGCCAGTGGACTGGCTCCACTGCAGCTGTTGCTTAGAACCAGGCGTGTTTCATTAAATTGCTGAGGTTCTGGGGAAAATTAATTTTTAATAATGTTACATAAAGTAATTGCACAGATAACATCCTGGGAATGAGTCTGCGATCTTTCTTTTTCTAATTAAACGAGATACTTGTTTTAATCATGTCATGTAAAGAACAGCGCTGATTTCTGTTACATCCCATGCACTTTGCCATTGGTACACATTCCTAGGGATTTGCTGTCTGCCCACTAAAAATTACAAGGACGGGTTTACCTGCCTTTTCAGGGATCAAATTTTAACTCAGAGAAACCAGTGAAAACTGAATGGATCTGTGAATATTTTAAACTGGAAAAAATGGGTCTTACTTATCCCAGTGCAACTGCACAGCAGCAATATGAAAGCCAGAAAGAGAAAAATGCTGGTCCTGAGGGACAGGTGCTTTTTGAAGTGAAACACTGTCACCTCCAGCACGGCTTGGAGTGGCTGCATGGCCCAGAGCGTCTCATGGACAAGGGCTTGATTCCTGCAGTGTGAGCATCTGGTCTCCCCCAGACTTCTGTGAATGGGGCGCTCCAGGCAGATGTTGTCCCGTGCACATCGTAGTGCCAGAAATATTGGTGGAAAAGGTTAATGGATCTGCCTCTGGGGCCTTAGGCCCTGGCGGCTGATGAACTTTCACTAGAGCCAAGCTTCTTAGTATGCTCAGCCTCCGCCTGGAACAGCTGGAAATGTTTTGTGCCATAGAAACCCACTCCCAGGAAGGCTCCGTTGCTGCTGACAGGGCGCGCTGGGCTCCGCCAGTCCCGCTGCAGGAGCGGAGAGGAGGCGTCTTACTGTGTGAGCCCCCCCTCGTCTGTCACCAGCCTGTTCCCACCAAGAGCACCGCAGTGCTGTGGCGGAGTTTCCCTTCCCGACAGGTCCCAGGGCTCAGATCCCCATCGTGACCGTGAGCGGGGGGGCTGTCGCAGCTGGGCTGCTGGGCTGGCAGCTCCTCCTGCTTTCGGCTTGGCAGCAGCGGGCCTGATTCTTGGTGGGCAGACCCGGCTGCTGGCAGGCTGGCCCTCCGAGGAGGCGGGCGAGGGGCAGCTGCAGCTGTGGCAGATGCTCGCGGGGGAACGGGCTGAGGCCGCTGGGGCTGGCGGGTGCTCAGACTCCCGGGAATACTCGCGTGGCTCATGGGGCGGATATTCAGGCTCAGGAGTGTCCCTGGGGCTCTGTGGAGATGTTTAGTCTCTCAGTGCCTCAGTTGTCCTGAAAATGGATTTTCTAGGCAAGGCTCAAAGCAATTGCACGAAAGGACATAGTCCTCAAGGCAGAGACTGCTGCCAGCCCTCCACGGAAGCACTTGGGTCTGCTGCAGCTCTGCTCCCCTTCACCGGGCAGGCGGGTGGGCAGGCAGGAAGGCAGGGATGGAGGCAGGCAGGGGGGGTGGAGGCAGGCGGGCAGGAAGGGAGGAAGGGCTGCCCGCTGCAGGAGCACACTGCCAGCACTGCCGTGCCTTCCGCAGGAACGGTCTCGCTTTACCTGCTGAGAAATCCCACAACGGTCAGCCCCTCGTCGAGCTACCTTCTTGATCATTAAAATAAGAAAAGGGCTTTAATCGGGGCTGCAGGGAGATCTATGTTTACCCTCTCTCTCAGCTAAAGCTGGCATCATTTTGTGACCTCTTTTTCAGCCCACTGAAAAACTGCAGCTTCTTGCCCTGCATTAATTTGTGCAAAGCTGCCCTGGCTTTCAAGTAATTATTTTAATTATTAGGTTATGCCAAGAAGTGGAGAAAACTTAAGTAACTATTGGTTTAGCACTGAAAATCAAACCAGAGAGAAAGCAGGTAACTTCTCAAAGCTCTCTTTTTTTTCCCTGTGACGCTGACTACTAAAATAAATACAGGGAGAGATATCTAAGAAAGGGAAGGAAAAGCCAAAAGCGCTCTTTCTCTCACCAGTAAAATATAAATATTTAATCTACACATCTAAACATAATCTATACATGCACTCGTACAAAGAAAATCTGTGCCTTGTTACTGGATGGGTTTTTAAAGCAGGAGTTTGTAGCTGAAGCTTATTCAACAGCTGCTCGGTTATTACGCAATCTGTTAAATATTTGAAAATGCCGTATCAGAAACACCATCCAGAGCTGCTCCAAGTGCTCAATTCAGCTCCGAGTTACTCCGGAATAGAGACAGATAAGGGCAGTGGTGTGAGGAGTTGCCCCGTGTTTACACCCGGTGACGGAGCCTGCGCTGCCGCCAGTCCTCACTGCGGCTGAGCTCCGGGAGATTACACCTGGCATGACGAGCTGCACGGAGCAGCTGAGTACTTGCCCCTCGTATCTAGAAGCAGTGAGAGCGAGGTGATTACGGTACCGTAGAGAGCCCATTTGCCTAACCTTTCACTTGGATTAAAAAGCGGTAGTAGCACCCTTCAACGCGACAGACGAGAGCTTGATGCCATTTTGCAGAGCTGATGGCACCGTCCCTAACAAAGCAGGGCGGGATGACTGGAATCGGTGGCGCAGGTGGAGCAGGACTGGCGGCTCCAGCAGACCCATTCCAGGCACCTCTGCTTTGCTGAAGCATCCTCAGAAATTACTCCGAGTGACTATTTTGATGGATGATGTGTTAGCGAGACACACGTGCGGATCAGATGCCAATGGGTTGAGATCAGTAAATTGTAAAGGACAGACCCCCGACACCAGCCAGGCAGTGGAAGCTGGATGTGGGGATTCCCGGGTGGGTTTGCACTCAGGTGCTGCTGAGAAGGTGACACCGCTGCCATCACTGCCCTTGGCCACCTACTGCTGCCAGGAGTGCAGCTGATGTGGTGCCTGCCCCACCCTGTGGGCAGGAGGACAGGAGGGTCCCAGCCCACCCTGCCCTTGGGTCATCCCAACCCCAGCTGTGTGCTCCCCTTGCCCCTCTGCAGGAGGAGTGTGCTGGGCCAGGGAATGGGTTCATTTTCCTTGCTACATTTTAAAAGGCATCTCCTCCACTTTTGTGCCAGGTTTTTTGCTAAGGTTCTATTCCTGCTGATATTTGTGGCAATAATCCCGCCTCAAGCATGTCTGACAGTCCCACTGCTGTATCTCTGTAGTCGTTGTGAGCAGGATCAGTCTTCAGCAAAGCTTTTAAACAAACAACCCCGCATGAGGAATTTATCGGATTTTACTTCTTGTAGTGTCTTTCTAAGCTGCATTTGTGTAGAGAAGGGGTCAGAGCATTGATTGTTTGTATGATTTGCAAGTAACACAGAAAATACAATCAAATTGAAGTCTGTGAGAGAAAAATATCATTGATTATTTTATATAAATACATAGAAAACAAATTCTGTGGATAATTATCCTGCTCTATGTGATTGACTTTTCTGAAGCTTATTATGCCTGTCAGGAATTTTATTTTGAAACCACCTTCCCACACTCTGCAAATGAAGTTGTATTTTTAAAAATAAAGGCAGAAACAGGCTTTTCCAGGCTGAAAAGGCAGCGCCCAGGGGCTGGGAGCTGCACAGCCATGGGGACATGAATGCTGGAGTGGGAATCCTCAGAAAGGCAGCTCAAGGGTTTTTCTGCTCAGCTTGTGCCTGGTCACCAGAGTAGCTAGTGTTCTTTGGGGAGGCTGGCAGGATGGCACAGCGCTGGATGACACCAGGGTGTTTTTAAATCACTCTATTGCCCTTGTAGCTTCTCCTTCATTCCCTTGGGCATTTCTGTGACCATGCACCCACTGCTCAAGCATTTAATGGTTGATAAAGTTATTTCAGGTCATGAGACGTTTTGTGTGTCAGATAACACATTCTGGTAATTTCAGCAGGATAGGAGGGCGGCAGTGTAAATTGTTTGGTGGTAAATTAATTCTGAATACATTTGAATAACAATGTTAACTCTTTATCGCAGAATAGTCCAATTATTTGATCTTGGCATTCTCTTGAGAACTTCATACAGGAAATGAAGATCAAACCACAAACCAGGAGAGAATAGACTCTCATTTATCACAAGGCAGGAGAGACACCAAACCAGACAGTTCAGTGCTGGGCTGCCGCCTCGGGGCACATGGACAGCCCTCGGGCTGGAGGCAGCAGGGTGTGTGCACAGCTTGAGGGGTGAAGGAGCCTTGGGTGGGCTTGTTGTGCGGGGAGAGAGGTGGATGCACGTACTTGGCACCGCGACACACTGACACACCCTGGGGCACACTGATACATTCTGGGGCACACTGACACACACCGGGACACACTGACACACACCGGGACACACTGACACACCCTGGGGCACACTGATACATTCTGGGGCACACTACACAGACCGGGACACACTGACACACACTGGGGCACAATGATACATTCTGGGGCACACTGACACACCCTGGGGCACACTGACACACCCTGGAGCACACTGATACATTCTGGGGCACACTGACACACACTGGGGCACACTGACACACCCTGGAGCACACTGACACACCCTGGAGCACACTGATACATTCTGGGGCACACTGACACACACCGGCACACACTGACACACACCGGCACACACTGACACACACTGGACACACTGACACACCCTGGGGCACACTGACACACCCTGGGGCACACTGACACACACCGGCACACACTGACACACCCTGGAGCACACTGATACATTCTGGGGCACACTGACACACACCGGCACACACTGACACACACCGGCACACACTGACACACACTGGACACACTGACACACCCTGGGGCACACTGACACACCCTGGGGCACACTGACACACACCGGGACACACTGACACACACCGGGACACACTGACACACACTGGGACACACAGACACACACCGGGACACACTGACACACACTGGGACACACTGACACACACCGGGACACACTGACACACACTGGGACACACAGACACATGCGTCTGTGGCATGGGAGCTGCCTCTTGTGCTGCAGTGTCATGCCTGGTTTTATTACCAGCAGGTGCAAATCCACCTCTATGAACTTAATCTCTCCATCTCTGATGTTTTTATTAATGAAACTAAGCAGCGGTTGATGTAAGGAAAAGGTTCCTGTAAAGCCTGCACGGCGCAGCCACGCACGGAGCGACGCTAAAGCCATTCTGTCTCCAGCAAAGCTGGGTCCCTTTTTTCCCGGAAAACGAAGTGCTCCTTGGGTACAGAGGAGCAGTTTCACTGAACTAGCACTCCTAAAGGAAGTTCAGCTTTGCCGCCTGTCGCGATATGCCGCTGGCGCCCAGCCGGGCCCCGCATCGGCAGAGGGCACTGCCCCGCCGCGCTCCCGCCGCCCTCCTCCCGGCCCAGCCTCCAGCACGGAGCTCCCGGCACTTGCACGGCGCCGCTGTGCCAGAAGAGCTGCGATGCTGGGGTCTCTCGTGGAGACACGGTATCAAACACGCCCGGCGCGCTGTTTGTAGCCGGCATTAAGCCTCCTAATCCAGTGTAATGTGCGTCTCCACCAGTTTCGCCGTCTCCTTCCCCTCCTTTTGGCTGCAGCTTTAACGCGATGCTTTTCCCTTTGCACACCAGAAGACGGGCGTAAAAGTCTCTGGGAAAGGCAGATAGCGAGTTGAAAGCACCAGAACCATGGGCGAGGTGGGATAGAGGCAAATGTTGAGAAGAACTGTGGGCTGAAAGAGAGGATAAGAACTGCTCTACGGTGGTGCTGCTGGAGGGAATAGATGTGGAACAGGAGAGCTGTGCCTCTTGGATATTCCAGCTCCGTTTGCCAGGCAGGGATTGCTGCAGTTTGGGCTGATGCAGAGGGGATTCAGATGGGATGGGGGTTCATGCATTGATACATTGATTTGTGTTATTAACAGCGAAAACAGGGATAATGTGCTGCCATTTACCACTTGTAATAAAGACTAAAATAGATGCAGGTCCTTAGCACAATCGAGAGCTCTTAAAGCAGGTGGAGAGCTCAGCTCATTGCTTTGTCTTTGCTCCTCCACCAGCTTTTCTTTGTGGTTGCCTTTGTTAACCCCTTCTGCCTCCTCTCACCCCCTCGCTGTGCTGCCCCCAGGGAACCCACAGCTTCACTGCTCAGGTTTGCACTATGAGACTCTCACCATGTCAGCGTTACCTGGGTCCTTGTGCTTTTAATCTGCAGTGAGACACTGAGCATGAATACACAAATAGGGATGTGACTGCTCTGTTATTTCTGGCAGGGAGGATCATCAGGGAAACGTTGTTCAGCTGCAAACGGCTGAGGAGAGCGTGGGGTACCCCTGCGTCAGAGGCAACCCCAGCGCTGCTCTGAGCTTCCCCCACACTGCTCAGCTCTGCAGCACCGGCAGGAAGAGAGGGAAGCAGATACCAGCCGTTGGTGAGAACAGCCACCACACTGTATCTGTATTATTTAATATTTCAGTCCAGGGACCTCGTTAGACTTTGGCTTTTTTGCTGTGCCCCAGCCAACAAGCAGCACCCCTCTGTGCTCTCAGATTCATAGAATAAAAGTCAGAACTGGGAAGTAGTAAGGGAGCAACTGGCACATTCTGTATCAGCTTGTTGTGCCTGGGACATTCAGCACAGCAGCGTGACCTGGAAAGCAGCAGGAAGGACTGGGCTTCCAAAGGCATGGACCATGTGAGTACGTTCAGAGAAGTTTTTAAGCAGACAGATAAACCAGCTAATACCAAAGGCACAAAACAAAGACTTAAAATTACATAAGTGTTCAGATAAGTGCTTGAATTTGGGCCTTGCACTTTGCTCATCATTCTGGAAACGGCACTGGGGATCCCCTCTGAGGGGTACCCAGCTCCCCTGGGACTGGAGCACTCACTGTTAAACAGGCTTTTGAGACAGACTTCAATTTCTTCCTTGGCTCTTGCAAGCAGCAGCTTTAGGAGTAGCAGTGGTGTCCCTGTAGCAGATCGGTGGAAATGGTGGTTCCTACCTCCAGTAAGGACTGGGATGAGGCCATTGACTGCTCTGACAGAGGCCACTGGGCACTCGTCAGCTGGTAATGACACCTGATGGCTACAGCATGTCTTTTGTTCAGACTGGGGACTTGGAGGTGAACAGACCAGATCTCTGAACTCACCAGCTCCCAGGTGAGTAGGAACGTACGTCATTCCCAAAATAACAGAGCTGGTACTGCAGAATCCAAACTCGATTAGAGACGTGGAAGTGTACGGTGAGAGAACCAGCATCGCCGTGGGCGACTTCCCCCCACTCTAATGAATAGACGGCTGTCAGCTCGTACTTTTCTCCCAGGAGGAAGCAGTAAATAAAATCTGGTATAACCCACAAATTTAGCTGAGTTATGGCTGTCTATTGGGACTGAAGTGTTAGACTTGTTGGTTAGTTTTGCAGTGAATTCAAAGCACTCTGAGCGAAGTCACAGCAGTGATTTTAAATTCCACCCCCTGTGAGACACCATGCCTTACTGGGCACATGGGCTGGGGGGCTTTTTCCTGGCTGCAGCAGAAGTTTTGTCTTGGGAGCAGGGTGGATTTTGTTCTGAATGGAGCAAACAGCCACAGCATCTGCTCAGTAGAGGATACAAGGCTGGATGTCATAGAATCCCAGAATGGTTTGGGTTGGAAGGGACATCAAAGCTCATCTCATTCCACCCCCCTGCCATGGGCAGGGACACTTTCCACTAGACCAGGTTGATCTAAGCCCTGTCCAGCCTGGCCTTGGACACTTCCAGGGATGGGGCTGATGTATCCCTGGGGGTCTGTCAGATCACCCTGCCCACTGCTGGCATGCCGCACTCCGCAGAAACAGCCCCTTGGCCACACGAGGGAGAGCCTTGGGAAAGACACCAGTCCTTTAGCACTGCAGAACTCTAGGATGATGTTCTTTGATTGGATGTGCAGCAAGAGGTACATCATGATTAACCTTAAAAGCTTAAGCTTTTTCTTTGCCTGTGTGAGACAGATTTATAATATTTTCTCTTTCTTTTTTAATGCTGGATTCTTAGTGCAGACAGCGATTTATTGAATAATCAATCTCCTTATCTATGTAATACATTCAGGTGATCCATCAATGCCAGATAATCAATCCAGCTCAGGATTTTAAGTGTATATATGTATACTTGTATATATATGTTCCTCCTGCACTGTTGTCAGGCCAAGTAATGTCTCCCTTTCTGTGCTCCTTTTCCAGTGACTTTTGTTTATGGTGTGTAAAAGAAACCCCCGACGTTATATTACACCTTGTAAGTTTTACGGTACTTGAGAGGTTTATGCGCTATGAATGTAAAGGGCAATGCAATAACGCAAAGGGCAGTGAGACATTTTTAAGCGCAGAAGGATATACACGGAGCTGAGGAGATAAATCTGGGCGGATAATCGTCCCACTGTGTCTCTCCTATTTATGAGAGGAAAAGACATTCACTGCAAATCATGCTTCAGGTCACTTGTGCCCTGGTCTCTGCTCTGCGCTGCATTATTGGCTGCTTTAACTGCTCTTAATGTGCTTTGGGATCTCTGCCCTGGTTCAGAGCTCTGTCCAGGCCCAGTGGAGGGGGCTCAGCCCAGGTGTGATGTGATTCCCCATCACCTGGGTGGTACATTGGTCTTGTGCAGCTCAAGGACTGGGGTGCATGTAAGATGATGCGTCTGTCCTCCGTGAGTTGGGAAAGGGCTGAGCTACAGAAAGAGCCGTAGGAGGAAGGAAGAGGAGTCACAGTTGCCAAGTCTGAAGCTTATGGGTGGTTAACTGGGGAAGAGGAGCCTGGGTGCAGCCTCCCACAGTCTGGGTGTTCGCTGCTGGAGTTTGGGCTGCGCAGGAAACTGTTCCGAGAATAGGTCTGGGAACTTCAGCAAACACTGTTCATATGAGGAGAGGAACTTCTCGGGGCAGTTTGCTCTTGTTAGATTTCTGAAACAATCAAGCCATGAATCCCTCTCAAATGTGAATATTCAGAATTCAGCATTTGCAATTAGCAGTAGAATTGGAGACAAAATGCCATTACTTTCAGAGGTCAAGATAAGTTGTATACAATGGTCATTGTTCCATGTGCTTCATTCAAAATCCAGTTTGTTTTGTGGGCTCACGATGGTAGAAACACTAATGATTTTGCTATTGCCACATGTTCGGTACTTTCTGTGCAGGAAAAGATTTTGCCTTAATTACTTTCAGTTTTAACTGTCTGGCACAGAGACAGGATTTTCCTGATTTGAACCATCTCATCAGAAGTTGAGAACCTAACTGAGACGGAAAACCTCGTGATGTGGCAGAGCCCCTTGGAGTTCCCAGGAGCAGGAGCTTATGGCCGGTGTCCTGCAGCTCTCCAGAATGTCCCTGGGATGGGAGGAGGGGAGAAGAAGCTGCAGGAGAATCCTCTGAACCCATGTCCCTCCCATCCAAACAGTTCTGCAGATCCCAGCACCTCCTGCAGCTCCAGGTGCCATCACTGGTGCCATTTGTTTCAGCAGTAATGCCCATTACCATTTTAAGCTGAACCAGGGACCTGTAAAAAGGAGGTTCTTGGTTTAAATCTCTGGTCTATAAAATCTTAAAGACCTGCTCTTCCTTTATAGGGAAAGAAAACCATTTTCTTCCTCATTTTATGCACTTTTCTTCTTGCGAATTTTTATTTCTGCAAAAGCAATTTTTGTCATCTTTGCTTAGACGAAATTCAAAGCAAGACCCTGGATGTTTTGCTTCAGGGTGGCGTCTCATCTTGGCTCACAATATTTGAATGGAAACAGGATCTGTAGTTTTCTTTCCTATTCATCTACATCACAGCGAAAGGGTTGTCCAGAATGGGTGTTGCAAGATCTTAGATAAAGCCAATAATATTTTTTGAAATGTAGGGCTTGCCCCTGCACAGTTTACCAAATTCCCTTTAGGTTAAAATTTCAAATGAAATGTTGAATACAGGGAATGTTCAATTCTTTGAGCAGCTACCTTCTACCCTGTGGTGTATTCCAATAGCCAGAACTGACTTTGGATGTGTGCCCATCTATCTACAAAGGATCAGTTAAAAAAATAGTTAGAGCCATCTTCACTTAATTTTCTTAGATATTAATGCAGTGGTTTCTATTTGAGGAACATTTTCTCTTCTGCAGTGTAACTTCATCTATGAAATGTGGCAATTTCAATTGCTGGATCCATTTCCTCCAGCTGGAGGAAGAGCAATGGCACACAGCACCTGGAATCCAGCCTGAGCTGCAGATCTCCCCTCTCTACACCATGGATTTGCATTTACGTTTAGAATATTTCGGAGGCAATTCGCACCTAGTTGACTGTCACTCACTTTCCTTCTCTCTCTTACTCCAAGGATCACACACACAGGCTTGGTGTGAAGAAACAACTCATCCTTATGGATGAGCCACAACCAAACCCCATGATCCTTCCTCAGGGCTGAACCTGGCAGGTGTGACCTGCCCTGGAGTGCTCCCTAAACATCAGCCCCAGGCCCCTGGCACAGCCACTCCCTCTATGACTTTCATCTCAGATGCTGAACTCCCCTCCTCATCCCCAGGCCTAAAAAGAGGGAAGAGATGATCACAGTTGAAATCTTGAACAAGCTGTACTTCCTGGTATTTTAAGAAAATTCTGAATTTTAAGAAAATTCAGAGTTTCCTCAGCAGCTGGATGGGATTTTTGCTTATCACCAGTGCTTGGGAACAGAATCCTCAGAATGTTCCTGGCTTCCTAAAGATCCTGTGAGATGCCACCAGGCTGGGTGACAGCAGTGGTGACACTGATCACCCACACTGACCTCACCACCACAGGCACAGGAGTTTACACGGAAGTTTCCCCCCAGCCTGGTGACCATTGATATTTAGTGCTGGCCCAGGCACCCGGTCTCTATATTCTGACTGTGTTATTAAGGTCATTCCATGTGCTTACACGACTCTTTGTGCTTTGTGAGTGTTTGTGGGGAAACCAATTTCCATATGAATTATGGAAGTTGATACCAACAGGGCTGTAATTCGTAAATTGTTCTGACAGCAACATTTTGTAACAGAACACAGAGAAACCAGGGTAATAAAACTTGCCATTGAGGGAGTGGACTTGTGAGTCCTAGAAAGAATTCTTGTCCAAGGATTATTTATGATCATTGCACACCAAAATGTGTTTTTGCATTTTTATTGCTGGCAAATTACTTGTAAACCCACCAGGGAGCTAATGATTTTTCCTCCGAGGCCATGCAGCTTCGTTTTGGTTTATATATATCCATTTCTGTGACCAGTTAAGCTGTCACTTTTGATTTATAATAACAATAATTATTTCAAAATAGCCCGGGGGTTAAAGGGTTAACTGTCCTTTGACTCCAGCTGTCAAAATCTACAGGACAGTGATTCCAGAGGAGAATGGCTGGTGGTGTCTGGGCAGGTTTTCCCCGGATCGCTGTAATGGTGCTAACTACCCCTAATGGAGAGCACGGATTATTTATGTTCTTCTGCAGCTTCTCATTAATTTTTCAGAGCACCTGCTTGAAGAGTTCCGACTTCTTGGCTTCTTCACTAGTGTTACCTGTTCAACAGTGTGGAGCACTGGAGGTGACACTTCAGAAAGGAGCATTTTGGTTCAGGCTGCTCTACAGGGAGAGAACAGGAGCAGGAAGCTCCGGAAGCTCCAGGCAAGAATGTGGGAGCAGGGGCAAGATTTTGGCGAGGTTTTAGTCTCCCCAGAAGGGCTGGATGGTGCAGGGGCTCAGTGCCCCGAGCCTGCCAGGAGTCCCATCGCCCAGGGCTGGCTGCCAGTGCTGAGCTGTCCTGGACACCCTCCGGGGTAGTCCAGCTGTCCCAGCCCCCGGCACACAGTGGCTTTTCCAGCCCCGCATCACTGAGGGGTTCCTGTGCCCAGAGCCTCCGGTGCAGCCATCACTGCTCCTGCTCCCACCCTGTCAGCCTGAGCTCAGCTGTGCCACCCGTTATGTCCTGTCCCCCAAATGCCATGGGTGCCTCCGTGCCACTTTACAGGACAGCAGCTTTTACCCACTCCCTCCTCGGGATGCTCTGGTCATTCACAGCAGGAACACCCCAGCTGCAGGGAGCAGCAGGGAGCTCAAAATCAGCCTTACAAAGTTTAACGGAGCCCTAAATTATTCCTTGCCGTGGCTTCCAGGGTGATGACACCTCTTTTTTGTGATGTGCAACCTTGGACAGACTTTCCTGGTGCAACAGAGGCAAAAGATGCCTCCAAGGATCACTCAGTGGTGCTCATCCACCGTTGTCATTCCAGCTGGCATTCCCTGGGAACAAGTAGCAAATGGATGGAGATGTTTGTTAGGTTTTGGGGGTCATGGAATGTTTGTACTTTCATTACCAAAGTCAGTAATGACTAATTGCATTTTTGATCGTAACACAGGAGTTTGTTAGAGCCACATTTCCTTTATGGATTTTCAAAGCCTTATTTTTAGAGAAATATTTTTTGATCTATTGTTGGCTCCTGTTCTGCTCTATTAGAGACTCCCTGCATGACTTTGAACAAATGACTTTGCTCTTCTGTGCCTTAATTCTGTACTTGTAAAATAGGGCTGAGCAGACTCCCAGCTTCTCTGGGCTGTGGGAATGGGAACGGTTTAAAGCCTGCAGATGTCAGTAGCCGAGCTTGCCACACCCAGCAGGATCTTTGAGGCAGAACAAACAGATATGAGCAGGCACAACCCTATTACCAGTGAAATACTGAGATTATAACCCGGGCCTCTCTGACTGGAGCAATTCTGGGAAAAATGAGAATATCCTAAATACACTTAATTGCTTATTTAATGTAGATTTTAGAAGTTATTTATCGAAATTTAGCAACTGTTTACTCAATCTGGGACTGGAAAGCCTTTAAAACATACTCTTAATAATCCCTTCGTATTTAACTAATGTACAATAGCGTGTGCTATTACATCGCAATTACATCCTATTTGAGACACTTAATTAAAAGGGAGGCTGTAATAAGCTCCCGATGGTTTGGCTCCTCAGCCAGACCCACACGATGAAGGATTTTTCCTGTCAGTGGGTGCCAAACGCATCCCAGAATGACACGGTGGCAGCGTGGAGCCGGTCCCTGTGGGGCTGGGTGTGTGTGGGGCAGGGTCTGTGTGGGGCAGGGTCTGTGTGGGGCTGGGTCTGTGTGGGGCTGGTCCATTCAGGGCAGGGTCTGCGTGGGGCAGGGTCTGTGTGGGGCTGGGTCTGTGTGGGGCTGGTCCATTCGGGGCTGGGTCTGTGTGGGGCTGGGTCTGTGTGGGGCTGGTCCATTTGGAGCTGGGTCTGTGTGAGGCTGGATCAGCAGGGTGGTGACCCAAGAGGGCTCTCAGGCCTTGGGGATCGCTCCTACTCCATATGGGATGGCTTCAGTCCCGGGATGTTCTGGGAGAGAGGTTGGGCCACGTTTAGTTTCCGCTTCTGGATTCCAGAGCTCCCCAGGACTGGAATGTCACTGCAAGGTCTAGGGTGCTCTTCAGAAGCAGCTGCCCATCACAGCAGCTCTGGCTTCATCGCTGCCATGGGAATCAGCACCAGGCCCTTCCCTGCAGGGGCCCCCTCCAGCTTTGACCAGAAGTTCTGAAGTGGAGGAGCAGCCTTGGAAAGTACACCAAGGCCGAAATACTGCATGATGTTTGTGGGAACCCTGGAAATCCTGCACTGCTGCCTCCCTGCTGGGTGTCTGAGCAGCACATGGTCTGCCCTGCTCTGCCCTGGTTTCTCCCACAGCTGGGAATCATAAATCTGGCACACAGTACCATGCTGGTATGATAATCCTGCTCTGCGCCAGGCTGTCACAGGCAGGCTCCATGGAAGAGCTCTCGGACATCTGTCTGCAGCCAGCTGCTTGCCATCCCACCAAGTGACTGCTCTGCCTTTCTCAAATAAAAAATAATAATCCAAGCCCCCTTTAATTCTGTTTGAAATCAGAATTGACAACAGCTTTGTGCTCACTCAATGGCAGGATATGAAATTAATTTGTATAAGTTATTTTTTTGCTTTTAATTTATCAGCCTGAGATTCAAAACCAAGGAACACAGGGAGGAATGAGGAATGCCTGAATCTTTCAGGGGTGGAGCTTGTTTATCCAACTGCTTAAATATAGCTCTTAATTGTGTGGCTGATCCTACAGTACAGGGAAGGAAGGCAGGATAAGAGATCCTTCTGCTCCCTGGGTCACTGTCCAGGCCCTCACTGTGGTGCCTGTGCAGCCCCTCAGGGGTAGCGAACCCAGAGCGAACCAAACACTTCTCCTACAGAGAACTGATAAAACAAGTACAGAGGGATCTGTGTGTGGCAGCTCTTTGGGTTTTGCAGGGGATTTCAAGGCCAGCCCCGGTTTATGAGCTGCCCATGAACCCAGTGCACAGTGTCTCATAAAAATCCCATTTTCCCCTCTCAGCTCTGCAGTCGTATTTAGTTTGCAGTCTAAGTCTAATAAGAGGATCAACGGAGGTTTTGGCAGGGAACGGTGCCAGTCCTGAGAGCGGTGACCAACGCAGCCACATATTGGCTGCAGAAGGGAAACCCGGGGTGGCAGCCCTTCCCTCCCAGCCATGGGCCAGAGGAAGCTGTTCCCTGGGATTTTGGCTAGGAAAGGAAGGATGCTTCAAAGTGAAAGGGAAACAGAAACCTCGGTGTGGTTTTTGTTGTTCCAACTGCTTTAAAATGATGTTTAGATTTCATGTATCGGTAATTACAAACACTTGGGTGGTATTTAATGCCAGCCACTGATGGATGCACTATAATCCTATAGAGAGAGAACACGTTTGTTTTCTGAGGCTAACTCCATACAATCTGTTATTGTGTGATGTTGAATACTTTGAGGGTTGGTGCCTTTCAGTGTTGAGCATAAAAACCAGGCCTCCCCGACAATAACCTCCATTAATCAGGCTTCCCCAGTCCGCAAGCCTTGGAGACTGCGATGTCTTCTTTGTACACCAAAGCTTGCCGGGATTCCACAGTGAAAAACCTCCCACCGATCTCCTGCTCTTTCATTTTTCCTTTATTTGGTTTAAATGGGAAAATATCCTCCCAGTACAGCTCCCACTGCTTTAGCTGCATCGCCACACATTTCTTTTAAACTAACCGACAGCTTATGGTGAGAAGGAGAAGCAGCTGCAACTTGCTGGGAGCACAGAAACTTCACTTCCAGAGGATTCAGCTCCTTTTGTTTTCCACAAGAGCTGTTGAGTGCTCAGAGCTTTAAAAAATACGGCCACTCATTCAGGGTCCTGAAACATGGATTCAGGGGAGAGGTGTTCTGGCTTTCCAGAGAGCTGGAAGCAGGAATGAAGATCCTCCAGAGCCCCACTGTCTGCTGTACTTGGCTACATTTCCACAAACTCCCATGGGAACTGAAATTTTGGTGCTTCAGCTCAAGTTTTCATCTCTGTTGGAGTCCTCAGCTGTGCTGTTCGATATGTCCCAAACTCCCCAACTCCTCTGAGCAAATGGGAATGACAAAATGCAGGATCACTCCAAAGTGAGCCTGCTTTTATTTACGTGCTGAAGTATGCCGGGGCTTTCAGAGCCACGTCCCGAGTGGAATCACTGCAGTGGCAGGGCCGGGCTGAGCTGGGACAGCAGCTGTGCACTGAAGAGAATGGGAATTCTGGGCAAGAGGGAGCAGGACCACAGGGCTGGGGAAGGAGGTGTTGGTCACCTGGCTGAGAAAGGGGGTCTGAGGAGAGCAGACGGTGCCCCAGGGCGGCTCGTCCTTTTTCTCTTGGGCAGCTCCAGTGGGGGTGCGCAGCGTCCCAGCTTGGCCAAGAGAGCACAGCCGAGCCCCTGCGGTCAGCCAGCTGGCCAGATTCCTTCAGAGCAGGAGAGGAGATGGGTTTGTGGTGCTCCTTGGGGAGAAGTGCCCTCCACAGTGATTTAAAGCACTTTGGAAAAAGCCAAAACAAGCAAGAAAAGCCAACCAAACTTGGACTGCAGCTGGACACTTTGGTCTTGAGCAGTGTGTAACCTTGACCTCATCCAAGCTGTATTTTCCTCCTGAAGTCAGTCCCTGCCTGTCCTTGAGGGGCAGTTTCTCAATGGAGAAAAGACTCCTCTGAGCTGCCAGCCAAAATAAACCTAATTGTTGCATTGTGTCTGAGCAACTCTGAAAGTTGCCAGTAACAGCTATCTCAGACCATCAAAATCAACATAATTTTAGTCTTAATTGCTAAGTATTGCTGTAGAAAGACTGGTTGTCTTTCTGCTCCAAGTCTTCACAGTTGCTCTCCCAGGTTTCAAGATGCAGCGAAAGTTTTTGGGTTGTTTTTTTTTTTTTTCACACTATGTTTCAAATGCTTCATTGTCAAACTGGTTAAAAGCCCTTATTTATAAAACGTGTGCGTCTCTTTCAGCTTAACTGAAAAGGCATTAAAATAACTGCAGCTGTGGAAAGAATAATTACAGCGAGATTTTGTCAAGGACTCTCTTGTCTGATGTTGCCATCTGTGACATGGTGAATGCAAAGATCATTTGAAACATAGGCGGTTAATGTAGAGAATAATTTCAGAGCTTTCGATATTTATGGTAAATTATTTAACTTTATTGTTTGGTTTTATGGCCTCATTATTCCGTGTCGTAAGGATCTCTGCTTTTTGTGTTGTTCTGCACTTCAATTTCCACTTTGTGAAGAAAAGTACCCTGCAATAAAAGTAACATTTCACACATTTCAGAAATGTTTCAAGGAGACATCATACTAATCAGATTATTTTCATGCACCTAAATATCATCCTTGATGCCTTTTAAAAAAAATCTGCAGAGAAAGATCTTATTGACCAGGTGTTAATAGTCAGTCCTTCAGGCATGGGCAGTGACAGGGGCTGGTAAACACCACATTGTTGCATTAATTTTCTACTGTCTCTTAGAATATTGTTTCTGAGACTCCCTCTGAGAGGACATTGCTGCATTATTTCCTTCAACAACCCCCGACCGGCCGAATTAGGAACAGACTGTCACACTGGAAATGAGTAGTTGGCTGCCAGAGACACAGAGAAGGGGACTTGGCTTCCCTGAGACTGGCTGCTCTGTACACAGGGCTCACGCTGGAGCCAAGTTCATGTGCTCATTAGTCAAATGAGGGCAGGCTGTGGGGTGGGTCCTGCGTGGGCACTGCTTGGCTCCCCGTGCTCCTCCGGCTCCGGCTGTGTGTGCTCCCATGTCCCCTGCACGTCCTGCCCCTTATCAAGGTGGGGAAAACACCCGTGTGAGTGTTTCCCTCATATGCCCAGGGTGCAACTCCCCCACTCAGCTCTGAGCACGGTGTGAGCAATTGTTTCCAAGGAAGGTGATTCCAGGAGACTGCGATGGGGTGAAGGTCACCCTGGGTCCAGCACCCACTGTGCCTGTTCCTCGCTGGGGCTCCTTACTGCAAACCACCCCCTCAGCCTTACTGGGTAGTCCAGGGAATGGTGCTGCTCACAGAGGATGAGGTTTGCTCCTCCTGGGGAACTTAACGTGGCTCCGTCTGAAAAGCATCCATCAGAATTCCCTCAGAGGTGCTGCAAGCACACCTTTAACGGCACTGTGAAGCACAGCAAGTGCCTCCATCAGCCTTCCCTGCTCTTGAAGTGCTTCCACAAGCCCAAGGATACCTGAGACAGCCCAGCAGAAGTATTTTGTCTGATGTGAACTTTTCAGTGGGGCTGTCTTTCTGACAGCTGAGGGCAGCAGCTCCATTGTGTGGTGGCTGTCCTCGGCAGCCACTTTTTAGAATGAGGAACAGAGTTTGGGAGGGATTAGGAGCCACCTGTCTGTCCCTGCAGAAGAGTCTCTTCCCATCAGCCTGCCTTCTGCACCGACTGTGTGTGCCCTCTGCAGCTGTGCAACATCTGGATCTCTGTCTGGCTCTATCCATGCTAAGGAGGCAGGGGCACCACAGCCAGAACACCAGAACAGCTCCACCTTCTCCATGGACCACTGGGGAGGGGCACGGCTGCACTGGGAAGAGGCACAGCTGCTCCAGCCAGGAGCTCTGCCCTGCAGATACATGTTTGTCTCCAGGAGATTATTGTGGGCAGATCTGGAAACCATCTGAGGGGGCTGAAATGCTGCAGGAGATGGGAGGGGAAGGTCGGGAGCCCGGGGTGCGTAGAGATGCAGCAGCAAGTGTGCAGAAATTCAAGCTTAGTGCAGCCAACAGGGCAGAGGAGGCAAATCCAGTTGCTGTGGGCCTACTACAAAGGGATCTAAATTGGGAACAAATGTGTAGGTCAGGGACTAGTAGATAAGAAATCAGGTAATGTTTATTTTCCTATCCATAATACAGACCTGAGGCAATTCCCTGTTTGCCCTCAGCCATCCAGGGGCACAAGAACCCCTCAGGAGGTTCTCCTGAGCGTCACTTCCCACCTCAGGCTGTACAGGAGGCTTTGCCACATTTAGCTCAATCTTTCACATTTCTGTACCTAAAATTAGATGCCGTGCTCCATCCCTGCACTCCCGGAGTTCCCAGCTCTAGGGAGGTCGATGTGCAAATGTCTGCATGCACATGAAGAAATATTTAAAGAACAACATTTGCAGACCCCTGGAAGCCAGACACTGCCAGGTTCCTTTATTTAGAGGAAAAGTGAGTTTGTGTACGCAGGTGGTTTATGCTTTTTAGTAAATTTTGGTAATTTGTCTATCCCTGGTAACTTGCTTTGCAAAACAATGCAGCTGATTTCAGAAACAAATGAAGCAAATGGATTCAGAACTGTGCAGCTGATAAAACACAGGCAGTAGTCAGGACAAAACAGTTCCCCACTAGCTACTTTTCCTTCCCTCTGAGCAGCGATGGTTTCTAAGCAGTAGCATCTCAGAGAGTGAGAGTTTCCTGTCCAACTCAGTCCCAAGTGGAACAGGAACCTGGTCCTGCAGGGCTCAAGTCTCACCAGGATGGGGGATAGGAGCCAAAAAACACCAGTGGGAACAGGAAAACTCTGGAGCTCCAAGACAGCCTCAGGTATTGACAGCAGGAGCATCATCTTTGGGATTCCTGGTTCCTGAAAGACTGACTGTTTTAGTGACGGGAATGTAAAGGCCCCAGAAATCTCTCCATGCAGTGCCGTCATCCAATGGGATTTCTCTTGCTCTGCATTGTTCAGGGCATGCGAGGCAAAAGCCTTCCCCCTTTGCCAGCAGTTCTTTGGACAGATGGACACAGAAGCCAGGAGCCAGCCATGGTTCCTCACCCTGAAAGGCTCTTTCCTGCAGCCTCATGGTTTGCGTATATAAGAAAAGCCTGTGCAGGGTTTGATTTGGCCCTGAGAAGGTGGAGCAGGAGGGACAATGGTGAATGCAGGCACCAGGTGAAGCACATGGTGACAAGGGCCAAGTTGGCTCTGTCCAACTGCTGCATGTAGGAGACAAGGTCAGAAACTTTCCCACACCCTCATTTTGCATCCTGAACGGAGGTTTGTTCGCAGCCACTGTCTCCGCCCACGAGGTACCACTGGCTGGTTTTGACACGATCCCGTTTAAAGCTCTGAGAGGCAAAGCCTTTCTCCAGGGATCCCAGAGCTGCGGGTCTCTGCCAGCAGCATCGACTCCCTTTGTCCATACGTTTCTTTTCCCCGTGCATAAAGGCACAGATGGCCAAGCCCTGGAGACAGGCACCCGAGGTTCGCAAGGGCACGTGCGCGCTGGGTGTGCGTGTGAATGCACACTTGTCTGAGCAGAGCCCGGAGCCTGCGCTTGCTGCTGCCACTGCAAAAGGAACTACCCAAAGCGCCAGAGCTGGTGCTGCGCTGGTGCCGGCCCACAGGGAGTCCTCCAGCTCAGTACAGCTGCAGTGAACGGTGTGTGCAGAAATCCCAGTGTGTGGTAGCCAATACTCATTGCATGCACTGAGGTCCTTGGACCTGAAAAACAGATATTAGGAAAAAGCTTCTGCTCTGCCATTCCTGGATGTGGCTGCAGCAAGCCTGCTGTTATCAACACGGAAGGAGGTTAAAAATTTCAGGTACTTCTGTTCTCTATGAGTGTGACTTTGTAGCTTGACACAATGGGAGCTGGTAGGGCAATGGAATCAGACAGCTCTGAAACAGCCCTTGAAATACCAACCGGCCAAAGTGAAGCTCTACACCACATCCATCTGCAACGGGGCAGTGGAACAGAGAGGTGCAGGAGGACATTCGTGCCACCTGTGCGCTCACGTTCTGCCTGTGGACATTCACAGCAGGAGCGCAGGGGATGAGCAGGACAGTGCTGCCAAAACAACACATGGACACAGGACTGTGTGAAGCCTGTGCCACCTCTGCCTCCCTGCCCCAGCTGCTGCACAGCCCTCACACATGGACAGAATTCCCAATGCTACACCACAGTCAGGGAATCCATGCCAGCAGAAACTGGGGCTGCTGGCCCAGTTACCAGCAAAAACAGGCAGGAAAAAACTCTGCACTCACTCGTAAGCAAAGAGTCCTCATGCTCTTTGGTTTCTTTTCCTCTGGCTCTCATACTTGTTAACTCAAATTAACATTCATAATGCAGAAGCCATTGGAACATGCCTTCCAGACTCACAGCCATTCCTGTTATGGTCAGGATTAATCACATGGGATAATTAGAGTATTAAATGAAATAATTATAACATTATGACTCTAATAACCAAATTCATGGATATTAGCTTCTGAGAAAAGACAAATAGAGGAACCAGAGAAGTTTCGATGGATGCCTCTAGCTGCGTTTTTTTACTTTGCATTTTTCACTTAAAATTCCCAAACATCTCCCACGCTGAGACAACTCCCTGTAATCTGAAAGGGCAAGGTAGGGTTGGAGCTATGGGGCTGGTGGCAAGAGGGGCTCCTGCAGAATGTCCACAATGTTTGCTGCTGCAGAAAGCTGAGCATCCCAGGACCAGGGAGTGGTGAGGACCCTGACTGCCCCTGCACCAAAAAGCCCCAGGGCTGCGCATCCTGGAGGGGAGACAGAGTTGCTGGAATGGTGGAGCTGGTACCTACAGAAAGATTTGCTTGTGTGGCAGTGCCAGTGCTCCTGCACTGCTCTTCGGCTCCACCACCTCCTGCCAGCTAGGAAACGCTTGGCAGGTCCGGCTGGAGGCCAGGTCCAAGCTCAGCCAGCTCAGCTCCATGGGACACCAGGCTCTGGCAGCATCTCCTGGCCCCAGGCGTTACCTCCTCTGAGAAAACGGAGATTTCCTCTGCCTCAAGGATGTGATTATCATATCTGACAGAGCCCTGAGTGCAGCCAGGCTTAGCTTGTCCTACAGGACAGCTGCTGTCCTCCAGGGATCCAAACCCTGATGGTCAGGGCTCCTCGGAGCCCAGGAGGTTTCTGTGGCTCTAATGTATGCTCAGTCTCTCTCCTACATTCTGTGTCGTGCTACAGAGGAATAAATGAATTCATTAAAGAATTACGCAATTGCAAATGTTTAAAAATACCAAGTACGTACATTTCTGAGAGCCTACACAGCACAGCCCTGGGAGGGGCTGGATGGGGATTGGCACATGTTCTCAGGGAAGGGAACGGAAAGTGCTGCTGGGAATGCAAACTCGGGTGCTCAGTGCTCTGCAAACACTCAGCACAGGCAGGGCACTAAAAATGCAGAGAAATCTAAAATACACAGACTAAGCAATGTCATCTTTTCAACAAGCGATATTAATTCTAGATAATAAATTGGGATTTTTATCATATGATTCCTGGATGATTTAGAGTACAGCCAGATTTATATTAATATTGAATATTTCTTCTCTCAGGAGACAAGAGACAGTTCCTTTTGGTACCTGGAAGCAGTTCTCATGATCTGGGGAAGGAATCATCTCAGTGAGAACTACTACTAAGCCATACTCCATATATAACCTGGTATCTCCATTTGCAGTCTACATATGCCAGTCGAAGTTTTAGTATCGCTCAGTTCCAAAAAGAGACAAGACTTGGGGAGCAGTTACACATCAGAGCATGCTGCACATGTCCAGGCTCCCATGGGCCCTGGCACTCTGTGCCACACACCCCATGTCCCTGCACACACTGGCTCAGTACACACCCCTGCAACAGCCTCGGCTGTGTAGTGATGTGCCATTCTTGAGTCCCCTGCCTGAAGAATACATTACACCACTTTAATTCCAGATTTTCTTCATAATATTAAAGGATTAGAATTTTTTGCAGAGTTCTGACAAAGCAGTCAAAATCCAGTTGCAAATGCTCTGCTGTTTATTGATAGCTCCATAATACAGGCGAGGTAGGATGCCAGACAGCTGCATTTCCTGGCATTTAAAAAGAATTCACTGTAATGTATTGTAATGCATTAGCATAATAATTGGTAAGCATTCGCAGATGAATAGTTTACTGACTGATAGATTTTGTACAGAAACTGTGAAGGTTACATGGAGGGTGAAAACATTTCACTGTGTCAATGAACATACTTAATTTTTCTGGAAGTGCTATTTAAATTGTGCGGCGCTGGGACATTAGCATAACAAAGACACAACGCACGAGTTTGTGCCGTAATAGGGAACACTGCCCTGCCGGGCTGCGGCAGGTGACCCGTGAAAGATGGGGCTGGGGGTCTTCCCAAACCCGGCCGCCGGCACGGTCAGAGGCGCGGCTGCAGCTGCGGCTCCTCCTGTCCTTCCACTTCTCCCTCCTGTCCCTGCGCTTCTCCCTCCTGTCCTTCCACTTCTCCCTCCTGTCCCTGCGCTTCTCCCTCCTGTCCTTCCACTTCTCCCTCCTGTCCCAGCGCTTCTCCCTCCTGTCCCAGCCCTTCTCCCTCCTGTCCCTGCGCGGCTCCTCTCCTCACCAGCACGGGTCAGCTCCCCCCT
The DNA here is from genome assembly GCF_965178545.1 of Coloeus monedula. Lineage (NCBI taxonomy): Eukaryota > Metazoa > Chordata > Aves > Passeriformes > Corvidae > Coloeus > Coloeus monedula. Next base: position 3,592,652 of record NC_138804.1, on the reverse strand, counting down.
GCTTTGCTCTACCGGGTGACAGCGTTTGCGTCCTCGTTCGCTCCAAGTCTGACGAGCAGCGGCTGACGGAGCTGGGGGGGCTCAGCCTGGAGAAAAAGAGGCTCGAGGGGACCTCCTCACTCTCTAAAACTCCCTGGCAGGGGGGTGGGGCCAGGCGGGGATCAGCCTCTGCTCCCCGGGAACAGGGACAGGACGAGTGGAAATGGCCTCAAGTTGTGCCAGAGGAGGCTCAGGTTGGACATCAGCAGGAATTTCTCCATGGAAAGGGTGGTCTGGCCTTGGAAGGGGCTGCCCAGGGAGGTCTGGAGTCCCCATCCTGGAGGTGTCCAAGGAAGGCCTGGACGTGGCACTCAGTGCTCTGGGTTGGTGACAAGGTGGGGATTGGACACAGGTTGGACTCGATGCTCTTGGAGGGCTTTTCCAACCTCAGCCATTCTGGGATTCTGTACTGGTACGTGGCAGTGGGCTGGGCAGCGCTCCGTGCTCAGCGGCGGCCTGTGGTCCTGACCCCTCTCCCTGTGGGTCACCACAGCTCCTCTCCCATGTCCCCAGAGCCACCAAAACTTCATTCTCCAGAGCTGAGCTGTGGAGCCCTAGAGTGGGGCAGGTGCAGGACCAAGCAGAGCATGGGAAGGTGAGCAGCACCAGGAGGGTTGGGCTCAGGGGAAGAGGAAAGATGCAGAGAAGCAGCTTTTAAATATACATGAAGTGCCGTGCGTGTGTGTGTGTGTGTGTGTGTGTCTGGGCTGTTCCTGTCCAGGTACAGCGACCTGCTAATGGACAAAATGTCATCCCAGATTGGGAGATCTTGAAAGGCTTGCACTGACTCCCAAGTTTTTCTGGGTCTTCTGAGGTCTTGGGCATGAACAGACATCACCTGGGTCCCCTGGAGAAATGCACATCTCTGAATAATTCACAGCCTTTGGCTGCTGCCTCAGTCTCCTCCCTGTTGTACCACAAACTATCACAGTGACAACTCTGTGATTAACTCTGAGAAAACCAAAAAGCCGATTGGAAGGGACAGAGATGAACTTTTTGGACAGAAAGTTTACGGAAAACATTTTAAATCAGATTTTCATTTGCCATTATATATGTTAATCCCACTGTCATTTAGAATAAATTGGGGAAAACAGATGCGAGGAGGAATGAGATATTCCAGCATGGGAGAAGACAAAGATTTCATCTCCACTGACACCAGGTGGTGGGAGATCCAAAAAATCTTCTTCATCACAACCGTCTGACCTGTACTTTCTACCAGAAGCAAACAGATTTTAAGTGTTTTAAGATTTCATCTGAAAGCCTCGTGGACAGGTAGAGTTGTACAAGTACCTCATGAACTGTGGTACAGTTCAGTGCATTTCAGTGCAGGAAGTTCCTATGGCATATGGGGGGGGAGATGCAAACAGGATTTGTACTTGATTTCAACATTTTTCATCAACAAGATGCCTTTCTGTAAATTTTGAAAGCCTCCCTAAAACATGAAACACATGGGATATAAATAACGGATTAAGAAAATCTTCCTAGAGGTAAGAAGATGTATTTGATGGAAAAAGTTCCTTATTTGAGAACAGGAATATTTAGGATTCTGGGGAAAGCAAGCCACTGATGAGGAGTCCACAGACAGACAGACAGACACTTCCATCCCAACCAGACCCTTTCGTGCCTTCCCTCAAAAAATGCAGAACAAACAATTAAACAGCTCTTCCTCTTGGTATTTTAACTGTGAATCTTCTTCCTGATGAGCCGTACACAAACATGACCCGTTTGACTCCCTGAGTCTAACTGGAAATAAGGAAATGGAAACGCAGTTTATAGTAACAGATTTCTTCTGACTTTACAGCTGCAATGTGTTTCATTAACACTTCTGCAGCAATTTGCACTATTAGGGACACATTTGCTTCCAGTAAGAAGAGAGAAAATGTACCACTGTGGAGTGCAAGGATGGTGTCACCAGCGGGCCAGGGAAGCTGTGGGATGGAGGTCTCTTGGGACACACGTCATCACTGTAGTCCCTCAGCATCACCAAACAGGGCAAGAACCCCACAGAACAGGCTTGACACACCCAGGCCTGGTGTGGGATGGAGGTGACAGTGGGTCCCACAGGCACACACGTCAGCACAGAGTTATTTTCGGGCAACATTTTCAGAGGCGTGTCAATAATTACACTGAGGGGAAATAGAATTTTTCTCATTCTTTCTTCCACATTTTCTGTTCTGTAGTACACCACTGTCACTGCTTCACATTTCTTAATAATTTCACTACATTTTTAATGTGAGGGAAGAAGAGAAAACACCTTCCCCAGAACACTGCAGAGGCGCATTGCTCCGAATCCCATCTCTCACCGCCCGGCCACAAGACCTGATGCTGTTGTGCTCTACCAAGGCAGCACCAGAGGAACCTCAGGCTCCTTGTGCTCAGTAAAGATTTCCAAGGAGTTCAGACACCAGTAGGAACGGGGCAGGATCTTTTGGGCTGTTTGGCGCTGCTGCCTCGGCCCTGGCCCTGCCTGTGGCATTAAGTGATGCAATACAAATAATTATACTTAATGCTGCACATCACATTTTAAAAGAAAGGGTGTGATATCATGAGATGGTTTGTAACAGAAACACTCCCTTGTTCCTGGGTAGAACTTGCAGCGAAAGCATGAAATTCGTTCACCAGGAAGGGAAATGATGGAGGCAACTGAGGGCTCTGGGGGGAACTGGGGCCTTCCCAAGGGGCATGTGGTCTTGCAGTTTGCTTGAGAATAGCTATAAAATGGTGTTTTTTAGCTGAGGACTGGCTTTTCCATTTGGCTTGACGGCAAATGGAAAAGAAGCAAAAGCACATGGCCAAAGGGAGTCTCAGTGTGCTGGGCGGGAGCTCAGGATGGCTCAGGATGCGTTAAGGGACTGCAACTTCAGAGGGAAAAACACATCCTGACACCAAACGCTCATTAAATTTTACTTCTGGTTCTTTAAAGGAAATCTATTATTTATTTCTGTTCAGATATATTTAATAATTAGCATGAAGAGAAAGCTAGCAGCAGATGGGGACATTCCTGGGGACAATTTCAGTGCTGAATGTTTCATGATGTACAAATGTAACTCACAGCCCTTTGCTTCAGACAGAAGGGGGTTTGTAGAAAATGTGGGAGGTGGCAATATTTTTTTTTAAATGCTGTTTGTTTAGCAAATAAATTGTACTTTATTAAAACCACAAATTTTTAAGTCGTCCTGAGGAGTATGTTACAATCCATGTTAACATCTTCATGTTTTACACCAGATAAAAGCAGATCATTCCTGCAAATGAAAATGATGCTAATCCCTGGATAATGCAGACAAAATCCTGAGTTCAGCTGCGAGTGGGTTTGCCTGTGACAGCAGTACTTCCTCCTCTCAGGAAATCCCTGTGATTTCAGGAGAGTTGGCACTTCTGCTAATTTTAAACACGAAGCTCATAGTATTTTGCATTCAGATGAAGACCCCTGGTGGGGTGGTCTCTGCTTCAGGCTGGGCTCACCATTCCGGAACACAAAATATGATTCCAACAATTTTTATTAGAAGAGGGTGGACCTTGCAGAATCAAGCCCCAGTAAAGATGTGTGAATGGTCCCCAAACCTAGAAAAAACCACTATTATCAGTCCATTGCTTCAGAGTTACTGGGGAATGATACAGAAAGGGAGCTCAGCCTCCTCTTTGTGTTTGGGTCTGGAATGATGAGGAAATTCCCGGTGATAATTGTGACATTACAAAGAGGAAAGGGAGCATTCTGCAATGCTCATCCTTTCGAGGCCAGTGGGGCACAGGGAACCACGGACTCTGCTCTTAATGAGCTGCTGTCCAGGGGCCGAAAGCTGAAAAGTCTCGTTCTTGCCTTTGTTGCTTTGGGTGCCTTGCTCAAAGTATCAATGGCCATGGAGGATGACAACGTGCCCGTCTGGCCACAGGGAGCTCTGCAGGGCCAGGAGAGGGATGAACCGGCCGATCTGGCTCCTGTGTGGACATGGGTTCCCCTGTCTCTGGTGGTGGCTGCACCAGGCAGACATCAGCTGCTGACTCCCCCAGCCCAGAGCACATTAGCACCCTGAAGATGGGTCTGAAACCCCACTGAGCAATTACCCCAAGGCTGATCAGATCTCCAGCACACTTTTTCAGGAATATACATGCTGTCTCCCTCAAAATTTAACAGACTTTCCTCCCTCCCCTGTAGTACTAAAAATCGTCTCCAATTTGAATTTTTGAAGTTTGAATTCTGTCAGTGTTGTAAATATACTTTGCCAAACCCATTGATGGTCTGTAACTGCAAAGGACACAAACGCCCCAGGAACTCTGACCCCTCCCAGAAGTGCTACAGCTGGGACAGGAGAACAGGTCTGGGGATCCTGGGTGTTCCTGCAGGATCTGTCTGGTGCTGGGAGCAGGGTCTCTGGTCCCTGGCTGCAGACAGACTCCCTGGGTGGCACTCAAGAGGTGGCAGCACTGGCAGGCCTGCCCAGGGCACATCACTGCCATGTGCCACGCTGGCTGGGGGTGAGTTAGTGCCCTCAGCACTGAGAACATCCTAGAAAGGCAAGAGTGTGGACGCTGGGAAGTTGTATCGATGTTGGATGCTCCACACAACACACTTGGCTGCCCCCATATATATTGGGTAATAAATGCCCCCTTGGTAGGAGGAGACGGTATTTCATTGCAAAAGTAAAAAATAATAACGAGGGAAAGTGCTATCTCAGCTTGCTGCATAAACAGCTCAAATAAGCAATATGCAGGCATATCATTTGGAACCCAGATTAATAATTTCTGTTCTGAGTGTTGGTAGCTGGCCTGATTTATTGTGGTGATGGTGTTACGGCCTCAGACTTTATTGTCCTTTAAATTATACTGCAGTCTATACAGGAGGCAGACAGGGATCTAAATCAAGTGTTATTGCCTGTAAATTTGGAAACAAATAGTAGTTTTCCCCCCTTTAAATCACTGAGTTTGTGTGTTTTATAAGGTGAACGTTACGACTTTTTATGGGACCGAAGTTTTTGTTTCCCTGCCTCTCTGTCCCAGCGCATGGAGCCCATCCCCAGCCCTGGGGGATTCACAGCCACTGCAGCTCTGCCTTTCCCTTCATGGCAGGAGGGGCTGAGTTCCACACCTTTGGGATTTCTGCTCAAGGAGGTGCTTTTTATCCAACTCAAAGCCACATGCCTACCTTGGGGTGGCCAGTTGGGTGCTCCTTCTCACAGGTGGCAGGGACCCAACCTCAGCACCCATGTACATTAATATTAATACTGATTTTGCATAAAGCAGATCCACTGTGGGTGCCCGCTGGCAGGATGGAAATCCTGAGCTCCAGGTGCTTGGGGATGGAGCAGCCCAGTGAGGAGGTAACTGGGAAGCCAGTGGGTGAAGCTGTGCCCTCCACAAGCCGTCGGTCCTGCGGGCAGCTGCTGAGCCACAATTCACTCACAGGCACTGGTGGCTGCTTGTGGTTTTGCCATCTTGCACCTGGATGTTGGCTCAGGCTCTCTTTCTGCCCAGCCCTCGGTCCTGCTCAGTGCATTCAGAGTGTCCCTGTTTTTCGCTCCCTTGGGGCACGGAGCAGAGGCAGGGTGGCTCTGGAGCACCGAGGGCAAAGACAGAGACCACCCACGGCAGAGCCACCAGAGGGATGGTCCCTACTCCCGGCACAGGGACAGGGACAGCGAGAGGCTCTGACAGCAAAAGGACCCTGTCACAGAGGGACCCTACAAACCCAGGCAAAAGGCAGCTGTGGCTGTGAAGAGCTTTTGGGGTTGTAAATAGCTGAGAGAGAGGAAGGAGGGAGAGGGAAAGAGAGAGAGGGTGGGAGCCTTGTGATGCAGATGGAGGGAAGAGTGGCTGGAGTGTGGTTACCAAGGGACAGCATATGGCACATTACGAATCCCTCCTTCTTCAGGCTTCCCAAAGCACAGCATTCCAGCTCTCAGTTCAGCACAGAGGGACCCGGGCACATCTCTCCTTACCCACCCAGGGACTGAGGGCCCTTTGCTCTGTCCTGTGTGGCAGAAGCCTTGGACAGTTACAGGGAACAGGCAGGGCAGGGACACTCGGAGTCCCCAGCCTGTGGTAGGAGCCACAGGCAGAGGATTCAGAGCATTTTCACACATCACTTATGGCTGTGATGCTGCTTGCAGACCTGGTGATGATGTATTAGCCTGGCCTCCTCTCAGGCAAGAAGAAAAATGGGGTAGGCAAAATGTTTCTGTATCTGTAGGCTTGGAACAAATCACTTTTATGTTACCAGAGCAGCTGGAACCATTAGGGAATCCTGATGGCCTGAAAGAGCTGCTAAAGGAAACCTTCCCAAGCTCCTGTGACACTTCGGAGGAGATGCTGGGTGTGACCATGGGCCAGCCAGGGCACTGGGGATCCTGTGGCCATCCCTTGAGGTCACTGCCTGGCACCAGCACTGCTGGGGCAGGAGATGAGGGGAGATCCCCCTGCTGAGCAAGGCAGGGCAGCACCATGGTTTGTTTGCTCACCCACCTGCCATAGCCCCATCTGACATCTGCTCTCCCAGCCCACCTCCAGTGCCAAACAGCTCCTGACAGACCTGCCAGACACAGCCCTGGCACCCCCTCCCTGGCACATGGGAGGACATCCCTGTGCGGGGAAGGGAGGCAGGAGGGATGGGATTCCTGTGCCTGATGCCTCCAGATGATCTTCAGCTCCCAGCCCCTGCAGCAAAGCCATCTTGGGTCAGGGGCTGCCAGAGGAGCCACGGAGGGAGGAGAATCCGTCCCTGTGAGCTGCACCCTTCCCTTCCCAGTGCACTGGTTTCATTAACAAATAGATTTGTAGTAATGCCTCTCCTATTCAGCACAGCACCAGCCAAAGCCTTGCATGTAAATAAACATGAGGAAAGACTTCTACCACATCTGCATATTTCAGTTGAGCAAAGCTCTGAGTTACACACGGAATGAAGTGGCCTTAAATTGCAACAAGCAGGCTAAAATCCTGCTCAGTGACCCTTCCTGATCTCTTCAGTGCTCAGTGCCCTCATGGCAGAGAAACAACTGTACCTGAACATGTAAATTTCCTGAGACTTCTCCTGGTACTCATTGCTCCTGCCATGCTTCCAGGCAATTCAGCAGCTTCTCACCCATGCTGTGCTTTAGCTGAGAAACAGATCCAGAGCACTGAGCAGCCCCCGTGAGCTGAGCCACATGCAGAGGCAGTACAGGCAGTTGGCCTGCTCTTCTGTGTTCTGAAGTAGAGATCTGTACTCAAGAGCTGCAAAAAAGGTGTAAGATGCCACCTTTCCAAGGTGTCAGTGTCCTACGCTGTTCTTACACAGGTAAAAACAATGCTAAGAGGCCCCAGGCCTTGGATGCGGCTGCCAGTGCCTTACCTCCCCTCATCTGCCTCTTTGTTCAGACCCTCAGAACGATGACACAGACACTATCAAGGCTGAACTTGAGATAATAGCCAAGTTTTGAGCCCCTGCTTTTTGAGTGGGTTCATAAATTCAGCATCACATGATTTATTTTTTCCTTTTGAGATCTATAAAAAGCAGAGTGCACTGTGCCCCAGCAGGGCATGGGCACCAGAATGGTGCCATTGTGAGAGCAATCTCCCCTGGCTCCTACTTTTAAACAACCTCCTGGAGTCCCTTCTGCCCACGTTCTGGTGAAAGCACTCCACAGCTTAACAGGTTTGACATTTTCATTTCTGTTTTCCTTGAAATCCTTAACATCATCTGATTGAGCATTACAGCGTGTTTGCATCCTGTTGCCTGCGAATATCTATCACAAACCCTCACACTGGAAGCACGAGGTGTGAGGCTGTGACAGAGATGTCCCGATGAAGTGAATGATGGCAGATGAGCTGCTGCACCCCCCTCTCCGAGCTGTTCTCTTCTCACAGACCATTCTGTAGATCATTTGCTCTCTGGCTAATGGCTCCTGGCAGGTAGCACAAGAGCCTGTTTTTATTTCATGAGTGCTCCGAGGCTGCTGCCCGGGCTCCTGGGCTCTGTTCTGCCAGGAACACAACTTTTCACTTTTCCTCCATCAGCTGCTGCTGCAAGTGCATTACAGACCCAGTGCTGCTTTGTGTTACCCCTCAGCATCTCACCCGTGGGTAGAAGCAGTCGGGGTGAAACGCAGCCTCCACCGAGTCATCCCTGCAGTGTCAGGAGATGGAGCCCATCCCAGCCAGCCTCACTGCTGGGAGCTCCTGACGAAAGAGCTGCTGTTCTGTTATTAATACCCCATACATCTACATATTCAGAGATTAGCAACCTGCTCCTCACAGCTCCTCTCAGGTCTTGTCCCCCAACTCTGACACATCCTGTTCCACCAGCCCAAGTCTGCAGCTGTAACAGACCCAGCTGTGGGGTGAGGGGAGCTCGGCTGCCTCCTGCCACTGGAGACCCGTGTGGCAGCCACAGCACTGCTCCTGCGCCTCCCCAGCCCAACACCTGCCCAAAGGGACTGCCAGGTCGGGGGCCGAAACAGCGCCCAGGTGCCTTCAGAGCTGCACCTTGTACCCCAGCCCTCATCTCCCCCATAGAGCCTGTTCTGCTCCCCCTCTGCCCTCAGCTTCAGCAAATCTATCCCAGACAAAGCCAGGGCTACAGAGTCCCCAGCAAGCAAGAAGCTTTTCCAAGCCCCATTATGTGTTCAAAGGTGCTGGACATCAGAAGGACTGAGTGTCCCTTTCATTGCATAGCAACTAATCCTGCCAAAATTATGATGATCATTGCCACAATTTCAGAGCTGTGGGAGTCTCCCCTGGAACAGCAGCACAGTAGAGGAGCAAACAGACCATCCTGTGTCGCCAGGGACAGGTCAGTGCTCCCTTCACGGGATGTCTGGTCTGTGTGCCAACACATCCAAGGGATCCATTCACCTTTGATCTGCATTTCCTTTAACTTCTCATCTCGTGAGCAGAGATTCAGATCTGGGTGTTCTGCCAGCCTTTGCCTTGGTGACCTGCAATGCCCTCAGTGTAGGGGTTTATACATGGGCAGCCCCGGCAGGGATGGCACCTCAATGGCTGCACCCCCTTTTTCTTCCATTTACTTGGGGGCCCAAAGCATGGCAGGGCTCAAAGGACCCCCAGTGTCACGGCAGCACGCTATCATCTCTGGGAGCGTGATTATAGCCAGTACTGAAAATTGCACAAAATACCTCCCCAATGATGAAGATTGCAGGGAGGCTGGAAAATTACCTTTTTCATTATGTCTTAAAAACACTGCAATCTCAGCCTGTGTCTGAGATTCCAGGAACTGGTGTGTTGTTCAGAACAGCGCTGCTGGAGTGGGCTTGCAGAGAGCAAAGCAAATGGAGCCTTCTCTCAGCCAGGTACATCAGGACCCCTGTGACTGCTGGTTTTAAATCCCAGTACTCTGAATTTTCCATGGTTGTTGAAAGCTTTCTGCAGCTCCCACTAAACGGCAGGAAATGCTGGAGGAGGTTTAAAAATTGGATCCCCACAGATGCTTTTGCAGGCTCTCAGAGGTGCTCCACTGCCCTCCACTAACCCAAGGCTGGGGCTGGAGAGGACCCAGGGGACAGGACTCCGTTGGAGAAAGCACAGGGAGGAGTCTCACAGCTGGTGGCTCCTTGCTGGGTCCGTGTCCCCTCCAGGGTGCAGAGCACTGGGAATCATGCAGAGTGGTGGGATCATGCAGCAGTTCCTCCAGCAGTGCGGATGAAAGGACCCATAATTCCCATTAGCAAAAACCCTCTTGTGCCAAGTGGCAGGAGGACACACACTGAGGTGGGAGCATTGCGCTGCCAGCCCGTGGGTGCTCCATGCACTGTCCCTGTTCCCCTGAGCCAGGATCTGGCAGCAGCTCTGCCAGCTGCCTCCTCCCCATCCACAGGGCTGCCTGCTCCGTGGGCATGGGGCAAATGTGCTCTGTGGACTCCATCCAGGCACGGGCAGAGCACAGATGTGGGTTGATCAGATACCCATGAACGTGGACACAGCTCAATCCCTGTCTGGCTAAAGGAAGAACCTGCTCAAAACTGCCTGGATAATGTACTTCAGAGCCACAGAGACAGCTACTTCTTTGTGCCAGCCAAGGAGCTCTACTGCCCTGAGCTGTGTTTGGGCTCTGGAGTGAAGGATAGGCACACAAGGAGAAGACCTTGCCCACAGGGAGTTCCCTGCAGTGCAGCACCCAGGTTCTGTTGTTTAAACATCGCCGTGTCACTGCAGAGGCTCCGGGGGCTGAGATGCAGCTCATCAAGCTGGTGAATCTTTTTCAGTAACTTTCTGGTCCTGCACAGCTGCTCACACAGCACTGGCACCACAGCCCCAGCCAGCAGCTCCCAGGACACTGCAGCCCCCCAGCCTCGGGGAATGTACCAGAATATGGAGATACATTTTCTTCAGCAAATCAGAGAGGAAGGGAGCTTTGGCTGGGAGCCCTCCCTGGCTCATGGTTGAATGGGAGCCAGCAATGAAATTAAAAGGCAGAAACAAACCACAAAAAGCATTGTTGAGGAAAAGGAAAAGTAGCAAACTGGTAACAATAAAGATAAATGAGAAGTAAAAAATTGATAAAATCTAAAGGCATCATGATAGAATATCCATGGTCAGCTATGCAGAGGAGAACAGGTGAAACCCTATGAAACATTACTGAACTGACAGAACATTATTAGAGGAATATGATGTAATTGTTGTTACCAGTGCAGAGGGGCCCAGAAGAATATTCAAACAGATTTCCTGATCTTTACATGGAAAGAAAAGTGGCATGTAGTGGCACTGAGGGAAGCTGAAGTGCATTCCTCCCTTTCTCCCTGTGGGTATTGGAGAGAGAGCCCAGACTGCAGTTTTAAGGAGAGGCTAAAAACCCAACAGGTGCCCTGAGGCCTGGGTGATGGCCAGGAGCAGCTCTGGGTGCAAGCACTGATTCCAACAAAATGTGTAAGATCTGGGGAGCTTGAGGAGCTGGGAGAGAGCGGTGTGAAGGAGAGGAGAGCAGGATGAACCCGTTAACGTAGGCTTGGTAGAGCTGATGGGAAAGTCAATGACTGGAGCGTTTAGCAGTAGTGTAATGCTGCTCCACACATTTCCATGGAAAACAGTTGTCAAATAAATCTGACTTTGCTCTCTGATGAGGTTTGGGATTTAGGTGATACAGCCTCTCTTAACCAGTGTTGGAGTTTAGTATTAGAATGAGCCTGGTGCAGGCGAGTGGCATAAACCAGTGTGAGAAGCCATTTGGGAGGATGATGAAAGACACAGAAACTGGTGAGGTGCACCTGGTGGGGCCTGTAAGGCCAGGCCAGGGGTCTGAAGGGGCAGTTTGGCGTTTCTTGCTTTCCTGTCTAATTTTAGGGGGGAAAAAAAATCACTGTATGACTAACTCTGAAGCCTCCCTAGAAATAACATCGCCTTCGAGGGGTCCGTGGTACGGGTGGAGAGTTCACACAATTCTGGGAGCAAGGGATGACGTCTCTGGTTTTTACAGTGGGAAGAATGTGCCAGCACCAACCATGGCTTTGGACACCAGAACGAGAAATTGTATTCTGGAAGAAAAGGAACTCAAGGGCTATTTCTTCTCCACTTTATGTGGTTTAATCATTCTTCCCCCTACCCCAACCGTTCCCATCGCTGGGAAGCAACACGTCCTACGTGTCCCTGCACCAAGAACTCCAAACAATGCGCCGTCTTTAGCGGACTGTGAACAAAACAGGAGCAGCACATTTGTGAAGCATTTACTGGTGCTGCTATAAAAAGCATTTCCCATGAAGTGTGCTAGTGTGGCACAGCTGCTCGGGTCACCACTGGTGCTCCAGACACACTTCCTCTGCCTGAATCAATTTTTTGTGTCATTTTTAGCATCCAGTGAATCTTATTTCTTGCAACAGTATAATAGTAGGGCACTAAATAATCCCATTAGGGGAGGTGAAAACAGATGCATCTTGTTTTTGAAAACATTATTTCCAATTGAATCAGCCTGGTGAATTCATGCTCAGATATTCTGTGCTGTAGGGACACTTAATAATAAAAGTTCCTTTTACTTGCTTTTCCAAGGCACAAATCTAATACATGACTGTCAAACTCTGGTCACTATTGAATTTGCACTGGCTTTTTTCCTGGCTATCAAAAGCAACAAAAGTGGCCCAACTTGAGTGATTCATGGCTGTTCGGAAGAGCTGGAGTTCCCCTCTCAGCCACACACAGGCGTGCACATCTGCACATAGTTTAGAAGGCTTCAATTTGGTTTATAGAAGTCAAACTCTTCCAGGACAAGGGCAAGAACCAGGAGAGAGTTGCTGCCAGACCTCCCAAGGGATGAGGGTCCTGGTTGGTGGTGGGAAGGATCAGACAGCGAGTGGTGGCTCTGGGCTGGGCAGCACCCAGCAGGACCTGGCACTGCTCACCAGGCCACCCACTGGGCTTCTGCTGGCTGGGACCAGCCTCAGTCCCTACAGGGCCAAGTGGCTTCTCCTTCTGCCAGAATGAAGTAAATACCGTCCCCCTGGCTGGAGGCACAAGTGGAAAGGCCCATCTCAGACTAACACGCATAAAAAGCCTTTTTTAGCCGAGTTTCTGAAGACGCGGCATTTGAAGTCGGCGTCTCCGATTAGTCCCGTGGCAGCTGAGCACCTGTGATTACGTGCTTTCATTAGATTTTTGTGTTAATTGAAAATGCTTTTGAAAGCCATGGAGTGTTGTTGTGCCGCAGCCTCAGTGACCTCAGCAAGGTCTGAAAAAAGGAGCTTTTTCCTTTGAAGCACCCAGGGAAGAGAAGTCTGGCGCCAAGATGCTCAGAAAATTTGTTCTATTATTATTTTAGGAGCAGAACAAACAGATTTGGCATCAGCAGCAGAGAGCCTGGCCTCGGTCAGTGTTTCTTGCCTGGGCTTTTTCCATTCCCACAGGATCCTGCACAGGTGTCTCCCAGCACTGCCAAATGCTGAGGGGCTCCAGGTACCCAGAGAGGCACCACAGCTGCCTCAGTTCGGGACAAGTTCTGACTGGAGCTGAAAGGACTTTAGAAAGCAGATGTCCTCCCTCATTTTCCCTGACTGGAGAACTGCAGTGAGTCAAGCTTGCTGAGAGTGATTCAAGGCTGGGTTTTACCCTCTCAAACACCTGCATTTCCTTCTTATTTAGTGGGATCCATCCAAAAAGTACTCAACAAAGACACGGGGTTTCATGCAGAAATCAAGTAAAAGCTATCGTACAATTTTGCTCTGATGGGAGGCAAATACAGAGTAATTTGGGATGAATTTTCCTTTAAGTTTCTTCAGAATGAAACCTGAAATGGCAAGGAATATGAGGGAAATTGCTCCTCTGTATCCCTGGGAGCTGAAATTGCTGAGTACTGCAGAGTTTTGCCAAATCCCCTTATTCAGGACACACTCTTGCAGCACTGGTAGATGGGACAGGACTGAGATTTGAAAATGTCACAAGCAGCATGATGAGCAGGCAGGGGCTCTTTTCTATCCATCATGTGCACAACAACCCTGGTAGGCATGACATTTTCAAATATTTTCAATGTAAAACTCATTTTTTTAAATGAATCTGCTTGCCATGTACATGCCATGCAGATAGATAAGGGATAAAATGCTCAACAAAGGTAATTCTTCATCATGTGAGCTCCTATAGTCACAGAAAACCTGCAGCTGAGCAAATTAAATCTATGCAGGCCCCAGAAATACCTACTTGGTCATCCAGTAGAGCAGAGAACATGCACCGGGCAACTTTTGAGGAGTTCAGCCTTCTGTATGTCACGAGATGACACGATCAGGGGTCAGTGACCATTCCTTCAGCACATTTCCACACTGTCTGGCAGACAACTGTCTGAGTCAGCACAACAAAGTTTCTCCTTCCTTGAGAGGAGCACCTGAGCACCAGCGTGGGAAGGCTGTGGTAGATACTGTGACGTGCTTTCTCCAGGTCAAGGTTGTGGTGGGATTTACGTCCCCAATAGGGTTGGGAAGCAAAGCTCATCTGGCCTTCGGTAACTTCTGACTGCACTGTCCTGGGGCAGAAGATCCCTCAAACACCCCACACACAACATGCATCAGCAGGGCATTTTAAAGAATGCACTTTAAAAATTAAGACACAAAAGTGCCTGCAAATCTAAGATACCCTGTTCCACGTACATGTCTGTGGAGTTTGAGAACAGGCTCGATAAATAATAGAGCATCTGTTTGCGAGAAGCAGACAAAGGGAATAATCAGGCCTGTACTTATTTTTATATCATAATTCACTGCTGGAGTGTGAGTGTCTGTGGCTGGACTCCTGATAAGCAGCAGCCAGGCAGGACGCGGTGACCAGCTGGTGCTGCTGGCACGGCTGCCCGCGCTGCAGCAGGGCCGGAGCCCGGCAGGACGGAGCGGAGCGGGGCAGGAGGGAAAACCGCAGCGATTCCGTGGGAGAGGAGGGAAGGGGCAGGCACTGAGTCACAGCCCTGGAGCACAACGTGTTCACCTCGACCACCGCGTCACTGTGACGCTCCACGGGTGGTGCTGGACCCCGCAGTGCTGTACCCCACAGTGCTGGACCCCGCAGTGCTGTACCCTACACCATGGTACCCCACACTGCTGTACCCCACACCGCTGTACCCCACACCGCTGTACCCCGCAGTGCTGTACCCCGCAGTGCTGTACCCCACAGTGCTGTACCCTACACCACGGTACCCTGCACTGCTGTACCCCACAGTGCTGTACTCCGCAGTGCTGTACCCCACACCGGTGTACCCCGCAGTGCTGTACCCCCACACTGCTGTACCCACACTGCTGTACCCCACACCACGGTACCCCACAGTGCTGTACCCCACACCGCTGCACTCACACCACAGTACCCCACACTGCTGTACCCCCACACTGCTGTACCCCACACTGCTGTACCCACACTTGGCCCCGAGCCGTGCCACTGCTCACAGCCCCTCCACACTGAGGGCTGGCAGGAAGGCACACAGGAAACTAAAGAACCAGGAAAGCAAAGTCCTGCCAGAGAGAAGAAAAACGACCCAAATATATGTGACAAGTAGTGTTTGAATAGGAAACACTGTCTCGCTGAACTCTGCACATAAAATGAGTGGAGAGAGTGGAAAATGTCTGAAGCAATTTGCAGGAGTTTATTGAATCCCCACAGGGAGCTCCAGATGGTTTGTGTGGCCAGTGTGGCATTTGTTGCTCATGCAAAAGCTGCCCTGAGTTTTCAGGAGCGTTGGTGATGACAAGAGTGTTTGCTTTCCTCTCTCCGTCCCCCCACAGACCCGGGGATTCTCTCCCCACAGAAGCCCTACAGCCCCTCTGTCGTCCCCTCTGTCACCACCAGCACTGGACAAGAGGGACGTGTTGTCCCTGTGCAGCACATGGGTGTTTCTCCCCTGTTTCCATGTTCTTTGGGAGTCAGAGGCTCATCCTCAGACCTGCCCTTCTGTTTTTTACAGTGCTTAAAGATGTTTTTGTGGGGTCTATAATGAGACAATCTGTTGTCATCAGGCTGTTCCAATGGGTTTGTAGGCACATTAATGCTCTGGCACAGCATTTCCTCAGGGGATGAGATCTGTAGGGCTGCTCCTGACTCCTGTCACAGCTTCCTCTGACAACACCACTACAGGTACAAGCCTCCATCCTGTCCCCACAGTTCTAATACTGCATCATCCACGAGTTTAAAAGCATCAGGTTTAAACCCACAAGATTCCCACACAGTCCTGTCACGTACAGTACAGCCATCCCCTGCAAACCCTTCCCTGGGCTCCATTTCCATGGTCTCTCAAACTCAGGTTGGAGTACCAGAGCCAGACATTCAGCTGGTGGAGAGCAAATGACTTCCAGGACCAGGGGAAGCAGCAGCTCTGGGGCAGCCTGTGACTTTGCAAACCACCTCGGAGGCAGGGAGAAGTCCTGAATAAATTATACATCCAAGCTATTCTTTCCTTCCAGTTTCTGATCAGCCCCCGCCCCCGCCATATGCTCTGCTCTCACTTCATTCTACCTAAAGTAGGAAAAAAAGTATTTGAGGTTTGGTTTTTTTCAGTTGTGAATTTTTAATTGGACTATAAATTCCACTTTGTTGTGTTCTAGAATGTTATTTTTATTTTCCAATAGAATTGTCTCTTCTTTGATGAGGGCAGAGATTTATTACCCAATTTCCATCTTTATGTCTCCCTTTCGGTCTGTTGTTTTAGCTGTTTCCTACTTATACGGACAATCCCTTTTCCCCATCTTTTTATAGCTGAATTTCCTCAAGTCCTTGTTTCTGTACTACTCATTAATACTCACTTCTTTTACCCAGTCTCCTCAGGATTCATCCTGGATCCATCCACAGACCTACATTTCCATTTTATATCTTCTTGAGAATGTCTCTGAGCTTTCCATAATTAGAGTAGATATTGTCATTGAGCAGTGTGATGTTACAGTGATTTTATGGCCGTGTTTATACTCTGTCCCCCTGCCCAAAGCCTGTACAGAATTACTGAAAAGCCACTGCATGTGTTTTTTACACACCCACATCACAACCTTCAGGCCAGCCTCTGGTTCTTGGCAGGTGAAGCCACAGCCTCTTGCCCAGGACCCTGTCAGGAGGCTGCACCAGTAGCTAGTGTTTTAACTGAGTTTGTGCAATAGAAGGAAAATAGAGCTGCAGTTAATTTAAGCACAAATACCTTGTAACCTGCTAATTAAACCAACTCCCCAGTGCTTTGCCCCAAAATGCCTCCTCATTACTAGGCACAGACAGCACGGCAGTAGGGACACAAGTAGGACACAGCTGTGCCCTGGCAGAGGGGTCTCCTGGCTTGGGCACTCCCACCCCAGCGTGGGGTGGGCGTGGAGACCTCGAGTACCCGCTCTGCACACCTGGAGAGCTGAACTGCCCGAGTGCCACAGGCACGGCTCTGCCTGCTCCCAAAGAGCACAGCAAAACCCAACCAGGGACAAAGCCCAGCACATATTGGATGCTGGCCATGCTGTAGCCAAAATCCAGGCCAGGGTGGGCCTGGTGTGGTGAGGTGACTCTGAGAGGGCAATTCAGGATTTAATTCCAACCCCTGCGCTGGCTACGGGGCTCAGTTTCTGACCTTTCTGCATGGGATTGCCATGTTTATCTAAGCAAAGCCTTTTTTGCTTCTAAACTAAAGAACCAACCCACATCCTTCACTATTATTTTAGTCTATTTATACAAAGTGTAGCTCTGTGCAGACTTGAAAGGTCACAGGAAAACCCAGGGAGTGGATTGGCTGCATCGGTTCTAATACTGCTGTGACACTGGGAGGATTCCTTGTATTAAGCCAGGAAAAGGCACAGTTATTAGTATCTGATTCCACTTTAAAAATGAAAATTTGCAGAAAGATTCAGAAGAGAGAAAAGTCTCCCCCCTTCCTCTGGAAAAGTGTTTCCAGTGGGGGTGGGTGAGCAGCAAGAGGTGGAGAGAAGTTCAGAAAGGCATTTGTGCTTATCCCTTTAACTCCACAGACAACTCCCATGTTCTTCTGTGACCTTTCACTTACACTCCTCCCGCAGAGCCAGACCTTTGTGTGTATTTGTTTCAGCATTTCAAAGCAGGGATTATTCAAAGAACACACAAGGAAAAATTAAGTTTCTTACATTCATGCAAATACCCTGTAAGAATGCGTTTCAAATTTGCCAGCAAAATATACTTGGGCAAGATCAACAATCCCTGCTTTGAGTTCTGGGAGGGAAAGATAAAAACAACATTATTAACAATAAAATCTGCGAAGGACAAAGCAACACCTCAGCACACATGTGGCTGCACTGATGACTGTGGCCCTTCCTCAGCTCACACCCCATAGCCGTGACTGCTCCCCCTCTGAGCCGAGCCACCAGCCCATGGGGACATGTCTGGTGTCCCCAGCAGAGCCATGAGTGGGGCAGGGGAGCCGCAACATCGTCAGCAGCCAAAGCCACACGTGTGACACAGGAGCTGTGGCGTCCTTGGTGGCCAAAGCCACCTGCCCCCGAACCACCTGCCTGTACCACCAAGGTGAGCCTTGAACTGCGAGTGCTGCCAGCCATCCCTTCACTAAGGGATAAAGGAATGAGGGTGGGGTTATCTCTGACCAACTCCAATATTCACCCTTCCAGTGGATTCTATTGACCGGCTGCAATTGCCAAAGAGATCAGCCTGGCTGTTCCTGGGCTTTGTGTCTGGACTGCTCTACTGGAGGAAAGAAAGAGTTGTGGGTTTCCTTAGGTGAGGGGAGAAGGGAAAGATGAAACTCAGTCTGAAACCCATCCAGTTGTTTTAGCAGCATGTTAATGAATGAAGTTCAGAGCAGCTCTTGTGAGCAAAGGAAGCCCAGTTGGAATAAACAGTTCCGCATGCTAATCCAGTCAGGGTTTCTGTCTTCATCTCCAAGGGGACTGCGGGATCATTACTGCATTAAGGCTCAGCTAAACAAAGCAGGAGGAACAGAGGTTGAAGCTGTGGGATTTTTGGTTTCATCAAGCCTGACATCTCTTAGATAACACATCATTTTCATCTCCATTTGAAAGCGTTAATAAAAATTTCTTAGTTCAGCATGAATGCTTTCGGAAGAACCTCCCAAATCCACAAAACTGAACAGAGAGCTCAAATGCACTGAAATTAACTCCTGTTTATTGGGGTAGAAGCATTTTATTACTGCAGGATGGGAAAGGATCACGCCTGGAGCTCCAGACAGTACTTTCTCCTTCAGGAGGGAGAGGATCCCCACTGAGCCAGGGTACCCAAACTCACTGCTGATCTTGAGCAAAGAATCATCTTCCTGGGCCTTAATCCTACTGCTGCAAGCTCTAAAAGTCACGTCCCTTTTCCCCTTGCCTTTTAGCTGGTGTCTGGTTTTTCCCTTTGCACTATAAAGCTGGAGAATTCTCTTTCTACTACAAAGCCGAGCGAAGCACTAAGCGGGTTAGGTTATCCCAACTCATTGTCTGGTGAGATGTGACTTAGGTCAGGCCTTGAAGTATTTCCATAAACAGTATTTAAGAAGTAAAATAATTCACACTGCATTTCTTACAAGTATTTGCCTGAGAGGGACCTGAGCAAAGCCTGGAGATCCACAGTGCTCCGTGCTCCAGGGAAGGCAAGGTCACCTCCATGACTGGGGCATCCCCATAACTGCCACTCTCGTGCTCCAAAGACAAGGGCAGCAGTGAGGGGTGCAAGGACAGACCCCCATCTCACTTTATGGTTTAGTTTCAGGTCTTTTCTGCATTGTTTCTATATTTCAGCAACAAGGCCCATTGTAGGAGCAGGAACACCACCACTGATTCCCAGTGTGCCTCATATATCCTCATTATTACAGCCCCAAGATGTTGATTTTAGCTAAGGAAATCCCACAAAGCCAGGGAACTGCACACACTCACCCTGGCAGAGTAGCCAAGGTCAATAGCAGCTGTAGGAGAGCAAAGCTCAGGTCAAGAGGATGCAACTTGAAACCCCTGTGCCCCCTGTCCAGCCCCCTTGCTGGGGTCTTACTGAGACTCTTGTGTTTGCAGCAGTTTAATTCTGGATTTTGCAGAGGACAAGTGGCAGTGACCCGGCACTTCATCTAATCAGATTCACGTGCTGTTGCCCAGCACAGTCCCACTTACTGCTGGGCCAGAAGATGCTAGAAGCATCTTTTCCAAATAGCCTTTAAATATATTACACGCCTCAAGAAGAAAGTGCTGCATAAACCAGCGGCTCGGCACTGCAGCAGGGGGTGTCTGCAGCATCCTCTCCACATTTGCTTTCACATGGACTGTTCTACTTATTAATCTTGGGTTTTGTCACTTAACTCTGAAACTGAAGATATTATTCAAGTTCTGCAGCAGTTACCTGTAAATGAGAGGTAAAGTCAGGGACACTCCCTGATTCCAATCCATGTCCAGGCACGGAGCAGTGACCCCCATGGGGCTGTTCCCTGGCTGCTCATCCCACACATGGGAGGAAGAGAAGGAGGATTGTTTTGCCCAACTTCATGTGGTTTCCCCCCAGACAATCTGCTTACTGTACAGCTCTTGTGAGAGGAGGATGCCAGCTTGTATTCACTGATTTATAAATAGGGTGGGAAATAGGAACCCTTCACTCCTCAGTTTTCCTGTCAGAAATCTCTTCCTTCAATATGCTTTTTAATTAAAGTCAAATTCAGCTCAAGTGCATGCTCAGCTCCTTTTGCATCTCTCACTCACCAGTATCCCTTTTTCCCAAACTTCTTCAAACCATTCTTCCACTGAATTCATGCTACTCCCAATTTACAGCTCCCAGTTTACACCATTACAAAGGAGATACTGACACACCTAAAATATAAGAAATGGCAGAAAAAACACCCTATTCCAGAACAAAAAGAAGTTACACTTCAGTCAGTAGATCCATTAACCCTTCCAGAGGCCTGCCTGCTCCCTGGAGCAGTTTGCTCATTGGTGCTAACGAGGCATGAGTTATTGCTCATGTTTATGATAGGGCAATGTATCCCATTAATTAGCTCTGCATGAATCAATGGAAGCCACTGAACACATAATCTTTGGTAATTCATAACACCGGAGCAGAGGCAACACTGTCCTTAGCGTTAAAGAAACGGTGATCATGATGATGAATCTCTGAATTCCACAAAACAGCAAGGCTCTGGCGTTGGTGTGAGCAGTTACAGGGTCAGGTCAGTGCTGAGCTGCCAGTGGCACAGTGACATCCACTGTCACGAGTGACAGACGGGTGTGTGAAGCACTGCACAATGACTAACACCCAGTTTTAACTGGGTTTGGATCTCTTAATAAAGTTTTCCTCTTCCACCTCCTGTAGAATTGGAATGTTTTTCTAATTCCCCCTTTTCTGATGTACCAATTAATAATTTACCCATTTTAATTTGTGATTCACTGTGTTTAGTCATAATAATGAATATTCAGCCTCATTAGCAGATACTTGGTTCAGTTTCTACTGAGACACTCAGCTCTGTAAGTGTGGCAGTGGGATCACTGGCAGTGGATCCCTCTGGCAGCGGCATTACTGGCAATGGGATCCCTCTGGCAGTGGCATTATTGGCAATGGGATCACTGGCAGTGGGATCACTGGCAATGGGATCACTGGCAATGGGATCACTGGCAGTGGATCCCTCTGGCAGTGGCATTATTGGCAATGGGATCACTCTGGCAATGGGATCACTCTGGCAGTGGATCCCTCTGGCAGTGGTATCATTGGCAATGAGATCACTCTGGCGGTGGGATCACTGGCAATGGGATCACTCTGGCAGTGGATCCCTTTGGCAATGGGCTTACTGGCAGTAGGTCCCTCTGATAGTGGAATCACCCTTTGGAGTAGTGGCCCCCAGTTCTGTGCAGGAACACGGTGCCCATGGCACTGACGCGGTGCCGATGGCACATGGTGCTCGTCACCTCTCCGGAGCAGGATGCCCACAGTGGGGTCCTGCCCTCCCCAGAGCTCAGCATGGGGCAGCTGAAACCCCAGATGGTGTTTGGGTCTGGTCCCCTCCCACAGCACAATCCAAAGCCCTTTTCCCATGGGAGCAGAGCTCAGCACAGATGGGATCAGGACCCCGTTCTGCTGTGAATACCCAGCTCTGCAAGGGCACGTGCCAAGCCCTGACCCTGGGCAAAGAGGCAGGAGCAGGATAAACCCACACCCAGGGCAGGCTGGCAGCAGGGCTGGGAGCAGGCAGGGCACCCAGCACGGTGACCGGGAGCCCCGGCCACACTCCCTGAGGCCAGCACAGTGACGTGCTCAGCCCATGGCGCCAGCACAGCCCCACGCCAGCTGCTCCTCCGTGGGCAGCCTGTTCCTCTGTGAGACAGAATAGGCTTTTAATATCTGGTTTTGATCATTTAGGGAATGTGGAATTCCTTTGGAGCCGTGCTGCTGGGCAGGTCCAGCACGTCCCTTCACATCCCCTGCTCTGTGTGTGGCTGTTTGTAAACCAAGAGTACAGATGACAGGAAAATAATGAAAGCATTTTTCAGAGCAGATCCTTTTGTCGTTCCTTTTTTCCTTTCATTCTCTGGAATAAAGTGCTGCTTTTAAGCCAGCAAATCTTTCAGCTGTAATTACCCTGGGCATTCAGAATTGAAAACTAAGAAATTGGGGGGAGGGTTAAAACAAAGGGAGGGAAAATAATAATTCATAAAATATATTGAAGATTGTAGGTTTACAAAATGCCCTCCCCAGACAGATCTTTCCCATCATAAAAGATATCAGTTAAGGTAGATTGGGAAGGAATTTGTAAAAAATTGTGAGCTTTTATTCTCAACAAGTTCCAGTGTAGGCCCCTGTGCTGCCCCCACCTCCTGTGCCCGGCAACCACCACATCCTGGCAAAGTCTGGTTTTTCCCTCTGCTTAACAACATTAAAACATTAAAATAGGAAGAGGAAAAGGCAGAATCGGTCTCTGAATCTCCCAATTACACCTTTGGCTGCCCCAGGCACCAGCAGCAGGGGCAGGTCAATCCTGCAGAGCCCCACGCTCCCTCTGCATCCCGCACTTCCTGGAGACCTGTTGAAATCTATTACAGACCTTTGATCTCTTTCTACAAAAAGGATTTTCTGAGGAGAGGAGATGGGATTAAGCAGAAACAATTTTCCCAGGGCATACTGTGTTTTTTTTCCTTCTCTGCTTTCATTTAAACAGAAGATGCCAACAGCAAAGATCCTGACAAGGCTTTGGGACTGTCAGCTCCTGAATGGAATCTATTCCATCAGTCAAATTTAGCATCTATCAGGAGCAAATACTCAGCATGTGGCACGAAAATCTTGTAAAATGGAACTGCTAAATATTTAGGGCAGATGACAAACAATATGTCATAATATTTGCAGAACTGCATTTGCCATTCAATGCATCGTCTTAGTCAAGGCTCCAATTTTTGGAAGCATCAATGCAAGAGTGAGAAACAAGCAGTTGACTGTCGGTGTTTGGCTACACTGTGGATGGAAAACAGCATTTAATGTAGGTTTCTTAAGTCTAATATATGCTACATGCCAGGTAGGTATTAACATTTATTAGCTGGGTCTTAGCAATGAATATTGGAGAAGAATTTAATGAACATACAATAACTGGCATTTTCATTCAGTTTGGCAGGTCTGTGTGCGGCCAATGGGCTCTCCCAGTGCAGAGCTCAGAGATTTGCAAAATCCAGTTTACCTGAGAAGGCAATTTTTTTTCCCAAAAGAAGTGGTTTTGGTTTCCAGCGCCCTGTATTCAGTTTACAGTGAATTTTCACAAATGAACCAGCTGGATCCAGTTTGCACTGGGATAAATGGGAAAAATACTCACCTGCTCAGTGGGAGTGCTGCTGGGTGGGGAGCCCCAAACGGGGGAGTGTGTGCAGGGGGACACAGGCCAGCCCTCAGCTCTCCAGCACAGAGTAAAGAGAAATCCAGAGTATTCTATTAGCCTGCAGGCTTTGTTAGAAGCTGGTCACTCCTGGCACGTGCTGGGATTTATATTTCAGGGTGGCCTCACTCCCTGCTCCATACCTGGCCCAAGCCGTGCCCTGATGCACACCCCAGATCCCTCCACAGGGCAGTGAAACGCCACAGAAAATACACTTCCAGCTGCGTCACCTCAACCCTGTAGCACAGATCTGCAATAATTTGAAGCTTTCAAATCCTTTTTTCCCCCATATATTACAGTGTAACACGTGATCTCAGCCCAAAGCACTGCCATAGAAGTGACATTTGAGTGCGCCTGATTTATCCAGCCATCAGTGATTCCCAGCACACATCTGCTGAGTTTAGACTGTTCCAGTGAGGTTTTGGGGAGGAGGGGCCCATTGCCCAGAGCAGGAGGGCAGGGGTAGGCATGGGGGAGCCTGGGGCTGATGGCACAGTCCAGTCCAGCTACCCCTCCCTGGCAGTGAGGTGGAGGCTGACATTGACCCCACGGTTTAATTCTGTGCCTGTGGCAGCTCACACACAAATGTGAACTGGTAAATAATCCCAGGGAGCCCAGATACCTGGTGAGGCGTCCCATAGTGATAACAAGACAAGCACAAGTATCCCAAAGCTGCCAGATCTCCCTTTTGCAGAGAAATAAGCCACTCAGAGCCTGTGGGAGCCTTTCCCAGCCAGTGCTGAGGGCAACGGTGGGATTGGGGGTCACTGGGAGATCTGCCCCTAGGGGAGGTCTCAGGCTGCAACTTCACAGTCACTTTGGGAGATTTGCATTTCCTGAGCTGAATATTCGGTAAATTAAAAGTTTTGTGGCATTTTCCTTGCCTTTATCTTGATGGGAATCTGTTCCTCTGAGAGTATGATGCTGCTTTCTTTTTTTAAATTAATTGAGCCTGCTTAAAAAAAAAAGAAAAAAAGCCCATTTCATTTTAATCATGTATTATGCAAATTAGAAATTTAAATATCATTAAGAAATCTGTTGCTAACTTAATTTATTTCTGCTGTAGCACCACTGAAGGCTTTTGATCTCAGATTAGCGCTTTGATCCACTCCTTTGGTCGGGGTTACGCTCTGCCACTGTGGTAAACGCTCTTCCTCAGATGTCAAACGTGCAACACCAGAACAGCTTGTTCAAAGCATGGCAGAGGAAACGCTGCCAATTAGGCCAAACGAGGAGGTCTTGCAATGAGGAGAAGTTTGCTTCTAGGAGTCACAGCCTGTTCTGCCATGCCCTGTTCTGCCATGCCCTGGCCATGCCTTGGCCCATGGGGACGAGCAGTGCCAGCGTCCAGCTGAGGATGCAACAGGTCATCCCTAGGAGCAGTGACAAACCTTTCCAGACCTTCCCTATCTACTGCTCATTAAAAACACAACCCGCCATGTTCCATTAATTCCTCGTTTAGTGCGAGTAAAGTGCTGATACATACATTTTAGCTCCAGTGGTTTTAATCAGTTAATTTAACCAGAAGCATTAATAATGTATTGCTTTGCCACTTGACTGCTCATCTGTTAAGCAGCTTATACATAGAAGAATGTCACCCCCTGTGACATGAAGTGCCTAATTCAGAGCAAATGAAATAGGATTTTGCATATTCAATACCAGAATGAGAAAAGAAGGAGACACCGTCTCCTGGGAATGGATCAACCTGCTGTGATGGGATTTCTGTCCTGGCAGGCGGGAAATCCCTCCTCGCGGGACACACTCACACTTTGCGGATCTGATTTTCTGGTTGAATTCATTTTCTTGGCATTACTCAGCAAGTACCTGGCTCTTCCTCCTGCTGCACCATGTGGTGGAATCAGAGGCACTGGGAATGTATCTCTGTCCATCAGCTCCTCTACGAGCCACCGTGGGGTCTGAGGGACACCCCCAGAGTGACCAGTGTCGGGGCTGTGGCAGGGTGGTGACAGCGGGACTGTTCCCACTCAGGTTTGGCCCCACGATGCAGAGTCACAGCAGCTGAAATAGAAATGTTCCTGATCACGTTTGAGGGTGTTTGTTTGGGGACAGCAAGCTCCTGGACGCTGTGGGGATCAGCCACCCCACTGTGCCTGTCCCTCCTCTGAGCTCACGGGCGATTCAAGCTCCACGTTCTGCCTCTTGGAAGGATGCTGGGGAGCAAATCCAGTCAGGTGTGCTGGAGAGTTCAGGAACGCCCAAACCCAAGCCCACAGGGGCTGTGCACAGCCCCTACTTGGCTCCATCTCTCTGTAGGGTATCGTGGACCCAGGGAAAGTTCATGGATGGGCAGGTATGTCATGGGCTTCATCAGCCCATGGAGGCAGCATGAAACTGGGGTCCTCAGAAAAAACAGGTGGAAATGCCTTGGACCTGAGAGCCAAGGAAGCTGCCAGGGTGGGAGCAGCTCAGGGACAGGCTGGTGCCTTTGTAAGAGACACACAGTGAACGCAGGCAGAGTGTGAGCGTAAGTGATCCAGACACAGCGGCTCTGAGGTTAATCCTCTCCCTGTGTTGCAGGCAGATCCTGCTCCTGGGTTTTTAGCAATCAGCATCCAGAGCGAGGAGCTCCCATGGGCAGGGCCAGCTCAGTCCCCAGGCCGCCGAGCCCTGCACAGGGGCTCTCTTGCGTGATGCGTGTTGATGAAGCCTGAAATTGCTTTGGATCCGTGGTTGTGCTGCATCACATTAAGCAGTGCCATGCTGAAGTGACAGGGCCAGTGCATGATCAGCAGCAGTTGAAGGGGACAAGGACTCAGATCCTGCCTCTCTGTCAAAACCAAGAACCCACTGACAGACCGCGGGAATTATTTTCAGCTCCTTCCCAGAAGGTTTGTTTCAATCAGTTTTCAAGTTGTGCTTACTGCCTTGGCATGGAGCGGCTCCGTGGTCCTGCTGCAGGGCACATCCCAGGATGCTGCCATCTGGCACATAGGGCTGGATGGGAGCCTGTGGAGGGCTGGGGCAGGGGGATCCACCGCACCTCTCTGTCAGCAAGGGCTTCCCAGGAGTAACAAGGGCTCTGGTAGGGTGGGAGCCCCCAGAGCTCCTGGCACTGCTTTCCTCACTCATCAGTTTATAGGGTGGGTTTGTTTCTGGGACCAGCTGGCATCAACACCAGACCTGGGGGCTCTGCTCCATGCTGGGCTGAGCACAGGACCAGCTCCTTGGAGCATGCTCGCAGAGCATTTCACAGTAGCATCTCCTTGGGGGAAGGTGCAAGGAGAGACTTCTGAATAAATCTGTCATTGCTTTCCCTTTTTGTTTTGCTGATATTTATTACCTTCTGGATTTTGCTGCTCTCACTGCATCCTTGTTATTGCACCTGAGACTGTCACAGTCCCTCAGGGTGGGCAAGCTCTGGGAGTTGAAGCCCCATTCCCAGTCACAACCTCATGTTCCTGGGAACTTTCTTTCACTTCCCAGCAGTGTTGTCTCATTTCTCTACATAATGCTGCTGTATAAACAGCAGCTCTCAGGGGACTTGGGCCATGACATTGAGATTCTCCCCACTGGACTTGTCAGCCAAGCAGCAGTGTCGTTCTCCAAGCCTTCCCAGGGAGACAATTCTGTGAGGAAGACTCTCCACAGATTCTCCATTCTCTACCTCAGGGACCTGTGGAGCAGCATCCTGCAGGAACAGGCACTCAATTCTGTGTACCTATCCTGATCAGCCCATTTGCTAATACTGTCCCCAAAACAGCGTGATTTGTCCTCAGAAGAGGGCAAATCCCATGCCTCAGAAGGCAAGAGGAAAAACATTTTATAACCTCAGAGAAAAAAACCACAAAAAATACAGCTCTGGGCATGGAAGGGCTGTGAGAGGGAACGGGAGCTCCCGTGTCCCTGCGGAGCTCCGCTGGCTCCATCCTCGGTAAGAGCTGTCTCAAACCAGGTATTTCTTCCCGGATGTCACACGGAAAGAGGCTGTCAGAGCTGTCTAAATGTGTGAACAACACTGTCAGCGGGGGAGAGAAAAGTGTTATCAGAAATAGTTGTTCTTCAAAGCTAAATAACTCCATGATTTATAAGGAGTAGAAGATAAGAGATCACACCACACGCTGAGGGCTGCTGGAATTTTCTTTCTGAAAATGAAGCTGTTTGTTTTGGTAAAAAGCAAAAGAAGGGAGAAATGAAAACCTAAAATATATTCTCCTTCTTGACTTAGCTCTTGACAAAGCTAAAAATAACTGCACTGGCACTGAGCCCATGCAGCCACGTTCTGGGATCACTGGAGTAGTGGAGGATGGTTCCCAGCTCATTGTCCAGGTGTCTTTCCAGCTCCATTCTGGGGCCATTCCCAAGGTCTTCCAGCACCACCCCTGGGGACAGAGGAATGCAGTGCAGCTTTGCTGGATGCAGATAGACCTGGGCCTGTTCTGATTGTCATCAAAGGGATTTTAGGTGTTCTGTGGGATCCAGGTCTTACCCTAAAGAGAGGCTCAAGTTCTGTTACTCCAAGTGAGACCCCCTGTGGTTTTCAGCCAAACTTCCCCTTGTGCCAGGCCAGGCTCCTTCTGCCAGCCTGGCCCCACTATTGCTCCTCTGGTCTAGATCCAAAGGGAGTTTCAGGCATTTGCTCTGGAATTTCATTTCAGATTTTGGAAACTCCTCACCTTAGCAGCAATGTCGAGGTCATCAAATAAAATAACATAAACCAGTCAGACATGAAGTTGATTGTAATTAGTGTGTTTTCCCATATGCTGGTTGACACTCTCCAGAGAGCAATTAGTCTGCTTTAAGAGTAAAAGACAACTGAATAATTATTTAACCTGCCTGGGATTGATTTTAAAACCCAAGAAGTCAGATATAATAATGGATGACTTCATAAAAAACTATGGAAAAGTAAGCGATAAGGGTTGAAAGCCTTCATCAACAGCTTGTGTGAGGCATCTCCTACAAGGCTGACTCCAGTCCCAGATCCCACTGCACCAAAGGCACTACAAACATGCATAAAAGGAGGGTTTCCAGGGAAAAATATCTATGCAAACAAAGTCAACCTGAATTGATAAACTTCAGCAGGGGTTGAACAGCACATGGCGCTGCAGTGGGGAGTCCACGGGCTCTATTGACTGGTCAAGGAACAGCACAGATAAATCAGGCAGCTAATCCTCTCACAAACCTCAGGAGGATGTCACAAAGCATGGCAGACCTTGTCACGGCCATCTTTTATCTCTCTGCCAAGCAATGGGAGGGAAAGAAAGAAGGAATGAGAAGCTGAGACCTGCACAGACAGGAAATAGGGGGAAAGGCCACGAGCACCACAGAGCATCCAGTGATCTCCAAGGCACTGGAACTAGCTTCCAAAATAGGGCAGAGGTTTAGGGAGGGACAGCAACACTAAAGGAGCTTTAGTTTTCCTCTCTCAGGTGGGATTTGTTGGCAGGTGGTGTGTAAAAGTGGAGACTGTTTTGTTGTGGACTTCCACACCCAATGATTCTCATTTGTGAGTGAAGCCAGATGAGGTTTCTGCCCAAGGCCCATGTGGGATCACTTGCAGTGGAGCTACCCACCACTGCCCAGCCCTCAGCAGCAGATTGCCCAGCCCTGCTCCTTCATCTCTCCTGCTGAGGGTTGCAGGGGACCCCAGGGGTCCCCCAGCCAGGCCATCAGCCAGCTGATGTCACATCTCTCACACTCTCAATACCACGAGCTGAGCGTCTCCATTTTGCTCAAATGGAAGAACTGCAACAATTATTTTCATAATTAGCTGGCTTTGCAAATTAATGCCAGTTATGCTGTGTAATCATGATGAAGATTATGCATTAATCAGCTGTTTCAAGCTAGTTATTAGGCTCTTTAAATAATGATGGGAATGAACGTCTCTGAAGGAGCGGCGCAGCAGCCAAGAGGGACGGCAGTGTGGGATGTGAGGATCCGACGGGATGCGCTGTGCCAGCAGTGCAGATCTCACATCAGCTGCTCCCAGTCTCCCCAGTTTTGGAGCAAAGACCAGGCTGGGGCATGTGGTGGTTGCCCTCAGCACCTCGGCAGCTGTGGGAGATTCCCAATGTCTCAGTGTATTCCCGGTGTGCTCCCAGCAATGGGAAATACACAGAAATGCATCCCTTCTGCCTGTCAGCTCTCTCATCGCCTGGCCCTGAACTCAAGGTACTGGGTGGCTGCACAGAAAATTCTTTCCTGTCAAAAAGCCTATTATATCCAACTATGTATAGTTGGATGTCTGGAATGGGAATTTATTTAGGATCAAACACCGATAATCCACATACCCAGCCCCTCTATACTCTCTCATAATAAGACATGCTCCAGCGCAACTCTGAAAGTGCTGGGCTGGGAAAAAGCCTAATGCTAGCTAGTGGATAATCAATGTAACATGAATCAGTTATCACTTCAGGATGATGCTGTAAAACAAAAAATCCCTTTCTAAACAGTCTGGACAGTGAAGCTTTGAACAGAAAGACAGGAGTGAATCTCAGACTCACATTAGTTTTGTTTATTGTGTCTGATGTATATGAACCTTCTTCTGCCCTAAGAAACTTAAATTGGCTGCTAGCATGTGCAAACTTTGATGTGGATGAATAATTTTTCTTTGCACCAGTCAAAACCCAAATGTTTTGGCATAATCCAGTGAGAATGAGGCACGTGGACAATTCTGCTACACTCCTGCCTACGCTGTTCAGCATTCTGGATTGAAAACCTGCCCATGAGTGACTGGCTGAAAATCACGTGAGACTGAAATGACGCTCCAGAATGAGCATTCAGCCTCTTTTTCTTTATTCTTCTGCCTATTACCAAAATTAGCACCGAGTTCAGTGGTTTTTTCTAGCAGAGACATGCAGGGAACAGCTCAAACTTTTTTATGTCTATGAATGTAAATTAATTCCCACACTCAATTCACGACTGGGGACACAGATGCACGAAGACTGCAGAGGAAGAGGAGGAAAGGGACTTGTCACGATCAAGGGGAACAGAAAGTCAAAGGCCTTTTGCAAGTCCTTCTGCTTCCTTGCTGAGAACATCTCCAACCATCACTCCTGTCCTTCATCCACTCCATGGCTCTGGTCACATTCCTGGGAGGACACCCAGAGCACGGCCGTCAGCGAAGCTGTCAGCGTGTCTCTGGCCAAACTGGCACTCCTGGCTAACACCAAACTGCCACAAAACTATAGAAAATGTGCTCCGGCTGCTGGAGAAGGATTCATGGTGTTGCCTGAAGGCCAGGAGGGCTGAGCAGACATCTGTTGTCGACAACAAAACATTTGAAGACTATCTTAAATTGAAGAGGAAGATTTTCCTTCTGCTAATGAACCCTGAGACCATCTGTTACCAATTGTACTTGCTTATCTCACTCATCCATTAATTATTTTGGTTTACTTTTGAATAAGATAGAGCAAGGTTTGTGTCTTTCTGTGGTTCTGCGAGGGGCGCGGGATGGCTCCTGCATCTCAGAGACAAGGACACATCGTTACATAACCCATGCCTGCACCAAGTCACTCCAGTTAGCGTGGCTGTCAGTGGGAACTGAGGACAAGACTCACAGACACGAAGCCAAAAAACCCAGCGATGCTGCGACATGAGCTTGTTGCCCTTGGGGAGGTGTAATGGCATTAACAACTTTTGGACACAGGAAAGCTGCATCTGAGATATGCATTACTGAGCAGAGGAGCTGTAGGGTAGGCAGATCCAGAAGTCTCTGCTGGCCTGAATTAAGAACATGGAGAACTAAACATGAGGAACAATAAAACAGGAGAAGGGGACTGAAAATGGCACTAAAAATAGCCATCAGCAGCATTGCCCTGCCTGTCTCCTGTGCGAGGACCAGAGGTGGGTGATGAGGCAGGAGGATTTCAAGAGGAGGGCAGTGCCAATTTTGTACCCAGTAACTCCTCAGAGCACAGACCTGGAGCCTCCCTGCAGCTGGGCAATAAGCCTGTCCACTTCCCAAGGTCTGGTCCTATAGTTTTATGGGAAGCCACTTATCTGGCTCATAAAAATATTCCAAGACTTTAAACTGCCTCTTATTGACCCACAAAGCTGCCATCCTGAACATTCTCAGGTGCATCAGGATGTAAGAAAATCCCAAGTCCTCATGTCTTCATTTCAGTACAGGACAGGTCCTCAAGCAAGCCCTGCTCCATCTGCAAACGTTCCAAGAGTTTTCTCATCCTTGCTGCATAAGTTTATGAAACAAACTGCAGCTCAAAGGTGGATTTTTTTATCTTGCAGGAGGAATCTTTGAGTACGCAGATGGCCCCAACCCGCAGGTGATGAGTGCCGAGGAACATGCCTTCCGATTCTCCGCCAACATCATTAACAGGAACAGAACTTTGCTGCCCAACACAACCCTAACCTATGATATCCAGAGGATACACTTCCACGACAGCTTTGAAGCAACTAAGAAAGGTAAGAGCAGAGCAAACTTCTGAGCAGCTTTGTGGCCATTTGTTCAGCGTACGAAAGGTCTGGTTTCCAGACCAGCAGCTTGTTCTGTCCTGCTCTCACCAGTGATCTGGATGAGAACTCCTGCCGGAGCTGACCTTCCAGAGGCATTTTAATGGGGGAACAACTACCTTTTTTCCCTCTGAAAACCTCACAAAACTCCTTTCAGCATTTGCTCTAATCCTGAGCGAAGGTCTGGAGGCCATGCCTGTGTTTGTGTCACTGTATTGCTGGCAGTGTTCACATCCATCGCATGGATGTTCTGTTCTCTTAATAACAGTCACTTTTGATTACTGGATAACAGCAGCACACTTGAATTGCCGAAGGGGAGGGACTGCACAGCAAAGGCTGCGAGCTGGTGACCTGCAGGCTCGTGGAGTTTGATTCTGGTTGGGGAGAAAGGAAACCTGCTGCCTGAGCTGGCTGCTGCTGGAGGGACATCACCAGGAGGGAGCTACCTGCTCCCAGCCAGCCCAGTGACCCCCTGTCCCTTTTCAAATGGTTTTGCGCTGGCGGCTCCCTCAGAGGAGCCTGGGACTCCTCTGTGCCTCCACCCACTGGTCCAGACCCACCTGGCATAACTCCTCCTCTCTCTCTCTGTGCCTCCTCCCTGCTGTAATTACCCAATATCAGTGCTGGGTCAGTGCCCAGAAGTGTCTGTCTACCCACTGCCCCAGCCCAGGGCAAGCAGCAGGGCTGTGCCCAGGGCTGCCTCACACTCAGCCCCCCAAGGCTTTGCTGACAACTTCCCTCCCTTCCCCCTCCAGCCTGTGACCAGCTCGCTCTGGGGGTCGTTGCAATATTTGGACCTTCCCAAGGCTCCTGCACCAATGCAGTCCAGTCTATCTGCAATGCCCTGGAAGTCCCCCACATACAGCTCCGATGGAAGCACCACCCTTTGGATAACAAGGACACTTTCTATGTCAACCTGTATCCTGATTATGCTTCCCTGAGCCACGCCATCCTGGACCTTGTGCAGTATCTGAAATGGAGGTCAGCCACGGTGGTGTACGACGACAGCACAGGTGGGTAAAGGAGGGGTTAAAGAAGGAATCCTGGAGATTTTCTGGTTTGGGTCTCTTTGGGAACTTTCCCAATGAACCCTCTCAGGAGCCAAATGATGCCGCGTGCAGTGACGGGTTCCCAGGAGTTCTGAATGGTGCTGTGGGAGGCCCTGGGATCTTTCTCAGCATTTCATTCACAAAGCTCTCAGAAAGTGGGGAACTCCTGGCTCCATGAGCTGGCAAAGGGTCATGGGGGGGTTCATTGACATGGGGTGACCATCTCATCCTGGCTCTTTTGGGACTGTGGTGCCCCTCTGCACCAGAAAAGCCCCTGTCTGCAGTGGCCATGGAGGGAGCAGTTCCCAGCTAAAACCAAAAGCAGTTCTGGAAAGTTTGTTGTTTTCTGGATAATTCTGTAACACAGAGCTGGCAAAGTTCTTCATGTAAGGAAATCTGTTGATGGTTAAACAAAGCAAAGCACTGCACAGCACTAGATATAGACCCCCCCCAAAAAACAAAAGCCACATTGGATAGCCTGTCCAACCTAATTTCACTAAACCAAATGGTTTCTTTAGGGGAGGGCTGATGAGAACACAGTTTGACATTCCTGTTTTGCAAATGTGGGTCACAGTATGTTCCCTTCGTGGCATATTCTAATGTGTTTCTTCTACTATGCAGAGGGACACGCTTCTCCCTTTTGCAATAGGCATCTGCTGAAATTCTCCTTGCAACACCAGATTCCAATAATTCCTGCTCAGCTGCATCCACCATGGCTCTTTGCCTTGCACAGGAAACAGGAATGAATTCTGAGGGTAGTAGGAAGTTACAAGTTGTGATTAAGTGACCGTTACGATCTACGCAACTCATAAATCCAAGCGCATAGTCACTTTTTCCTTTTGCTGCTGTGCGTGGTAAATATGCAGATTTTAATTTGTTGTGTAGCTGATTATCATATCCTGTCCTTTCTCAAGGGCACATCTGCTTAAGAAAATTTTTTTGTGATCCCAGAAGTGTCAGAGGTTAGGACCAACCTGCTGTTCTCCCCTTCCTACCTAGTGCAGGGATCCCATCCAGCTCTACTGGCTGCAGCAGTGGCAGGGAAGCACCAGGAAAAGCCATTCTGTCCTAGAAGAGCTGTTCTGGGGTTAATGGTTGACGTGTGACACCTTGGCTTTGATACCCTTTAGCAATGGCCATTTGAGGGTGGGATGGATGGAGGGAGGGAGGGAAGGAGGTCCTGGTCTCATTCCATGGGGAACAGGGGAAGCACTGAGCTGCTGTGGCCCAGCCCGTGGGGAAGGCAGACCTGTAACACTGTGGGTTTGTCTCTATGTGATACCTGAAGGCCTCATACGGCTGCAGGAGCTCATCATGGCCCCGTCCCGCTACAACATCCGCCTGAAGATCCGCCAGCTCCCGCTGGACACCGACGATGCCCGGCCGCTGCTCAAGGAGATGAAGCGGGGCAGGGAATTTCGCATCATCTTCGACTGCAGCCACCTGATGGCAGCTCAGATCCTCAAGCAGGTGAGCGGGGACGAGGGGGAAAGCAAAGTGGCTGCCGTGGAGCCCATGGGTGTGGGGTGGCCCCACACTGGGGTGCAGCTTTCCCTCGGGCCACAATCCACAGCCACACTAAAAGCTACGGCATGCCCATCCTTCAAGGACACCGTTGGATTTCTACAGAAAATGGAGTTTTCACAGAAAAACTGGAAGTACCAAACAGTGGCTGTGGGTAAGAACGAACAAATGGTACAGGAGGAGAAGGGGCGGTGCCGAATGCAGCGCCAGGCCCAGGCTGGTGCTTGACAATTCTGTACCTTTCCCTGCAGCTGCACAGCCCCAGGCTTCTTCCTTGTTCCCGCTTCCTTCTTCTCTCTTCCCTCTTCCCCCTCCATCCAGATTGGTACCTGTGGCTCTCCCAGCCAGGCCCAGCCAGGAGGGACGGCATCCTCTGTCCTTTCCCCAGCACCGTCTGCAATTCTTGGACTTTAAGCCAGATGTCAGTGATTTTCCATTCATTTAGGCTCTGTCCTTTCTTCCTCCACAAGTTCCTCCACTGGCATTCTTGCTGCTCGCCCCAGCTCCTCCTCATTCCCAAGTGCCTTTGGGTTTCAGGGTCAATATGAGGCAGAGGAAAAGGCTCTCACAGAGCTGCTAAAAACCAGCCGGTGGAAGTGTTGCTCCTATCAGCTCAGCACAACACCACCACACAGATTAAATAAATCCCTGAAGGGATGAGAAACTGAGCACAAGGCAAGAGCCTTCTCCTGCAGCCTGCTTGATGCAAAATGAAGGGAAATGCTCAGAGAACTTGGAAAGCCTGGGAGGGATTATTACAGGAAGCAATAGAAGGAGCTCATTGTCTCCTGCCAGTTATTTTCCCGTGCTGGTTGTGTTTGGTGCTGCTCACTTATTACGCAGTTTATTATAGTTTATTGTGCCATCTGCTCAGCTCATCACCACCAGTGCAGAGTGAGGAAGATGGAGGAGAGGGGAGACTAGGGGAGACAAGTCTCTCTAAGTCTTTCTGGCTGGGTTTGTCTGTGTGTCGGGGTTTTTTGACCTGAAGCCATGGATTTCAGCTTAGCAATATACACCATGTATTTTTACTCAGGGAAATACCGTGAAGTATTTTCAGAGTCTGGGAAGTTGCACAAACTCAAACCACTGCCTGACTGGTCTGCATGCCTGGCCACTCTGGTGTGTAACATCGGGCAGGCTCAGAGCAGTGCACCACGACCTGCAGGTCACCTGCATGTGCTGAAGATTAAGAAGCTTAGAAACCTTATCTTTCCCTCACTTTTCTACCTGTAGCAAGAAATGCATGTCTAGAGGTGCCACCTTCATTTGTGAAACAGCTCTTTTCCACTGAAAGTACGAGCTAGGCAAAGCCATCTCCTGGAGGTTGGGAGTCTGCTTCCCTGAGCAGTGGTAGAAGAACAGTGCACAGAACAAATAACGGACTGCAAAAAAAACCCCAAAAAACAAAAAACAACAACAAAAAAACAACAGGGAGAAAGGCCCAGACTTCTTTTTATGCCAGAATCAGTAATATTCATATTTTATTGCTGTTATGTGCCTTTTGTAACATTTTGGTCACTACACCAGTCAGCTCTGCAGACATTTGGCTGGACAGAGTCGAGTCTCTTGGCCCTGCTGCCACCCCTGTGCAGCCTCGTGGATGGCAACAAGGTTCTCACAAGACTTGTGCTAAAATTTCCACTCCTTCACACTGATTTTCGTTGCACATCTTCAGATAACACAGAAGATTTGAGCACCTACAGCCTGTGCTGGCCGAGGCACTTCTGACTGAGCAGTGCACACACCATCATGCCAGTCAGGATCTTGCTCCCCAGGGATTCAAGGTTCCATGCTCCCACAGCACACCTCTGATCATTTGGGCAGGTTTTTTTAACTGGAGTAGTAAATTAGTAATCCATGAGTAACACCACATGAGCTGGCACAACTGTACAGGTAACGCTGTCAAGTACTGCTCTAGCCTGGGTCCCTTGGAGTGACCAGACATCAAACCATCCATTATTTTGCCCTCTTGGAAAGCAAATCATGTAGAAACCTATCAGAGAGTGAGTCCTGCTTGTGAGGCTTTCCCATTCTACCCCAGATTCTTCAGCCTTGCTCAGTTTTGGTGCCTTGTTATCACTGCAGGTCTGTTCCCAGGCTTCCCCGCACTGTCCCAAGCAGCCGCTGTGCTCCGCAGGGCACAGCTGTGCCTGTCAGCTCCTGCTCTCATCCTGGCCACTGCCTGTGGCTTATCCACCTGGAGGATCATTTATTCATTTCCCCACAAACCCAGATGCATCCTGCCCCAGGCTGCCAGTGCTGGGAAGCTGGAGCTTCCTTCTGGCAGTGTGTCTGGGCTCCTCAGCTATGGCCAGAATGATCCAGCTGTAGAACCTGAAGTGGGGTCTCATTATTTGCTCCAGATTGGCTTCCCATCACTAACTGATGCTTCGCATACTGAGGTACCACTCCCTGCTTCAGCTCTTTGAACCAGGGTGTGCAGGAGGGAGGGAGCTACACTGCAGCCCCCTGGATCCACTGACCAGGCAGGGATTGGGGAACAGGATGGTGAATGGCCACAGGGACAGCCCCAGACTTTCTAAAAGCTACTTCCAGAGCAGGAAACCTGGGGTGAAATCACACTCCAGAGTCAAAATATCTAGGCTTGCAATCCACACCCTTTCCTTTTTGCTGTTTTTTTGACATCTCACTTCTTTTCAGACTGTCACTTCCTTCCTCGGAGGTAAATTCCGCCCTAGTAATTTTAGCAAAAAACCAAGGGAAGCAAACATTTCCTGGGGGGACTTGAAGTTGCTTTCCCATCAGTGGGGATTTTAAAGTGCTCTTGCATGTGTTTTCTCCAGAAAACATGCTCACACAGTCAGCATCCCAGCCAAACCCACGGGAGTCTTCCTCTCACCAGCCACCAGCTTCAAGGTGACCTTTCTCATAGACTGAAGTGTTCTCCCCCATGTTGTGTGGGGCCTGGACATGGTCATCCAGCCAAGACCCCTTCAGCCCATGGTTGTTCTCTGAAAGAGCTTCCAGGACAGTCTGCTCTCTCCAGTGCTCAGTTATGCAAATCCCAGCAATCTGCAGAAGGCCTCCTCTGTGCAGGGGCTGGCAGAGAATCTCAAGCTGTGCTGTCCAAGGGCCCTCTGGACCATGATCTCCAAAAGCTGAGGGACGTGGTATTCCCACTCCCCATCCTTGTGCCTACACCTTCACTGACCCACTTCTAAACCAGGCCCTAAGTTAGGATCTGAGTGTTGTGCCCAGGAAGGAGGGAAAGAGGCAGGAGCTCCACGTACTCACTGCACAAATGGGATTGAAGATGGGGATGCAGAGGCTCAGAATTACACGTGTCAGGAATCAAAACCCTTTCAGCTGGCTTCCTGGCCACTACACGGATGTGTAACTATAAGAATAGGCTATTTATGGTCAATCTGCACAGGTTTATGTGAGGCTGCTCATTTAGTACTGGAGAAGGAAAGGTGACCCCCTTTCTCACAGCTGTGCCAACAGAGCCTGTGGCCCTGGAGGATCCTGCGGCCCGGGAGGATCCTGCATTGTCACATGCATCCATGAGCATGGAGAAGTGCCACCGTCCTGGCACACCCAGGGACAACCCGTATCACCCAGAGATGCCACCAGCCCTCATGGCAGCTGGATACTGAGGCTTTGCCACTGTTTCAGAACAGCTTGAGGACCACAGCGCAGCTCAGCTCAGCACTTGAGCACGTGCCTCTTGCTGACAAAGCATGGCTTAACTGCTCCATGAGATCAATCCTCAATCCAGTCCCAGTGCTTCCGGGTCTCTCCTGCCACATTCACCTATGAGCTCTGAGTTTTATGTTGCATGGCTGTTGTTATATTCTTGTATCCACTTTACTAACCTCTTTTCCCTACTCTCCTTAAGGCTATGGCAATGGGGATGATGACAGAATATTACCACTTCATCTTCACCACTCTGGTAAGTATCTGTCTGTGCACACACCTTGTACACTCCTGATGGGGGGTGGAATGTGAGGGGGCAGCTGGAGCGGGAGGGTGGGACTGGTCTGATCCTGGAGTGCACGGCACCATGATGGCGTGGGAAACGCAAGGAAGTGGGAGATCTGGGACCCTACCAGAAGGAGAGAGCAGGGCTGGACTTCGCTGCAGGTCAGGGTCAGAGCCCAGTGACCTTGGACAGGTCACTCCTTTGGAATGCACAGATGTGGGTTCTGGTTTTATTTTCCCTTCCAGTCATTTTGATTTCAGTGCAGCTCCCCACGCACTGACAATGAGCACAGGGAGAGTGCAAGGCTGCAGCCTCCACCCAGGATTTGGTGGGACCCCAATTCAGCAGGAGCTGGGGATGAGCCCCCAGAAACCCCTCTGCAGCCAGGAGCAGCCCTGCTGTGATCCAAGCTTCAGTCCTGAAGGTTTATTTTGCAGGAAGGGAACTCAGCCTGACATTAACTCCCCTCTGTTAAGCATGGGCCAGTTCCTCTCTGACTCTGAGAGGCATTTGGCTTTCCTGGCAGGGTCACTTTTGTCTCCATTTAAGATGCTATTGTCTACTCTACTGTTGAATTTTGTGTGATTTTGAAAATCCAATTTATCTTTTTGCCTTTAGGAAAGAAACAGACTAAACTAACCCTTAAAAACTACAGAATTTATTTTTCAAATGCAAAAGACATTTTAATTACCCCTGCTGCCATTATCTATTCCAGGCAGCTTTAAGCATTTCCCAGATAACCTCCTATTAATCAGCCCCAGCTGAGCCTGGAGTACATTTCATGTGTAGGTACAGCCTGGAGGTGGGAAAAGAGGAATTATAATAAATTAATAGATAAGCAATCACAATTAATGCCACTTTCCTGAAATAACAGTTATATCATGGGAAAGATATTTTAATCTGTCATTCCTTAAGGCAATGTTTTCCTAGCTTGCAATGCCTGTGCTTCAGCTTCCCCAGTACGAGACCCATGGGGTGCTAATGAATTAGTCTATTATGTTATACTGAATGTTTCTAAAAGGTCCCCAGTCAATACTGAGCACAGTGTATCAACACTTGGCATGAAATGCTTCAACATTTTGCTAGGCAGCACGACTACAGTTCACTGACTCCAGCATGAAGAGCCCCATCAGCCTTTTCCACCACAGGAGGAGGACTGGGAGGAGCAGGAGGAGGATCTCTGATGAGCCCTGGTCTCTGTCACGTGCAGATTTTACACCCAAATCCCCTGCAGGGAGAAGCCCAGAACTCCACTTTTCTGGGGCTGTCTCAGCAGTCTGTAAAATGGGGCTTTGCAGACACAGCCAATGCCCCCCTGCCAGATCCCGGGGCAGAGCTGTGGGGACACCTCACCCGCAGGCAGCAACAGGGATGCCCTTCCTGGACACCCACCTTCCCAGCTTCCCACTGAGGACGTGGGATGCACTGAGGATCAGTCCTCAGCATTGCTGCCACCACCGAGGAGCCCGAGCTGGGCGAACTGGGGATGGGGGAGAGCGTCACAGAAACACCGAGAGTAAAATAAAGGGTGGAGGGGAGAATTAATCTGCAGTACAGAAAATAATGAGTGAAAGGGAATGTAGATGAGGTGGAAAATAGAACCAGATGTTTCAATTTGTGGCTGTGCAGGAGCAGAAAATCCAGAAGAAACTGATCTGATGACTCCCATCCACACCTCCCCACATCCTGACACTCAGCTGGTATTCTGAATTATCCTCTGATTCCAGGAGGTGATAAATCAGGCTGCAGCTGAGATTTAAACTGGAACCAAGGGGGGGACGTGATGGGAGGTCGGTTTCTATAGGAACTTGGTGAAAGGAAGGGTCAGTGGGGAGCAGCAGGGCAGGGACAGCACCCAAAATACTGGTGGGATCTGAGAGGTGGCCAGGGCTGGTGGTTTGACAGATGGGCAACAGAGACCATGGGGTCTGGAGCTTGGGGGATGTGATTTGTCATATATGGTCACATTCTGAGGGGGAAATCATCAGCTTTTGCAACCAAAAATTATTTCCTCACAACAGTTTCTGGGATACAAACTGAAATGTCTGATTAAAAATGAATCTTGAAAAAACAGATCCATTCCAGCAGGTCAGGCACAGAACTGCTGTCCCCCCTCACAGCCAGAGACATGAGCACCTGTCTGAAGTCAAACCACTGTTATTTGCCCTTAACTCCCTTAAGTCATTTAAAAGTCAACATTGTGGTCTGGTTTTCCCAATGCCCTTTAACAGAACATGCAGGTTTGCACTTGCAATTTTTCAGGGGAAAAAAAACCAACCCAAAAACCCAAGCCCTGACCTCCATTGTAGGGTGATTAATGATTTGGTCCCTGCTGCACCTGCAGATTTGAGCACTGCATCCATCAGCAGTGAGCTCTGGGGCTGCAGAGGCTGGGGCCAGGCTTATGGAAAAGATCAAACCCCCAAAGCTTATTAAACCAAAACAGCCGTAAGAACCCCCACTCCCTCATGGAGAAGGATGTCTCAGTTGCTGGCAAGTGCTGCTGTTGTTCTGCTTTGCTTAGGGCAGCCTGTGTGGACTTCGCCAGCCCTCCGTGGGCAGATGGGTGCTGTAGCTGGGTGGCCCCACAGTGTAGCTGTGTCCCACCAGCACAGCCCTGTCACACAGCACAGACCAGCCCCAGCACAGCCACAGCCACAGCATCTCATACCATATTGAACCTCTTTTTGATAAGCCCTTGTGATAAGCAGTGAATGCCACATATGCACCCCACGCTCTGCTGCAGAAGACTTGTGGTGTTGCCTTTCCGCCTCCCCACATTTATACTGCCATGAAACACTTCCAGAAGTTGTTCAGGATAAACTGATTAAATATGTCCCATCCAACAATATGTCCCATTAACCAAGGCACCCCTGGCTGCCATCTTGCCTCACTCACCCCCTTGGGTGAGCTGCCTGGCTTTGGGGAGCAGATCAGCTGCCACATGCTCCTGACATGCTGTCTAACCCCAAACTACTCAGACTCGTTCCTGAGCACTGAAGCTGATATTCAGACATGTGGAAAGCCAAGAGCTACACCACAGCAGTGCTGCCCCAGTGCCCCCCAGTGCCCCTCGCTGTCTGCTAAGTGATGCTCGCAGGCTGGCAGCCAGCAGGGCTGAGCACTGCCTGGCTCTGGTTTTTACATCATATAAAGGGCACCCTCATTCATCTGCAGACTGTGTAGGCTGGTCGGAATGTCAAGAAATGCGTCTTAGTTCCTCTTTGATAGTCTGCAAATTGGTGTTTTGCATTCAGAGTGACTCTGTCATCCACAGCACCCTGTGGGCCTCAGCACTCCCAGCAAATCCTCCATGGAAAGGCCCATGGGAGCTTCAGACACAGAAACTCTGCCTTGTCCCCCCTCCCTGGGTTGCAAGTCTCTTTTTTCAGGGTCACAGGCAGTGATTCTGTTTTCTCCCCACAGTCCACTCGCCTCTTTCATGCAGAGACCAAGTTCTTTGGCTCTTTGGTAGGAGTTCCCTTCTGCTGCATGTGGGGGAACCTGCACATACGGCACCCAAATTCCACCAACACCTACAGGCCTCTGCAAGCAGCGACTGACGGCAACAGACAGCACAATCCTCTGAATTCCTGAGGGATATGTCCTCCCTCCCACCTCCTGCAGGCTCTGCTGTCTCACTCCAAACACAGACATGAAGCGATGCAGAAAACTCAAACAAAACAAAGCTAAACAAAATGTTTAAACCGGTTTCTCTCTTTTAAGGATCTTTATGCATTAGACCTAGAACCATATCGCTACTCTGGGGTGAACCTGACCGGCTTCCGGATCCTCAACGTGGAGAACCCGTACGTGTCCTCCATCATTGAGAAGTGGTCCATGGAGCGGCTGCAGTCGGCGCCCAAGGCAGAGCTGGGGCTTCTCGATGGTGTGATGATGGTACGGGCAATTCAAACAGGGCACAGGGGTCTGGGAAGCAGAGCAG
Organism: Coloeus monedula; assembly: GCF_965178545.1. Lineage (NCBI taxonomy): Eukaryota > Metazoa > Chordata > Aves > Passeriformes > Corvidae > Coloeus > Coloeus monedula. The sequence continues at coordinate 3,550,506 of NC_138804.1, read as the reverse complement.
GGTGGTAAGGAGGGCAGGAACAGTCATTAAGGCCTAAATGTTACTTTTATTGGTTCTTGTACCAGTAACACCTCATCCCAGGTATCTGCCCTGAGGTATTTTCTTGCATTCTTTAATAACTCTCCTTCAAAGTCTGGGGTGAAGCCCACGCCCCACTGCTGTGGTAATGCTCCTGCTCAGGCCCAGCTGCCAACAGATTTGCCACCAGACAAGGCAGGTAGCCAGGACCTGTCCCAAAGGGCTCCAGCTGCCCCCGAGAACAGCGCGACACCAGCTCCCTGGGCTGGGAGCACAGCACATGGCCAGGCTGGGCCAGGCACTTTGCCAAGATTGATGCAGGGAGAAAGCGCCAAAGCAATGCCCAAAGATGAGCTGTGCTGCAGCTCTGATGACTCCTTTTAGGGTCTGATGGCAGCTCTGCTCTGCTGAGTTACTGCTCAGAAGGTACAGCACCTGCTCGCCCATCTGTCTTCCCTGCGAGGCTGTCTCCGACCCCCGGAATTGCTGACTGGCTCCCTACTTCCCTCTCCTTTAGATCTGCCAGAACCAGCCCTGCAAAGTGGCAAAGCCTCCCAGACTTTCACCTTGAAATGGCTCCTCAGATTCCTCCTGTTGTTTTAGTTGTTAGAGGAGAGACCCCCATTCTCCTGCAGGCTCCTGCCTCTCCCCAGGCTGCCCACGGCTGAGCCCTCCTGTGCCTACAGCAGCGCTCGGTCCCCGGCACTGCTTCTGCTCCCGGCCCCTCTTTGCTTTCTCAGAGGCATCCTGCCTTGGATTTCTGTTTGCCAGGTGTCTGTCCAGTGGGGCCCTGGACTCAGCTGGGCATTACAGTCTGTAATTCACCATGAAATTGCTTGAACATATCCTTGCCTCCCCTTTCCCCCAGCCCCACACTCACAAACCTGTCCCTGCTGAGGTCCATACCCACCCACGGATGCAGGTGGGGCTCCTGCTCTTCATGCTTGGTTGATGAGGGAAGGGAAGGTCACAGGGATGGCTGCCAATGCTGGAGGATTTTCTCCATGGCTACGTCCTGTTAGATGTTTGCTCAGTTATTTGCTGTATTATTTTGTTTTATTGTGGTTTATTACGCTGCTGCTACACTCGCATCTGTTTTGTGGCTCTGTGAAGCCAGCAAATAATGTATTTTCACTAGGAGGTCTTACCACATCAGAGTGAAAAATAAATCACATTCTCTTGATCCGTGTTTGGAGGTGAGATGGGGCATCTCAAATTGAATCTAAAATCATCACATTATATGGAGAAAAGAAAGTTCTCCCTAGGTCAGATCACTGAAATGCTGGAATATGTCACAAAGCCATGAGGTCCTGATTTTGGTGACAGTTTGGGTCATTTTTTGAAAATTGTGTGCCCACAAACATCTCTGTTTCTTATTTTCCCATGTAAAAAATAGTGTGGAAAATATGTTCTCATATAGTTGTTTTTTTTACACTCAGACAAAACAGACTCAACAAGAAAACTCTGTTACTACCTTCTACATTTAGAAGTCGCTGCCTCCCTCTTTGACACCACAGCAGGAAATGTGCAAGAAACAACCCAAAGAGTTGCTCAGAGACAAATGACACTTCCAGAATCGCTGATTTTAGACAGAACCCCGAGCTTTTGGTCTAAAGAGCCAAGGGATGATCAGCAGGGAACACGGACAGAGAAACCCTGGGGCTGGCAGGGGGTGACACAGAGGGGGTTCCACCTTTTCCTACAACACCCCACAGCCACCAACGCTGTTCCCCTTCCCTTTAGACAGACGCTGCCCTGTTGTACGACGCGGTGCACGTGGTGTCCGTCTGCTACCAGCGCGCGCCGCAGATGACCGTGAACTCCCTGCAGTGCCACCGGCACAAGGCCTGGAGGTTCGGCGCCCGCTTCATGAACTTCATAAAAGAGGTAAAAGCATGATTTTTTGACCATAAGTGCTCCCCAGGAGGAGCAGCACAGCTGGGGGGTGCCAGAGGCAAGTGGTGGAGGCTTGGCAGTTCCAGGGTTAGAAAACACCCTTGCACGGGTGGGTACAACTGGATGGAAGCACAGACATGCACCAGGCTGCCGAGTGCACCCAGAAAGGAAAAATCACGCCTTTGTCCTCAAAATAACACCTGTGCAGCCATGCCAAAACATCCCTGAGGAGCTGAAACCTCCCATGTGTCTCTGAGACTAGCTCTGGCCTCTCCAAGCAGCTGGACCACTCCGTCCAAGGCTGTTCCTTACCTGAGCAACAGCCATTTGTCTTCTATTGAAGCAGTTTTGGGGGTCCACAAAGAGCATTCAGTGCCTCTGAACCCCACGGCTGAGCTGGGGCTGTCCCTGCCCGAGTACCAGGGAATGGCATTGGCCGAGGGAGGGGTTCAGCAGGTGGGGGCCAGGGAGTGAAGGGCCAGCTTCTCTCCCTCTATGATTCCAGGCATTACCATTTCTCTGTTCAGCCCATGGAATTGTTTATTGGCTTAATGCCCCGAGTTGGCTCAGAGCAGGGTATCAGCAGCAGTGCGCACTCCAAGGGAGCACAGCACAGGGACCAGCCCTCCCAATGAGCCCCCAGCATACACCCCTGCACCCACACCTCGGGTTTTGCTCCGTCTGCAAAAAGGAGTCCTTGCCCATGGAAAAATGAAAGCAGAGCTGCAGGGAGACACTGCAAACCCTGCCACAGCCGTATTTGTGACAAACCTCTTATCTGCAAGTCATGGAATTGGCTGCTGTGCTGGTCACTCGACTGGGCCATGTTCAAAGGTTGGGTATGAAATCCCCGAAGTTTTCAAACTGAAGAGTGGAGCATGTTGCTAATTGATACTGTGGTCTGTGCTGCTGTGTCACCTGCTGACCCCAGCAGATCCATCCATGACGTGAGATTGTGCCCACCTGGCACTGCCCGAGCTGCATGGAGCACACAGATCCACAGGAGGAGAACGGGACCGTGGTTTCCATTGCAGACAGAGAATGAACTTTTCTCTCAGTATGCACTGAGGACCAAATCTCTCCCCTCTCTGCCTCTCTCTCCTTTCCCATGCTTTGTTCCCTTCTGCAGAGCACCAGCTGGTTGCCAAAACAGAGTGTACACAATTTGTTTGGTTGGCACCTTTTGCAAATCACCCTGCGCCTCACACTCCAGCCCTGCCTGTTGTTTTCCTCTCTGGCACCGTGTCAGCCCGTTGCAGGGATCAGCTTCCTCCGTGCTGCCACCGGAACGGAGGAATTGCTCTCTCCAAGCTCCGGTAAACTCAGAGCAGCGCGGGGGACGCGCTGTGCCCCGGCCGGGCTCCCGCAGTGCGCGGTGCTCGCAGCGCAGCTGTGCTCGCTCCGGCTGCGCGCCTCAAACACGCCCTGGCTCCCGGGGGCTCCGCGGGCTGCGCGTCCCACAGGCAAACCACCTGCACGCCCAAATGAGCAAACATGAGCCTTCCCAGGACTCCAGGGCGGCGAGGCTGGGAACAGGCTGTCGCTGCTCCTCGGGAATTAATGAGGGAGAGCCAGAGGAGCGTATTTACCGGGAGAAATGCCAGTTATTCCCCCTGAGAATACATTATGCCACCTTGATCACACTGGAGTATTTCAAGCTCTCCCACCCATAAAGGAAACACGTTTCCCCGTGAGCAGCCTGCACGGAGCTGCTCAGGGGAGAGACCCCGAGGCCCAGCTCCCCACTGCTGGGATGTGATTGCTGAGCAGCAAACTGTGGCAGCAGCCTGGCGTTCCTACGGGAGCATCCTCCTCAGGAGGATGCTACAGCACATCCAGCACCGCCCCCAGGCATCGGACACCTCGCTGTCCCACAGCTCCTGCTCTGCTGACACAGAGCACCTGGCACTGGGGGTTCTATCACCTCCTAAATCAGAGACATTCATTCTAGGCGTGCTGCAAAGTGAACAATGGGAAAGAAACAGAATCACAGAGTAATTTTTGTGGAATTGAATTTAGGCATCTTTACCCCAAGCTCCTGCTCCTAGTCCCAGTCAGACCGGGCTGTTAAGGACCTCAATCAGCCAAGCACTGAAAATCTCTGGGAACAGGACGTCCCCAGTCGCAGTGGGCACCTGCCCCATCCTTATGCTGCCAAAAACTGAAGTGAGGCACCAGCAGCATGTGCCCCCAGACTCCTGTGCCTGTTTCCAGACCTCAGACCTTGCTTGCACAGACACGTTCTTGGCCTCTTCTGCTCCACTTTGCATCTGGAAGGACAGAAGGAAGCACTCCCAGCGTTTAAGCTTCCACACACCTTGGAAGCTCCAGCAAGTTCATGCACTAAGGGATTACTTCTGACCGGAGTGTCCCAGTCCCGGCTCCCTGCAGCTGGCGTTTATCAGCACTACAAGGATAAATGCAGCACACAAGGATGCCATGATAAATGCAAGTCGTTTTCTACTGAGTCATCATGTCCTGCAACAGCTGGTGAACACAAAGGTGTGAACAGAAATTGTAGCAAGGACTGCAAGGGAGTTAAGGAAATCTCCAGCTCTGTCTGCGGTCTGAGCAGTGACGGAGGAATTATTAATTAATCAGGCTCTTTAGGGAGAAAGAACCAGCATAAGGACTAATTAAAAGAACATACAGTGGAGGGCAAAAGATTATTTATGATACTAAGTAACAGCCCTGCTACTTTTTCTCCCTTCCACAGGCCCAATGGGAGGGATTAACGGGACGAATCGTCTTTAATAAAACCAGTGGTTTACGGACAGATTTTGATTTGGATATCATCAGTCTCAAAGAAGACGGTCTTGAAAAGGTAAGTAGGGTTTGTCTTATCTGCATGTGGCTAGGATAACGCTGGTGCTCAGCAACAGAGAAATGGCTGGTGTTGTATTGATTCCAGGTTTCTGGGGTTTATATAAAAGGATATTCACTTTGTGGGATTTCTCAGATCCTTTTCCATGCTCAACCATGACTCACTCGCCCTGAAGCCAGTGCGTGGGATTACAGATTGCAGAAGTGCTTGTGGCACTTTCCTGGGATAGTGGAGGCAAAAGAAACTTTCAGAACATCCATTAACCCCTCCCTGCCCTAAACAGGCAGGAATTATGCCTGTCCCACTCCCTCTTGCTGGCCTGGCTCACAAACTCTCAGTTCTTCCCCAAGGAGACCATAGCTCTAGAGATAATCATCTGGTGTCATTTCCCATTATGAAATTGCCCAAGGCTTGGGAATGGCCCCAGTTTATTACAGCCTGGATTTCGCAGGAGGATGCACTGGGTATTTTTTTTATTATCTAAGGGACAATAAGGAAAAAAGAAAAGTGTAGTCTTGCCTGGCTGGCTGAGGGTGTCATGAGGGTGAAGGGCAGGAAGGCTGCAGCCTTGGGCCCTCAAAATTAGTGCAGAACTCCTCTGGGCACAATAAAACCATGCTAATGTGCAAATCTGATCCCAGGTGTGCCTGGGGACTTAATTTCCTTCTCTTCAATTACTTAAAAAAACCAAATATAAAATAAAAAGGCAACATGCACAGCTTCAAAGCCCTTAGAACACAGGTTTCAAGGTAAGATCGGTTGGTGACAGAGCAGCGAGTGGCCGGAACACAGGGAGTTGTGATTTCCAAGAAGTTCTGTGATTCCGACTACTCTGTGAGCAGCTCTGTGTCCCTGTTCTGCTACAGGTGTCTATCACCTGTACAGGAGGAATTTGGCAGGGCAGCAAGGCCCTTTCTAGAGCAGAGTCTGCTTTCCGACAGGTACAAGGTGCCTGTGGCAGCCGGGCACGGTGCTGGGTCTGTGCCTCTGGGCAGGGGGACAGGTTCTGAGCCCGCAGGACACCCGGCTGGCAGCAGGGAGGGATTTCAATTACCTGTGCATGGCCCGAGAGCACAGGCGACTTGTCCAGGGAATTAATCACTCGGCACAGGGAGGCAGCCCCAGGGCTGGAGGCAGCCATGGATCAATCCTCCATTTGGAGGGGACGGATCCTGCACCATGAGGCTCCCGGGACCCACCAGCCTGTGCCCCATCCCCCCTCCTCACCGTTTGTTTTTCCTGGGCTTTGAAATGAATGGCTGCCACACTTCCCCACCGCAGCAGCAGCTTGGTGCCTCAGGTAACACAGCTCAAGGTCACCACAGCCCTCTCCTGCTGAGGAGGTTTTGGTGTCAAATACGGAAAAAAAGAAACCATTTCAAATCAACCCAGTGACCTTCAGTCTCGCTGCGATTGAGAAAGGAGGCAGGACGGGGCTGGGGAAGATGCTGCTGCCTTGCAAGAACTGAGCAGGAGCTGGCCTTTGTAGCCTTATGTTTTTACTAAATATTTTGTTTACAGAGTCTAACCCAAAAATAACAACACGTCTTTTTGAAGTCCAACAGCACCGACACACTGCTGGAGAGCTGTGTTGGTCAGGTAATAGAAAACGTGCCAGCCTTTGATACCATGTGAATCCAAATGTTTAAGCAGAGCTGCAGTATCCCCTGTCAAACCGACACCCCTCAGGTGTGCTGAGCAGAGCTGGCACCAGCTGGAGTTATTGCAGTCCTCTGTCACATCAAGCCCACTGGAAGCTGCCAAACCTCGACACAAACCCCATCAACTTTTGTCTCCAATAATTCAGAGATTTCACAGTTCTCACTATTATTTTTCTGAAAGCTTCGTGTCAGCTCCAGAGGGGTTTTAAAGTATCGATGTCAAATCTCTGTTGAAGCTGGAATTCTGTCAATAGTTAATCTGAACTAACAAAACGCCCAACTACAAACAAATCCCAGCCGGATTGTGCATTATGTATCACAGCTTATGTTTGTTGAGCTTTAGGATTGAACCCCTGATCCTCATACCTCCTGGATGTTCCAGGGATTACAGGAGTATTACCAAATCCTAATTACATATAGTTTGACTATCTGACTCACACAGTTCTCTTAATGTACTTTTTCCTTTTTCTTCCTTTTTTAATATTTTAAACTGATTAATTCAGTCTTAAGTGCCATGCATTTAATTTTCTTAAAGAAAACGTAGCAAGACAGAAGTGATTGGGGCTGCACTGCGTTGGGGCCTCTTGGACTTGGTTTTTTCGCATCCACAGTAATAATAATTTTTGACATTGCAGCTGTTGTGTGATCCAAGGCAGAGTTGGGGGATTGCTTCGGTTTTACCTGAAATATTTAAAACCTTTCACAAAGTTCATGGAAACTCTTCTAGAATTTATGACAATTTTTTTGCCAGGCAGCATTGCTCATTACAAAGTCTCTTTTTGGGGATGCAGTAAAACCAAGTTCTCCCCTTGGACTGCTGAAGAGGCTGAAGAATCTTAAAAACAGCAATAAATAAAAGATGGGAAGTTGCTGGCTCCCCAGTGGATTGAGCTGGCTGCCTTTGGCTTCTCTCCATGTCCCACCTTGCAGTTTGACCCTACAGATGGATTGTTCTGTTCCCATTTCCAGGTGGGGTTTGTTTTTTTCTTGCTGTCAGGCTGGCTCCATGGCCACCCTGCTCCATTTGCTGGCAGCACTCCCATATTCCTCCAGCTTTCCTGACATTTTATCTCACTGTCACAGTCCTTTAGCCACTCCTGCCTTCAAAGTTTGTCCCAAAGCCTCCCCTGCACCGTGGAGATCAGGTTAACAGGCTTAGCCTCGCCCAGATGACTTCCTTAAATAGAGACATGTTTTACCATTTCTGGATCAATAGACTTCTTTAAAGTCTAACAATTTATAAAATTTAACAGCTTGAGAAAACAGAGCGCCTGAAATGGAGCTGGTGTGCCTGTGCCATGCCTGGAAAGGGCTGCTGCCACCAACTCCTCCAGGTTTGCAGCTACGATTGAGACCCCCATTGCAGGGATTTCCCGAAGAGGGGCCCAGGGCCCTCCCAAGAGATGTGTTGGAAACCTTCAGCTGATTTGCCACGGCACAGAGAGCAGGAATGGTCCCTACCAGGGATCTGCAGGGCTGTTAGAGTCATTTTTAGTCCTCCCCACTAAAGCAAATTGGCAGGGAAATAGAAAAGAAAGAGAATGGACTCCGATTTGTGGTTATTTTTCTTTTGTTGTGCTTTATCCTTGCCCAGATTTGACTCTTTAGTGTGGTTTGAGTGTTGCTCTATACAGTGCCTTTGCAAATTGTTCATGCATTCAGCCCCTAAATTCCAGTCCCTGCAGTTTCATCCACTGCAGCAGCACAGGGACTGTGGAACATGTGCCATGGGAGTGACCTGCAGCTGAAGGGTTAATGCAGATTACATGGTAATTCCAGTTTTGCTGCTGTTTACTGCAAACAAAAGAAGGACGTTCCCTTTTCCAGGCCGGTAGGATGCTGGGAGCAAGTGAGGAATGCAAGGTAGGGATTAAGGAATGCAGGTAGGGATTGAGGAGTTCGAGATGGAGGTTCACTGTGTTGGTTTGCTTCATTTCAGGTTGGAGCATGGAGCCCTTCCGATGGTTTGAACATCACGGAAATCTCCAAAGGACGAGGGCCCAACGTCACGGACTCACTGAGCAACAGATCTCTAATTGTCACCACAGTGCTGGTAGGAGACTGCCAGCCTGTCACCGTTCTTCCCCCTCAAACCCCAGGGATATCCAATATCTCTGAAAGCTCACAGCACCCCAGTGCAGATCTGCTGGGAGAGGCCCTGCACATGGGCAGGGCTCATGGCGCACCCAATCCCCATGTCCCTGCACATAGGTGACCTGCAACATCCCTGATGCCACTGCCCCTCAGCAGGCTGCCAGCCCCCACGTGGTGGCCAGCAAGGCTGGCACAGGCCAGTGGGAACCACGGGTGCTGTCCTGGCCAAGCTCCTCCACTTCAGCTGCCCCTGTCCCACTCGGGCGGCTGCCCTGCCCAGGAAGCTGCTGCTCGTCCTGGCTGAGCTCTTCTGCTTCCTCTGCCCAGCCAGGTCCCTGTCCCTTGTCCATCCCTGCATGCTGGAGAGTCCTCCTCTGCCCATCCCTACATGCCAGAGGGCCCATCCCCTGCTGATCCCTGCATGCTGGGGGTCTGTCCCTTGTCGATCGATCCCTGCATGCCAGAGGGCACAGGGGGCTTGCACGTGCTGAGCTCCAGGACAGCCCCATGTCACCGTGCCCCCAGCGCCCGGGCAGGCAGGGCCACAGCAGTGGGCACTCAGCTGGCCAGCACTGCCCACCTCAGGTAAGAGTGTTCTTGGTACCGAAGAGAATACCAAGAGCAACCAGAGCCCCTGGCTCAGCTGTGACACTGTCTGTCTGTCCCCCTCCTGGGCACGTATTTCTGAAGTCCCCAGTCATCATCCCCTGATGCCGTCATCCAGCTCCGCTCCCAAGTGCCACGCTGTATTTTGTTCTCCTGCTCACTCCTGGATCTGACAGCGGGTGTTGGATCTCAGTGAGTTTTTTTGACTAGTTCATGACTGGTGGCATTGGTTCCTGCACGGCTCTTACACAGCACGGGCGTGGCACCGGGAAGCAACAAAACACATCAGCTCTTGGCCAACCTGCCCAAATCTGGACCTGAGTTATGGGCTTGCCTAGGGATATTTTCCGGCCCTTTTGTGTTCCATGTTTTCAGGGAATGTAAAAGGGCCAGCTGGGGATGCATTCCCCAGTCTGGAGCAGTGTGAAGCCTTGTGATGTCCTTCCCTTCCCAAAAGGATGTAACTTGATGTAGTGAGGATTTGTATCATAAAAGGAATGGGACCAAGGTGCCCAGAGGGGAACAGAGGAAGGGAACTCTTGGTCTAGGGCAGGAGAAGGGCTGGAACCAAAGGTCTTGTATCCCTCAGCAAGGGGTTAGCAGGGTGGAAGCAGAACATAAGCCAAAGACAAATGATGCTGCAGCTTTCCATGCAAATCAGCCACTCCTCCTACTGAACTTCCCATCCACCACATGGCATTTTTTCCCATGAAACATTTCCATGGCTGTGGAATTGTCTGGGTCCAGGCCATGGTACCTACCATACCTCAAAGGCCAGGGCATAATGCAAAATGATGGAGCCAGGAGGGCACTGTCAGCCATCTGCCTTTGACAGGCTTTTTTCGAGCAGCATTTCCATCTCATGCTCTGCAAGCACGTACAAATTACATAAGGCACAGGGTGATATCAGTTCCCATTAACTGTGCCACTCCATGGGCCTGCACACGTGCCACAGGGCTTCCACCTTGGAACCACAGCTGTCCTGAATCCCCGTGCCCGTGGAAGGAGGGAATGTGCTCAGACCTGAGTTCTGCAGTAATTGCACTGCATATGCTGGAGTCTAAAACATAAAATACAACCTTAGATGTTATTTGCATTTGCAACACCCCTTTGTAGTTCTGCACTGCTGTAAATGACGAGAGAAGAGCCATAGGAGGAGCCTTTAAAAGAAAAAGCATGAAAGGTTATTTTTTCCCCTTTTGCTCATATTGCAGTGACTTGTTGGAAGAGAAATATTACCCCAGCAGCCAGCGCCGCTCTCCCCAAGCAATATGGGAACTGTGAAGTTATGAAATTGAGGGCACCTTCACTGAGAAATCGATTAGCAAACTGAGAGAGCTTGTGAATTGGATGTCTGGCCATTTTCAGTAATAAATTGTGAAATAGTCCGTGAATAAGTGGTTCACAGAGTTCAGAATTACCCCCTAGGAAATGTTTGAGACCTGGAGATACATTACTGAAGCGAGTGGCGTCCTAATGTTCAGTGCTTCGGCTGTTAAATATGTATGTAATCCCTACAGCGCTTCCCAAAATTAATAGTGCTTTATGGCTGCTCTGGAGCCGGCGTATTTATATCAAGATCCATAGATTCAGCTGATTCACAAACAAAGCACTAATTCCAGAGCAGAAAGCCGAGGAGGCGGCGGGGGAGCACAGGATTGAGCCGAGCTGCACGTGCCAAGTTAAACTCCGTGGGCGTGATGTGATCAGTTGGGCTTTAGAGCTCTGCAAATGGGGCTTCATGTGCTGCCACGTCCCCTCCTGACCCTGCTGCTGGGCCAAAGGAGCAGCTCCTGCCTCTCTGTGGGAGCACAGAACCCCAGGGCAGAGCTGGGAGCTGGCAGGTGGGCAGAAACAAGCACCACCAGCCTCCAGGCTGGCACAGCCCCACGCTGGCCCCCAAGCCACCCCCTCAGAGCACCCCCGGGCAGGGCACCCATGCCCCACCAAACCAGGCAATGTGACAGGGCTCTAATGAGGGCTCCAGACCTGCCCTCCCACCTCTTCAAGCCCCCTGTGCCTGAGCGAAATCACAGAGGGTGTTTGCCAGCACGAAGCGTAGCCCTCCCTCACCCTCCCTCGCTGGCCACCCCATGGCAAGGACAGGCACCCTGCAGACACCCCCAGTTTGAGCCAGGGACTCGCTGTAGGTACCTCACCCTCCTCTTGCCTTCCAGCTCTTGCCTGCTGCCCACCATCTTTCCCATTTCCATCTGTCCTCCACACGTTTTTCCCTCGGGCTCCCCAGTGTTCCTCGTCCTCGGTGGCTGCCCAATCCTGAGAGGCAGCAAAGGACTCTGGCTTCGCTGTGTGAGCTCACCTGCCAGCCCCTGCTCGAGGGGAGGGATCCACAGGTCACTGCATTAGTTCTCTCCCCTGTGCTGGTGCTCAGCTCTGCTCTGGTTCAGACACCCCCAGCTCTCCCAGGGAGCCAGAAGTGCAGCAGGCAGCACAAAGTTTCCCTGGGCAGTAGCAGGGCCCCGTGTCCGTCAGGTAATGCCGGCACAGAGGAGTGCCAGTGACCTGAGTGGAGAGGTTTTGGGGTGGCCCCAGCCATGCATGGCTCCCTGACCCTGAATTTCACCCACCAGCCTCCTTCTCACTGTGGTGAATGGCAGCTACCGGGTGCAGGGCTCGGGGGTGAGTTTATCCTCCCCCTCTTTTACTGTTTCTAACACTTCATTTTCAGAGCATGAAATGGTTATTTTTCTCCCTGAAATCCTACCAAATGGAAAACAGTTGGCTGCTCAGAAGAGACAAAATTAAATTTTGTGGGGTAAACAAGGTTGCTAATTAGCTGATGTGCTGTGCAAAGTTAATTTATTCCCAACATGTCACAGTGCCAGCCCTGCCTGGAGAGCCGGTGCCGGGTGGCTCGGGCTCATCTGCAGAGGTGGCCCTGCCTCCAGCTGACCCTGAATGGGGACTTTTTGCTTTCCCTGTGCAGGAGGAGCCCTTTGTTATGTTCCGTAAGTCTGACACAGCCCTTTTCGGGAATGACCGCTTCGAGGGCTACTGCATCGACCTCCTGAAGGAGCTGGCTGTCATCCTGGGCTTCTCCTACGAGATCCGGCTGGTGGAGGACGGGAAATATGGGGCACAGGATGAGAAGGGGCAGTGGAATGGCATGATCAAGGAGCTCATCGACCACGTGAGTGAGCCCGTGGGTGGCTGCCGAGGGTTATCTGTGCCGGGTTGTGCCCAGGCTGTCCCTGGAGCTGTCCCTGGAGCTGTCCCTGGGCTGGCTCTCTGGGGTGGGACAGGTACCATTTCTCACTGGCTTGGAATACCCACAGCGAGCTCCTGACCCCGCCTGGCTCCTTGTCACACGGGCTGTCAGAAGAATATCCCTGTGTCTGGCTCTTCCAAATATTCATTTGAAATTCCTGAAAACAGCCATTCTCACAGCATAGAAGTGGGCTCTGTGGCTCCAGGCACAGCCTCTCCCTGCCGGATGCTGCCCACAGAGGGACACAGGCTGGCCATGTGGAGAGGGAAGAGGCTGCCCCTGGGCCCGGGGCACACTGGCTGTCCTGGGCTGGCAGCGTGAGCTGCTCTCACCCCCGAGGACAAACATGGGCAAGGGCACAGCACCAATGCAGCCTGGGGACCCCAGCCATGTCCCAGACACAGCCCAGTCCAGAGGAGGTATCCAGACTGTGGGAGCAGGTGTGCACTGGACAGTTTAATTTTTTATTTTTTAGAAAAGCAACTTATTTTCTAAAATCTCCTGGGACATGGAGCTTCCTCTGCCACACAGCAGCTGTGCTTCTCCTTCCACGGCCACTTCCAAAAGCCCATTAAACACCAGGGAACCTGTTGCAGCAGCTTTGCTCCTGCAGCCGCCAAAGCGCCACCGAGTGTGACACTGCCACTCGCGGCCAGAGGTTGCTCAGTCTCCTAATTAGATATCTTGCCTCCAGCACATCCTGTGATCCCAGGGGCCCAGATATGGAGGTGAGGAAAGCTGGTGTTTTTCTGAATATCTGATTCCCAGAGAAGGCCTCTGGAAGAAAAGCTAAGGACAAAAAGAATCACTGCTCTCTGCAGCCCAGGCAACAGCACAGGCAGTGCACAGTGCTCTCCTCCTGAGTATCCTGCTGAAGGGGGGCAGCCCTTGACCACCTCCAGGTCCCGGCTACATTCTGAATCCACAGCCTAAGCAGCAAAGACACAAAAATAATCCCTGTAGAGTTGTGATGCTCTTATCATCCATGGGAGAGGAATGTGTTTGCTGGGTGAGTGAGTCACTGTGGTGTGTGGAGAGTCAAGCAAGGGGCTGCTGAGTGGCTCGGGAGCTGGGCTGGGCTTACAGATCTGCCTTCTCTGCCCTTAATGACATTGGACAAGTTGCTTCTGTGCACTGCTTCCTCCATCTGTAAAGTGCAGATGATAATGATTATGTCCCTTACAGGGACAAAGTGACGCTTAATCAGTTTGCGACAAGTGCTGCAGCCCTCGGCTGGTTCAGCCCAGGGAGCAGGAGAGCAGCAGGGGCAGGCAAGGACAGCCCTGGGGAGCAGGACACCGCCTCATGGGGAAACATACCACCGGCTCTGCAAACCTGCCTTGGTGCTTTTCCTTCTGGAAAACTCCATGCAGCCCAAAATACAGACTTTAGAGCCTCTTACACAACAGCCTTGCAGAGCCAGACAAGTGGCGGTGTCCCAGCGGAAGGCGCTGGTGCTCTGCCGCTCCGAGTGATGTGTGTGACACAGATCGGAACCGACGCGGAGCGGCGGCTGCGCCCCTTGGCAGAGCCCCCCGGGACACGGCTCCTCCGCCCGGCACCCGCTGCTGGGAGCAGCCACCGGAGCTCTCACTGCAGTGCAGGGCTCGCAAGGAGCAAATCCCTCCGAAGGGAGTAGAAGCCAGGCGGCCATTTAGCCCAAACCATGTCACTTCCAGTGTCCTGCAAGACATCACAGGGCTCTCAGGGGGCTTCAGCCATTCCTGAAGCTGTGGTCAGTTAACTGAGATAGACAAGAAGGAGGTTTGGGAAGCAACCTCATTAAATAACACAAAATTCATGGTCAAATCTGCATTGTAGTATTTCTTGGATAACTATTTAAAACGCAAATCAACACACAGCAGCAGGAAAGGGCCAAACCCCCTTCTTGCAAGTTGTGCTCTGAGATGCTGCTCTTCACTCTGTCCTGCATGGCTGGGCATGTGCCTGCAGGGACTGATGACACTGCCCAGGCCCCGCATGAAGCCATTAGTTCCTTTATCTGCATGCCATTGCTTTTTATAGCTGTGTTTATGTAAAGCCTTAAAAAGTGAAATTCCAACCAGATGGGTCCTTCCTCAGCAGCATCTTCACGTGGTGTGGGGAAAGGCACAAGCCATGGACACTCTGCAACAGGCAAGATAAAGCTTATTTCAGGCACAGGAGGAAAAGTGTTAGAGACAGCATTCAAATCGAGTTGTAGTGATGAAAACAGGGGTGCCCATTTCCAGAGTTTGGTATCTGAGCTGGCTTTCCTCTGTGTTCGGTGTCTCCTTCTCATAAACAGATTGGAATTATTCAGGTGGGAGCACAGAGCAGGCAGGATTTTGTGAGGTCCAAATACCCAGGTCAGGATTAATTCACTGCAGAAGGTCAGTGCACTGCTGAAGACCCACTTAGCTCAGGAGGTGGAGCCCCCCGTACTGCTGTGACACAGGTGGGCAGAGCTGCTATGGGCTCCCTGAATGCAGAGCAGGGGGTGCTCCTAGGGTGAAGTGATAGGCTAAAATGCTGATTATTTTTGCTTAGAGGGCCTGGGAACTGTGGAAGTGGCAGATTCTGCATACGGGGAATCAGCCAACTCAGCCTGAGCTGAGGCTGAAATTTGGAGAGGAGGAGATGGGCAAAGCAAGGGGCACCTGTCCCTCACGATGGCCTTCACTGGGCTGGAGATGCACCTCAGAGGAGCTGGGATAGGGTGGCCCAGGTGGGCACATGACAGCAGTGTCTGGGGGACAAAGGTGCTGTCACCAATGGGTAGATCATGGCACCCCAAAGGTAAATCATGTTCCAGGAGAGGTGTTTACAGAGTGAGCTCTCTGGACTTGATGCAGTCACGCATCCTCCCCCTCCCCTCTCTCTGATCCAGACATGCCTGGCCACAGGCAGGGATGCCTCAGGCTATGATCCTTTGTAAAATCCCTGTGTTTCTAGTCTGGCCTTAAGCATAAACAGGAAAAGCAACAGCAATCAGAGCAGCCACAGCATGACCCTGTCCGGCAGGTCCCCCGTAGCAGATCCAGAGACAACAGCCTCATGCAGCTGAATGCAACAGCCCTGCCCCGCTGCCTTTCATCTGCTGCTCATCCTCAGAACAAAAAGTCCCTGTTTTGAGGAGTTCAGTCCATTCCCTGGAGAAGTAGCCTCTCCTCACTACAGTCTACTGCTTATTGTCACCTCTCTGGCCATTCCCGCAGAGGAGCCTTGATTAGAAGGGCCATGAGAGCTGAACTCAGGTATTGAGGGAGGTCTGGGGCACCCAGGTGATACAGAGAAGCTCCTGAGCCCTTTATTCATAACAAACAGGGAACCTGACAACTGCCAAACCTCCTCCTTTCAGCAACAGTGAACTGCTATTGATGTTTATTCATAGAAATTATTACTGATACAAGCAAAGCTCCACTGCACACCGTGGCCCATCCGTTCTGATTTATAAATTCCAGTTGTCTGGCAAAGCAACGCTTGCAAATCTTCCCTATTGTTTGTGGGCAGAATCCCATAAAACCAGCAGAATGAGTTGCTCTGGACATTTTGCACAAACTTGTTCACAAATAAAACTCGTCTTTTGCTGTGACAGTGCACATCAAATTGCCACAATCTGAAACTTCAGGTAGGAATAAAACAGATATGGCAAACACTGGGGTTTCTAATGGAAATCCCTGCCAATGGTAACTGCAGAGGAGCTGTAATATCCATCCTTAGGGACGATTCCTGACAGTTGATTTAACTCTTTCGGAATAAGTGGACATTTATTGACAGTAAATTCTGGCAAAAATACATATTGCACCACATTGCCAGCTCCCCATTAATGCTCCTGCACTGGCGGATGTTTTATCTCAAGTGTCATGAACTGGGGCTTCATTTGGATGTCACTGGGCCAGGAATAGGGAAGAAAATAATTTCATTGGATGAAGTGTCCTCCACCTTTTATTTAGACACTGCAGGACCTCAGTGTTAGGGACCGGATGGAAATAAGGCAGAACAGGTTTTCCTTTTGTGCTCAGATCGTTAATTGGGTGGATTCATAACTGGGCCATACTCGGGGATCCAGGTGAAGGATCTGTATGTTGAGAGCCCCGAGTTCTCTGTGTGCCTCAGCAGGTGTCCCTGCCCTTTGCTGGCTGGTTCACCTGCCAGGAATCCATAGGATGGGGCTTGTCTCTCACAGCAGTTCCATTCTCACCGGGCTCCTCCAGCCTTCACATCCCTCAGGTACAGTTAATGGCAGTTCCAGCTCTGAAGAACTTCCTTAAAGTGAAGATTATAAAAGCCCCAACAGGACCTCACGGCCCTCATTCCTCCTCTTCAGCTCACAGCTAGGTTCTTCCTGCTGACATCTTAATTCACCTCTCATATTGAATAAATCCATTGACAAAAATTATGTCTAAGACTGAGACTGCCAGAGCAGCCGTTAAGAGCTGGAATCAGACAGTTAACACTGACCCTGCTCTCCTTGGGCATCTCTGCTCCCAGTGAGTGCTTCCCTGTCCCTGGGCAGGCACAGGGCTCTCACAGAGCACTCCCACACCTGCCCCAGGAGCAGCCCCTTGTCTCTGAGCCATGAGCTGCAGGAGAGCCCAGGCCCCCTCATCCCCCACCCCCCAGGACACCCGGGGCTGCTCTGCTGCAGGGAAAGGTGCAGGGAGATGCAGGCGTGAGCCCATCAGACCATGGGGCCAGGGAGCAGGAGCAGGGCACAGCAGCCAAGCAACTAAAGTAGGAAGTAGAGATAGGACCCAAGGCAGAAGCCCCAGCGCTGGCAGTGGCAAGAGAGACCGAGCGATGACAGCGTCGATGCCGCCAGGCCTGGGTAACAATTAAATCAGTAAAGCACACACACACTATTTCTGTCTTGCAGGCAACACACACATGATTAGTTTATGTAAATACCTAACGCAGATTGGCAAAATAAGCACAGAGGCAGCTTATTTTCTTGAATAAATATTTATCTTGGTGCTTATGCTGTTGGTGGGCTCTGCCATGACCGGCCACTGCCCGTGGGTTGGCTCTGGCCGAGGTCAGGCGCTGCAGGATTCCCACAGTGACCGTGGTGGCGCAAGAGCTGTCCTGACCCCCAGGCCACATTTCCCTGATAACTGAGAACTTGGAGGTAAGACTTGGCATTTTCTGATGAAAGCCAAATATCTCTGCAGTGAATATGATCATCCCTGTGCTGAACGCCCAGTGAACTCACAGCCGTTCCAGCCAAGTGAAGCGCTGTAACTGGGTGAATGAGGAGATCTGTGGAGATACTTACAGAGATCCAAAGCCTTGGAGGTGCGTTGGAGAAGTGTCTGCATTTGATGTGTAGCTGCCTTGGCAGAATTCATCTTTTTGGCCTCAATTCAGCAGAACACTTAAGAACAGGCACAAGACTTGGAAGATGTGTGAGCTCCAGTAAAACAGAGGTGTAGGCTTAAGTGGTTTTGCTGGACAAGGGTCTTTAAGCCACTGGCACTTGCTCTAATTCCTCATCTCTAATAAAAACCACCTGACTGTGCAACAGCACAAGAGTCAGGGCTGAGTGAAGGAAGCAGCCAGAGTCTGGTAATTGACTGCCCAGTTTGGAATGTCAGAGCATGACAAATCAAAGTTTCACCCTTGGTGGGTTTGATTTAGATCCTCTCTGTCAGCAAACCCTTAATTAGAGGCCACCTTCAGAAAAATCTGCATTGATAAAAAGGATATGGAAGTGCAGCCTTGTGCTGCCTCTAATTGCTCAGGACACACCCCAGCCCAGGCTCCTGAATCCGTGCTCTGTCCTGCCTGCATGTGACATTCCCTGCAAGGACACAGGGCTGGGAGCACAGCACAGGAGCTGCTGGAGTGACACAGTAAAATTTTATTTCTGCGCTAAAAGCAGTTGGATCCCTGGGCATCCATGCAGATTTCTGTCTCTTCATTTTCTGTGGCAAAGCACAAACTCCAGGCCGTTCTTTAGCTCACTGTATCATTCTGTCAGATTTGGCCGAGGATCCTCCAGCCCAGCCATCGCCAGCAAGCTCTGACCACAGAACATTTGCTCCCTCCTTCAGAAAACCCCGTAGCCAAATCCTTCAACATCTTCTTCGCTTTTCCCTGGTGAGTCAGGACACCCACACAGAAGTGATGGAGGAGGGAAAATGCTGCATTTCTTTTGCCATTTCTGCCTTGTGACTGTGGGGAGCACTAAGCCAGAATTTCCAGGTGTGCTGTAAGGTGGTGGAAGCAGCCAAGCTCCAAACCTGCCAGGATGGCCTCAAGGATGCAGAACATCCCCACCTCAGGCTAGACAGCCACCAATGCCCATCCACTTCCAAGCCCCTTCAGCTTCTATCCATGTCACCACAACCACAGCTGGCACAATGGGCTCACTGGGAAAATATTGTTCCCATATTCCACAAGTTTTTACAAATGCCAGTTACTGAAATGGGCTCTTCCTGTACCAGGCTGATGTAAGAATGTATTTCCATTTGGAAAGTGAGAAGGAAAGGAAACCAACCAGGGTGCAGCTGGAGAACCACGTTAGAACAAAAATACATCATTTTTACCCTTGTTATATAATTCCTGAAGGCCTCTGTTCAGGAGCGCTAAGGCTGCACTCGTTGGAGAGGGGGTCCCTTACACACACGCACACACACACGTGTAAATGGACAAAAGCTCATGCAGAGATTCTTCTTAGAGTAAAAGGCCCAGATTCCTCTATTTATAAATATTGCACTGACTTTCATCACAGATTGGCAGCATCAAATGAAACCATTAGTACAACCTTTATCCCCAGCACAGGCCAGGGATCTGCTCTGGTTCCTACAGTGAACCCCCAGTTCTTGCTGGAGCAAAGCATGTTCCAGCCAGTATTGATTTAAAGTTCATGAATAATGACAAATCCACCATATCTCTAGGTAATTATCACTCATGGGTAATTTAGAATTTTAATTTTCAGAACCAGATGTTAAATAAATCTTGCCCAGGCTCCTGGCATGGGGGGAGGCTCTGCTCAACTTCAGAGCTGTAATTTATGTGTCTGCGTTTCCTCGGAAGTTCACAATCCCAAAGAATGATTTGCAAAGCTCAGGCAAGGCGGGTGATATTGAGGAAACCTTGTATGTATTTACTTGTGGCTTTTAAGAACCTGGATGAATGTTTAGTGAGATGAATGAACGCAGCTCTTAACCGACAGAAAGAGGGTGTATGTGGTCACTCGCTGAATTAGCACAGAAATTATTAAATTACAGAAATAATAGAAACAAACACAATTCATAAAAGCTGTCAGGATGAAGAATATGCTCAGCTGAAATTCTTCATGGAGCTCAGACCATTCCAGCAGGGTGGCCTGGGCAGTCCATCATTAAATAGTGCTTCTTCAGAGGGTCTCACCTCCACACCTCCCTCCCTCCCTCCCTCCCTCACTCCCTCCCTCCCTCCCACCCAGCAGGCACCGAGCATTCCTGCCTGAGACTGAGCCTCTCAAGTTCTATCATGAAATGACTGAGGGAAAAGAAATTGAACCTTTTTATCTCATGCTGCCACAGTATGGCTCCCTGCAGCTCCATCCAGAGTAGCCTTCCTCCACACCCTCCTCTCCTCTTGCATCAGCGTGAAAGGCAGGACAACAACAACAACAACAACAACAACAACAAACCACTGCTGCCAGCAGCAGGGTTTACACACAGCCTACTCACTGTTGTAGAGTCTTGTGGTGAGGAGCAAGCACAGCAAGGGTCACTGGCACTTTAGAACATGGTAAAATCTGATTTTTCTGACCGTTTCAGAAGAGCTCATCACATTGGGGCAGAAGCTGCAGAGGCTGTAACGCCTCCATTTGGTTGTGCTGTTTTTACGGTGCACATGGTACCCCCAACATCTGTGTATCACAGCAAATGTGTACCACAAGTGCAACAGGAGGGGGCAACCCCAGGGCTGCGCTTTGGGGCATTTTGGCCTGTTTCAGCTGTGTGAGAGCTGTGGTGTCTCCAAGGGGATGGAAACACCTCAGTTTGTAACTCCTCCTTTCTCCCTGCCTGTGTCCCCTCCCTCTGTGCTGTTTGCAGAAAGCTGACCTGGCCGTGGCTCCTCTCACCATCACTCATGTCCGGGAGAAAGCCATCGATTTCTCCAAGCCCTTCATGACCCTGGGGGTCAGCATCCTGTACCGGAAGCCCAACGGGACCAACCCCAGCGTGTTCTCCTTCCTCAACCCTCTCTCTCCCGACATCTGGATGTACATCCTCCTCGCCTACCTGGGGGTCAGCTGCGTGCTCTTTGTCATAGCCAGGTAAGGGGACGCTGGTCCCTGGTGGGAGCTGCAGCATCAAACCCGTGTCACTGCTGAGATCCCCTCTGGTCCATCACCATGGGCTGGCTGCTCACTTTCACACACTTCCAGTATGAAAGAATTTTAAAATGGACTTAAAATGGACTAGAAATTTTGCAGCCTTTCCATCTCATCAGCACCTCCTGGCATATGAAGGGTAGTTCTCCTGCTCTGTATCATTGTCCATTCGTGCTCCTGTTCGGTCACTGCTCACACCCTTCCCAGTCTCTCCTGGGTCCTGGGCACAGAGCTCCTGTCTCCCACACCATTTTCCACTTCTGTCTCTGATCCCTCCACCAGTAAAGCTCACACAAGCCCTTCCCTATATCAAAAGAATGGAGAAGCCGTTGCTATGGATCAGACAATGTGTCTGTTTACAAAATTAATATGCATCTAATTAGCATGTTTAAATCCTCTACGTTTAAAGGAAGAATTTGCATATATTTGCATGTCTTGTTAATTCCACTGAACCTTTGATGAGACACAGTCCAGGATTGCTCTCAATCCATGATCCCACCTTTTCAAATCAAAACAAAGCACTTGCCCCCTCGTGCAGTCAGCTGCCCTCCATGACCACGCACAGCCCTCGATGGAATATTTTGCATAAACTCCATGTCCAAGAAAGATTCCTCAGCCCACTCTGCAGTTTGATTCATTTCTCATTATTTCCAGTTGAATTTAAACCAGTGGGGATATCAGAACTGCCCCTGCTGCCTTGGTCTGGGGGTCCATGCAGACCCTCTCCCCCAAGGTCTGCTGTGCTCCACGTTCCTGGGAGCATTCAGCCTCCTCCCTCATCCACTGACATTAAAGAGTCAGAGGAAAGATCAGATACAGAACTGGAGCAAGCAGACTCCATTAACCCTGATGGTACAACAAATCTACAATTTTCAGCAGCCCTCAGGTCCAGGGTGGCATTTAGAGCAGATTTCCTGCATTCACTCTGTCATATTCTAATTACACAGAACAGCAGAGTGAGCTGGGCGTGAATGCTGTGAGCACCTGGAATGCTCACATTAGGGGCTTATTTTTTCCACCTCATAATGGCCAGATCCAGCCCAAATTGTCCAGACCCCACTTTCAAAGCATATTAAATGTGCATGGAGAGGCAGGTACGTCTTCTGGTCCCTCCTCTGCACGGAGGCAGAGCTGGACATTGTGTTTTCCTCTCAGAGGACATGGAGGGCTCTCCCTGATCAAGATTCCAGCTGCAATTGCCCTCCTCCCTTGTCTTTGCCACACCTCCTCACCCAAGGGTGTCAGAGATAACCAGGTGCTCTCGGCAGCGAAAGACTCTCCCCTGGAAAAATGGAGCCAAGGTCCATGAAGAGGAAAATCCTGTGATGGCTGATAGAAAGCCCTTGGCTGGCTGTCCCTGTCATCCATGCAGGGCACAGCTGAGTGGGCTCTGCTCCCACAGCGCCGCTGGCTTTAGCAGCACCAGGCACCAGCCTGCTCGTGTGGCCTGCAATGATAATTCAAACACAATTTTACATTTATGAGCTTATTTTTCCCAGCTCTTAATGACCAGATCCCACTTTCAAAGCATGTAAATGTGCAAATTGTATCTGCACATGAAACACTGCAGAAAGGCTGAAGGAAATGCTGGGACAGGCCCTGAGGTGAAGTCCCTCAGACACCACTTTGCACAAAGAGGGATGTCCAGATGCTCTGTCCGAGCACGGCAGTGTCACCTGGCCTTGGCTTTTGGCTGGTGTTGAGGGATGAAAACCTGAAGAACTGGGGCTTTTGTCTCAGGTTTTATTCTGAAATGAGCCTCAGCATCTCCCTGCATCGCATCATAGATGTGATGCAATAGAAAAATTTTTCCCTATCACGCTATTTTTTGGATTAAATTTAACACATAAAATATTGTAATTACAGTTTCTTTTTCATGTTTTGCTCTTGATGTTTCTGCTGTCATCCTATTCTTTAAAGAACACCAAGTATTCGGGATCATTAAAGTTCTGCAGGAATGGTCTTTTAACACATAGAGATAGAAAGCAAGAGATTTCACAGGGAAAATATTTATTGCATTCAGAAGTAATGGAAACAATATCTGCTTTTGACCCCAGCAAGGCCTCTGAAATCCAATTCTCAGAAGAAAACGGCAATCAAAATAGAAAAGCCTTAATTCAGAGACATGAGTCTTCTGAACTAGGCCCCAGAGTCCTCTGCCCATGCCATAACCATAGGTCAATGCCACTTAAAACAGACTCAGGAACTATTTATAGGCAGGCAAAGGATGGGTTTGGTCCATCTTTCTTTTTAATCAGTCTTTCTTCGCTACTGATGGAGCCCCTGCTCCTAAACCCCAGCCCCCGGAGAGCCACCCACACGGGCTGTTCCCAGGGCTCTGGGGGGCTGATGTGTCTGGAGGCTGTGGCACCCAGCTGGCCTGAACTGCCTCCCGTCCTCGGGCTCACACGGTCTCCAAATTACACCAAGCCCCTTCGGCTGCGTGGCAGGGGGGGTGGGTTTAATATTCATCCTAATTGCAGCGAGGACTGGGTCATCCATTGGAAATTTCTCTGGAGATGAAATTTAGACTCAAAAGTATTTTGTGTTAGATCTCTTAAACTTCTTCAAAATGCTTCAATTTCCCTGCCAAAAGGCCGAAAGAGACAGGAGAATGATCCTAGGTTTTGATGAAATATTTCTCAGAGCCCACTGTGCACGTGAGGATGAGGGAAGCCAGCCACGGAGAATCCTGAGTTCCCCCATTGATCTGAGCTCTATGGGGTCAACGAGCTCCTCTCCCTCCTTCCTTCGTTACCTCTTGCTTCCACTAATGGTTTCTCTGCTCAAACACTGGAGGCTGTTGCTGCTTTGCAGGTTTCTGAATATTTCTCTGTCATTTGAGCTGCACCAGTAGGTTTTCACTCAGACCTTGAAGTTCTCCAGTGTGTCATCTCACCAGGCTCATTGATCTTACCCATTCCCTTTCTTTTTCATAGTCTTTCATTGGCAGCCCAAGAAAGTTTTAATCTAATTCCTGAACTCTGGCTTTATCCGACAGAAAGGACTGAGACACCATCCTTTATCCACCTCTGGTGTGGATTTATAGCAAGTTACAAGGAATAAGCAGCATATAAAGAAAGCCAGGTCTGAGTTCAGCCTGGTTCTTGTTTCCTTGCTGATTTGCTCTGATTTAGAGAGCAGAGGAGGGTGAGCAACAAGGACAGCCCAACCATCACCTGCATGAACAAGCAGGAATGTCAGGGTGCAGCTTGAGCAAGACCTGTGGTTCCACACCCCAAACTCAGCCCAGGGAACAGTCCCTGCCTCAGGAAGGTGAGATAACCAGGGAGGAAAGGAGAGCTCATCAGAGTGTACCTTGAAGGTGGAAAACAGAAGCAAAAAGTGGGACAGCTGTGCCCAGGGTAATCTTTTCTAAAGCCACAAGAGCTGTGGGCTGTGCCTTGTCCATCCTCTGTGATGGTTTTCCCCATGGACCCCTCCCATGCTTGGCGCTGCTCTGGTCACATGCCGGGGCCACGGCTCCACATTGGCATATGCCCAGGGCAGGTTTCAGTGCCAGGAGGGACCTGGCAGAGAGCTGGGGCCCTTCTCCAAACACATCCAACTGTCTGAGTGAGGGCACCCCTGGAATTGTGCCACAAACCATCTCCTTGGGTGGTGGCGCATCTGGCAGAGAATTACAGAGGGAAACATCTCCTGATACAGGCTGTGGGCTGGGCTTTGAGAAGGGGCTGTTGTGAATCTCCAGGGATTCCAGAAGGAAGCGGAGATGATAATTAATGCCTGGTTCAAAAGCAATTATACCAATTATGTTTTTAATTTAATCTCTGCAAAATTTGGGACTCTCAGAAAATGTAAATAAACAGCTCTAAAAATATTAACATCTCTCCTGTTGAGCATCCTCCCCAGATCCTGGCTAAACGAGCTCATTCCCGGCAGTGCTTGCCTGCCAATCTTGGGCAGAATTTGCAGAGATATGCCTAGAAAATTCCCTCAGTCTTGCTCAAGAACTACAGGGCTATCCATGGAAATACATCCCCACAGGGAATAAGTTTCTCCCACTACCCGCCACAGGGCCAAGTGACACAGCAATTCACAGCGAACTGTCACCACATTCCAGTGTTCTGCCAGTGCCCTGACTGGGCCAAATTCCTGCTTGTCAGGATAGTGGAAAGTTCTACTTTTCAGTGACCTAAATCCCACCCTGATTCCCGTGCACATTGGTGGGGGAATCTCCTGAAATACCACAGTTTGTCCCTGCTGTTGCTGCAGAATGACTGAGGCTTCTCCCATCAGTCAATCAAAAATACCATTTTCCCCCATGTTTTCAAACTGCTAAATACGAGAGGTAACATGTCTGCACTGCACCCCACCCCATCCCATCCCACCCCATCCCATCCCACCCCTTCCCATCCCATCCCACCCCATCCCATCCCATCCCACCCCATCCCATCCCACCCCATCCCACCCCATCCCACCCCATCCCATCCCATCCCATCCCATCCCCATCCCATCCCATCCCATCCCATCCCATCCCATCCCATCCCATCCCATCCCATCCCATACCATCCCACCCCATCCCACTCTCACGAGCTCTGGGTGCTGTTGTAGGATGCAGTATTGAAGAGATGATCCAAAGTGACCAAAGGCTCTGGAGAACCTGAGACACCTCAGGAGAACTTGGCTTCCCAGGTCTCTCTGCTCTCCAGAATGCAGGACACGAACTTATGGCCATGTGGGTGACTTGGGCTGAATTTGCCTTTTTCCGTATAAAGCTGCTCACCAGAGGGTGGGCAGCCCCTGCACAGCAGCACCAGAGGCATTGAGACTCCTTTTTTCCAGTTCCTTTAGGGTCTTGTCCTGCCACATCCCAACTAACAAACTCTGCTTTCCGTGTGCGCCGCAGGTTCAGCCCATACGAGTGGTACGACGCCCATCCCTGCAACCCGGGCTCGGACATCGTGGAGAACAACTTCACCCTCTTGAACAGCTTCTGGTTCGGGATGGGAGCGCTGATGCAGCAAGGTAGGGCAGCACCCACCTGCTGTTAGGGTTTTTTAAATTTAAAATTTGTTTTGGCTGCAACCTCCTGGTACCTCCTGGCCCCTGCAGTGCTGAGCACACACCCAGCCTGCTCCAAGGAGGTATGTTGCCTTCATCTCCCTCAGCTGCTTCATTCCCCACATCCCAGAGACTCTGTAGATTCCTATTTCTGTTTATTCAAATCATTTGTTCAGTTTCAGGATCTCTGACGTGGCTCTCTCTGTTCTAAATCAACTTTTCCAGCAGACAGGGTGTTTTGCCCTCTGCTCCATCCCCATTTTTCCCCTCCCCTGGTCATTCTGAGCAGTGTGAGACGCCCTGAAGCTCCCCCAGCCCAGGGCAGAGGTGAGGAGCTGCCCTGGGAGCCTCTGCCCAGCAGCCCCTCAGGAGTGCTGTCAGTGGCACTGATGAGCCACCATGACAGGGACCTCAAAAACGGGATATGGATGGGATTACATTCCTGTGTGTGAATGGAATAGAGCAATGGAATGAGTAGAATAAATCTGTTCAGAAGACAGCAGGGGGGGAGCTGGGGAGCAGCTCTGAATAAGGAACAAAATTCAGCTGTGATCTAATTGCAGAAAATCCAGGAATAGAAATAAGTGTAAAATGTCAAACATTTGTCACACTTTAATTTACCGTGTATCACTGGTTATATCCAGAGAGCAAAAGAAGCACAGCCTTGGCACAGTGGCAGGCACAGAGCTCCTGCTCCGAGCTCCACTGCCACCGCTGCCGCCTGTAATAGAGATTCCTCCTGGATCTCAGCTGCCCTCATGGACAGTGACAGTTCCCAGCAAGCTGGTTTAGCAGGATGAATCATCCCTCTTATCAGATGCTGATAAATGAAAAGAGCTATATTCTTTTTAACTCAATTCTGCATCTAAGAAGAAAAATATTTCAAAGCCAGACTGATGTCACAGCATCCGATGCATCAAAGGGCCGGAGATGGAAGAGGGAAAAAACAGGATCTTGAGGAGAACCAAAGCCTATCAATATCCAGGACTTCTCCTCTTCCTGGTGTCTCCTTGCTGCACTCTGAAGGGAGCAAAACTACGCCCCATGCTCCGCTTTGATGCCATGCTGCCTAAAATTGCTTTGCAAAGCCCAATCTTTGTTGCACATTCCAGGCTGATAAATCCTCTGAGCACAGCTGTTTCAAACCCAAAGCTCTTGCCTGGCTTTAAAAGGTGTTTTGGGTGATTACAAAAATAGCACAGCCCATTCAGCCCTTCATGTCTGCTCAATAAAAGTCATTCCAGACCCACTACACCTTTTATGCTGTAACATCTCCTGCTTCTCCACTTCTAACTGGCATTCAAAGCCCTGCACCCTGATAGTTCCTTTCTCTCGCTGTTTGATTTTTTTAAAACCTTGTGTATTTGAACACACTCCCCAGAGTGAGTCTTTTGAAAATAATCTGTTTAAAAGCAAAGCCCTTTTTAAATGGCAGAACAAAACACTTATAAAAGTTCATAAATAGCTTGCTATTTAAATCTCATAAAAGCAGCCCAGTTAATTACTTCAGTTTGGATGTTTCCTGTAAATTGGGCACTGTACCCAAGGTCAGTAATCAAGGGAGAGGGTTTTTCTGCAAATGCTACAAAAACCCCACTGATGTCATCGCATGTAAGATGTCTGGATAATTTGCCTCAAAACCAGTTGGCTTTAATTACATAGCTGGAACAGTTTTGACAGCGAAACCCGATCTCACATACATATATATATATATATATATATATGTATGTATATGAAATGTACATATGGATATATGAAATGGGTCCTTTCCCTCTATTTCCTCTCCCCTCCTTCCCCTCTCCCACCCCAGGCTCCGAGCTGATGCCCAAAGCCCTGTCTACACGGATCATTGGTGGCATATGGTGGTTCTTCACCCTAATTATCATCTCGTCCTACACGGCCAACCTTGCGGCTTTCCTGACGGTGGAGAGGATGGAATCCCCCATCGACTCAGCAGATGACTTGGCAAAGCAGACAAAAATAGAGTATGGAGCAGTGAAGGATGGAGCTACCATGACCTTCTTCAAGGTGAGACCGGGCAGAGGCTTTCTACCTTCCGGGCAGAGATGCAACATGCTGAGGCCATCGGGAGCCAGAACAAAGATCCAAAGACAGACAGCTTCCCAAGCCACCCCTGCTGCTCCTTCCACACAGCTTCTTTCAGTCTCACATCTTACCCACTGAGAGTGTCACTTACCTGAGTCCCAACAAGGCTAAATTCCCCTTTTCTATTGTTAACTGAGCTCACAGTTACAAAATTAAACTGATTTTACAGTTTTGGAGGCTCTACCCAATATTGGCTCAGTCACCCTAAAACGTAGGACATACCAAAGTGTAGCTTGCATTAAAGCCTTACAGAATAATCTTACATTCCCTAAAGCATCTTCCCAATTTCCACATTTGACCCACCCAGCTCCTTCCTTGCCTCTGCCAGCACAGCCCCATGGAGCCCCCAAAGTGATCCAGCCAGCCTTCAGGGACAGAGGAGAGCCCAAATGAAACCCACAGCTGGACAGATGGTGCAAAGTGCCCTTCCTGACCAGTATCTTGTATAGCTGAAATATCTTTTTTGTCCTTCAGGTATTCCTATCAATGTAATCCAGTTTTATTAACCTTTGAGATCCAGGGCAAGGTAACACTACCCGTGCATCACAATCCAATTGCATTAACTTCTTCTATTTAAAGCATAATTAAATTCAGAAGTCAGTCAGATTCCACCGTTGCCTCAAAAACAGAAAGAAACTGAGAGATGTAAAATGACCTTTAAAACCACTACTGGCCTGTAAAAACCCAGCTTAAAAAGAGAGAGAATAAAGGGACAGAAATGAGGGGTGATTAAGGAATTATCACCCTGGCAAGGAAAGAGGCCCCAGGCAGATCCCAGGCTTTGGCTCAGGAATGGGGGCTGGCTCCCCTGCACTTCTGGCTCCTTCCCCCTCCGCCACCCTAATGCAGAAGGACACACATGGGACAAACACAGTTCAGGCTTTACCAAGCAGGTTGTGCCCGCTGCTGCAATATTTGAGTGGGCACGGGGTGATGGCAGCTTGACGAGGCCTTAGCAGTTTAATTGCCAAGACTCATTAAAGGAAATCAATATGCTGGATTTTAATAATAGAGAGAGCATTGTTCCTGTGCAACTTCTCTTGGCTCTGCTCTGGCTGAGAAGCCACTGTCCTCCCTGAATCTGTGTCCTGACTCTGACAGGCAGCAGCAGAGGTTCATAAAGAACCACAGAGGGGTTAGTTTGATCTTTAATGATTCTGGGAATGCCCAGTTGCTGCTGCGGGCCCATTTGCCTCCTGCAGTGGAGCTGGTCCATGCAGTTCTGTCCATGGCACAGCCAGATGCGTGGTGGTATCTTCCAAAGCCATATAAACCTGGAACAGCCAGCAGGGAAAGGCAGGCTATAACTGTGTGCTTTAACTGCGCTTTCCAATATGAATTTTATATGGGAATAAAAGGAAACTATCTCTTTTAACAGTCACCAGGACACAGTATATTTATTGCTTCATATCATTATCCATCAGAATCATACTTCAGGCTTCTAACAGCGTTGGCATGGTTTATTGATGCAGCATATTTTCCTTTTCCTTTTTATTATCATTGTTGTATGGAGATGAATTCTCAGGAATGTCCCTTCTGACAAGTGTTTCCATTACTGGAGCAGTGGGAGCGCCCATGTGGGATGCTCTGTGCACTTGTCCTTCGAGTACAGAGGGACGTGGGAGAGACAGGATTTCTGCCAGCCCCCAGCAAGGTCTTTGTCCTCAACTGGGTAATTCCTGCAGTGGTTTTGGTTCAGCTGCTCTGTCAGTGCCACCTCCATGGGGACACCTGTCACAGCACAGAGCTCCGGGCACCGGGTGTCAGCTGAGGATCCACACTCTCTCAGATGAGTGGCACTGGAGGAACAGCACATGGCTTCCCTCCCCTTCCTCTGCTCTGCTCCAGGGATCACCAGCAGGGACAGCCCACGCCAGCCACAGGTCCTAGAGCACTCCTGGACATCCAGAGCCTGAGCACTCCAGCAGCTCTGAACACGCTGTCACTGCTGGGACAAAAGGCTGATGGCAGCACACAAATGAGGATCTCACCTGCTCCGTGGATTACCTGCTGTACTTGGCCCAGATTGCTGCCTGGCTCCTTGTATGGCTGGTCCCCAAAGTCATTCCCCTCATAGCAGGAACTCGCTCCTGCATCTCTCTGTGTTAAATCAGCTGCAAACTGCACACACCAACCCTGAGCACACCCGGGCCCTGCAGCCTCTGTCAGTGCCCATCACAGTCCATGCTGGATCCCTCCCAGGAATGCAGGAGGAGAGCACCATCCTGGGAGCTGATCTTAGGGAGCAATGGGCAATGGGAGGAAGATGAAGGCAGATGCCTTTCCATGCTGTTCCATGAGACGGTTCCCAAAGCATTGACCAGTTCTACCTCTGTTCAGGCTGCCCAAGAGCTCGTGCAGAGCTCACCAGGGACACTGCAGAAGGTCCCAATGGAACCAAGACACCTCTGGGACAGCTGCACAGCGAGGGATGCTTTTCCCACAAAATTTGGCCCCATGCAGCTGAGCAAACCAGCCATGGCAAATGGGAAGAAGAGAGAGTTTTACGAACCATACGGGCAGATTTGGACTTCATGAAAAGAACTTTTGAGAAGGTGTTTACTCCCTGGCAATGCAGATTGAGTTACAGGAATAAACACAGATCACTCAATTTAGGAACAGCATCTAGAGTTCATTATAACTCGTGCCAGAAATCCTTCCCATCCCACAGAGGATGCTGCCTCTCTGAATGGAAGGCCAGGTCTCACGTGCAATTTGGAGTCTGGGTGTGAGTGTGTGTATGTGTGTACAGATACTCACTCATACAGAAATGTTAAATCCTCAAGGCTAAGTATCTTCAGTTGGTGGAAATCAATTTATTTTTTCATACAGGATGGAATTGAAAATCTTAAGCCTGAAAGTTCCTTTCGTGCCAATTTGGCTGTTAAAAAAGCGTATATGTCTTGGCAAGGTGCCTCATAGGGGCTCCTCTAAACGATTCCATTAATTGATTTGGGTGACTGGCCCTGCAGAACTGCTTATTAAAGGTGGCTTCTGAGCTGTGACTCTGAAGAATGAACTCGGAGGCGTTCTTAGTGTCGCTGTGATCGCTGCGTTCGGAGGGGCTGGCACTCGGCTTTCACACACACATCTCATTTAGCACTAACACGAGGTGATTAAGATGCAGAGCACAGCAGACCAGATTCTGGTGTTATTTATCCTGAACAAATCAAGGAGAAGCTCCACTCACATGTGTCAGAGGGAGAGATGTGAGCAGGAATGAGACTCGACCCTCCCGTGTGAGCCATGGCTGCAGCACCAGCCCTTGATAATTAGTAATATCTCCATCATTCCTAACGTCCCGGAGCTCCTGACACAAGATCTTCTGTGCCAGGAAGAAGCCAGTGTCAGATCATTTATCTTAATGCTTCAGAGCACCCAAGCAGTCCCTCCTCATCTGCCTTTGGCAGCAAAGTTGTCACTGAAGGGGACCTGGAGACCCTCTAGAAAATGTGGGGGCACAGGAGGGTCTCTTTACCCACAACAAACTGAGATATGCTTCTTTTAAGAAGCCCATAAAAGCAAATGGGGAATGTCTCAAGAAGAAATTAGCATCCAGCTACAGCACAGCAAATACCAGATCAGACCAGTAACTAACCCCAGCAAGGATCTTTTAAGGTAAACAGCAGTAAAAGCAGGAGTCCAGCAAAATCAAATGCACACACAAATAAAGAAGACAGAAAAAAAATCAGCAAAATAAACACAATTTAAGGCATTCTTTATTACTAAATTACGACTAAGATTGTTTTGCTTTTTTCCATGGTACAGTCCTGGCTGACAACATCCAAATTCCCATCGATAAGCAACGCCTTTGCAGTGTGACCCAAGTATTTGAGAGGAGGACACAGAGAAATGAACTTTTCCCTCAACTATAGAACATGTTCTTTGGCTTAACTGAGTGTGAGCTGGAGCAGGGACGTTCCTGCCCTTGCTGTTCCTGCGATTTGGGATAGATGACTGACATCACTCTCACAATGACTGACAGCTGCTTCCAGGTTTTTAGCAAACTATCAGCCTGTGAGGGCTGTGCTGGAAATTCCAGCTGGGGAATTTTCCCTTGGAAAAGCAGTGTTCTTATTAGGTTTTAGAGCCTGAGATTGCCCTGACCAGGGCTGTGTGTGAGCTGCACCAATGGCCTGACCTCCCTCCTGGAGGGACCCCCCCACCTCATCTTCCCTGCCAGGATCTTGGCCCTGTGCCCGGATCTCTGTTCCAGCTGTTCATTAGGCACAAATGAGCAGTGACCAGCAGCTCCATTCTCGTGGCCAGCCCTTACCCAGGTGTGCCCCAGCTGGAGGAGTGCTCGACCCCTGGCACGGCCGGAGCTGGGCTCAAAGGAGCACAGCCAGCACTGAGAAATCTGGACTCTTCCTGGCATCCCAAACACAATTAAATCCTTTCAAGCTGGTCAGGAGCAGTGATTTAAGAGAAGAAGAGAAAAGTGGTTTTTCTCTTCCAGGGAACCCTGTCTCATGTAATTTCAGTCGCCTGAAGAGGTCCAGTGCCTCATGCAAGTCCCATTTGCTTCACTAAATGCAGCCTATTGATTTTTTGCCAGTTTATTTTGCTCTGTGCTCTAAACTGGGAGAACACTGATGTTAAAAGCTCTGTGTCAACACCCAGGGAGCATTAAATGCAGAATGAGAAGAAGAGAGAGGGACAGCCAAGGAACCAAGAGGCCTCTGATGTGAACTATATAAATGTTAAACAAGTCCTTATCAGCCAGCCGAGCACACGATTCATTTCAATTACCCATTGTAATGTACAGATATTTAATAATCCTTTTGGAGGCTACATTTCTTGCTGCTCTTTGAGGTTTGATAGATGCCACAAATCTACCTTACAGGCACTGGTCCAGATTTTCAAGCGAGGGAGATTATCCTGCCTCTTGAATGAAGTTTGCTCCGGCACATCCACTGTTGTGCATTCATCAAGTGGATTATAACAAGCATGAGCTTTAATGGAGAAGAAATGAATCCCTGGGTATTTCAGTCAGGAGAAGGGGCCCACAGGGTTAAAGGCAGAGAGACAGCCTTTGTTTGAACAGCACTGTACTACCCAGCTCTGGGGTGATGAGCTTTTGTTTAACTTTTGCTAAACACGCTGGAATAAAGGAGGTGGATGGGCAAAGCATTTGGAATACGAAGCATTACAAGGGACTTTTAGCTACCTCACCTTTATTTATTATGGTTTTATCAGAAGAACCTATGCTGGCACATTTTGGGTGATACTGAAGAAATGGGGGGGAGCTGTGGCAGCAGCAGTTGGGCTGGGCTGGGGCTCCATCTCCTGCTTTCTCATGGAAGGACAGAGACCGGTAGAGAGATAAACGACGGCTGAAGTCACAGCTCTGCAGCAGCGATTCCCCGTGCAGCGGCTGCTGAGCGGCCGCCCTTATTCCAGGCAAAGCACAGGGACTTATCAGCTCTCTGACTTATCAGCCAGCTCCAGGCTCGCTGAGGAGCACAGTGGAGGAGGAGGTTTGGCTGACTAAGCTGCCTCTTATGAAATAAGAAGGCAAAAAGAGATCTAGGAAAAACAAGAAATTGGGCAGAAAAGAAGAACGGTGCATAAAGGAGCCGGCAGCGGTGGAAACACAAGCCTCAATATCCAAGTGCTGTTCCAGAGCCCACTGGAGGAACAGGGCTGGTCTGAGGCAGAAGCACTGACCCACAGGAGCACTGGGACCAGAGAAGGGGCAAGAGGACACTGCCCTGCCTGTTTGGGGAATCCTCCTAAACTAAAGCCAGTTCTGACCAGCAGTCTGGGATAGCGGAAGGTGTCCCTGCCCATGGCAGGAGGTGGAACTGGATGAGCTTTAAGGTCTGTCCCAACCCAAACCATTCTGGGACTCTGTGATTCTGTGACTTTTGTGATAACTGACAGAGACAACTCAGAAGGTGCTCGTAGATAAATGGTACATTTCAAATGTTGTGGCAAGATGTAAAATAACCATATTTCTTCTCACTCAACACATTTTTCTAGAAGAAAAAAAACATTCACATGAATAGCAAGCTAGGAAACATACTCCTTCCTTTGCAACAGAATGTCTGCTGATAGTGAAAGAATATCCATGTTTATTTTTAGCCATAAGACAATCTTCTTGAATATCTCTGTGCTTCTGTTTACATGGATGCGTTAAATCTGTTTGGCAGTTGCACATATCTCAGAGGAGACATGTTTCCTTGCCATGCTTGAGGAAAGACAAAAATATCATAGAGTGTAGAGAAAACCACGTCCTCCAAAACCCTCCCTGTTCTCGCTGCATGCAGAAACATTACAGGGTAAACAAATCCTGGTTAGGAAATGAACACATTTAAGCAGATCTAACAATGGCCTGTGAGACAAGGGGGCCTGCAGGGCATTGGGCAGGGTCTCAGTTCCACCTCAGGACCAGAAGCACATGCACAGTGGGATGTTTGCTGCAACCTATGTCTCACTTTATGGCAACATAAATCCAAACAATGTTGGACAGTGAAGGAAAAGAGGTATTTAAGACAAAGTCAAATTTATGGTTGCTCCATTGTGTGATCTGTTCTCAACTGTTGTTATTATTTACTGAAAAGATACCAGCTTTCAGCAAATGGATATTCATTCTTATTTTGGGGCTGGGGCATATCATTTTTCCAGAAATCCAAAATTTCCACCTTTGAAAAAATGTGGGCTTTCATGAGCAGCAAACCCACGGCACTGGTTAAAAACAACGAGGAGGGGATCCAGCGAACCCTGACGGCCGATTACGCGCTGCTGATGGAGTCCACCACCATCGAGTACATCACCCAGAGGAACTGCAACCTCACCCAGATCGGGGGGCTCATTGACACCAAAGGCTATGGGATTGGGACACCCATGGGTAAGTGACAGCTCTGCAGGTACCCCGAGGGGGGCCAGTTACCGCAAACACAACAGGGGTGATTAAGATAATCCACTCCCAGTAGCAAAATTCCAAATACCAGACTTTACACTGTGTGCCTGCTGAAGAGAGGTCTGAACTGCTCTGCTTAACACAGGCACCTTCCCTACTTGGTGGGATTTTAGTCCCACTTTCCCTCTGTGTATAATGGTGTTCCCATCCCCAGGGTCACCGTACAGGGACAAGATCACCATTGCCATCCTGCAGCTCCAGGAGGAGGACAAGCTCCACGTCATGAAGGAGAAGTGGTGGCGGGGGAACGGCTGCCCTGAGGATGAGAACAAGGAGGCCAGTGCTCTGGGCATCCAGAACATCGGAGGGATCTTCATCGTCCTGGCAGCCGGCCTGGTGCTGTCTGTTTTCGTGGCCATGGTGGAGTTCATCTACAAGCTGCGCAAAACGGCCGAGCGTGAGCAGGTACTGATTCCCTCTGATTCCCTCAGCCCCCTTAGCCCAGCATGCTGACCCCAGAGACAGGCAGGGAGGGGGCAGAGGGATCCAGCCTGGCACCCCTAAAACACCATCCCCAGGGGCTCACTGGTCTGTCCCTCTGACAGCCTCCACTCGGGGGAAAGGCATGTCTGCTCTGATTAGGGTCATCTGCTGCTGCAGCAGCCAGACCAGGACACGTTTGTAGGGTAGTTTAGAGCAAGCTGACAAATAAATCATTAAAATATAGGCAGAAGTCCCTAGGAGGGGCCTTTCTCAGCTGTTACATCCACTTGAAATCACCTTGCACCTTCCAGGTGTGACTATACATGCCTTCTCCCCACTCCCATTCAAAGAGCAATGAGTCAGGGCCCACCAGGAAGCCTCACACTGTCTTACCAACTCTTTGCCACACTCTCAGACGCAGCCCATCAGTGGCTGATCTGTTCAGGAAACAACAGAACTGCTTTTATGCTCTTCCTCTTCCGTGGGTGTCCCGATGCAGTAAGTGGAACGTGCATTTGTGTGCATGACCAGAAATCAAAGCGATCTGCCCTCACGGTGGACTAGATAGAGAAAGGAGAGCTGCCCAGTAGCAGGAGGGTCAGACCCGGCCCCGCCTCCCCGCAGGGATCACACAGAGCCAGAGCTCCAGCAGCCGCCTGCAGCTCTGCCCTTGTGCAGGATTTAGCCTGTCAAAGGTACAGCCCTTGCCAAGGTGCTCACGCAGCCCCGCGGTCCCGCAGAGCTCAGCCAATGCCTGAAACAGCCCCAAACCTCGTGCTCACCCTCTGCTGAGCCCTTCCAGCCCCCCTGCCCGCAGAGGGGGAGCAGAACATTGCAGCAGTAACGGAGCGCTTTGTCCCCGCTGTCCCCAGCGCTCCTTCTGCAGCGCCGTGGCCGACGAGATCCGGCTGTCGCTCACCTGCCAGCGCCGGGTCAAGCACAAGCCCCAGCCCCCCGTGATGGTGAAGACGGACGCGGTGATCAACATGCACACCTTCAACGACCGACGGCTGCCCGGCAAGGACAACATGACATGCAACACCGGATTGGCACCTGTGTTTCCCTAGGGAATGGGAGTGGGGGGGTGGGAGGGAAGGAATTGTGGCAGACAAGGCTGGATGCACCCTTAACTAGGGAAGAATGGATTAAAAAACAAGAAAAAAAAAAAAGAAAAAGAAAAGAAAAAAAAGCCTGGTTTGTTCATTTCAAGAACAAGGCCTTTGCAACCCAGCTGCATCCATCACCGCAGAGGAGCCAGAACTTCCAAGCACGGACAGTAACATGGGTCTTGGGGCTTTTTGCGCTGGTTTTGTTACTTTTCATTCCTTTTTTTTAATGCTTCGATCCTCCAGGCCTCATGGAGTCCAACCACCACCCAGGAGTCTGATGTTTACACACTGAAAACACGCGGAGGTGAAGCAGAATTGAGCCAACCCTGAGTGGGTGAGGAGGAGCCCCGAGCATGGCTCCATCAGCACGGCAATAAACAGGAACACTCGGTCAGGTGTGAGCACCTGATCCACACCGACACACAGAGCACATTTTGGATACACTGTCCGGGAAAGGAAGAGGCATCTGGGAAGCACTGGGATGGTCGAGGCTGTGCCTGCCCTCAAAGCAGCTCGCGGTGGCCCCTCACCTCGCGGCTGTGCTGGCCGCAGCCATCCGGAGTGGGATGTCCACCTGGGAACATGGTGGCAGAAGGTGACACACGTTCCTCAGCAGATCCAGGGCAGCCGACTGGGAAGGGGGGAGTGAGCCTGAATGGACCCAAGTTCCGGGCCAGGGAGGGCACAGCGTGGCATGCCCAGGACCTTCTGCACCTCCGAGTGACACCACTCACACTCCCCATGCCAAGCTCCAGCCCAAGCCCAGGGGGACACCATGATCTCCAGGTCCTCAGCTCCGTCTCTGCTCTTTCAGCAAAGCTCAGTCTCTCCTGCAGAGAAGCATGGGAAGCAACCAGGTCCATGGGCTCCAGCAGCAGCAGGAGCAGAGCTGCTTCCAAGAGCCAAAACTACCGATTTCCATGAAATTCAGCACCACTGAAATGTAACTCAAGACTGGGAGGGGACTGTGGGCCTGGTTTAGAACTGAGTGCTGTCCATTGCATCAAGGACCTGAAAGATGAATCTCAGCCTGCGGGGCCAGGGCTGGCCTGGGAGGAGCAGAGCTGCCAGAGCCAAGCCTGGGGTCCCTCCTGCTCTGACCACGAACTGCCATCCCTCAGGCAGCCTGTCCATGGGATTTCAGCAAACACACACTAAAATGTTTTTAGGAAATCCTCCATGAATTGTGTTCTTATTTTCAGGTTGCTTAACCCAGAAGGTTGGTCCTGCAGATGAATTTAGGCAGAATTACCAAAGACCCCTCTGCTGACCTAAGGTAACACTCGAGTAGCGTCCCTCAGCTCCATCCCTGCCAGGGGACCCGCAGGCAGCCAGTGGGACACTGTGGATTCATTCACAAAATTAAACAAATGGAAGTTCCTCTGCCCACTGTAACCCAGAGTGTCACACGTGATGCAAAGGTGCTTAAAAGCTCTGATTTAAACACTGGTGGTGTAGAAAACAGCAGCGCCCTTCCTCTGCAGGGGTAAGAGGGACAGTGACCTGCTGCAGGACCCCAGCTGTGCCCACCTGTGTGGAAGGCAGGCGGGGCAGGGATGGAGCAGCCAGTGCCCAAGCTCTGCACCCAGAGCCTTGCTCTGTGCCATGGCTGCAGCGGGTGCTGTGGCCACTGCAGGAAGCGGCCGCTGAACTGACCCCGTTTGCCCTCCCAGGCAGCACGGCCATTCTGGAAAGTTTCTCCTCGCCCCAAGGAACAAACCCATCTGTAGCTGATTTTGGATTTTTCCCCACCTGTTCCTCTCCGTGCTCAGTCAGGAAGGTTGTCTCGAGCTGAGCAGAATTAGTAAATTAGCTCGAGGGGGAAGAGCTGCTCCCCCACCTCATCATGGAACACAGTTTGTCCCTATTTTGCTTTTCCATGATGTAAAGAAACAACAGAGTGACTCCAAACAAAACCAGGTGATTTGTCATACTTTGACTCAAGTAAAGATATGCAAAGAATTTACATTCATTTCCACCTTTTCACAAAAACCATGAAAAATTAGGGGTGAAAGCTGCCAATGCAATGGGTATCAGATTCTTAATAGTTTGCTGCCCAAGTACCTTGAGCAGAGGACAGACTGAAGTGTGGGGCAGCTTCCAAAAGCTAATGACATGCTTTCTGTACTCCTCTGCAAATTGTTAGGCTTGTCAGAGTAGTAGATTTTACATTTTCCTTGTGAATTTCTAAGCTCTAAAAAAAAGCAGAGATGAAAACAAAACCTGAAACTGGCTTTAAATGTCCAGAGAGTAAAATACCACAGAAATCAGCATTTGTTTTGCTTCTTCGCAGATTTTTAAAAAATAAATACTGTTAATACCACAAACCCCATTTATTTATTGACACCAGCCTGATTTGATTTTACTCACAAATGTGACAGGTGAGCATCTGGAATTACTGGTGTACTGCCAGCCAGATCAAACCCTGCAGATGAACCCTTTCCTTCCGTCCCTACACCCCTAAATCAGCCACGAACTGCAGCCAAATTCCTGCATCTACATTATGGCTTTGTGTTGAAGTTTTGATCCTTGAAACACTTGACATTCGATAAGGGAACATTCTGCAGCACCCAAAACAATGCAGAGGAGCTGCTGGGACCCCAGCCCGGCACAGACCCTTCCCCCTGGCCCCCGCTCACTGTGACCTGAGGGGACGTGGACGATCTCAGCCCTCAGCCTTCCTGCGGGACCCGGGGGCAGCTCACCCAGGAGAGCTCCCGGAGCCTCTCCTGTGCCTCCGTGTGTGCTCCTGGTCCTGGAGCCCAAAGCCATGTGTGTTCATCCCAGAGGAGGAGCAGCGAGCCCCATGCCTCACAACCATGTGCTGGGAGAATTGGGAAGGGACAGACCCCATGACAAAGCCTCGAAGCCTTCTGTGAGCGTCCGTGACCTGGTTGGGACTAGCGACAACTCACGTCTGAAATCATCTGACTTCCAACGCTGTTTAACTTGGTTCCTTTCTTCACTTAGGCAGAGGGACTGGAAAACTGAGGAGGAAATACAGAAAAAGCAGGTTTGGGTTATTAAATTGTATCTAAACTGTTGTCACCTTGGCTCACCGTCCCCTTATCACTTGCTTTTTCCCTTCAACTCTCCTGTGAGACAGAGCAGGGACATCCAGCAGCTTCCCTGGGGTGGATTTTCTGTTTGGAGTCAACCAACAGCATGTGTCAGGTCTGATATTGAGGGGACAAACCCACAGAGAGACAGAATATGCAAAGAGGAACCAGCTCCAGCTCTGGGCACCCACTGCTCCACCTCGGTGGCAGCTGCTGGGAGCAGGATTCAGCCGGGTGCTGGCACAGAGGCTCTCTGGGGGGGGTCACAGCAAAGGGACATCGTGGATCCTGGTGGCTTCACCCAGTGTTTACCCCAGCACCCAGTGACCGTGGGGCACGACAGTCCACAGAGTGCTCGGGGCTGGCAGGGCAGGAGAATTCCCAGGCATTGGCATCACGAGCCCTCTGCTCTGTACCTTACTTTGACATGTTTCTCAAAAAAAGAAAAAGACAAAAAAAAAAAAAAAAAAGAACAAACAACAAAACAGAAAAGAGTGGGAAAAAGGAAAAAATAGTCTCCGTGACATTCAGGGGATTTTCCTTTGTGGACATGCAGAATTTCTATGAATATAGTTTTTTGTAAACATTTTGTAACAATTTTGGTTTCATAGTAACTGTGTTACTTGCTGATCATTCTAGGCTGATGTAAATACAATTTCCAAAAAATAAAAAAAAAAAAAGAAAAAGTTCTGATTATTTTCCTTTTTAAGACACTGTGATATATCAAAGTGCACAGTTTGCTGTATGAAGTAATATGGTTTTAAATTTTAAATAAATAATTTCTAGAAAATAATGACGTTTATGCCTGTTTATACTCAACATCTTCCCTTTTGCTTAGATTCTATCCTAAACTCTCATTGTTTAATGACATCCCAGCTTTTTCAGTCACAAAGCTGGTGATGATAAAACCAGTTCCCAATTGAACCCAAACACCTGGGAATTGCTGCTGGTGCTGCTCACCAAGGGGGTTGTGGCACGTTTGGGGTGGTGGTGATGGTCTCAAGCACAACACATAGAGGGGAAGGGGAGGTAGAATTTTGGCCAGAGAGATGGAAGAGACAATGAGGCTCAGACAGTGCAGCTCTCCTTGCCCTCACACACCTCCCACGGTTTGATATCAGACAGGTAATTAAGCCTGGATATTCCATGAAGAGCTATCCACAGGAGCTCTCTCCCACCGTGGTTTGCCTGGAGGCTTCCTGAGCTTTTCATCACAGAGAGGTGCCGGAGCCTGAGAGCCCCGACAAGGCCATCGGGTTCATAAAAGCTCTGTTTGCCTCTTCCCTTCCATGTAAGTCAAGAATCTTATTAGCCCGATAAAAGCTGAGAGCACCCTAAAGGCCAGCGTTTATTAGTCTGAAATCTTTATGACTCTGCTTTATTATATCAAGGCAGGGAGTTCTGCAGTTTCTGGGATGGGAGCAGTGAGTGTGGTCGGAGCTGTGCCCTTCCAGCAGCGATAAAACAAACCCCAAAAGTGGAGGCAGAGCCCCAGGGGTGGCTCTGGGCTTCAGTGGCACAGCCCACCCTGCACATTGAGAAATAAAGAAAATTCCTTCCCATTTTAATTATTTTTAAGGATCACCCTCAAAAGTCTTTCACATCTCTATTCACTTGAGCCCCCAGAAAACCAAAGCTTTGACGCTGGCGCCAAGGGGGGATCGGCAGAGCTGAGCCCAGCCTCACTTTTATGCTCTGAACCCTGATCAATATGCAGAGAACATGGCAAAAAGAAAAAGGAAAAAAGGCAAAAGCAACGGATGCCTTTGCAAAGCTGCTTCTGCATCACTTAGCATGAGAGACCTTCTCTGGGAACAAAATCCCTTCCCACGTGCCAAGGGAACGGCCGCTCCCAGCTGCTGAGGACAGCAGGGGCAGGATGGGGCAGCGCCGGCTGACCCTGCATGACAAACCTCCGGCTGCGCCAGGAATGCCAGGAATTGTCAACATAAATCGTTATCAGCAATAACGCGAGGCAGCAATTAACCTTGTCAGTCAGCAGCTCACCCTTTACTGACTGTGACCCACCGCCTCTAAGCTGCCAATCACCTCCGAATGAATAATGAATGAGACAACAGATTTCACTCATAAAACAGCAGTTTGGTTCCCTTTGAGCACCAATTAATCCCTCTGGGCAAAATATGGAGAAAATCAGGAAATGGTGAGAGGCATCTTCCCACCCTCCCACCTCCCAATCCCAGCCAGGCACCTTCAGACATTTTAGATTTTCAGCTCAGCAGAGAACAATTTTTAACCCGGATTTCATCCAGCAAAATCGCATTTCAAAGCAGTAATTGTACATCTGCAAGTAGGTGCTCTCCTGACCCTGGATGCCCTGTGCCCTCTCGCAGGGACAGGCAGCTGACACTGGCCACCATGCCCACGAAGTCTTGCTCTCTACGAACACCAACTCTTTCCTTCTCCCCAAAACAAACCAGACAAAGTCTCTGCCACTTGGGGAGGACTCAGGCAAGTTTGGACCTGAATGTTTTCACAGGTAAAATACACCTGATTTCCTTAATGAAAATTTGGGGATGGAACAGAGGGAATGATGGCAGCAGGAAATCCTTTATCTCCTCTGGTGCCTGCCAGAGTGGGTTGGGCAGGACAGTCCCTGCACGGTACAAGAACTGTGTTTGCAACACTAAGACAGGGTCCAAAGAACCATGGAAACAGGGAGCAGCACCTGCATGTAATAACTTTCCATTTAATAACACTGTTGTCTGTCCGGCATCAGGAGCCTTTCAGGATATTCCTGAGATTTCCACAAGTGGCATTATCTCGTCCCAACCCAGCTTACTGAGCATGACAGGTTGATCCCAGTTCATGCCACCTGCATCTCCAGCTCCACAAATGAGAAATTGAAGTGACTTGCAGCACAACCAGGAGCTGGGGAGCCTCCTCCAGAGACGCCTCCATTATTCCCCTTTCCAGGGGGAACAGAATGGGAACAGGGTCAGCTGAGGCCTGCAGAACCAGGGGGTGATGCCAGTGAGAAGTGGAGCCCAACAGAAAGGTGAATAGCACAAAAAGAAACCTGCCCTGAGCCTCCAGACACACAGCCTGGATGCAAACTGGATTGTGACATTTGGAAGAATTTGGTGACATTCCCCTTCAAGAATTTCTGTGCAACTTCTGCATCTGATGTTTTCCACCAGAAACTGAAATATCCCACCAACCATAGGACTGGAGTTGTGCACTAACATTATGCTTGTAACTAGAAAAAACAGAGCCTCTGGCTTAGAGAACTGTGCTCAGGTGAACAAGGAAAGAAAGAAAGCAGAAAACACCAAAAAAAAATGAAAGACATTGTCCTACCCAGAAGAGCAAGGAAAGGGAGGAGAGCAGGAGTCTGGCCCATCAGCAGAAGGGCCACATCAGCTCAGGACTGCACTGGGAAGACCCTAGGGAGGCAGCTGCGCTGGGTGACAGGGACAGGCTCTGTGCGGGCTCTGCACACCCCAGGAGCTGCTCCTCTGCCAGAGCTGGGCAGCACCGGCAGCTGCAGACACGTGCCCTGGCTTTCCTTGGTAACTCCAGACAATAAGAGCATTAAAAACCTAAAAGTGTGTCATCCTGCCCCAAACCAAGAACTGCCTTCTTGTCACAGCCGCCGTGGCGCCCAAGAACTGCTCGTGGGGAGATGGGGCACAGGAGAGCAGCAGGGATGGGTCTGGACCAGAGCAGGATCAGGCCCCGGTGCTGGAGGGAGTGGCAGGAGCAGCTCCACTGGAGGTGTTGGTGCTCAGGGACATTTCAGAGCTGAGAGCACTGAGCAATCTGCAGGGGCAGACAAGGTGC
Organism: Coloeus monedula; assembly: GCF_965178545.1. Taxonomy (NCBI): domain Eukaryota; kingdom Metazoa; phylum Chordata; class Aves; order Passeriformes; family Corvidae; genus Coloeus; species Coloeus monedula. The sequence goes on along the minus strand of NC_138804.1, from coordinate 3,507,419 downwards.
TGACACCTTTTATTTTAAGTAGTATCGATGGTGCTATTTAGCACACTCTGAGCACGCTGAAAGCATCAGCTTAGTAAACAAGAACTCTTTTGGCAGCGGTGAGGTAACATATGGGCTCTGGATATAATGTGCCTTGAAATGACTGTCGTAAATTAGCGAAGTGACTGTGACACAGGTAACACCTCGGAGCCCAGAGACTGCACGGGTTGAGAGGAGGAGCAGGTCTGGAGAGGTGTTTTTTCATGGGCTTGAAAGGGATGCAGGAGGAACCAGAGCACAGCCCCCAGCAGAAGGGAAAAGGGCACCATTAGAGGAGGGAAGGGGGCACACAGCAGAGCACAGGGTTGGAGAATCACTGCGGAAAATACAAAAACATGCTGCAGAAAGATTTCAGGCACAGACCTTTCCAATCTCTCAGGCTTTTTACCCTTCAGCACTAGGTGTCTTATTTTCATCCTCCCCTGCTGCCCAGAATCTCTCTGCCTGTTCTCCATGCATGCTGTGTGCTCACATAATGGCTTTTTTTCCCATTAATGTGTTTATCTTGCTCCCTGTGCTTTGTTGGATGCACCATTTGCTGCTTCTTTATAGCAAAGTACCCAGTACCTCGGGAGCCAGTTTTGCTCGGGGAACTTGAGGCTGGTACAGACACTGTGTCACTGCAGGGTCTTGATGAACCATGGAGATTGGCACCATTTTTACAATTCCCATAGGACAGCACAAGGAATGGTGGTTCCCAGCACCCCAGGGCCTACAGCCCACACCACCCCACCTCTGGAAGGTTGACCTGCCTGGGAGCGCTCACCTGTCCCCTCTCAGGACCTGAAACAGGCATGCCCTGAGCCAGGAAAAAGCCAAATGCTTTCATTTGAACAAAGGGAAAAGTTTTCAGTTGGAGATGTTGTGGAAAGGGAATGAGGTTTATTCTGAGTACTTCAGGAATACTGCTCTCCCTTTCTGTGGCCTTGCTAAAACAGCTCAGAGAGACATAATTGAAGTGTTTAAGAAGCATCTGTCATTATTAAAACAAAGTTGCTTTGCAATTTTACTATTTCACTGCAGTTTCATTATCTCATGCAAATGAGCTGCTCTTCCCCTCTGTGGCGGGGCTGGAGGGAGAGGAGCCCCAGTGAGGGAATTTATTACCAGTTCTCACTCTTGAGATTATCAATTGCAAATGAAGGAGCATAAATATGTCTTCTTTAGCTGCTTATGCCACATTAAGGAATGTGCTCCAAGCTAATGGCTTTGCCACTCTTGCTTCAGACAGGAGCAGAGCATGGGAACACACGACTCCTTTGCTTCACAGCAGCATTAGAGAGGCTGAAGGAGCCAGGGCTTGCTCAGCAGGTTGTTACTACAACACTAATCCAAATCCATCCTGCAGATCATGCAGCTACCATAGGTAATACAACTGGGATAGTTTGTCTTCTAGCAAGAATTCCGGTCCCTGATGATCAGCAACATAACCACCCCTCCAGCCCTGCTCACACTTCAGGCTTCACAGTCTGTCCATACACACATGTCTAATTTCCAGTTTCCCTTGCTGTCCCACTACTTTCATGGCTCAGAACTCACCTTGTCTCTACCCCAAACCTCCCTGAAGCTGCCCCTGGCTGCTCCTGCATGGGGAGAGACTCCCAAGCCCACAGAGTGAGCCCGTGGGGAGCTCCTGTGGCTGGAGCAGAGAGAGGCCCTGCTCCCCTCCTGGCTGGAAATCCAGTGGGAACATGAGCAGGGTCCCTGTGTCTGTGGGGCTGGCAGAGTCCAGCAGCTCTAGCCAGGGCTCCTCAGACACCCAAGCCCCAGGAACCATCACCCAGCCTGCTGCTGGGCTGAGCAACCCTGGGGAAGCTGGAACCAAGAGGTGTGGCTGCTGCAGTCTTTCCCCCACACAGAGCTGGGGAGCACCAATTACCCACATTTTGGATCCCTCCCCAGCACCAGGACTGGGCTCAGGTACAACATGGCTTAACCACCACCTACACTCACACCTACAAACCACAGCCACCACTTGTCATCCACCTCCCCAGCCTTGCCCTGGAGATCCAGGTGGGGGACAGCCTCTGAGGTGCTTCACAAACCATTACAGGTGCTCCTGCTCCTGTCACCACAGCTCTGGCAGTGCCTGACTCCAGCAATGCCCATGGAACACCAGCAAAGAGGCAATTACTGAGTGGCCTGGCACAGACGTGCAGCAGAACACTGTCACCAATGGGTGCTTGGCCAGGCTGCCACTGCCCAGGACCCCCAGACACTAAGGGGGTGCCAGGCTGTCCTTGTCCCCAGCATTGCTGTGGGGTCCCTCCATGTGCACAGGTCTCCACCAATTCTGGAATTACATTTTCTTCAGAGCATTTCTACCAGAGCGAAATAGTAGCTGATCCTGTGCAGTCCAAAGCTGGCAGGCTGCACGCAGCCATCCATCAGGAGTGGGTAATTGATGCTATCAAGGGCCAGTTTATTCCAATCCATGCAGCACTCGGCACATCGGCATTCACCGCAGCCCGCTCCCCTGCCAGAGGGTGAGAAAACGTTATTATCTAGACAAACCCCTAATTCCAACAAATTCGATTACCCAGGCAAATGAAAATAACACAAACAAAACCGTCTGAGGTTCTGAGGGCTGAGTCACTTGTTTGTGGGCTCAGTTTTTCATTTCCAAGAGGATTTACAGCACACCGTGGTCTGCAGTAGGGGCAGTTTGGACAGAGCAGCCTCTGGCACCGGCTCACCCAAACACAAGCCCTAATTATCCCAAAGCCTGTGCTCCAAATGCTCCTCGGAGGACCTGGCCCTTCCAGACTGGCTGCACAAGGCTTTTCCTCTCACTCTCATCTCCTCCAGCTCAGCTGCAATTCAGGGCTGTTCTGCATGTCCAAGTGCTCCAGCTGGGACCTAAGGAACTATTAAAATGATAGTGAATGTTAAATACAAGATTTGGAAACCTTTTGAGTTTATTCTTCCTCCTTTGAGGCTTTTTCCCCAGGAGATGCTGATCACTAGAAAGGCCCTGTAAACAAGTGCAATCCTGAATGTTTTCCATCACGGTGTGATTGAGGTGAATGCTGCAGAACAGACTCAGAAAATAAAGGTGAAATTTTTATTCCCCTGCAAATTGAGGTCTGATGAGACAGTCTGGACTAGCTCACCGATGGGCACAGGCTAGGCGACTTCTGTAGGCAAGGACAAGAACTGAAATTTCAATTTTCACACCCAAGCAAGCAGTCAGGGCACTCCTATGAATTGAGCTCCTGAGCAAGGATGATGGATGAAGTAAACAACAGAGCTGCGTGGAAAGGGCAATGTTCTTGCTTGGGGGGAATAATTTTCATTACAAACCCTCCAAAGAAAATTTCAAAACAATCTCAAATTGTTTAGATTTTCTCCAAATGTAGTAGTGAGAGAAGTGCCACTTTCACTGGCAGGGCTGCGGGGACCCACACACCCACAGCTCAGCCTCCCAACACAATCTCCTATCCCAAAAAGACACAGATCCCACAGGAAATCGTGGAGCAGCATTCCTGCCAGCCAGCCAGGGCCCGGCACACTGCCCTTGCCCTCTGGCTTTCCCTGCACTCGCCAGTTCCATCTCCCCAGGCCTCCTGTCTGAGCTCCTGCAATCGCAGCTATCAGTCTCAGCCACCGGGGCTCCCAGCCTTTAAGCAGGATCATCTGGAAACACCCAGTTTATGTTCCATACCGGGATATGTACAAAGTCCCTCCTGGGCCAGTGGCAGTGCTCTAATGAGCCCACCAATAAACCAGAGCAGCTGCTCTGAAAGGATTCAGCTGTTCCAAGATGGAAAAGTCCATTAAGTTTATTGTATGAAATGCTGGACAGGGTTTAGATGGAGAATCGCTGCCAAATTATATAAACTCTCAAAGACCTGCCAAATGCAGGAAGTGGAGGCAGGAGGGAGTTTCAAACCATCATTACCCCCGGAGGGAAAGGAACATCCTTTTATCTCCAGTTGCTACCAAGAAGCAACAAGTTTGATGAGATCTGTGGAGCCAGTGCTGCTATTCTTTGGCTGGGTTAGAAGAATGGAGCTTTGAGGGGAGAAGGGCTGGAGTAAAGACTTCTTAAAAGGTCACCCATGTGGGCAAAGGGACCTCAGAGAGCAGCCTCACAGGGACCATGGCTCAGAGGCAAATATGGAAATTGGAGTTAATTTGCCATATGACATGAAAATACATGAAGTAAAGCAGGACTAGAAAACCAACATGCAGTTACCTCGTACCATTGGGATATCAATAAATTACTGTCTCCTTTGATAATTGGGAAGTTTGAAATATAACTGGGAAGTTTGATATAACAAGCCACACAAAAGGCTTAAATGTTCTCAAGGCGTCGATGAAGGAAAGTTCTACTTCATCTGTTCATAAACATGAGAAACCATATAGAGGATTAATTAGCAGCAATTAGCAATTAATGAGTTCCTCTGTTAATGCTTCAGGAAAGGAACATGTGTGTTTAAAGGATCTCAGCCCATGGCTGGGTTGGAGTGGAACAGCCCAAACCACTATCCCAGGAATAATTCCCACGATCTGCATCAATGCCTCAATCCTTCAGGAGACCAGTGAGCAGGAGACACGCTGAGAGATGCTTGGTTAACTCAAAAACAAGTGGAAAACTCAGTGGGAAAGCTGATGCACATTCCAAGCTCAGAGACAGCGCCCAGCACAGAGCTGACCCAGCAATGGGGAGCACCCAGACATCCCCAAAATGGATCTGGCCAGGACCAGGAGCCCAGCCTGCACTGGACCATGTCTGCTCACACCTCCAGCCTCCCCAGCCTCACCGAGGCACAGGTGGCAAATCCTAGAGCCCACCTGCTCCCTGAAATCTGGCATCCCAGGGAACAGGGAGCAGTGAGTCAAGGGAGCACTTGGGGCAAGGAGCCTTGGGAGGAAGAGGAGGAGGAGGAGGAAGAGGGTAAAAAGGAGGAGAGTGAGGAGGAGGTTGTTCCAGCCACTGAGGCACATCATCCATCTGCAGGAACAGACGAGCAGCTCTGCAGGACTGCCAGGATGCCCAGAGGAGCAGGAGGTGCTGCAGGAATCCGAAGGCGCGGCACCGGCAACGGAACAGCAGCTGCAGGGAGGTACCTGAGCACAAGACTCGGCTGCCCCAGCAGCTGCTCGATGATGGCAGAAAGGCAGGAATAAAGGAAAAAACTTAAAACGCCTCAAAGAAGTCCTACTTTTAGGAAACGCTGAGCACTCGCCCTTGGAGCTGCCTTTGGAGCTGCCTGCCTGACGATGCTGGTGGCTGGGCACTCAGACCACCGGGTGTTTCAGCTCCAGAACAGCCCGTCCTGTGCTGGGAAACCTGCCCTGCACCGGCAGCTCCAGCTCAGCACCACTGCAGGAAGGAGCCAGGTGTTTTCAGCAACTACTTTTTATAACTAGCAAGATTCATCCATGGGGTAAAGATTCTCATCAAAACTAATAAATAAAAATCAAGCCTACATCTTATAAAAAAATCCTTTTCTTTCCACTCTGGGCCTGTAAATTCCCACAAAGCTGAGAAAAGAGACAGCAATTTTTAAACGCTGCTCTGGCAATAAAATCCTGATCTCTCGCAAATGGAATTCGGAACACACAACATGGGGCTATACATTATCCTGCCCAAAAACTCCCTCAGGGGAAATGAGGTTATCAAAATTTGGAGAACCTAATGCAAACGCTGATCCTTCTCCAGTGCAAATGAACACCGTGGCAGGTATTGGAATGGTATTTTCCTCTGCTGCAAGGAGGTTGGTTGGAATTTGAACTTGGTGAAATAGCCCCATCGCCTCTGATTTTTCATTCCTGCTGCAGGTGCTCCCCAGCACTCAGCATTTATTTATGGAAAGGTTCTTTCCGTGCCATGCTGCCCTCCCCATTACAATACAAATTACTGCAGAGTTCATGGGCAAGGTTCACAGAAACACTCGACTTAAATTTGAAAATAATTCATAATACTGCAGGGGATTGGGAAGGATAATCCAAAAACTGAAAACTTGCAAATGAAATTCCCTCTCAAGGGGGGCTGTGTTTTCAGGAACATGGCAGGGAGGGCATGTGGCAGCGTGGGGATGTCCTGGATCCGTATCCAATGGAGGATGAGCTGGCATCGCATGGGCAGGATGCTCTCAAGAGCCACAGCCAGTCCAGGCAACACTGCAAAGCAACGACTTCATATATTTTAGAATTAGAATTTAGAATTATGCTTCTTCTGCAAGTTTTTATTGGGTTTCCCACTGGAGGCTGACCTTGGTCTGACCAGAGTCTCTCCAGAGGACACCCGAGCCCTGTCACGTACCATCACTCCTGCCTCTGCCCATGCAGCCGCTGACCCCCCACATTTCCATGTCTCCAGTGGCTGCTGGGACCACATCAGGACCGTCCTCATCCAGCTGTATTTTCAATTAGGGTCTGTTTTGCTTCTCCCTGCTCAGATGTCTGCTGCAAATGCCAGTCTCTCTCCAGGGTGCCACAGCAGACTGACACAACGCTGGAGTATTTCTTTTCATCAGCCGAGACAGGATTTTACCACATTCAGCAAGAGGAAACTTGGAGAAACAAAACTAAATGAGCAGAAGCCGAGCTGTAATTCGAGAAGGAGGTTTCACCTCACTACGCAGCCAGGTGCACCCAGGGTTTCACTGACAGAGGTTGCTGGATTTGCACTAAATCACTGAGCTCTGCTTTCTGCAAAGGGAAAGACCCAGCAATCAGAGGTGCTTATTCTCAGATAATTGTCGTGGAAATCATCAGTTATAAGACACTCAAATGATTTTTCTTTTTCCACTAAAAAATGCTGAGGACAAAATTTGAGAACGCTGGAAACACTAGAAAAATGAAAAAGAATGAAAAATACCTACCAAAGGAAATTGTTAAATCCTTGTGTTCTGCAGCAAAAGGAGACGCAAGAATTGTCTGATATGACATTTCTAGACTGAAACACTATCAGGATGTTTCCCAGGCTCAAAGACTGATTTCAGCATTAAGCTGGTCTGGATTTAATCAGAGAAAGCTGAGAAACCTCCCTAAATGGGTTCCATGTAACCAAAAGGGTTCAGTAACTCCTCCACCCCCAGGAACGACTTATTTTGTAGATTGACTTGTCAACAGTTTGTAACCCAACCAAAAACCTGGAGAGTATTTACACAGCTTCCCTTCCCCAGAATCTCGTGAAAGAGATTTTATAGACATACTAAATATCCACTTTAAATTATTATGAAGTGCAGTAAAGCACCCAAAACTATCAGTCACCAGTGGGAAATGAACTAAATTAAAGCTGGTTATGATTTACAGTCCAAGTTCCTGTCCAGCTGTTTAGGGTTTGTTGTATACCAAAATTAACTGTGGAGGAAAGCCAAATTTCAGGTGTAAGAGAAGGAATACCAGTAGCACCGATTCCTTGAGCAACAGAAACAGCACAGGGGAGTCCCCATGGTAGTGCCAGGAAAAAAAAATGCAGATGAGAGAGGGTTTTAAGGATCCTGGTTAAAAGCCAGTCCATTCCTAAACTTTTCTTGAATTTATTTTAGCCAGGAAACATACACAGATTTTTTTTTTTAGGAGCCCCATGGAAACACTCATGAAAATCTGTGTTCCAGAAGAAATTAATAGCAAATTACATTTGTCAGGTTTTACTTCTTCTTGTTCACAATTAACGAGGCCTCATGTTAGCCCTAAAATGTGGAATGATTTCTTCTGAGATCTCATGAGACACATGAGACTTTCGGAATATCAATCCAATTCATGCCTTCCTGAGACTTTAAATTAATCACACTGATTACAGCTTTATTTACTCACCGAGGCCTGCTTAGTCTCTCCTTTGTTGCTGTAAAAAGCTTGTTACTCTCTTTAATTGAGCTGCTTTAGTAAACCACGAGCATTCACACTAATTATTTTCCTTGATGAGAGTGGAGTTCCTAATTACTAAAGCTCCCCGAAATCTGTCATCTGGCAAGGAACATTACAGTGGAACGTGGGACAGTTCTGGGGTAGGAGACACGGAGCAGATGGTGGAGATGGGAATGAGGAGCCGGCCCAGAGCCGCAAGAAACCAAGAACAAGAACTCCACCAAACCTGTTCTGCATTTCCAGAATACACAAATGTGAATGTTACTATATTTATAGTCTTCAAATGAAAGATTAATTTGATAAAGTGTTTCATGTACATCAAAATTATTTAATCACTCACGTTGCTTTGTTGAAGACATTTGCCTTTTAAATTTAAATTTAGAGCAAAAACTTTTTCAATTAACATTTTTTATTTCAGTGAGATACTTTTGAGCTTATATCTCGCAATCCAATTCTAATGCAGCATTAAAAGAAAAGTCAGAAACATTTGTTTTAACTAACAGAAACTAAAGTGCCATTTGGTCAAAATTCTGGGTTGTCATTTGGGCTAGAAATAAGTGGTTTAAGTGGAGCATTCCAAGTGGATACACATAGTTTTTAAGTTCAACCAGTAAAATATAAACACTTATTTGCATGAAAATAATTGTATTAAAAACAGAATAAAGAGGAATCTGTTTCTTGCTGAACATCCCACAGCCCAAGAAGGAGGTAGTGGACAGACAGAAGGACATCAGGAAGAAGCCTGGGTGTGGAACTCTCATCAATCCGGAGGCACAAAAAAACTCCCCGGTTGTTTGCAATTCAAACCGGTAACAATTAAATCCAGGGGGCAGAGGGAAGGTGCACTGGGGCCTGAAATGACAGCGGTACAGGCAGGGCAAGAGTTAGGAGCACGGGGAGCTCCTGGATTTCTCATCCAGGTACAGACTCAGCCCAGTCTTGTTTAACTCAGGAGAACTGGCAAGTTCCCAGTTTGCAGTGACTCCGACGCACTGTCAGGAGCTGTAAATACGTTGTACTTGCTTGTTCCCATTATTTGTGTGTTTATTCTTCTTCCTGTCAGTTCCACGGGGTTTGGGTCAGTCAGAGTGCTGTAAGTGCTTGGTGAATGGGATAAAACAGCTTCTGTCGCTAGTCACATGCATAAAATACCAATATCTCATCTTTAGCTGAACACATTACCCAGGTCTCTTGCGGAATGGATCTGCTAACCAGATTAGATGCCATTTGAAATCTCCGGAGAGCACTCCTAAATACATTACAGGATTTGCATAACAACAGCCAGTTTAAGTAGCACATAGAAGGAACAGATGATGATCCACAAAACAAATATGCATGTCTGAAATCTCCCTGCTCGCTGGTATTCATCCTGCACAGCATCACCCTCAGTGCGTATTCATCCTGCACAACACCATCCCACATCCCAGCAAGCCAACAGCATCCTCTGACTTCATCTCAGTGGTGCAACAATAACCTTAAATAATGTCTCTTCCAGATTAATCAGCAGGGATGGGAGCCCACACCTCCTCTCCACAGCCCAGGCTGACACCACAAGCGTGTGCAGTGTTTGGTGATGGACAAGGAGGTGGGACCCATCAGCATGACACACTGCCCTGTGCTGATGGAGAGGGCAGGGGTGCAGACAGCAGCAGAACAGCACAGCTGGTGGGTGACTGAAGAGCTGATGCCTTTGGATGATCCTAGGACAGTTGACGTGATCAGGCTGTAACAGCCTGGAGATTCAGGAGGAACTCACTATGCCCTGTGCAAGAAACACAGAGAAGTGTCAGGGTTTCCATCAGCTCTGGTCCATTCTGCATCTTCTCTGTGTTGAATGTTTTTAAAAGACTTATGGAAGGTTCATTTTGTTGGTTCAGAGAAAGCCGTGATCCCCTGACAGTCACTTAAACAAACCTTATGTTGGTTCTGGAGGTACACACTGAGCTGCCACGAGCGTTGTGCCATGGACAAGTGCCAGGGTGCAGAAGGTCCCGAGCCAGCAGCAGGTCCCAGCACAGAGCAGCGGGTGAGCAGCAGATCTGGGCATAGGCACAGCTGGAAAATGCCTGGGGAAACAAGGGTCAGGCATGAGACAGGGGCCCCAGGGCAGCTGCACGGGTGTGCCAGGCTGAGAATGAGCAGAATTTGAACAGAGCTGGGGAAAGTGCCCCAGATTTTATCTAGCTGTCGCTCAGTTCCACAAACACTGCAATTATCTCCTCATCCAAAGGTACAGTCTTCTTTTCAAGGATAATGTACTGGAAAAGACAGTTTCACTGTGACAAATGACCATTTGCATGCAATTACACATCTGCCCCTTTCCAGATGTGGCTGGAAAATTATACACTCAGCTCGGGGACACAGCTGGGTGCCGTCTCCAGCCCCACGTCCTCCAGGACTAACGAGAGCTGTGAAGAGTGAGGCTTTGATAGCTCAGCACATCCCACAAAGAGGCTCAGGTCATGCCTACAGCCGGGAACATGTAAATGAGACGACTCCCGTTTCAGTACACGGCTGCCTAAGTGGAGAGTTGCTATTTTGGGTAGACCCAGAGGAGTCCCTGGTGTATTGAGAGCTTTAAGAGGACTGTCGTGACGGGCAGTTCTAACGAAGCCTCATCTGCAGAGCTCTTTACACAGATGTTTCACCAGCACAGAGAGCTGCAGGCTCCACATCAGGACCTTCTGATGGATCCAGGCCCAATTATCTGCCAAATGTTCTTCAGCTTTCCTCTGACTAGCACTAATGGACCCACTTACAGCTACGCATAAAAATTGGTCAGTGTTAAATTGGAAAAAATACTTCTCGGTGCATTCATGGGTGGGGGCGAGGCTGGGCTGGAATAGCAGAGGAACAAAAGGAGCAGCAGGACTCGGCTGGATTGGCAGAGCATAAAGGAATGAAATGTGAGAACACTGCAAAAGCCCCACTTGAAGTGACTATCAAATCGTGTTTACCAGGAAAACTGTGCGAGGGCTCTGGAACGCCCTTCTTCAACAAGCACCCACGCAGCGCTGCAGGCGAACAAAGCAGAGACAGAAAACAGATGGAGAAATCAGCAATGAAAGGGAACGTTTCCATCTCCCCTCCCAGTCTGAATAAGCACGTACAGGGACACGGTTCTTTGTGCCAAGCAGCCCAAACCGAAGCTAACGCCTGCTAGTGCTCTCTGTGGTTATTCTAACACTGCCTCGGGCTAGAACAGCGAGCAGAGTTGTTGGATGACGTGGGATGCATTCACAGCCCTCTGCGGGAAGTTTCCTGCTGGCAGCTTGGATCTCACTGCTCACAGGTATTTGGACTCACTTCGAGGGCCGGCGTGGAAAACACCACATCCGCCCACACATCACAGTCCTGAGTGCAGGCCCCTGACTGAATCTTTATTTTCCTTCCTCTGAATTTTGTTTGGGATCTTCTTTGTGAACATTTTGCTCAGTTCTGATTTTACATAAACTGGTTCATTGTTTTCTGTTCCACCTCTGTGTCTCCCCTCACCTGGGCACGGGGGCTCTGCCATTCCCTTTCTGGTGCTGCACTTCTTTGCATCCAACTCTTTGCTCTTGCACAATGTTCTGGAGTTTCAGATTTCCCTGTTTGCCTCCTCACTCACATGACTGGAACACTTCCAGGACAGTATGTCAAACTCTACAAAATCATCAGGATTTTGTGCACGTTGTTCCTCTAGCGCCAGGCCCAAAGGGGCCGAGTCTGTACCAGCCCCTGCAGGAGCTGTAATGGTGAGGAAAGAGGCTGCTAAAGAGAAAGTGCTTGTTCTGACAGTGCTTTAGACAACTGCCTCCTGCCAAATAATCCCACGTTGTTTTCCTGAAGTGCTTTTAAAACTGAAATAGCATTGAGTTAGAAAGCTCACAAATGGTATTTGAGACGTAAGGGGATGGAAATTAGCAGCTGATACAAATTTCCTGTGAGCAGTTCACAGAATCGGGTTTGACAGAACTTCTAATCCGTAAGATAAGTGTGTTCATGAACATTTCAGCTGCCAGGTCATGTCACAGCAGAGAAATAGGAGTGCAGCAGGGTTTGAAACAAGCCAACTTTTGTTCGGGAGTCAGGGCAAGTGCAATAGGCAGCCAGAGCTGAGTGAATAATGAATCATTTACTCAGGAACTGTCAGTTCGCTTTCTTCTCCAAATTGTCCTGGCTTCCTCCAGTCTATTCCTTACCAGAATAATGTGTGTGATGAAGTATCAGCTGTAATTCACTGGAGAGCCATCCCCTGACATCACAAACAGCTGCAGTTGGGTCCAAAGGCCACGAGATCCATCATGTCTCTGGATGAACGAACACAACCTCATGGCCCTTGGTTTCAAGGCCAGGACTCGTCCTCTGCTCTGTGTGGGAGGAGGATCTCGCTCACTGGACCCCTCATCACATCTCTGGAGCCCAAATCCCCAGGGGGCAGGGGGAACAGAGGAACCCAGTGAGCCACCCCCTCAAAAAGCCAATTCACCACCACTCTCCCTTGCATGGGAATCACAGAATCCCAGAATCACTGAGGCTGGAAAAGACCTCCAGGATCACTGAGTCCAACCTGTGCCCGATGCCCACCTTGTCACCCAGCCCAGAGCATTGAGTGCCATGTCCAGTCATTCCTTGGACACCTCCAGGGATGGGGACTCCAAACCTCCCTGGGCAATCCATTCCAATGCCTGACGACCTTTTCTGTGAAGAAATGCTGGTGGGAACCTCTCAGTGGAAGTGACCTACCAGTAACAGCCTTGGTCCAGCATTCAGCCACAGCTTGGAGCCCAGAGGAACTGACCCATGGCAGCTGACCTGCCATTAACAGCGAACACTTCCTCCCACCACTGCTGCTATACCTGAGGTGCTCACTGATCTGATCACTTTATTATCTCCGGGTGCCCTATGAGTTCAATGTAGAATTCCACCCCACGTATTTATAGCTGGCTAATCACAGCTTAATTACCAAGGCTCAGCAGGCTCTTGTATGAACACTGAGGCTGAGGTGGTTCCACCAGGAAACTTTTTATGAGATAAGCAGAAGCATCAAATTATTCAAAATGTGTGAGAAAAACCTATTTAGTGTTAATTGGGACAATTACCTTTTTCCTAATTTGCATGTGTCATGAATATTAAAATCATAATAAAAAGAAACCCCTGTCTCTGGCTAACTGCTGCCCAAAGAGATGGGCTGTGGGGAGGAGGGGACGATGCCAGGCTGAGCAGAGGACAGAGGCACAGTGATGGCCTTACTGCAGCTGCCAGCAGCCTCTAGCAGCCTCAGGACATCACTGCTGGGCAGGGAAAGGGGAAACTTCATGAGAACAAAAAAACCAGGGAAAAACAGCAGCACCCACAAGGTGTTGGAGATGTTGATGGGACCAGAGGGTCTCTACTGGAGCAACTGGTCTAGTAGAAGGTGTCCCTGCCAACGGCAGGGGGTTAGAACAAGATGGGCTTTAAGGTCCATTCCAGCCCAAAAGCCATTCTATGATTCTATGCTGTGCAGCTTCCATGCCAGAGGGAGCTCCATGAGCCCCAGCCGCTCACACAGAAGGGACAGATGCCTTGAGAGCCTGCTGCTCCTCGAGCTGCAGCCCTGCCTGGTGACTGTCCCGTGCACCAGTGACAGGCTCATCCCCTGAAATTCAGCTCCCTCTTCCCTGCACAGCCCCAGTAACCCATTCTGGGTTAGCAGTCCTGGCTGTTGGGGTGGAGAGGAGGAGGAGCCCCCCACAGCCCTCAGCTGCGAGCAGAACTGGGGTGCTCCCCCAGCACTCTGCTCCTCAGCCGGGAACCCCTTCCCCACAGAACCAGGCAGCTCCTGCACTTGCAGGAACTCGGCTGACATTCGGCAGATATTAAGTTCTGTTAAGCCAAACATCAAGCTGTATTGACCCAGAGTTAAATATTGACAGAGGCGATGCCGGCACGATCCCACAGGCTGCAGCAGGACTTCAGGGAAAACTCTTTATCAGCTTCTGTGAGCCCTCAGATGCTGGAGTTTGCACATGTGATTGGATTGAGCAATGCCTGCTTGACCTTCAAGGAGCGATGCAGAGCAGGATTTTCTAATTCCTTCTGACTTTCAAGCAAAGAATCTTGCAATATTATTTTCTTCTTACTGATAGTGATTACTGTTTCTGCTGGAAACACAGCTGGGTTACTCCAATAACCCCAACCCAGACCTCAGGCCTTTCCAGAAAGAGGGGAAAAGGCCAGTGCTTTCCAAAATACCTGAATACATTCTAGAAAGAACTTCTCCTGCAGATAATTGCACTCAATGACATGGAAACAAATCATAAAAATGATAGGTATTTAAACAGTTTTAAAAGCCTCATTTATAAGCCTCAGTGATGTTTCTAAACACGTCTTACAAAAGGAGAAGGGGAGAAGAAACACGTGAGGCACTGGCACAGGTTGTCCAGAAAAGTTATGGATGCCCCACCCCAGGGGCATCCCTGTTCCCTATCCCTGTTCCAGGCCAGGTTGGACAGGGCTTGGAACAACCCGGTCTAGTGGAAAGTGTCCCTGCATGTGGCATCTGTGATTCTACTAAATTCATTCCCATGACCCCATGAACTAAGGTATCACAGAATCGTAGAAAGGTTTGGGTTGGAAGACACCTTAGAGCCCATCTCATTCTAGCCCCTGCCATGGGCAGGGACACCTTCCACTACCCCAGGTTGCTCCAAACCCCATCCAGCCTGGCCTTGGGCATCCAGGGGCAGCCACAGCTTCTCTGGGCACCCTGTGCCAGGGCATCACCACCCTCACAGGGAAGAATTTGTTCCCAATATCCCCTCTAACCGTGCCCTCTGGCACTGGGAAGCCATTCCCCCTGTTCTGTCACACACTCCTGTCAGCTCCCCCAGGACCAGGTGGGCTGGGCTCATGGGGCTCTGGGCTGCAAACCAGCCCACCCCACTGCCCCCCCACCCTGTGTCATAATTCACTGCTCCTAAAGAAGCATAACAGAGCTATTTACAGCAGCCATTAAATAAGACAATATTTCAGCATTGATTTTGTGTCCTTCCCACTAGTGCGCACAGCTCTTGATAACTCAAACCTTATGGATTTTTCTATAAACAAAAAATTATCCCCTGCAGCAGGCACAAACATTGGCTGGTTACAGCAGGGACAGGCCCTGCCCGTGGGGCTCAGTGGGGCAGGACAGACACAACTCCTGCACTTGTGGCTTCTCTGTCCGGGGATCAACAAGAAGCCAGAAGAAGATGCTTGAGAATCAGCAATGATACGCTGTGATCTCTGCCGACCTTTCAACTGCCCAAGAAACACTCTTTGTTTACTTTAATTATTTCTATTAATTTTTTTTACAAGAGAATGTAGTGACAGGACGAGGGGAAATGGCTTCACACTGAGAGAGAAGGTTTAGATGGGATATTAGAAAGAAATTCTTCCCTCTGAGGGTGGGGAGGCCCTGGCACAGGGTGCCCAGAGAAGCTGTGGCTGCCCCTGGATCCCTGGAAGTGTCCAAGGCCAGGTTGGATGGGGCTTGGAGCAGCCTGGGGCAGTGAATGGTATCCCTGCCGTGAACAAAATGAGCTTTAAGGTCCTTCCAACCCAAACCATTCCATGATTCTGTGATTCTGTGAAATTCTAACTCGACACAGGAGATAGCAGCTCAGTGTCCAAGGGCCCAGGCACTCCGAGCCGAGGGGCTCTGCTTGGGCAGGAGGAGCCTGTGGATAAAGAGGGAAGCAAAGATCCTCCTTTAATGGGAAATGTCCTGCCTCCCTCCATCCCTCCCCTGCTGTAAGCCACAATGTGTCAGCACCTATTTCCACAGTGTGCAAGGGTTGCAGGAGCCTTGTTCTGACTTCCTACACAAAACGCTCCGGGGTTCCCCACAAATACACAACCAGAGCATGAAAAAAGGGGTTGCAAATCG
Source organism: Coloeus monedula (assembly GCF_965178545.1). Taxonomy (NCBI): domain Eukaryota; kingdom Metazoa; phylum Chordata; class Aves; order Passeriformes; family Corvidae; genus Coloeus; species Coloeus monedula. Next base: position 3,491,665 of record NC_138804.1, on the reverse strand, counting down.
AAAAACTCAAGTACAGCCAAGGGAGGGAGGCTGTGGTTTGTAGGGGGGTTCTCTGGGGCTCAGCCTTGCCGTGACTCCATGTGGTGACAGACCAAACCAGTGGTGGCATCTGAAGGCACCCTCCATCCCTCTGCATCAACCCACAGTCCCTCAGCTTTTTGCTGCATTACACCGAGAACACACATGAGAAAATGCCCTTTTCTGTGCCTAGCTGGAGTCTGCCCATTTTAATCACCTGAGCTCCTGAACAGCATCATTCGCTTCAGGGGGGGCAGAAACCAGCTCCCAGTCCATGGGCACTGGTGCAGGAAATTAAGACGAATTCAGTGGCTGCGCACAGGGAGTGGGAAGAAAATTATACATCTTGGTCTCATCTCATGTGTCTGTGGAATATTAAATAAATAAATAAATCTGAACACACACACCCTCCAGCCAGAAATATTAGAGAAACCCTTGATGCACAGAGCAAGGGGAGGATTGGTGGGAGGGGCAGCGATTTTGTTATGCTGGCAGTGGGCTCCTTTCCTCTCTTCCCCAAGGCAGCATCCCCTAACCATCCCCTCATGGGACCCTTTATGTCTCATTCACAGTAAATCAGAGGCTCTGAGGGGTGATTCAGCCGTGTCCAGCCCTGCAGGACCCTCAGCATCCAAGGATGTCTCCCTACCACAGGGCTGGCAGGAGAGCTGAGACACCAACACTTCATGTACAGCATTGAACCCTGGCCTATTAATGTTCTTGTTTGGGTGTTTGCAAACTGGTTTGGGTTTTTGGCTGGCTGGCTTGGATCACAAATCCCTGACTGTGACAGGAATGATTGCTGAAAGAATAGTGAGATAAAATTAATAAAACAATAGTAAATTATAAAGCAGCCTTGCTGGGTGATTTTATAAAAACAAAGAGGTCAGGGAAGTGATTGTGCTGGTCACAATAAATATTTTCCTGGGTGATGACATTTGTGTACTGAATTTATTCCAAAACAAAAATTACTTTTTTTTTTTTTTTAGCAAAGAAGCCAGCTCATGGATCAGTCACTGAACGAACAAACCTTTAAGCCCACTCAGACTTCCCGTTCCTTAACAAGGCCAAGTAGAGGCAATACAGGCTTCTACAGCCCCCCAAATTCAGTGTCAGTTTGTCTGATTCTTTGTCATTTTATTCTAGTCCAAGTCCATTAGAAGGAGTTCCAGGAGAAACAATGGGCAATATCCAGCCAAAATCTAACGGGGAAAGCAGGCTCCTTCCAAAGGCCAGGTGTGAGACAGGCAGTAATGGATTTCACACCTGACTCATGTGCAGTTTGTGCCAGGCTGAGGATAATTCAGTGATAACAGTTTATCAACGTGAAAGGTAACGGCAACCACCAGAGCCAGGCTGTGTCTCTGCATGTTGCTCCAGGGCATGGCACCTCCCGATTCCAGCCCATTCCAGGCCAGCCTCTCCCTGCCTTGATCCCCATCTGCACAATCTGCTGCAGGCAGGAGTCACGGTCCTGCACTAGCACAACACCTTTTACTGCTCCACACACATGAGCCTTCTGCAATCCCCATCCCAGGAAACTGCAGGACTCAGCAGCAATGGCCCCCTGTTTCAGGGAGCTTGGAAGGAAGGTTTCATACCAGCTCACTCCCAGGAAACCCCTCCAGAGAAGCAAAAGTCACCCCCAATTTCAACTGCACTCTTGATATAAATAATACAAATTTCCTTTTACACATGGAAAGGAATCTGGGAAACTGCTCAGAGATCTGCAAGACCTGTGCAGCAGCTGGATTAGCAGTTCATGCCTTTGTGAAAGGATTAGCAGGATTGCACTGAGCTGAGGGTTAATTTGGAAATAAATTTGCATCTCTGAGATGCATAATGCAAAGTCCACTATGCACATCCCGCAGCTTCCCGACTCCCTCTGTCAGACGTGTGCTTCAAGCACTGCAAAACATCAGGGATTACCTCCACCAGGGCCTTGTTCCAACAATACAGAGCTCTCAAAATTACGGATTTCAATCTTCACAGCACTGTGGGCTTCAGGAAACAAAGGGATCCAGCCCAGACAGCATCAGCTGGAAAAGCTCTTCTCTGATGTCTCTCTGTGGAACCCAGTCCTTGCCTGCTGTGACCATACACAGTGAAAACCACCCAAAACTCACCCTGACCAAAGCCCTTTGCAGCAGCAGTGACACGTGACACGATGCTGTTCCTCCTGCTCACACCCATATGCAAACCCAGCAAAGTGTATAAATAAATAGCTGGTGTCACACGATTTATCTCCATTTGTCAGGAGTGACAGGATAACTCACTCGTGACTCCCCTGTTCCATCTTCTCCTCATTCATGAAGATTGATGCTCCTACAGATATTCCCCATCATGGATTTTTATAGCCTGCAGGATGCAGGAGTTCCGTGTTTGCTGGGGCTGCAGCAGCTGCTGGGGACCCAGGGCAGCCACGGGAGCAGCACCCACAGGGTCCCAGCTCGTGGCTCCAGGGCACTCGCCCCACCTGCACCTCCCAGGGCTTGGTTTATTTTCCCTCTGCATTACAGTGATTTCCAGAGCTTTGCTGCAGCAACTTGTCCTACATATCAGCACGTGTTCTCCATCCCTCTGTCCAGCCCTGCCTCAGCCCGGCCCCTGATCAGGGCTGGGATAGAACTGCCCGAGATGCTGCAGGCAGGACAGAACTCCCAGGGATGCTGGAAGCAGGGCAGAACTGCCAGGGATTGCTCAGGGCAGGACAGGGCAGGCAGATTTCACCCGGAGCTCCTGCCTCCTGTCCCAGCCCTCCAGTTAGCACAAGACTTCACTGGATCAAGGCCAAAAGAACCAGCATTCCCAATGAGTTCCTCGAGCTGTCCTGGCTCTGCAGGCTCCAAGGTCTCACCCTGCGTCTGCTTGGTCCAGTGGGTTTGGAAATTACTACAAAATCTCCTTATTTCAAACACAGCCAGTGGTAAGGAAGCACATTTCAAGACTTCCTTATGGTCTGACCATATCCCCAGGGCTTTCCATGCCCGGCGTTATGATTGTCAGGGACACAATGGAATTAACAAGCAGCCTGATCTAACATGCACCTGTGGAACAACAGCAGCAGGTGCTAGGTGGCACGAGGGGCACAGCACCTTCTGCAGCCTCACAGGGGCTCCATGGGCTCCAAATGACACCAGGGCCCCCTGATCTCCCCCAGGGCTCTGTGCCAGCCACAACGCAGAGTTCCAGCGCTGCTACCTGGCAAGAAACATTTGAAACTCCCTGGAGAACAGAATGATCTTAAGGCTGGCATAAAGGATAATGACAAGATTACAACTCACATAGTGAAAATAATAATGAATTAAGGTGATGGTATTTCCCGATCTTATTTCCAGCCTGAATGAATTGAATTGGTGCCAATTTCTTTCCCTGCTGCTGGGCTGGTAGATGGGATTCTGCTAGGGATGGAGAGTGCTGCCTGCAGCTCTGAAATGGGACAAGGTGGCAATATTTATATTACTAAGTTGGATACAGGATCCTTGGAATTATAAATAAACCGAAAGTTCAAGTGTCAGTGTTGTAAATATCACCAGGAAACTCACCTAAATATTGATTTATTCATTACACTAAAAAAACTAACAAACAGAACTTTCTTCCTCTCCCTTGAAAACTTTCTGCAGGCCTCAAAACATGCCATCATCACTTACTGTGTTATTTTTTTAAGCAGATAGATATTTTTAATGCCACATAAACAGGGATTGGCACAGTCATCTGGTTCTTGCCAGGCCTGGTTCATGAGCTGCTCCCACTGCTCAGTCTGGAATTTTACCCATTCTCTGCTTCACCCTTATCCTCCTCCTCAATATTTTAGATTCAGATTTTCTCTATTGCTAGATCTGTACACACAGCATGCTCGCTCTTTTCTGAAGATGATGGACTGGGACGACAGTGATGGATACAAAGTCAGGACAACTCCCTCCAAGGGAAAACCAGGATTGGGAAAATATACATTTCCAATAAGATTGCTGCACCCGACCTAGGTAATAAACATCCCAATGGTAAATGTTGGGTGTTAATTTGGCGGTGAGGATTGATGGTCATTAACTCCGCCTGAAGAAGTGCTGTGAGCAGCTGGAGCTGCCACCCCGAGCTGGCTCACCCAGGCCTGGCTTCACACTCCTGCTGATAGCAAAATGTCTTACAGTTAGTTTTATTTAAAGACCACTGTGGACCAATTCAGAATCAGTCCTAAACCCATGTAACAAAACGGATGATAACTATTGTTTTATCTTTGCCGCAAACTTGGAGACACCCATTTCAATCCCAAAAAACAACACCCCAGGACATGGGATCACGAGCGGGTAAAGTTCAGCGTGAACACTCAGTAACTGTGGGCATGATGAGCTACCAGATCACTCCTCAGGGCCACAGACAACTGTTTCAAACTATGGGAGTATTTTCCACACCTCCTGGGCCAGGGATTCAATCTGAGCTTCCACGCCCGTGATGTCAAAGAGGACACCCTGCTCTCCCGAGCCCCCACGCAGCCTCCCCTCACACGGTCTGCGGTGGCTTCGCACTGTGATTCTTTTGCAAATGACATAATTCTCTGAACAACGGTATAATAACATTGTTCTTTATTGCCAACAGCCACCCACAAATGGAAAAGACCTTGAGCTGCGAGAGGTGGGAGGCAGCGAGAGCTCCCTCCTAAAGAAAATAAGGCATTTACCTTATAAATATAAAATGATCAAATAAAGCAATTAGTGCAGAATTGCACATATAGAGAGTGATTCACCTCTAATTGGGTTGTTCTCAAAGCAAATTAACTTTGAAATGAGGAATGTTAAAAAGATTTTAAAAAAATATGGAATCCTAATTACTGCAGGGGAAGGAGCTGGGGGAAGTTTAGCCCAACAGCAGCACAAAAGTTCAGGGAAACAGTGACACAGTGCGCATACCTTCACTGCTTTATTGTTAAAAACAAGATGATCAGAGGGCTGGAGCACCTCTGCCATGAGGAAAGGCTGAGAGAGTTGGGATTGTTCAGCCTGGAGAAGAGAAGCTTTGCAGTGACCTCATTGTGGCCTTCCAGTGGCTGAAGGGAGCTGTACGAAAGATGGAGAGACGCTGTTTACGAGAGCCTGGAGTGACAGGACAAGGGACAGTGGCTTCCCACTGCCAGAGGGCAGGGTTAGATGAGATACTGGGGTGAAATTCTTGGCTGTGAGGGTGGTGAAGCCCTGGAACAGGTTGCCCTGAGAAGCTGTGGCTGTCCTATCCCTTGAAGTGTCCAAGGCAAGGTTGGAACCTGGGATAGTGGAAGGTGTCCCTGCCCATGGCAGGGGCTGGAACTGGGTGATCTTTCAGGTGCCTTCCAACCCAAACCATTCCATGATTCTATAGTTCTATGAATGACTTAAAACCTACTTCTTCCTCCATGAAAATGTGCCTCACTCCCAGCTCACTGGTCTAAAGCAGTTTCTGGCACACAGTTTTAAGTTTTAAGCTGGACACCTCTTGTGCCCCGTGGGGTCCCTGTTATGTGCCAACCCCAGCTGTGCCCCCATGTTGGGGTTTTAGGAGTTCTCCTAGTTTTTTTCTGTTAAAGGAATTTTCCCCATATGTGTTGCTAGGGGGACAAATTGCTGGGTACTTAAGAAAAATAAAGAGCTACCCATTGAGGGTGGGGTGCATCTGGCTACTCTTTTGTTTCACCTGGGTGTGTGGGCAGTCCGTCCCGAACGCCGGAGAGGGAGGCTGTTTTTCGTCGGCTGCTTTTCCTTCTGCGGAGAAAGACCCCAGGATCCCTGGCCCACCTTCCCTGCCCCGCTGGAGGCCGGGCTGTGGCCACCCTGCCCTGCCACTACTTCAAGCCTTCGCTGCGTTGTAGCCCTGCTCGCCCTGCCTGCCCAGACCTCTGGGGGGTTCCCCGTTTGGATACACCTCATCTGCCACCCGGGATTTGTGCTCATCCCTGCCGTTCCAGCCTGCTGTCCCTGAGGGTCCGGTCGGACACCGGGATCGGCTGCCCAGGGGTTTGTGAAGCTCCTTTGTTCCATCCCTCCCGGGATCCCGGGATCGGCTGCCCAGGGGTTTGTGAAGCTCCTTTGTTCCATCCCTCCCGGGATCCCGGGATCGGCTGCCCAGGGGTTTGTGAAGCCTTTGTTCCATCCCTTCCCGGGATCCCGGGATCGGCTGCCCAGGGGTTTGTGAAGCCTTTGTTCCATCCCTTCCCGGGATCCCAGGCCGCCAGTGCCGCGTGCTCCCCGAGCTCGCTCCGGAGCGCCCCCTGCAGCCGCGGGGGAACCATCGCACCTGCCCTGCTCACCGGGAGCCGCCAGCGCCCCTGCCGGCTGCGAGCGGAACTGCACCCGAGGGGAAAGGGCCCGACAGCCGAGAAGGCTGGCACTGGGTTTGGGATTGTTCGCTGTTACTGCCAGAGTTATTGTTGTTTTGTTTGACTGGTTATACACATATAGATATATATATATATAGTAAAGAACTGTTATTCCTATTTTCCACATCTTTGCCTAAAAGCCCCTTGATTTCAAAATTATAATAACTCAGAGGGAAGGGAGATCGCATCTGCCATTCCAAGGGAGGCTCCTGCCTTCCTTAGCAGACACCTGCCTTTCAAACCAAGACACCCCACAGCAGTCCTGGCCCGGGTGACCCAGGACAGCCCCTCAGTGGGCACCAGGAGGGGGACACAGCTGAGATTCCGTGTGCTCGGAACAGGGCCGGAGGTCCCAAACCCCACCTCACCCCCAGCCCCACATCCATTCACATTCCCCAGCACCGGTGCCAGGTATTGGATTTGATCCAATCCATACCTGCAGCAATTCTGCTCCTTGACTGTTCCGAGTGCAGTTTATACATCTGCTCGCTGCTGAAATTACATTGCCTACGGCTCTTTATTGATGGACTGGCGAGGTAATTAAAAAGGAGGCTTTTCAGAAAAATCCTGTCTAAACATTGGGAGAAAAATCCATATGAATACTCTTTCAGCTCGGAGAAGGACAGAGGAGAACATCCTCACAGTTACAATAATGTTCTCAAAAAAAGTCTATTAAACTGGGTAGTGCCACATATCTGATATATCATGAATGTATTAATATGGAATCGGTTTTTTATAAATATTAATAAGAGCTAACATCTAAAGAAGGAGCCTGGGACTTACATTCTTAATTAATCCAAAATTCATATCACCTCTAAAAATACATATGCATTTCATTATTTTAGACCAATGCCTAAGAGCAGATAGCTGTAAAAACACCCATCAGAAATGAAGGTACAGAGACTCCCCACTAATTCCTTCAGTCCCTGTCTTAGCTTTTGCCGTGGTCCAAGGAGCATCATTGCTCCAAGGAGAGGCACAAGCAGGTTTGGCTCTTGGGGAAAATGATTCTCAGGTGAGGAGAGGACAATTACTCTGCTTTTGTTTAAATCATTGTCCCAATTCCTGTTTCATTCCTTCCACTGAAGTTTTCTTCAGGTAGCTCACCCCCTAACAAAGCTTGGGGAAGGTTCAAACCTCTCTTTTCAAATATTTTCCAGACATAAAACATTTTCCTGCCAGTTGATGCTGGCCATTGTCTAGAATTTGTGCTCATTTCTCAAGGATGCTTTTAAAAACCTTGTGAGAATGAGTTGCTCTGGATAATGCAGAAGCCCAAGCACAATGGCAAAAATTCCACCTTTAGTCACCGGCTGCAATTTAGAATTCTCCAGCTCAGAAGAGCTATTCCCATTAAACTGGGGCACGACTTCATGTGAATGCTTTATACTCTCTTTAAAACAGGACGATGTGGGCTTAACTCAGCTCAGTTGGGACCAAAAAATAAAAAGGCACTTCGTGTGTGACCAAAAGTGGAGCATCCTGCCTTCAGTGCACACTGTTTGGGAACAGCTCATCCTGGCAAAGGGCTCCGGGCACTCTCCAGACTCCTGTGGGCAGGGCTTTCCCTTCCCCAGCCTGAGGGGCTGGTTCAGACCCTCTGCTAATATTCAGCAAAGACAGCAATTAAAAATAATACTATAGAAAAAATTTTGCTCTGTGGAAAGTTGGTGGGCATGAAACAGGGTGATGTTTTTCCACTAACACAAAAGTGTAGCAGATGAAAGAAGACAGTGGGGCTAAGTATTATAAATTAGTGGTTTATCAGCATTTATTAAACCCTCTGAGCCTTGGCTGCACACAGCTCAGCTGCTCAGGTCTGGGACTCCAGAACTGCAGCCTGTGATCAGACTGATCCACAAGGAATTTCCCTCTCATTAACGTAAATCCAGTGGGGACACCTGAGAAGAAATAATAACTTCTTTGTGTCATTATTAAAAGGATTACAGAGACACTATTATGGCACAGTGTTTTACCACTAAATGATTTTAAGACTGGCCTTATAGATCTTTCTCCATTAATCAATAAGATAAAATACTAATTACAACCACAAGAAGGGGTTCGAGTGAATGTGGAGCTGCTCTTGGAGGAACAGCAACATGTTAAATTATGGGCTGTTCATGGAGAGCAAATATGCTGGGAAAGCCTTGATCTGAATTATGTCTCTTTGCTCACATTTTATATAGCCCTGGAGTTACATAAAGGATACACCAATAGCAGCTGCTTTCTCAAAGGTTTGGCATCTCATGCTTTTCGTACCCACACATATATTTTTATGTTATTTCTGTGAACAGACAGGACACAAAGAACTTGAATTTATCAACTTCCCATAGCATAAGTGCAGGTAATGCACAGCTTTATTCATGCACCACCCCAATAACCACCATCATTCAACAGCTCCTGGTTCATGGGAGTCCCGAGCTGCAGGAGCAGCAGCAACACTGAGGAGTCACATCTAATCAACACTTAAATGTTAAAAGTTATTAAATCATTATATAAGAAAATTTAATAAAAACTGAACACAGCAGAATGAAGCATAAATACTTTTTTCTTATTTGGCCAGCTGCTAAATTTCTATATAGGTTTTATTTCAAGCAAATGCAGGATTTGGTGTTTAAAAATTAAATTCTCCCTCTGCATGAGTCAGTGCCTCGTTAACGGGTGACCTACTTCGCCGGCAGCCCTGCATTGTTTCGCTCTCCGGTCCTCATTGATCACATTTTTGCTGCAAGCACAATCTTCAAGACCTTCCTCCTGGGTTCACATTTAACTCATCTCCTGCATTTTTCACGGGTTATTCTAAAAGGCACTTTCACACTCTCACCCCACACAGAAACGGATGCCTTTTAGATGCCGATTGAAACGTTCTCCCCGTGCTGTCCCTGTCCCTGTCCTATTATGCCTAATCCTTGTTAGAAGTGCATTCAAAGCCATTTATGAGGCAGGAATACATAAAGATCAGTTCATCAAACCGGATGCTTGGAATTTACAGGCACTTAAACATTGTACTTTCTATCAAAACCTGCCACATAATTAAGCATGCACATCAGAGGTGGAACGAGCTCCGTGGCAGCACTGTAATTCATTATCTCCGTAGATCCTGGCATTTCCTGAACACTTGAAGGTGCATTTGCCTTCATACCAGATTGCCCACATCAAACAAGGTAGCAAGGAGAGCAGGAGGAACTGGGGAAAAATGCTCTTAACAAGCTTTCCTCCCAGCTGGTCAGAACATCAGCAGCAGGGAATAATCCTTTGTAGGGTCTATTTCCCCCTGGTTAGAGAGCCTGGACTTGGTGAGAGGTGGGATGTGTTCATGATAAAACATTAATTAAAAACAACAACAACAACAAAACCAGACAAAAAACCAACTAAATTCCTTTTAACACCTGTTTGGCTTCTTTACAAAAAGATCAACAGTGAGATTATTCTGAAAGCAAGTAAACAAAGCCCAGGAACCACCAAATCTCCATTCTTGCAGGAACTGCCCCATCCCTAGGAGCTCTCGGCAAGGCCAGGCTGGACAGGGGTCTCAGCAACCTGTTCTGGTGGAAGGTGTCCCTGTCCACATCAGAGGGGTGGAATTACATGATCCTTAATTTTCCTTCCAACCAGGCCATTCTACAACTCAATCATTCCACTGCAGGCAATGCCCAGCTTTTCACTCTTTCAGGAGGTGAGGAACAGGGTGGGACTCCACGACCCCACTGAGACTGCCCAAAATTGAGCTGGGAGATACAACCTGTCCGTGTTTGCAGTTTGTAACTTCAAGGAGATCACTAACTCCACTGATCCTGCAGTGAAGAGGGATGTGTTGCTTTCTGTTTCACTCCATCAACAGCGCCTTAGTGAAGTCTATTTACAAATGAGACTTGGAACATTTCTCTGAGATTCCTCTGAAAACCATTCCTGGTGATCTTTCTGAGCCACAATTAGTGTGAAGGCCAGCACTGCAGCCATCACGGGGCTGTTACATCTGCTAAATGCCACTTTCTTAAATTTTTCTAAGGACCTTTTTATGTCCTTCTACCTTTCTCTCCTTGGTATTTCAACAAGATGCCCAGAGTCTCTTAGGAGAAAAGAGAACTGAATACTTATTCTGTAGCACTTCAGAGAAGTGGTCTCCAGAACCCCTCACCTCTACACCTCTGGAGACAGAACTAAATGTCACCAAGGAATCTCACCTCTCTTGAGGCAAATTAAACAGAGGTTGGTCTCAGTTGCACATTTGACAGCTGCCATTCAAACTTCCAAGGGGTCTTTTCTCCCCAGCTTCATGTTACACTTCATACTCTGCTGAGTTCCCCACAGGTCGAGGCCACCCACTGCTGTGACACCAACAGGGTTGGAGAGGAAATGTCCCAAATCCTGAAGGAATGTCACAGTCATGCTGGGACCAGACTCTGCATGGGCAGGACTGAGGGAAGGATGCCCTGGACCTGCTGCTGCCCAGTTCATCAGGTCACAGGTGCTGATTCTTGTACAAAATTCCATTTCCATTACCACACAGTAAGTTTTCCTTCTCTTAAAATGTTCGTTTCCAAAAAAAATCACTTTCCAGAGCCACTGTAAAACCCATCCTTTTTAAGTTACAATTGCTATTTACAATTTCCTAACTTTGCAGGTGTTAAGACCATTGTTTTACTGAGCTTTTTTTCCTTCTTTTTTGCATGGAATGATTGCAAGGCAGAACAAGATACACCCTCTCACCACTGAATGTGTCCTGTTTACTCTGTACTGTGCCTGTTCTTACCAAAGGAAATTACTTCACACTTAAAGCCCTTGAAATTCAGGAAGCTCAGCCCTGAGGGGTGACACAGTGGGCTTTTTCCTGCTTGACTTTTGCACAAGACAGCACCAAGAACACGCAGCTCCTCCAACAGTTCCTCCAGCAAAACGAAGGAGGCAGCTTCATCCGGTGCCCACGTTTACTCTGGAACAGAAGCTACACTTAGCACCTGATTGGCACTAATTGATAGGGCCTTGCTCTCCTGCCTACTGTCATTAGGAATTATCTGTGTCCTGAATAAAATGATTGAATTTGCCATGCTCTGTCCCACTTCTGCAATGTATCTTCATCTTTTTTGCATTCATTTCCAAAAATTAATTTAAAGAAAAATTACGAAACACAACTCATACCACATTCTTCGTGTCCTTCCTGTATGTCCTTACAGATCTGTTGAAATATCAGCAAAGGTTTTTAACCGGCTGGTTGGTAGCACCTCTGAAAAGTTAATGCCCACTGAAGAAGTTAAGTGATGTGACTGGGGCTGGAAGCTGCAGGAGCATTTCCTCTGGGCTCTGTGCTTGTCCTTGAAAACAATTTCTGTTAGGGACATTCTGTGCCTGTTAGTTTACAAACCAAATTCATATATTTGCAAATGATGCAAAGGTTTCTTCCGGTGATTACTCCATCCTAGTAGTGTCCTTGGCAATCTCCCCTTGCAGGATATATAGCTCAGCCTGCAAGTGCCAGGGTGACAAAGCTGGAGCTCACACTAATGTGGCAGATCAATCACTTGACTGAAAGATACACAGACACAGAAAAGGTGGTTTATATCTGTCATATTCAAGGGTAAACTTGCAGCACTTGAGAAGGCTGCTCAGATAACTCTGCACAGCCGACAGTGTTGCTGGCCTCGGTGTCTAATCAAAAGAAAAATATGTTGTCTATTTAACAATACCAACAGTTTTGAGACTCCTCAGAGCAGTTAACCCGTGGGCAGCGATCAAAGGCATTTGAAGTTTGGCTAAGAACTAACTCAGATGACTGAAACCCCACGATGTAAATTTTAGTCATTGAAAAGTCAAGCTGAGCCATCAAACAAAAAATAGTGTCTCTATCCTGACATATCAGGGAATAGACATTGTACTTTCCAGGTGATAAACTACTGGGGAGCACAAGCTTCTGAGCAGGAGAAACCTTCAGGCTTTATCCTGCAGCCTGCATACATCAAAGGGAAAGTTCAGACAAACTTTATTTTAGGGTGTTTGGAGTTGAAGGTCATGCTGCATTTCACCAGGATGAAAAATTCTTATTTCTCCTGGAAAGTTCCCAAATAACATCTTGTGAGTGATGCTGCAATTGTCTACCCTGAAATAAAGACACAACACAGAGCTGATCTGAGCACCCACTTCTACCAGCAAGGACTAAGAACCTGTTGAACAGAAACCAATGGAAATGGCTCCATCAGCATGTTTCTTTCAAACAAAAGATGTTTTAAATTGTAGCATTAACAGAAGATCTCTTTGTAGGAATTTTTCTATTTTTTTTCCAAAATTCAGGCCATTTCAGTGTTAGCAGCAGAGACATGAGAGCCAGGGCTGGGTGGCTCCTTGCACCGGTACCCGAGGGCATGTAGGGTCCTCTGTTACTACTTTTTTCCACTAAGAGAAAAGGGGAACAAGGTAACACTGCTTCATGGGAGTCTGTTTTCATTCCCTCTTCCTGCAGTAACCCCTTCATTCCCTGTCCTGTTTCTGCCACATGTGGCAGAGTGCAGATGTCAAACTCTTGTTGCAACTGACTCCTCGAGAAGAGTCAGGAGAGAGAGGAGAGAGAACAGCAGTACTACAGGGTGGAAGCCTTTAGCTTGTGCTCTGAGCTTTCAGCAAACACCAGAGAACCTCCAGGGGACCGGGACTGAGTAAGGAGGGATGCAGGATGGAGTAAGGAGGGATGCAGGATGGAGTAAGGAGGGATGCGGGACAGAGTAAGGAGGGATGCTCCAAGAGCAGGCTGAAGTCCAAGCCCACACCTCATTGCCCAGCAGAAAATCCAAACACAAGATGTACCTCCCTGACAGGGATCGATGGGCAGCCCCAGTTAATTCAGCTGAACGTGGCACAACGTCTTTCCCTTACAGCTGGGAAAGCAGCTTTTGTTCCATTATCCGAGGGCACACAGGGAGCTTCTGAAATATAATAATGCCAGAGCCAAAGTCGAGGCTCCAGGAAGGTTGTCAATAATGTGAAGGTCTGAGTTTGTTTCTCAGGACAGTGTCGACACCTGGCTGACACACTCTGGGTGGCTCCTACTCCTCTGTTGCTGAAGTTATTTTTGACCACTCTGCAGTTTAAAGAAGCATTAAAGAAACTGAATACTGAGAGAATTGGGTCTTTTCCTGGCATGGTGCTTTGTGGTGGTGCAAGTGAGGGTAACAGCCCTGACCACTGAGAACACCACCAGCAGCAACCTGTGGTGGTCAGGCACCGAGGTTTAACAACTCACTCTGCGGTCAGGGTGAGAAACCATAAACCCCCAGTTCTGTGATCTACATGTTCTTATGTGATTGGTTCATGTTTTCCCCTCCCTATTTTATGTATAAAGTTGTAAATAGTCATTTCCTTTAGTCAATATGTATAAGTTCTAGAAGCTTCTATGATACTCGACACCCCATTGGTTCCTTCCCTAAATCTTTCCTACGTGTTAATCCCATTGGTTTTCTCAACCTCAACCCCGCCTCCTTCCCTTAATCTCATTGCCTGTATCCCTTATCCCTGCCTTTCCATCCCCGCTATGAAATCCCGGGACACCCTGAGTTTTTTGGCTCCTTGTTCCTGGTCCCTTCACGGGTGTTTGTTCCTGGTATTTTCCCAATAAACCTTCTCTGTGGAATCCGTACGAGGAGTCCCCTCCCTCCTTTGCCTCCGCCTGCGTGCTCTCAAATCCGGCTCAGAGACAGCTCCCTCGGGTGAGGCGCTCACCTGCTCCGTGTATTTTTGTGAGTCAGCCACCTTGAACCAGAGGGATGCAGCTAGATCTCCAGGCTCCTCCGTGGCTAGGGCACAACCCTCAGTGCTTATCACAAGAAAAAAGACAATTAGCAGCTGTTAAATTCCACTGCAGTTTGTCAGCTTTATTATTCATTATTTAATAAATCTTTTTGCGTTACTAAGAAGGAGCAGCTGATACCTCAGTGTTGAAGCATGACCTACTGGACATGTGATTAGGTGCTGCCTGAGTTAATTTGCCTTAAAACTATTCCCATTTAAAGCTATGTCTCTTAAGAGCCCCATCCTGCAGTTCTGGCATCAGTGTACAAAACATTAAATTGCATCAAACTTTCCTCACACCTCAGGGAAAGCCCAGAGTCCCTGGGAGCTCCACACAGATTATCAGGAGGTGGAGTGCCAGGTTAGATCTTCCATTTCTGGCCAGTGGTAAAGTCTTCAAACTGGGAAGGCACAGTGGGTGATGATTGCTGCAGGTAACAGGAAGGACAGACAGAAGAATCAAAATCCTGCAGGATCAAGAACTTTCCACACAGAAATTAATTAAAACGCCTGCATGAATTGATCAAATTTCACACACGCACATGCTGTAACACAGAAAATAACTTCGAGAGCAAATAGTCAAATAAAAACCTTTAAAACCTCTTCCAGTATCTGTATTTTTCTTTGTTATAGTGACCTCCAGAGGTACCAGGTAACAACTGAACTTCCCAAGTCGGAAGCAGGAGTTCACTCCCCCAGGATCATCCCTGCAGCTCTGGGCTGTTCGAGATAACGGGTTTTATATGGGAAGGGCAAGATGGAAATTCCACTGGGGAGCGCGGAGAGAACCAGCTGCCTGCAATTTGTGTCGGCTTTAATCAATACCTGAAGGTTCCTCCCTGAGGGCCCGCGGAGCATCGCTCGTCCCACCCACGGCCAGCAGCGCTGCCCTGTGCCGGTGACCCCCGCTCCCCATGGCAGCAGCCCCTGGATCGATGCCTTGTGAGCCGTTTTCTCAGTTCCTCAGATAAATCCGGGCTGTGTCATCACATTTCCCTCCAGCCTGAATCCTCACCAGCTTCACAGCCAGGTACTAAGCAGGCTGCCAGCAGCCCATGATGAACACACAACCTCTGAGCATGGTGGACAGATTTGTATGAGACAACAACAGACAGAGATAGAACAGGGTTCTGTCTCTGCATCACCCTCGCAGCTGAGACCCTTTCCTGACAATTCTGCACAAAACGTTGCGGTGGTTTAGGACAAACTTTCCAGACCCACAAGGGATGAAGTTATCTGCAAGGCTTTCCCCTGTCAAGGAGCAGGCCTGATCCCACGGTGTGTTGGAGCTGGTGTGCCTTCGCCACCCTCACCGCCGGCCAGAGGAGCGGTGCCGCAGCGCACAGACGGATAACGAGCGCGAGGGATTCTCACTCCAGCTCCTGCCACAGCCACACAATTCCATCCACGTTAACTGAATGGCATTAACAGCCTCCGTGGGCAGGAGGATATGGCAGGCTAGATTTGGGTGCACTTACTAACCCAGTTTTATTTCCTAATCTAATTCCCCATCCAGGATGGTGTTTACACAACAACTCATTAAATCCTCCATAACTGCATTACTTTACTCCAGTTTAAATTGCAGACATAGCCTGGTTTTATGCAAACAAATACTTTTTGAGTAACTTCGAGCTCCCAAGTACACTAATTAAATCTGTCACATGCCCAGTGGAACTTTAAATTATATTTGCTCGATCCTTTAACAGTAAATGGTGCTCTGAACTGAGTATGCAATGAATGAAATCACATTCCTTGGCCTGTTCAGGGGAAAGGAAGTGGGAATTCTGAATCATCTTCAATTCAATTCTTCACTGTTTTCTGTTGAATCAAAGTCAGCATGCTGGACAAGCACCACTCAGGCTCAGTGTTTGCAGAGGATATTCTACTTCATGTGAGCATTCCTGAACATGTTGGGAACAGGTAGAGGCTGGAGAGGACAGCAGTTGTGCAGGACATGTTCTGTCTTCTGCACGAGGTGGGCAGAGAGCTCAGCAGGTATTCCTGAAGCAATCCCACCATTTCTATTTCCGAGATGCCACTTCTCCAAAGTCCATGCACATCTATTCCACACACTGCAGCTGACTGAAAAGCCACGTTGTGGTGGATTTGGTCTCAGAGGCTACAAAATCAGAGAATCACAGAACCATTTAGGTTGGAAAAGACCTCCAAGATCACCAAGTCCAAATTTTGCTGGACTTTGTTTGAAATGGACAAAAACAAGAGAAGTGAAACAGAGGCAGAGAGGAGTGATGCAGCCCCTGAGCTCACCCCACCAGGCTGTGGCACCTGCCCCTGCAGCACCAGCACGTGGGACACGCACACATCCTCTTCTGGGATTGATCCCCACTCCCTGCCAGCCTGGCTGAGCATGGGGGACTCAGGGGACTGGGAGTTCCTTGGTTGTAGAGTTAATCTGCTCTGTGAGTGAACCCTCAGGGGAGGAGCTCACCAGGGAACCCACCAGGTGCATGTACTGGCTCCAAATCCTGCAGCCACAGGAATAACCATCTCACAGTCGGATCCAGCAGCCTTTCCTCTGCGTGCAGAAGCTCTTGCTCACTCTAAACATTTTATTAGTGTTTGGGGAATAGCAAAGCATTGGAGTTAAAGTGGTGGCTGAGTGGGAAAACACAGTGCATTTTTTAGCTTTAATAGTAAGAGTGGCTGGGAATGGTGTTTAGCTCTATTACAGCAATGTGCATTGTGTTTACCATGGACACTGGGTATCCTGATTACCCCGTGTTTCTGGGAGGCCAGCTTGCATAATTCATGGGGGAGACTGACTTAGGACAGAAATATCCCTTCAGTTTATCACTGAGCTACAAAAGACTTTTCCCTCCTGGTGCTTGCGCTACTCTTTAAACCCCTCACATGCTTTACTGTGTTCGCTGCAAAGGACTTGGCACGGTTTGATCAAAATAAATAATAAATACCTGTACTCATGTTGGACAGGACATCCCTCACTCCTCGTTCCCCTTCCACACCAAGTGTTGTCTCCTCCTGGCAGGGAGCAGCCGAGGCCATGCTCAGACTTTCTCCCCTCCTCCTGCTCCTTCCCAGCCTGAGCACAAGGGCCATCCTCAGGCTGGAGATAGGGGAGCAGGACAGATATGAAACAGCAACACTGAGTTTGCTTCCCAGGTCCTCGAAGAGGGTGCCACAGGCACAACCAGGCCTTAACCTGTAATTTTTTGGTATTTCCTCTCTCAGACTCCCATTCCTGCACTCAGTGGAACCCCAGCAAGGCAGAACTGGGTCAGGTGTGAACTGCTTGGCTCTTCCTACACCAGCAGGGTCCCAGGACACCCACAGCTCCTGATTCTTCCCCAGGGCCAGGGCGGGGGGCAATCTATTTCCTTGCTGAGGAGCTGATCAGTCTCTGCCGGGACTGGTTTCCTTTAATGCATTATCAAAGGAGCTAAAGGATCACAGAATCCCAGGATGGTCTGGGTTGGAAGGACCTATTAAAGCCCATCCCATTCCACCCCTGCCATGGGCAGGGACACCTTCCACTCTCCTAGGTCACTCCAAGCCCTGTCCAACATGGCCTGGAACACTTCCAGGGATGGGACAGCCACAGCCTCTCTGGGCAACCTGTGCCAGGGCCTCGCCACCCTCACAGGGAAGGATTTCTCTCACAGCCCAGCTTTCCACACACCCCTGGGCTCTCCCAGACCCCATTCCTGCTGGAGAGGGCACAGCCAGAGCTGCTTCGTCAGACAGCAATCCCACGGAACTGGTGATGCTCAAACACAGCTTTCCCCTCTAGGCCTTAGAACTCCGCAATCCCGTATCCAAATAATTCTTTCAGCTCATAACATATTTTTAGACAAGCCATTAATATTTAACAAGACAGCCCACAGCAAGTTAGATCGCACAGCAATTAATTTTTAAATGCTGACATTTATTACAGCATGTAAGAGCTACCTAACTTGCTGTGGGCTATCTGGATAAATGTCAGTTAAATATCTAATAATTCCTTACAATTTAATATGAACATTAAAAAAAAAAAAAAAAGCCCTGTAATTATCCATTATTTTTAAAGTTTGATCGAGATTTTAATTTTGGCATTTAGGTTTCTCTCTCACCCATCCCTTCTTCAGCCTCTGAGGCGAAGTCATTTGTGGTAATTAATTTATACATTGATTAATTTAATTTCATCTAATGTTTAAATCCATGCTTGGAAGGCCCAAGATACAGCAGAAAAAAACTTGATTAATGTTGCAACAGGCTGGCAGGACACCCAGCAGCCCAAAAGACGGACCTGGCATTCCCAAAGGGAAGAGACAGGGAGGATCAACTCGCAATGTGCAGGAATGAGCTGTGGGAACCACCCGAGCATGGACAGGCTGACCCTACCCCACATCCCACCAGCTGCCAGCCCAGGTAAATTCCTCACACCTTGATCACATCAGAGGCATTGAGAATTCATTAACAGCTTTGGCAATCAAAGGAATTCTGAACAAAAGATTTTTGCTTTGACAGAATATTTTAAGGTTATTTTAAATAGAAGGAAGAAAAACTTCAAAATTGTAACTCTGAAAACCTCCCTTCACAGTAGTTCAGGCAGCCTCTTCCCAACCCTGTAAGAAGGGGTTTCCCTGTCACAATATGGGAGTAGAAAAGATCATTTCTGCACAGCAACTGCAGCTCAGAAGCAGCATCTTTTCCTCCCTGCATGGTTCTCCTATTCCATGAGCAGCAGATGCAGCCACTTGCCCCATCCCACTGCTCCCCAAGCCTGATCCTGTGCAGCACCTTGTCCCCAACACAGCCCAGGGTGTAAGGAGCCACTGAGGCTTCGTGGGAAACACACTGCTCTGGAAACAGTTCTGCTTGTACCTCATACATTTTCCTGTCATTTTTATTCCCTGGGTATTTTATTACTGAGGGATATTTGCATGAAAATAGAATCTTTGTTTCATAAGAATTCATCTGCTCCCGTAACGCGGTCCTGGAGGAACTGACAGTGAATGAACACGCTGCATTTCTCATGTTCTCACATACACACAAAAAATTGCCAATTATTTAAATTATTGTATCTTTTGGAGGCTTAATTTTCCTCTATGAATTTCCTGTTCAATCAATGCCACAGTAATCTTGAGCCCTGAATGGGAGGAATGTGCCAAGCAGTGGCTGCATGAACCTGACAGGAGATTTTCCAAAGGGCTCTGGTGTTGGGAATTGCTGTGTTTACATTCTGCACAGCAGTAATGACAGGTCAGGGGTGACAGGATCAGCTGGAGCTTCAAGATGGGACATAAAGAAGAGAAATTTGGGGGTTGAGTTTCCTGTCTGTATCAAAACCTCTGGAAACATCCTTCCCCCCTCCCAAGAGAGGTCTGTGCCCTCGGGGCAACGGGTGTAAATGAGCACATTCAAGTTTTTCATAAAGATAGATTACTTTGGGGAGGCTGCCTGTAACAACACACTTCTCACATGCTTCAGTTTGCAGGGTTTTAATCAAAATTTTCTTTGAGATGCTTCCCAAAACCTTCACAGAAATATTGTGTTTTCCAAAGGCTGCAGGAAGAACACTTGTAATTGGAAAAAAAGCGATACCAGCTTTGGAAATGAACCTGCTAAAGTTCCCAATTAAAATTCATTTTACAAACCAAATAGAACTTTACAGAGAAGAAACTAAGCCTCATAGCAAGGGGGAAGGTTCAGATTCACTAAAAACAACTTATCAGAAGGGTTTTCCATGTCACCTTGGTTTGCCATCTCTTCCCTTCTCGAGGACATGTGAGGGAGGCTTTAACCAGCACCATGGGGCTTTCCAGCTACAGGACCTTTCCCATTAATGTTTCTTCTAGGAATCAGGGTAAATAAGATGAAAACCTCCATCTGTGATGCTTCTGAACAGGCATTCTGTTACCTTACCCTTATTTAATTGGAACAAATGTACCCATTTAGATCTACGTATCTTCCAGATTTCCAATGTCTCCTGCAATTCACACCAATCTTTTATCACTTGATAAACAATTGGGTTCTTTACTTGCCTAATTCTGCCTCACTTGCTCCCAGGCCTTCCAGCTCCTGAGCCATCCAGCCTGTGCACATGTTCATTAGCTCCATCTATTTCAGCTGTACTACCTAATGGAGCTGAAAAAGCTGCAGGAATGTTCCCTCCCGGTGCAGGCTGTGGAGGGGGAACCTGCACAATTCCCTGCTGCAGACACAGCTCACCGGGGACAGGGTGGTGACAGAGCCCAGCTCATCTCCCTGGATGAGGCTGCAGATTCTGCACTTTCCTGTTCAGGTTTCCCCTTTTCCTTGTGTGGGCTGCTGTGAGGCTTCAGTTCTCCTGATTTGAAAGAAAACTGAGTACATGGAAACAGGAACAAACAGAATTAATCCAAAAACACAGACTAAAACCAGTTTCACAATTGTGGTGTAATGGAGGCGCTTGGGGGCAGCAATAATGAAGATATTAAGTTTACAATGCTGGAGTATAAACTTTCAATAGCTAAATATCAGCTCCAGTTCTCATTCCTTCCAGCTGCCCAGAATATGGCTGTGCCCTGTTTCACTCCCAAATGCAGAATTATGCATATCCAGGAAGAATTTCTCCATGGAGAGGATGGTCAGGCATTGGCAGGGGCTGCCCAGGGTGGAGTCCCCACCCCAGAGGTGTCCAAGGAAGGACTGAATGTGGCACTCAGTGCTCTGGGCTGGGTGGCAAGGTGGGCATCAGTCACAGGTTGGATTTGATGACCTTGGAGGTCTTTTCCAACTTCAACAATTCCGTGATTTTCTGCTTTAAAAAGAACCACGAAACCAAGCACAGCCACTGGTATGGAAAGAGCATTTGGCTGGTTGGTTACCAGCAGGGCAGAGCCAAAACCAGCACCACCCCACTGGTGCTGGGGGGCTGGAGAAGCTCCTACTGCAATGACGTTGCATCCCCTCACCGAGACACTGCCGAGGAGCTGAAATGCGGCAGTGGCAGTGGCAGGGTTCATCCGATCCCGCTCATCCGAATTCCACACATGCATCCCCCTGACCGGCCAGCCCCGCTCACTCCCGTCAGCAGAGCTCGGCTGCCTCCCTCTGATTTCCCACCGGCCTCTTCCCTGCTCACAGGGCCGCGTGATAAACCGGCAGCAGGCTTAACCTTTTCCAAAGGGCATCCCCCTCATCATGCACCATTTCCACCACTTCACAGAGAACGTCCCAGAGGGTTGGGAGACGAGGCTGTGCGAGCAATAACCTTTGAAAGCCTCTGAGTCTGCCAGGCCCACAAATTACTAAATTAATGGTTGGCCTTACCTTTGGAAAAGGCAAATAGAGGAAGCAAGGAACCTGAGCAGTCAGCTTAAAGGGAATGAGAGCCATTTCCTGCATCTCTCCTGTCACTGGACTGTTTAATTTAAGCAAAGGATTCCCTGAACTCTGATGAAGAGCAGCAGCTGCCTTGGGATTTGTAAAATGGATCTAACAGGAAAACATGTTTCCTGCCATAATCCAGATTAATCACCCTGTCCGTGTCTGAGGTCTCCTTTGCGACTTGCTGACAAAGACTCGACAGCCCTGCAGCTGTGGCTGCCTTACTCCAGAGGGGACCAGCAACAATGGGTAGATGTTGGTATGCACTGAAAGCCTTAATAATGAAACTCCAGCCTAAGAGAAACTACTGCATGTGCTGCCACACCCTGCATGTGCTCACCCACTGCCTTTGGGAAACGTGGAGCACGTGGAATAGGAAGAGGAAATAATCTGGAGTGTCTGTATCTTACACAGCAGAACACGACCAGGAAAAACCTGCTTCCAGCCACCCAGAGATGAAAACCTCTGGTTAGATATCAAGGAATCCCAGGGGACAGTCACCCCCAGCCAGCAATGCTTCAGCAGAGCATGGGCTGCAGGTACGAGAGGAAATGGCCCCAAGTTGTGCCAGGAGAGGTTTAGATTAGATATTAGAAAACATTTTTTCACAGAAAGGGTTGTCAAGCATTGGCACAGGCTGCCCCAGGGCAGTGGTGGAGTCTCCATCCCTGGAAGTGTTCAAAAAGTACATGGACATGGCACTTCAGGATTTGGTTTAGTGGTGAACATGGGTTGATGGTTGGACTTGATGTTGATGCCATGATGATTTTTTGCCTTTTCTTATATACTCCTTCTATAAACCTTTTTATAGCTTTTGTATTCTTAGTGGGTTTTGCCTACATTCTTGGACTTGTTTGTCAAGCTGAGAGACTCAACAGTTTAGAAGCTTCGTAGCCAGGGATCAGTGTGCCCCAGAGCCCAAGGTCCTCTCCAGAACACATTCTGTAAACTCAGATAGAACCATCCAGGGGAAGGTTTCTTGGGGAGGGGGGCTCACTCGAGCCTCTCCTTGAGGAATCTTTGATAGATCTGCTAATTAGTAACACCTATAAGGAGATACTTGATCTATTGTGTGGGTGCATTGCAGGGTGCATTTCAGTGCATTCCACCTGGATGTGTGCACCTGAGGATCCTTACAATAAATACCAAGGTAAAATCCCTTTTCCCCTTCTAACCGTGTATGCCTCTTGATTTTAAGACCAGGAAAAGGCATCAATGTGTTAAAGGTATTTTCCAACATTAATGATGCTATGATTCCACCCCAGATGTTCACTGCCAGGCCCCTCTGCTGCCAGCCCAGCTTTGGGAGTGTGTAAAAAAGCTTCATGGTGGCACAGGGTAAGAGAATAAGCACAGTTCAAGGTACTTCCCATTGTTTTCAAGTTGTTCTGTTATTTTCAGTGATTCTGAAGGCTGCCCACCTCACCTGGCTCAAAGGAAACCTGTCCCTCTCCATGGCCTGAGATGGTAACTCATCAGTACGTTTCTCCAAAGGAAACGCAGCACCATGGGAATGGATAAATACGTGAACATCTGAAAAATGTATGTTGTAATTCACCAACAGATTCAAATCATTGTCGGGAGCCCCTTAATTCCGACAGTGGTTCCCTAAGGCTGTTCAATTATACACCACGAGGTACAACCACTAAAATCCTGAGCCTGAGTGTCTGTGTGACACAGAAATGGACCCAGAGCTGCAGTTTAAAAACTGCACATGCACACTGTGGCTACAGGATGAATTCCGAAGGTGAGGACAGGACAGAAGCTGTGGCACTGATGGCAGAGCTACGTGGGAGGACTGTCACATCACCTGGCACCGCAGTGACGGGTACAACCGGCTTCTTCAGGGCTCTTCAGAGCAACTGCTGGGAACTGAGCCACATAAAATATTCACTAGCATGTTAGAGTCTTTTAGTCAAAGAGCAGGCAGTGGAAAGCCGATATAAACAGCAAAAAGAGGAAAAGTATCTTTAAAGAGTATATTTTTAGGAAGTATTTTGGGACTTGTGGAACTTTCTGAGTTTTTCCCATGGGTGCGCAAACACAGGTACTTGCGAGTAGCTCACGTGAGTCACTTGGCCATCCCAGATTCCCTGAGTGATGCACCTGGTTCCATATTTGGGGTATTTTCTCCCAGATGCCCTTTAATCCACCTTTGTCCCCAGCACTGGTCCCCCCAAGCAGGGGCACAATCGAGTGCCAAAGATGTTCTCTCACAAGACACAGAAAACTCCTTGGTTTCAAACAAAACTTTCTCTGCCCAAATCCAGTGCCAGTCCTTCCCTGCACTTGATTAATTGTGCTGATCACTTCACCTGGTGCTAATCAGAGCAGTGAAATGTTCCTCATTGTTAAACGGAGTGATTAATTACCAGGATTGCCAGGGAAGTCTGCCACCAGCAGCATAAATTCACAGAGCATGTTTGGAAGCATTTGCCAGTGGCAGAGCCTGAAGAGTAAAATATTGCCTCATTATTTATCTTCCCCCATCACATGGCAAAAGCAGCAACCACTGGAGAGGGAGCTCAGGCCTTTGTTGATTTAAATTATTGTGAAACCAGCAGTCTAACACAAGGATTTATTTTTATAGATTTGATTCAATGAGAACATGCCAAAAGCTCTCCCTGAGGCCACTGTGACCTGTGGTGACTCCTCAGGCCCAGCACTGTGTGATGGGCCCTTCCAGCACACTCAGGCTCCAGCTCTCCCACCCTGAGCAGCCAAGTGTGCAAAAGATTTGAAATGCAAGTGAGGTTCAAAGTCCAACTCAGAGGGCAGCTACAACACAGTCACCAGTGAGGAAAACCACTGTAAAGCTGTGGTTTGAGCCCATTTTTGTGCCCTGGTTTGGGAATCAAGCAAAGAAATTATGGAGAAAATTATTTTTCCAAATCTCTACCTAACAGAAACATTCCCTTAAATTTGAATTTTTTTATTTCATTTGAAGTGGCAGATTTGCCTTTGCTCATCCTTGGTTATTTTTTACATCTATATGCACACAACAGGATAAAATCCTTGTTTCATGAGCAGGCACCCTAAGAGGAGGAGGAGGTGTCTGCTGGCAGCTGTTGGAGCATCTGGCCCTTTTTAACCAAAGGGTTCCTTCTCATTCTGTGAGATGGTGGAGGCAACAACACGTGTTTCTGGCTGCTGCCTCTGAACTTCTGCATAAAACCATCAAAGCAATTTTCTTACTTACACCTGGAAGAGATATGTGAGATCTTCCAGCCATGCTCCCATCCTGACTTGACCCAAAGCATTCCCAGAGGTGCCTTTGTCCTTTGCAATCACTCAGGCCTGAGCACAGACTGACAGATAGAGAATCCCAGAATGGTTTGTGGTGGAAGGGACATTAAAGCTCATCCTGTTCCACCCCGTCCCGTGGGTAGAGACACCTTCCACTATCCCAGGTTGCTCTAAGCCTTGTCCAACCTGATCTTGAATGCTTCCAGGGATGGGGCAGCCACAGCTTCTCTGGGCACCCTGTGCCAAGGCTCACAGGGAAGAATTTCTTCCTAATATTCAATCTAAACCTGCTCTCTGTCTGTTTGAAATGCCTGCTTTTCCATGGAGCCCAAAAACCTGTCACCAGCAGTGCCCACCATGCCAGTCCTTGGGGACAGCAGTGAAACTGAGCCCCGCCAGTGACAGTCTCAGAAGTACCAGGCAATCACTAGATGGTATTTCCACAAGGCCACTAAAAACCAGTGTCAGGAAAGACTAACCCTGCCTGCAAGAGCAGGCTCACAGTTCCCTAAGAAAAGCTCAATTCCAGCATTCTCCCTGGGGGAACAGTGTCCAGCAAACACGTTGTTTCTAAGCCTGAGTGTGTTCTGAGCAAACAGGCTCTGCCTCGTGCCCAGCTGTCTCTGCCTGCCGAGATGATGCACTGCTGCTTGCACACTTGAGGGAACACTGCTCATCCATCACCTGCCTGTCCCCACCAGAGCTGTGTCTGGCTAAAAAAGCCAGCAGGCTCTGAGAGCCTTCTTGGGGGAATGACAGGTCCCACAGCCTGGGAGAAACCAGCCAAGGTTGTTTTGCTGCCTGTGTCAGGAAAATTATTGAAAGCACTGCAGTCAAAGCAGCTGGAGCCCAGCAGAGCTGCCAAGCATCCAGCTAGGTAGCAGTAACGGGTTTATTAAAACCCAGGCAGAAATGCTGAAGTCCAGAGGCTGAGTAAGATCTTCAGAAACTTCCTGGGACACGGCCAGAAAGGCATCTTCAGGATCAGCTGGAAACAGAAGATGACATCTGGTGTGAGATCAGCCCTTTGAGAACCCCTGCATGCCCAAGGATGCAGTGCCTGCTGTGGAGAGCTGGTGTGGCTGCTGGACCACTGCCCCAAGCCCCCAGAGCCCTCTGAGCCAGATCAGCCTGGAGCAGCCCAGAATCCAGCTCTGCATCTTGGACAGGAAGGCAGCGGGCTGGAATTCTCTGTGAAGCTTTAGGAAGGAGCTGTCCTGCACACAACTCGTTTGAGGATTTCAAGAATTCACAGATTAAATGGTTGTGACTAAGAATAAACACAAAATACTGCTTTGGTTCTGTAGTTAGATGGGAAATTGCTTGTACACCAGTGCCAGGAAACCGTGGTAATTAAGTGGTTGTTCAGGCTGGAGCTCACCCAAGCCATGAGCAGGGTTTTTGGAGAGAACATGCCCGTTTTCCCAAAGCACCATCAGGATGTGAATATGCCTTGATTACAACCCAAGCCAGACAGGGAACCCCAGATTCTCCACAGGCTCCGGAGCCGCTCCACTGGGATGGGTCCAAGAGGGAGCAGGAAAGATGACACTGATGGCCTTGGTCACATCCCCACATCACAGAAGGATCTGAATTATTCAAATGCAGGGTGGCACTCCTACCTGTGACAGAGTGAGGAGCCATTTAAATGTCTCCATGCTTCAACTGTACAATGCAAAGTTCAAGCCATCTAAGTATTTTACAGAACATTCATTTTCATCTCCTCTCAGAAAGCTGAGGAGCTGGGACATGCTTACAGGGCAGGCACAGCAGGAGGGACATCCCCAACCGGACTTTTAAGGGGAAAGCACATCCCTTCCTGCCAGCTCCTCCTGACTGTTCTTCAGAGGCTGAGCTCACAATTTGCACAACACAATTCGTGGTAGGACTCGATGATCCTTGAGGTCTTTGGTTCTGTGAGGACTTCAGGCTGGGCACTTACAGTGGGGCTATGCCCTGAGCACGTGTCACAAGTAAAAAGGACAATGGTTTCATAGATCACCAGGTAAGAGTTAATTCAGATTTGCCCAAATCGTGAACCCAGTGTCAAATCTTCTGTTAAACTACATCTGGGGTCAGAAAAATGTGGTTTCTACATCTCTCATCACCAGGGATGCTGCTCTAGTTGAGTCAAATCTGTTTCAGCAGACTGGGACACCCCTCGTTCATGCCAGGATCCACCAAGTCCGGTGTAAGAAGGATCAAAGCTTTCAGAGCGATGGTGGTCAGTCCCACCTGTGGGACATGGCCGGATCTGACACAGATGGAACAAGTTTTAGATGGCATTTGCATCTTTCTTTCTTTTGCTTTTGACAGCAAAAGGACTTCCTGCTGTCAAAAAGAATTTCAACTCATTTAAATCCACAGAAGAATTGAGGATTAAAAGATAGAAGTTGTCTGCCTGGTGTTTTAAGCTCATCCTGCCTATCCCCTTCTGAGCCTCCCATACAGTGCCTGAAATGCCTCCAGTGATTATGTTTGTAAGCACAGAAGACACAGCAAAAAAAAATTGATTACATAGTGATAATAGGAATATGCTAGATGTTTAGGTGTCAAATGAAACATAATTCTGAAGAATATTTTGCCTTTAGAATAATACATCATCTTCCCAAACCACCACAAGCTCCCCTGTTATTAATACTCTTCTGAACGACTACAATTGAAATGATAATGCATTTCTAAATTAATATTGCATCTTCCCATTTCAGTATCTGATGAGCTGTATCAAAACTTCATTAAATCACTCCCTGTTTTGCCAGCTCCAGCTCATACTCGGGCCCGTGAAACACATCTGCCTCCACACCAGCGCCTGCTCCGAGCCATGCGCTGCGAATGCCAACGTGTGATCAACTGTGCTAATGGGACGAATAACAGAGCTAATGAGGTGGCTTCCCAGACGTGACAAACCCATTTTAGGCTGCTAAATAAATATCAGACACAAAATTAGGAGGTTTATCAACACATGACTTCATGATTAGCTAAGAGTTCTCTTTGGGAAGCTCCATGGTGTTCCCCCAGCAATTTCATGTTAGTAGTAGGAAAATGAAATTGTTCTTGTAGCTTTGTCGTTAGGGGTATAATCTTCCCTTTCTTTTAGGGATACAGGACACTTAAAAACATTTCCAATATTCCAGTGCACTTATTTTTACACTGACTCCCAGTATCCCAGTCACCCTACCCTGCCCCTTCACAGACAGAGCCATTCCCAGCTCCCATCCAGCCATCCTGCTCAAGGCTGCTGCCATCCCAGGCCTCCTGCCACTTTTCCCCGGGGGAAAAAGCCAACCCTTACACCCCCAAAACAGCACCAGGACTGCCTCCCCCACAGTAGTGAGTTCTGCAGCCTCTCAGAATCAGCCAGGTTGGAAAAGACCTCCAAGATCATTGAATCCAATCTGTGACCAAACCCCACCCTGTCAACCAGACCAGAGCACTGAGTGCAGTGCCTCAGCTCTGCCCCAATGGCTCAAGTTTGAGTTGCAAATGACAACTCAGCTGATGGATCAAGAGAACATCCTTCAACAGGCAAACCATTAGATCAGGGTTAATTAATTAGAGAGCAATTTCAATACTTGTAAGAAACTTCAAACCCCAGCACTGCCTCAGCCAGGCTCTGCTCTCCCCTTGTTTTTGTTTGTTGTTAGAAGTGACTGCAATTAAGCTGTGTGCCAAGCCAGGACTATACCTGGATCTTAAATTAAATCAGCTCCTGCCAAGAGATGCAGCTAATTCATTTAAATTCTCATTTCAAGGAAGACATTTCATTTCAAGTTTGAAATATAATTACTTGGTCAGAGCCCAGGAGACCACACCATCTTCAAGTGAAGTGATTGTGATTTCCAACCTCCAGTTCAGTGTTCTTGTCCCCGAGATAACTACGAGGTATGAGGGATGTAACCAAAAAAGTCACTAAAGTGAACATTGTCACTCTAACACTTCAAGGAAAGGATTGCAGAGTACTCCAACATGGCCACTACAAATCCTTACCTTCTTTTTGCACATCTGGATATTTGGAAAAATTTCTTCATCCATAGGGTTGTCCAGCCCTGGCACAGCTGCCCAGGGCAGTGGTGGAGTCCCTGTCCCTGGGGGGAACTGAAAGCCCTGTGGATGTGGCACTTGGGAACATGGGTCAGTTGTGGCCTTGGCAGTGCTGGGGGAACAGCTGGACTCTGTGGCCTTAGAGGGCTTTTCCAACCCTGTGATTCTGTAAGAATTTATACCCTCTTTCAGAAAGAAATTTCAAGACTAATCTTTCTTTTAGAGACACTTCCCCATGTCAGTGTTTCCCCTCTGCCCCACGGTGGCCATGGCATGCAGGGGAACATGCAGCCTGGCTGATCAGGGCTCGAGGCCCCAGCAGCTCCAAGCAGAAAAAGCCATAAATCAATGTGTAGTAAGGACTAAAAATTGATTTTTCCTAAGTTGCTGTATAGTGTAAGTTCAAGCGATGGGACTGAGACTCTGCAAAAATAGATCATCTGGTAATTTGCATTAATGAGACTTAACAGTGTTTGTCAGAGAGTGATTAAGAAACTGTGCACCAGTCCCCCAGTCCCCGCCTCCAGCAGCAGCACAGACATGTTATTGGGGTGCCCAAAGGCAGCAGAGCACCCACACAGCACCCACTGCAGCCTTCTGGGGAGCAGCACACAGGAATTCCAGGCTGCTGTAATTGTGCCTTTCAAAATCCCACCCAAAGAGCCACGACCATCAGTTTTCCATTCAAAGTCCCTCCTCAGGAGACATGGCCTTCAATTTCCCATTCAAAATCTCTCCCAAAGAGCCATGGCCACCACTTTCCCATGCGACAGTCCAAAGCTAAACCCACTCCTTTCGATAAATACGCTGTGGCAACTTTTATAGGCTTGCTAGGGAATGCTGTGCTGATTGTTTTCCTTTTGACAATTTTCTTATTGCTCAGGTTCTCAGGGCTGGCAACAAACACTGCTTTTTATTTTCCGGGGTGGAATAGTGCTGCTAAAACACGAAACACCAGAACTTGTCTTCAAAAGAAATGAGACATTTCACTTGCCCTTTATTAAGCTGTTTAGGTTGTTGAACTCTGATTTTCCCTTCTTTAAATTGAAAGGAGAAAAAGAAGAATTATTAAAATATGTGAAACCATCGAGCAAAATGCACAATGAGGAAATCTTCAGCAATGTGTGGCTGCAGCAATGTTACATAAAGAGGTTTAATGGGCTCTGTGGGAACAACATCAGAACATCAGCAATTCCACTGTAGTGCATTTCAGCTCAGTTGCTCATTAAATGGGTTACTCTGGGACTTTAACTTATTTTGGAAGTTATTATGAATTGTAGCTCTACATTCTCTGGGTTTTTTCTCTCCATTTCATACACAGTCCATGACTCCAGGGTCAGGGATTGTGGTGGGTGATGAGACCTGTCAAGTGCAGATGTCAGACAATGTCAGAACATCGTCCCAAGAAGTTCCAGGATGGTTGGTCTTTAAGCATTTTTAAGTGTTGTTCACGTTTTGGCTCAAGAACCCCAGAGAACTCCAACATTTCTCACACTGAGCAATCTAATGTTCAGCAATTGATACCAGTTCAGTGACCACTGGATGCTCTGGAGAGTGGAGCTAAACAACTTGGAAAACAACTTGGAGATCAACTGGAAAGATATTAAGCAGAACTGTATTTTTTTTAAACATTAATTTTTAAATGCCACTGAATTTAAAAGGAAAAATGCACTGCTATCAAAATACACACATTTCTGAAATGACAAATCTTGGTTTTAAAATGCCAAAATTACTCATTAAAAATAATTTTTCAAACAAAACGAAACAGCTTGACCTTTAAGGCATTCCACACTGTTGAGGTCAACTTTTAGCCAAATTCAACTTAGAATTGTTTTTGCCTGGAAAGTTAGCCTGATATTAACTGAAGATAAAGTGTATTGCTCAGCTCTGAACAGAGATTAGAAGATCCATTTTCCACTGCACTCCTATGAATAACAGCAATTTTACTGCTTTGGAGCACATAACATCTGCTGAGATGACAAAGTTTTCACTTGGATAAAAATCTAAATTTAATCCTTGCCCCGAGCATTTCCCTTCAGCTCCGTGGGTCACGTGTGGGGGAAGCAGAACCAGCAGCACCCCTACGCACAGCTCCAGGCACCATCAATGACCATCCTGTCCTGGAGCACAGGTCAGACCTGCTGCAGGTGAGCAAAGGAATTCTGATCACAAATATGAACCTTTGCAGGGCTGTCGGGAGCAGAGTCAAGGACAGGGGACAGAGGAACACGGGGCCAGGCAGTGCCTACCCTCCCTGAGGTTCAGCTGTCAGCTGCCCCACCGAGGCTGTGATTTGAGGACAAAGGGGGTGGCAATTTTCCCCCAGGTATCCAGATTATTGTTTTTACACATCCAGAATAATCTTCCCCAGCTGCATGGAGCCTGGTCAGGGGACTGCCAGGGAAACCCAGCACAGTTCAGCTCTGCTCCTGCTTGTCCCAGGGCTGCTCCTCAGGCGCTCCCTCACCTGCCTGCCGGTGTTTTAGAGCCAGGGGAGGAGCAGGGGACCCTGCAGCAGGGGCTGCCTGCCCTCCTTATCCATCTTGTTGCACCTCTGAGCCCCAGGAAAGATTCGTGGTGAGGTTCCATGCAGGGCCGTGCCTGTGACACCAGAGCTGGGGTGTGGGCAGGAATTCCAAGTTGAGTTCATGAGCAGTAGAGCTATAGGAATTTTAAAAGATCGCAAGCATGACAATACAATCCTGCCAACATAGAGCACAACATTCTGAAAACGTGGGCAGAGCTGGAGGGGCTCAGACTGGAGAAAAGGAGGCTCAGGGGGGAGCTCCTTGCTCTCCACAACTCCCTGACAGGAAGGTGCAGCCAGGGGGAAGGTGGGCTCTGCTCCCAGGAGACAAGGGACAGGACATGAGCAAATGGCCGCAAGCTGCACCATCAGAAGTTCAGGTTGGATATTGGAGACAATTTCTTCACCAAAAGCATTGTCCAGCCCTGGCACAGGCTGCCCAGGGCAGTAGTGGAGTCCCGATCCCTTGAGGGATTTATGACATGTAGATATGGCACTTGGGGACGTGTGTTTGTGGTGGCCTTGGCAGTGCAGGGGGAATGGTTGGACTCAATCTTGGATGGTTTTTCCAACCAACCAACCTTCTAACTCTGACCTGCAGCTCTACATTGAGGAGAGGAGCAGCCTGAGCCAGAGCTGCTCCACTGAGCTTTCCTGGGCAGCCAGGTGGAAGGTGCTGCTCTAGCAGCCACAAGCAATGGCCCAGAAGAGAGTTCCCTGGAATCACAGCTCCAGCAAAGTCACACACTGAGCTGCAGAGCTCCCACCCGGGAGCACTGGCCAGGATTGCTGCACCAGGCAGCCGAGGCCTATGGAGCTGCACAGCCAGGCTTTGTTCAGTGATTCATTATTCTGAAGTGCTGAATAATTCAGCACACAGAATTAACGGCATATGCCACTGAAACATTCCATATGGAACATGGCTCCCTCAGGAGCTGCGCTCTCCAAAGGCAACAGCACATCTCCCCACGCACTCAGCCTGAGCTGTGGGCAGGGGCTCCTTGGCAGCATCACAGCCCAGATGCCACGGGCTCGCTGGGGTCCTTTGCCATCCCAGGGTGGAGCGACAGGGCAGGGTCTAGAAACATGGGAATGCAGAGGGATGGAGAGAAAGAAGTCTCCTCTCCCACTCCTCCTGCCCAAAACACCACCCTGAAACTCTGGCCAGGGCAGCACACACAGCCTCACACGAGACACACTCAGACAAATTAGTCTCCTCATGACTTAAGTTTTCCACAGCCTTTTCGAGGAGGCGACTTTATTCTCTTCATTCCCTTCTACAGACAGATTCCCGCCCACAAGCCAGAAAACTTGTATGAGCAGAGACAGCTCTGTCCACACTGTTCTCACAGCTGTCCAAAGGCAGCCGCACATCAGTAACACACTCACGAACCACAGCCCAAAAATGTCTACGTGGGCAGCTCCTGTGAGAATCTGAACATTGCATCAGCCCTTCCTTGTCCTGGAGGAATTTTTGCCATCAGTGAAGAGAAAAAGGCTGTCTCCTGGAAGACAGAGACTGAGAACAACACACAGCCCATGCTCCTAGGCACACTGAGCAGCCAGGGCTGCAGTGACCTATCAACTCAGACAGAACCAGTCCTGGCATCCTCCCATATTTCAATCAATAACTGAACAGAAGGTGATACCCAATCCAGAAGATAAAAATCTCACCAAATTAAATTAACTTGTACAGTGTAACCAACATTCATTAAGCCAATTTAGTCAAGCAGTGACCTCAGCAGCTTTCACTTAATCATATCCTTAAATATCAAATCCACATGCAGATCTTTTATAAGCCCTTTCCAATTACATCTTACTAAAAACTTTGAATAAATAAATGTAACTGGAGTCATCTGTGTGCAGTGAGCATAAACACAGTTATACCCATTAGCTCTGAGGGTCAGTGCCACACCCCCACCTGCACAGGGTAGCTACAGGTACCCATGTGCCCAGCTCACAGACACACAACAAGGCTCATTTCTCCCTCTGGAATCACACAGAAGTGGTTGCAAGCATTCTCCATGACCTGCTGCTTAGTTGCCTTCATAACTTTTCCATTGTCACACGCCTGCCAGCTCTCTCCAGTGACACTTGTCACTGTGGTCGATCTTGCACCGTCCTATTTCCTTCTGCATTTGCTGCCACACCACCTGTGATTCTCACCCACAGAGCTGTGAAAATTCCTCATAAAAATAGAATTTCTAAGTATGTTATTTTCTGTGTAGGAAACGTGGTTTTCAGCTGCTTGAAGCCCAGTGCAGCTGGGGATCCTCGCCAGGTTCCCTCTGCACAGAGCAATTCCATACTAAAGCTCTGCCGTGCCCACACTCCAGCCCGTGCCACAGGACAGCCACCCTCCTCTGAGGCACATGTCAGCACAGAGAGCACAAAACAGCCACTTTATTTTTCCTGACCCTTTATTTCGGGTGATTGCAGGGCCGAGCAGTCTGACAGGTAAGCACTGGCGCTGTCTCGATGGTATCACACCAGACATCAGCGGCACCGCAGCTGAGACAGGCTTGGCCTGACCCCGGCTGTTGGACACTGAACCCCTGTGACCCCCATCTGTGCCACACCAGGAGAAACCTGGCAGAGGGCACAAGGGCCCCGGAAGGCAAAAAGAGAGAGAAAAATTGTAATAAAGAAGAAAATTTGTAATAACAGCAAGGGAAAGAAGAAAGCCAAAATGGTAGAATCCAGAAAGCCCGGTGATTTTCAGGAAGATGGGTAGAAATTCACTGATGTCACTTGCCCTTTGCACTCTCTGCCGGGTCCGTGGCTGCCCCATTGTGCCAGTCCTGGTGCCAAGTGTACCTGGCTGTCCCCACAGGAGCAGCAGGACAGGGCTGGCAATGGGGACACACCTGCACATGGGCCAGCACTGTGCCAGGACACCCATGGCAGCACCAGGGCAAGGTCACACCTGCTCCTTGCACCACAGCTCACAGCTCTGGCACACCTGGCACCTTTCCTGCCTCCGCACAGGCTGCCTCCCGGGAAGCAGGGGCAGGGCTGTGGAAGCGCTGGGGATCCAGAATGAATTGCACTACTAGTGCCAAGCAGCCTCAGCAGATGTTCCTGGTGTCAGCAGGACGCTCCAGACCCCCATTTCTATTCCTGGAAGAAACACTGGGAACAAATCCTTGCAGTTTCACCTTCTTACAACCTCTCACATCTTCAAGAATGAATTCCCCGGCCTTGCCGCTGCAGAAAAGTATCGGTAATGTTATGGCTAATTTTATTTGTGCAGCACTCCCTCAAACACAGCAAGCAGATGAGAAAGCCGAACGAGGGTAGTGGGTCAGCAGGCGAGCTGTGCTCTGTACCAGAAATCTCTGTGCTTAAATTATCAGATTTCTCATAAAAATCTCCCTCATGTGGGGAGTAAATCTGCTTTAATGTATCACACCTATTGCTAACTCACAGAACTGAAAATCTCATTTCATGGGCCCCAGGTTTACCCGATTACAGTTCCACTGTGGAGAGTTTCTTAAAGCAATACAAGCTGATAATGAAATACTTGCTGATGAAGCAGCATTCCTGTACCTGCCCCTGGCCATGGCCATGGCAAGGGGACAACCCCCATGGGCCTGCCTGGCTGGCACTGCAGAGCCCACTGAAGGGGCACATGGGCAGACACAGCCACCTTCCTGAAGCTCAGGCAGGGGAGATTTCCACTTATCTAAAGGGAAAAGCATTTCCTTCAACAATAGCTTGGAATTTATGATCAAGTCGAGATGTCAAGATTGCTGAGACACCCTTTTAAGGCAGCTGTAAATTGTTTAGACAATAGGAAATGACAGCTTCTGCTCAAGCTTACAGGGGGGAATCCAGGCTGGAGTGCAGATTTATGAATTTGAAGGTAGGAGACTGCTGAATGCATATTCTTCACGGGGAAGTGAGCATCTCCAAAGCTATACATTTAGTTATTCTTTGTACTCATACTTCGATTTACTTAAAAGCAGGAATTTAGTTCTCTTCTCTATTGCTCTTGCTTCAGTGCTGCTCAGAGGCACTGATGGCCAAGTAACTGTTGGAGAGGGGCCTGGCACATCCATGGAATTCACAGGTCCTCCCTCATAGTCCCCTCTCTGCCTGCACCCACTTGTTCCCAGTGCTCTCCTTTACTGCATGAGGCCTGTGCAGTGTGAGGCCCTGCACTCTGGGCACTGGCACAAAGGGAGAAGTTGTCCTGCCCAGGAGCTCCCCGGGGCCATGGAAGAGAGCCCTGAATCCTCCCTGTGGGAGAACTGGGGCTCAGGTGTACTTTATAGTGTGTGGGCGTTGTCTAGAGCAGGGAAGCTTTACCCACTTGGAAATACAGGAGCCGACCTTCCAAAGGTAAATGCACCCAAACTGAGCTGAAAGAAGTGGAGCAAACACAGTCACAGAATAGAGGGTTGGAGGGGACCCCTGGAGATCATCCAATCCAATCCCCTGCCAGGACACAACCACAGGAACCCAGAGCAGGTGACAGGAATGTGTCCAGGTGGGGTTGGAATGTCTCTGGAAAGGGAGACTCCACACCCTCCCTGGGCATCTGTTCCAGTGCTCAGCCACCCTCCATGGAAAGAAGATCTTCCTCATCTTGAGATGAAACGTTGTGTTTTAGTCTATGGCCATTGCTCCTCATCCTGTCACTGGCACCACTGAAAAGAGTCTGGCACCATCCTCTTGGCACCCCTTGGAGATATTTGTATGGATTGATGAGATTCCCTCTATCCAGCATCAGCTCAGCATTTCTGAAAACACAACCCTGAGTGCACTTTCTGAAATCCAACTGGGTTGTCTGAAAAGCTCCCCGTGGAATGTTGCTCACAGCCCAATTTTTCAATTTCTACTCACACACAAAACCTGAAGCCTCTGGCTTGCCTGTACCCAAACTCACTTTATTTAGAGCCAGGCAACCAAAACAGAATCAAATTTATCAACCAGATCTCATCATGTGGAAAGCAGAGTGATGAAGCCTCAGTTGCAATCGACTGAATTTTGAATTAAGCAATCAACTGATTAATTACTTGACTTTTGTCTAATAAAGCAAAATGTAAATGACACTGGCACAAGAGTTACGTTCCATCACTGTAGCTCCTTCTTTCCTTTGCTGTATGATATGGGAATTCACTGGAATTACAGATGACTAAAGAGATGTGTGAGTCTGTCAGAAAATGCCCAGTTATCCAAGACTGCCATTAGTTTTTCTTGCCATCCAGTGTGTTGTAAAAGAGGGAAGAGCTGTTTATGTATACAGGCAAGTATTCTGCATCCCTACGCAATAAATAGCAAGTGCCAGGTTATTCTGTCAGTTCTGGCATCCTCTATCAACAGTTAAGTAGATACAATCCATTGTACCTTTCAGATTGATTTCACACTGATGAATGTGAGATTGTCAAGTTGATCAGTCCTCCCAAATACATTAATCCACTCTGAGGTCATCCTGAGCTCATTTAAAATATTCTTTTTCTGTCCTGTGATACTTCTGATAAATGGCCAGTGGAAGACAGAGTCTCCTCTGCAGGATGTCAGGGCCAAACGTGAAGGCTGTCAAAAAATCAGCATTAAAACCTGCTCAATGTGCTGTTTCCCAAAAATCCTTTAAATGGCACAGTGTGTTTGCTGACATTAATCACGGGTGACATTCTAGGGAGGGCTGAGTGTGCATGTCAAGAGAAACTTCTCCAGATCCCAAAGACATGAATCACCTGGAAAGCAACTGTGTTTTTATCTCTAGCTGCTAAAACCCATCACTTCTGTGCCTTTTACTGCCTCACAGCCCTTCAATCCTTCACTTCCCCACAGTGAGCTGGGAGAGTGAGCACCTGCAGCACATTTCCAAGGATCCAGTAAGGCCCGCTTCCAGGAAATGCCCCAAGAGCAGCCCCTGCCATGGCCAGCAGCTACAGCCAGAGGGGAAATACATCACGACATTCCCATAAGAAAAAGAAGTTCTAATTTTAGAAATCAGAAAAATAAATGGCTGCAGGCCTCTGTAATCT
The DNA here is from genome assembly GCF_965178545.1 of Coloeus monedula. Taxonomy (NCBI): domain Eukaryota; kingdom Metazoa; phylum Chordata; class Aves; order Passeriformes; family Corvidae; genus Coloeus; species Coloeus monedula. Next base: position 3,454,389 of record NC_138804.1, on the reverse strand, counting down.
CCACATCAGCACAACAAGATGCTTAGTCAATAAAATAGTTCAGCTAAGTGATCTCAGCATGTAATTCCATACGGATTTTTTTTCGGGGGGAAATGCTATCATTTTCCATTTCAGTTTAATGAATCATGTGAATTATAGTAACATTACAAATGGTTCTCTCTGCAGCCTATTAGTTTGTTTCTGTATGGTTCTAATGGAAGACATGCTTCATTTCCATCCTAGCTTGCCCTCAAGCCATTACGAATAAATTGTATTATCATAAGCAGTTACCTTTTAAAATGATCTTATCAAAAGAAAGTCTTTTGCATTGTTAAGGAGTGTTTATCACCATTTTAGGCAAAGTGCTGCAGGCACTTCACTCTTTTTATAAATAGAAATAATCGTAGCAAAGAGACCAAGGGCCTGGAACTGCCTGGGCACCCTCCAGGCACAGGCATGAACATCTCTAGAGTACTGGTGCTGCCATCAGCAGCAAATTGAATCCTTCACATGTTCATGGAGTGTAAGGCCATGGGGACAGTTCAATTACTTACTCTTAACTCCTGCACACCACAGGCTGCTGCAGTTCACCCAGCTGCCCCTCCACTGAAACCGGTCACCAGTGCCTTTGGCTCCGACACAGCCAGGGTGCAGCCTGAGCGGAGCTCGTTGAGGATCATCCTGCCCAGACTCAGACACATCAGGAGAAGTGGGACTGACCCCTTCCAGATGGTGCTCACCCAAGCGAGGGATCACCCTCCTTGTTTTCCAGACTTTTTTCCTTGACACAGCCCTGAAGCATCACGAGTTTTTCTATTTTTACTGACTCCTGTCACAATTTCACAGGAGGACAGACATTTTGACTATAAATAACTACCCAGCTATACATATCCATGTAGGAAAGAATAACTACCCTCACTGGGAAGAATTTCAAGCAAAGAGCCCCCAGTGTCAGGCACCCTGTGCTCCCCAGGCATGACAACCCCATGCTTCACTTGGTTCATCAGTGGAAAGCTTTTGCAGAAGATTAACTAAACCTCCATTCTTTGCTATTTAACACCATTCCTTCTAGCCCAGTCTAGAACACACAAGAGAATTTCCTTCTCTATAGTTTGAGGAGTTTTTTGAGTTTGCTTGGGGGTTTTTTTGCACATTTGAAGAACAACATTCCAGGCAATCTTTTCTAGACTGAGCAATAGCAATATCCTTGACCTTTATATATAAATCAGCATTATGTCCCTCGGTAGGAAGGGGGTCAGAAGGCATCAGATACCTTAGTAACTTTTCATGTAAGCTAAATCTAAAAAGGAAAAATAAAATCCATGAGTTTTCTGAAGCCCACCAGGACACTTGGCTGGAGAATGCCAGAAAAACACCAGAATCTTGGTGGTTTTCAGTGCAGCACCTTTGATTTTAATAACCCATATCAGCACAAGTCTGTAGCTCAAATCCAGCCTAAACACTGCTCTGAATCAGAAAATAATGGTCTGGGCAAGAATGTCAACAGCAGAAGAATCACTTCTGGGTGACAATGAGTGCCTTGATGGAGTGTTCCACTTCAAGACACTTCATTTTGCCCTCTACTCTCCAGGTCACTGACTGCAGGAAGCCTCCATCTACTCAGCATCCTGTACCAAAAGTTTGTCATATGAATAAATGTACATATTCATAGTCCAGCTGCTACTTGGATGGTCAGAGCCTGACTAGATGAGCAGCACTGACAAAACCACCAGGTAGCTCAGTCACCATGCTTCTCAGTAATAAAAATGCAAATAAAATAGGAAATAAGAATTCTTGCTACTACCATGAAAAATTAAAGTGCTGTCAATTTAATGCAGTTTTGCTTTTTCAGTAAAATAGCATCTGTTCTCCCACACTGAACAGTAATAACACCCTGCAAGGCACAAGGTCTAAAGCTTCTAATGACATGTTATAAGCCCACTTTGGCTGTGCCCACCTTGGGAATGACATTGTTTTTTAAAAAGCAAAAGAAAAGAAATACATCTGGGAAAGAAATACATTAATTACAGAGCTCTCTCTTATAGCTCTGACACTGGATAGGGATGACAGAATTTACAGTGTTATTTCTCTCCAAGGTGCAGAAAATCATAGAATCATTAAGGTTGGAAAAGCCCTCCAATAGCATCAAGTCCAACCTGTGCCTGATCCCCAGCCCAGGGCACTGAGTGCCACCTCCAGCCCTTCCTTGAGCACCTCCAACACCTCCCTGGGCAGCTCCTGCCAATCCCTGAGCACCCTTTCCATGGGGAAATTCCTGCTGCTGCCCACCCTGAGCCTCCCCTGGCCCAGCCTGAGGCCGTTCCCTCTCCTCCTGTCCCTGTTCCCTGCCAGCAGAGCCCGACCCCCCCGGCTGCCCCCTCCTGTCAGGGACTTGTGCAGAGCCACAAGGTCCCCCCTGAGCCTCCTTTGCTCCAGGCTGAGCCCCTTTCCAGCTGCCTCAGCCTCTCCCCATGGGACAGACTTTTTATATTGATGATGTATAAATGTGTCCCTGATCAGATACAACATAGGACACTAACTGTAGTTATTTGCAACTTAAAAGGTTTAACAATTGTGTCAACTTGAAGTTGTCAGAGGGTGGGAGCAGACACTGGGGCGCTGCAAATTAAACCATGCTGGCAACCACTTAAAAGTGCTCCTAAAAGGTTTGGCTGTAGGAGCTTATTAACTGACAGGAGAAGTCCTGCCATGGGGAAAGGAGCTTCCTTTTATGAGCTACAGAAAATAAATTAGATTTTTTTCCCCTCTACTCTATGTAGGTAGAAAAAGCTCTTTGATATCCAGAAACATGAAACAATAAATTGTTATAAAACCCAGACAAAAATTTAATTTCAAAAATGGAATCTGTTCTGTTATTTCAAGTTTCTGGCTCTCATCAGCAAGGTGAGGTCATATATACATATATATATATATATATACACCAATAGCATATATATATATATATATATATGCTGAGTTATGTATAGATATATAGTGCCAGGACACAGGGAATGGCTTCCCACTGCCAGAGGGCATGGTTAGAGGGGATATGAGGAACAGGTTGTTCCCTGGGAGGGTGAGGAGGCCCTTGCACAGGTTGCCCAGAGCAGCTGTGGCTGCCTCTGGATCCCTGGCAGTGTCCAAGGCCAGGCTGGATGGGGCTTGGAGCAACCTGGGACAGTGGAAGGTGTCCCTGCCCATGGCAGGGGGTGGCATTGAATGGGCTTTAACGTCCCTTCCAACCCAAACCATTCTGGAATTCGATATACAGTAGTATTTTGGAGGTTTGGGGGTTTTTTTCTGATGTTGCTGTTTGAGCTTTGCTTCTTTTAAACAATAGTTGGAGAGAGACGAGAATTCCAAGCTCACCATTCAGGCACTCACAGCCTGACTCTCCCACTCTTCCCTGCAAGGCTCTGGGGCAACCAAGGGACCAGAGTTCAGCCTTTGGGCTGAGGCACTGCTGGGCCTGTGCACACCTGGGATTGCACCTGCAGCTCAGGTGAACAGCTCACCCTCCTTGGGCTCTTAAGGGAAAGAGGTTTCAGATTTGGGCTGTAATTTCTCTGCAGGTTAAAGCCAAAAATAACCATCAGCCTTGTCCTCTGCAGAACACACTTGGTCGGAGAGGCAGCTCTGCCAAGGACTGACCTGTCCCAGTCCTCACTCCCCTGGCCAAAAGCCACTCCAGGAACTGCAAAACAGACAACAAGATAAATTAAGTGATACTAAATAAACAGCAACTCCAAGTTTGCATTCAGACCACAATCAAGAAAAAAAATATTCTTGTGCTTATCTCTGCACACAGCTCCCATCCACTAATGCCGGAGGCACAAGTCTTTCCAGGACCAGACCATGATCAGTTCATAATTGCAAAAATCTCCCAAGCACCAGGCTTTTAATTGTTTCTCTAAGATTTGCCTAAGAGCTATTTTAATTCCAAGCAGCTGTCTTAAAGAACAACAAGAAAACAACTTAATATGTAGGGCTTGACTGGGATAGCTCATTATTGATTGAGAAGAGAAGAAATAATTAAGTTCCTGAAAAATACATTTTGTGACTACTTTGAGGAAAGTTTCAGAGACCAAATGAAGGACTCTGGGAGGGGGCTTGAGCATATTTTGGCATAGCAAGAGAACTGCACAACCCCTGCTGAGCTGTGGGGACCTGAGGTTGGTTCTGTGGAGGTTGCGGCACTGCGTGGTGTCTGTGCAGACCATGGGACAGACTTGATGCTGTTGTTTGTTATTTACCCTTTGCAGCTGTGTCCAGCCCTCCATCACCCTGGAGAGGAACCTTCCACAAGGGCACAGCCTGGGACAAACCAGCCTCGGTGTCCACCTGGCCTGTGGGGCTGGGCAGGTGTGGTCAGTGCCTCCCTGGACCAGCTCTGACTATCAGGGCTACACAGATATCTGCTGTCCTTAAAAAACATTCCCCCCCCTCCCTGTGAGATATGTAGAACCTCTCCTACTTAGAGGCACTTTTCATCAATTATCTCAACCCATCTGGCTTTGTCTCCAAGTCGCATTGATTATGAGCATCCTGTGCCCTAGAGATAAACACACCAGCCCCATTTCCCCCCTGTGCCTTCTCCATATTGGCTCCTAACGTGATGAGACTGGTGATGATCAGCCTGCTGGGAAATCAATAAGAGCACAGACATGTCACAGCCCCAAGATTAATGGAACTGACTTGGCACAGAAAACTTCCCTGCGTTTGCACAGCCAGCCCACAGTGCTTGTCAGTTCAAGTTTCCTTAACCACGGGCATGGATCCAACTTCGTGGCCATCCTCAGAATTGGAGCTCACCCACTTCCACAGCTCTGGCTGCGGAGCCACCAGCGAAAACAGCCCACGCCAAGCTCCATCAGAAGAGAATGTAAAGACTGAAAAAAGTACCTTTATCCCAAGTAGCCATGAGCAGAATAAAAACCAGCCTAACAAAAAGCCCCAAACCCTATCTTCACAGATTGGTTCTGGCAGGTTAGCAGCTGCATTTTGTTAATGGTAATCATTCTGGGGAAGGCCAATTAACTTTTCTATTAATCCATCAAATCAGCCCCTCATCTTGCTTTTGTTTTACATTTAATATCGCTCAGAATCACTCCTCTCCAGTGTGACTGCTGCAAATCCCATGCAGGAGTGACTGCTGGATCACCTTTTCCACACCCCTCAGTTTGCACAACGCTGGCACACGGGTCTCCCACTGCAGAAATCCCTCTGCAATCTGTACTGGCAGTGTGGGAATGGACTTCCCCATAGTACTGGTGGGTGAACCCATGAGCAAGTGTTGTAGAGATCAAGAAAAGAAGCAGGAAGGCAGAGACAAGAGGGTACTACAAATCTTACAATTTATAGAATCTATAATATGCACCCAAGAGGTAGATAATTTAAAGTGCTTTGATGAGCTATTAGTAGTAAGTAATAGCTGCCATTAACTCCAGCACAGCAAGGTCATGCAAGCTCCCGGAATCTGTTCTGCTCAGGATTTTCAGCTCAGCATTTTCTCTCCAGATGCCATGAAGCAGTGCAGGCTGAGATTTCATTCCCATTTCCGTTTACTTACAGCCAAGTCAAAGCCACTACACATCGATTCCCCAGAGCTGGATCCCTCACCCACAGCTCAGGAAAGGACCTCTGGAGACATTTCAAGGCAAACAGCCCATGGCAGGCAGAGCTTCACCCTTAATGTTACCAATTACAAAGCACTAGAATTAAGTAATTTAATTTTCAACCTGGATCTATGGGGCTGAGAACCAAAGGATACGAAGCTGTCCCATTGTTTGCAAACTAACAGCAGCTCTAAGAGCCAGCCTGGATCCTGGAACAGAGGGAGAGGGAGGGAAATGAAAGAGCATGTGTGTAAAATATAGATAAGAAAGCAAATCCCAGCTGTCGTCCCTATCAGCCCTTCCTATTTCTCTGGCAAGAACATGTAATTTTGTGCTGTAATAGCAAAGGTTGGAGTGACTGCTGTCACATTTGAATGATACTGCTATAGCTTCCCTCTTTATATGTATCTGAAATGGGAATCTTGGAATCTGCTCGCTGGGTACTGGTGGTTTTTTCCAGCACTTGTCTCGGTCCCTCCTCTTCTGTATAAAATGCCCCGTTCTGAAGCATGGATCAGAGATAAATGACAATATGTGCCGTGCATGTTCAGAGACTTTCTGAAATATCCTGCCATTTCTCCTTTCATGGAGCTGTAATTTGTGCTCCCACAAACCTACAAGGAATCAGATTTACCCATGCCCAAAGCAAATCCCTTTTGAAACAAAGTTCCCTCTGCCCAGAACTGAAATGAATATTTAATTCCTGCCTTGAGGACAGGACCAAAGAATAAGCTCCCTTAGAACAAAGGGAACAGCCCAATTTTAGTGCATCAATGGAAGAAGCACAAATGACTTCAAGAAGCAGCTCCAGGTGTAAATGGGTGGGTGAGTGGGAGTAGGAACATTCAGGAAGGCATCGGATCCGGGGACGCTGCTTAAAACACGAGCTGGGAGCCAGCACCTCACGTACACAGGCTGTCACAGCTCCAGCCCACAAGTTTCCTCTCAAAGTTTGAGAAGAATCTGTTCAACACTTCCATGTTGCAGCCTCAAAACACACACTTCATTCCCATTCAGCTCAAGAATTTTACTTCTCTAATCATAAATGTTAACACTATACATAGAAAGTGTTACACATGATCAAATTCACATGAACAAGAAACATGAATTTCTAGATTATCAACAGTTTCACAATGCAACTCTAAGCAAGAGTTGGATTAATCTTATATTTCAAACCTTAAATCTTTACTTAATGTATACCTAAGGACAGAGCTTAAATTCTGCATATGCACACTTGTCAGGTTTTCTGCTAAATTAATGTGGTAAATAGCTGTAGAAAAAACGATTAGGTGAAATAAATTCAGAGTTGTGAAATTAGAGGTGCTTGGTTTTTTCCTCCCCAGAATTATGGGATGAAACAATAGCTTCCCATTCCAAGCCCCTGGAATAGACTTTAGAATTCAGATCCTCTTCCCTTGTTCTGCAGGGAGAAACATTACAGTGATATATATTTTTTTAATGCACTGATATTTCATTAAAGTGGACCCAAGCCACGGGCCCCTCTCACCTGCCCTGGCAGCGCTGCCTCCTCTCTGCACGCTCCATTTCCCACCTGAAAAACACCTCCCAGCCCCCCTTCTCAAGCGCTGCCACTTCTGACTGATAGCACAAAATTGAAGTGCACTAAGCACACATCCGAAAATCTGATAAATATTGTTTGGAAATATAATTGAGGTTTAACTGGAGCATGAATTTTTCACTTTGAAGCAAAGATTTCTGCACTTATTTATGAGAAAGATTTAGTGTTGCAAATAGCGATGACAGCTGAGATAAATGTTAACCCAAGTTATGCTTTTCCTCACAACCTGCAGAGCCTCTCTTGGCAGTGCTGCGTGTCACCAGGACACACATCACCGGGCAGAGCTGCACAAACCCCCAGATACTCCCAGCCCTGCTCTTTCCAGGCTCAGGACCGGCTGCAGAAGAGATCAGAAGCATCCAACACATTTGGGGTGCAAAATCCTGTGGAAGGTTTGAGCTACACATCGAGACTGAGCCTTGGCTTACCCTTGGATCAGGTTTTGTGTCGACATGGCTCTTGACACACCAGTTGATGGCTTGGTCATGAATATTTAAGAGCAAAGTGCTCCCCGAAGTTGTTTTACAACACCAGAACTCATCTCCCACAGCAGTTATTCTGCTTTCAGTCTCTACAGAGGAATCTGTACCAATTTGTACCCAATAGCTCGGCCATTACCGAGGCACTTGGAGATAACAGGAAGGGGCTATCAGGTTTTAGTCTAAAGCTCTGTATTTTAATATCCTAGGAAATCTCTTAGCCCGGTGCTGAGAGCTGCAGGAGCTGTTGTTTGTCGGAGCACTCAGCCACATCCTGCACGTTGTGCCCAGCACTGTGCAAACACCCGAGACAAACCTTACACCCCCAAAGCCTTACAATGCTGGTACGTTAAACAGAACATCTTCTGATAGACGGTGCAAAAGCTAATTCCATTTTAATATTATCAGAGTAGTTGATATTAAACTATATTCCTCCACTTTCATTTGTGTTTTCATAGGTTTATCTCTGAATTTGAATGCAGCAAGCACTCAAACTGCTGAAACGTGCTGCTCTAATCAGAGCTTCACTAACAAGGAGCCGCTGGTATCAAACAATGTTATATTAAATCAAGGAGGAGCATTTAAAATTCGTGCATAGCACCAGGTCAGAGCCGGCGCTGGACTCGAATGCTAAAGCCGAGCCCTCCCGCTCCATCCTCCCATTAACACTCGTTTTCAACTGTGCAAACAAGATAGTAACAACACTCCAAAAGCAGCAAACGCTAAATTCAGATCCCGGCTCCGTGCCTCATAAATTTTCATCCTGGCATCACTTCTTGTTCTTTTTACAGCATTTTAAAAATGTAGGTTAGCCTTTGCATTTTAAGCAGCTGCGATTGTATCAAATGCCTGGATTTTACAGCAGCCAAGATGTTCCCAAGTTTGATGAACTGATCTCAAGTGAGATAAATTATGTCAGTTGTCGGCTTTGTCAGTAAATCACGAGTTGACATTTCCCTGATTTGTAAAGGTATAATGTAGCAGTGAAGAGAAGTGAGCTCTTGAAAACCTGCATGGAAGGTGAGATTAATAAGCAGTTCAAAGAAAATGTCCCAATGTAATGGGCTTGGAATATCCACACTCAATTCCAGTTCATTTGCTATTTCTCAGGTTTTCTTTTTTAGGAATTCAAAAAATGCTGTATAAAACATTTTATGGAATATTCCATCTATGTGCTTCTTTGCTTTACAATAATTGACAACATTTACATATATTTCCATGTTATATTATGCCATAAATTTGCATAGATCCAGGTAAAATTGTTCTGCTTTAGACCTGCTGCCTCAATGAATTTCAGGAGCTGAATCACAGCTCCAATCTGAATTGCATTGCTCCCAGAATTCCCTCTCCTGTGCAGCACTGCAGAATATATCCCTGGTTAATAACCCTGACGGTGTCTGTGCCTGGAGCTGCCCTGGTGTCTGTCTGTCCTACACCAGGGCAGCTCCTGGGAGAGACACTGCTGAGATGAAGCCACCCGGTGTGGCTCAGTCCCCTGAGGGGTCCCACCTGCCTTTCTCCTCCCTCCATGCTCACCTGAAGGGATCAGGGTTTGGATGACCCAGCACTGCACAAGGTGGCAACACATTCCTCTTTCAGGCAGCACTGAAGAAAGGAATTCTACCAGTTTCATATGGAAGCTAATTTAACCCGATTTAGCCCACTTTGTATGTTCACACTGCTTTCTGGAGTTATTTTTATTGCGCTGGAGCCGTGCTTGCAGGCACAGATGGTTCCCGAAATGAACAAAACCAAACCCCACTCAAGCCGGCCTGGGAACAGTTATATTAAAGTGTTACAATTTGGTTAAGAAGTAATTTGGGGCTGTGTTTTGATTTACACTAAGTAAAATGTACTGGTTCGCCACAGAGATGCCATGAATTTATATGTGGCATTTGGCACACGCACCGACCATCTGGCCCCTGTAAAGAGCACACGGGGCATCACAGCCTCGGGGGAAAAGTCTGAACTATGCTTTGATCACCATCAGGAATTTTTTTATAGGACCAGTCCATCAGCAAATCTCATTGAGCAGAGGCTTTTGCATTGGTGGATAAAGCATAAAGTAAAAAACACGGGTAGTAAAGCAATGGGAGGTTATACATGCTATTGCTAATATCCTCTTGAACACAGCCAAGAGGCTGATGAACCATAACTTGCATGTTTTAGACAAGATATTCTTTCCATATATGCACTTTTTGACCTCATTTAGTTGCTGCTTTTAAGGTAGAATTCTTCTGAAAGCAAAACTTCACAGTAGGGAGAAAGAGGATGGAAATAATTACATTAATACAAGAAATCAAACATTAAAAGCAAGAATTTAAGAATGCTAAAGGCCAACCCCTCACAGTAATACTTTCAGTAATGCATAAAAAAAGAAATTGAGAAATAGTGACAGGGTATCACAGCCTTGCAGGATTATCTGGTGGAAACAAAATGCATCCGAGCTTGCCAGCTGGTGCCAACAGCTCTTTACCTTCCCGTTCCCTTGTGTTATTGGTATTTGCATCACAATAGCCCTGAGACCACACAGAAGGCGGCACGGCTCAGCATCCGCCAGCAGCAGAGGCAGAATTCCTGCCCTGAAAGCCTGGGAGTTCACACTCACAAAAAGAAGGAAGATAATTAACTGTTAACTAGAGAAACACTTGGGTGCCTTTGGAGAGTGACCTCAAGCCCACCAGCACCCAGCTCAGTGCTGGGACCAGGTTTCCTCTCCAGGCCGCGTGTTCTCCTCAGGCTCTTGCAGCTGGGAGTAAAGGTTTGGCTCTCTGCATCCCTGCGGAAGGCAGAGGTGGCTCCGAACCAGGCTCACAGTCAGCGGTGTTGCTGCAAACTTTCATTTGAAGAACCCAAACTCCGTTTCATCCCGCGGGCCAAGGCCAAACAGCAGCGGGACACTGTCCCCCTCCAGCCCAGGGGCTGTCCCAAACCTCACCTTGCTGCCAGGGAGCAGCCAGCACTCACCTGACTGCACTTCTCCTCTCCCCTCCCAGAACTGAGACCTTGTCCTCAGCAGCAAAGCTGCCACCAAACCCCCCCCTTGCTCGGGGATGTCGCCAAGAGGAGCCTTCAGCACAGAGCAGAGCAGTAAGAGGCTGGAGGGGTGGATGGCACCAAAGACCCAACAGTCCCAACATGTCAGCACCCATGACAGCAGGACAGGCAGCTTCATTTAACAGCTCTTGGATTTCTGTGCATCCCATTTCCTGGCCAGGAGGGAGGGGAACAGAGACATCGCACCCAGGTGGCCAACACATGGCAGTTCCATGCCCAGAGCTGCCCAGGGAAGGAGTGAGTGGGGATCCCTTTTGGATCAGCTGCTTCCAAAGTAACAGGAACTGTCACTGCTCATCTTTTGGACTGGATTTGAGACCAAGCTGAACTCCGCTGGCTTAATTAGCTAACCATAAATAAACATCATTTACAAGACCTAAACATTTTAAAACACCCTGTTAAGCATCTGAAACATAAATGCTTTAATTATAGACTAGCTCAAGACTGAAGTAACACTGAGATAAATGCTATAGAGCAGCTGTCTATGAATATTTTACAATGAGATTGCTCTATGTTCTGCAGGTCCACAGGGACTAACGGGTTGGAAAGAACACATTCATTCTCTAAAATGCCTGTTCTTCTTTCCCTGGGGGTGCCGCTGCCCCCCAGTAACCCCCAGCTCTGCCAGTTTGCCAAAAGCTTTGCCCTCAGTTAAGTGCTCACAATGAACCCAGACATTTGGGGGTTCTCTGCTGCTGTGCCAAGTTCTGTTCCTCTGTGGCTCTACTCACTGCCCAGCTCAGTTACTTGAAGGATTCCCTTGACTGCAGCATGCTCTGGACCAGACCCCAAAATCCACGTGAGCATCTTTAAAATCTACAGAGAAAGCCTGGTTTTCATTTTCTCTTTAAAACCCAGTTTCATTAACAGTTGTATAAAGGAATCAACACCCTTGGAAATAAGGCCACAACTGCCCAAGGGAGACAAATTACAAAAAACAACCCACAAGTCACTGGTATAGATAATTTATCCATGTGCCCCAGCTCCAGCCCAGTATCACTCTGGTCACTAAATTTGACTCCAACTGGGACCATCTCTGCTGAGTAATTGCAGCCCCAAGGTTGGGGAACGATCAGCAGTTTCCTGGCTTTGTCCAGCTGATTCCAAGATTTGAATCTCAGGGCAGCCTGGATTCTTATGAGCTGTGTACTCCTGTAAGAGCAGCTCAGGAAAGCCCAGCCAGGAGCACTCCTGCAGCTCATGCTGTACCAAAGCAATGTAAAAAAACATGTCTTACTGCAAAGAGATGCAACAGAACAGCCATTGGTGCTTTGTCCACGATCAAGTCCATCTCCTGAGCTCCAACCTGTTGCTGGATGTCAGGCTTTGATATCGAGAAAATGGCAAAAGGGACTTGCATATTCCTTCTGCTGACATTCCTATTTCATCAGGAACACTCAAAATGTCTCTAATTCGAGTCAGTATAATTTACTCTAAAGATAAAAGCACTCAAAGGCTTTTGTTCTATGTATTAATATGATGGTCACAGGTCTCTAATTTACTGTAAAATATGAGCAAACAGACAAACTGAATCAGCCTCCAGAGAGCAGAAGGCAGGCAGCCAATTCGACATTCAGACAAGGAGCGCTCCATCCCCGGGATCTGTTGAACACCTGCAATACATTGATTGCACTTAAGCAGCCACCATTAGAATGTTAATGCCGTCCCTGCCTCCAAAACACAGGATTTTTCACACACAAAGCACGAGCTCTTCAGCATTTGGGGGGTTTTTGCTATATGAAGTAAATGGAGCAAGTGATTTTTTTTCTTTAACTACAGGCTGGAAACTCCGTTCCTGTTACACTGACAGCAATCTATTAGTTAAGGAAATCAAGTTTTTATTCACTACAGGAGGGGAAGAGATACTTAAGCTTTTATGTCAGTTCATTCTCCATTAATGATAAACATTGGGAGCATGGCAAGAATAGATCATCTTGCACTTATTGCTGCGAGTATATTAAGAATTAACAGCAGCAGAGCAGTAATTAAACACCAAATGCCTGTGCCCACTCTGCTGCCAGAGCATTTCGCTGCACACCTGGGCTGGGCAGGAGCAGGAATCAGAGAGGGGGAACCCAGTGCCCCAGAAGATGCCAACAGACAGTCTGGGAACCCTTCAGCCTCATCCCTGATCCTGGTGGGAAAATCACCAACGTCCAAGGGGATCAGCCTCCATGAAAAACAATCTCTATTGTATCACTGCTTCTAGTGCTGGAATTAAATTTTAACTTCTCCATTCTGCCATAATCACAGGTTTTTTCCTACCGGTTTCTTTTCCTAGTTATTGCCTCAAATTCAGGCTCCGACATTCCAAACATTTTTTTATGCTGCCACAAAAAACGTTAAGTGTATTCTGTTTCCATCATGTTTTCTCTTTCCTCCCTTATTCAATGCTCCCAGATTTATTAAATACAAGTGCCCTAAAGCATACCAGGTTTGTTATCCCTTTGGAAGACCTCAGGACATATTTGGTTTATTAACCATCTTAGATCAAAGCACTTAATTTATATTAGTGTAAATAAAATACACAGATTACCTTAATGAGAATCTAAAACTTAATTTGGTTTTGTGTAATGCATCATCTGAAAACACAGAAGTTTTCAGCCCATATTTTCTACTCAGGTTCAACCATGCCCATGAATTCCCTTATCATCAAAAATACTTAGAAGACCACAAAGAATTTTTTAAAATAAAATACATATTTCTATTCTGTCTTTTAAGATTACTCTTCCTCCCAAAAGAGCTTTTCTAAGCAACTTTCCACAGCTCAAAGTTCTGTTCAGTTTAAGTAAGCGTCCACACATTCTGATGATTATCTGATGTTCCTCCAAACTGCTTTGGGGAAAAAAAATAAATCAGATTGAGCCTCAGTGTGCATCGTGTCTCTTAAAAGATCCAGCTCCCAGGCCCTGGGAGAAAAGCTTAAAAAGAGATTTTCAAAATTCCAGTTCTTTTGCCACAGTGCAGCCAAGACACTGGGCTTTGATCCCCGTTAGTGCCCACCACCCACCTCTGGAGCTCCAGCCTGACTTCACAGCACGCCAAAACCTCCAGAGTCCCAGCCAAAAATTCTACTTAGCCTGATGCCAAAGCCACTTTAGAATTTTATTATGTCACACATTCAGTAAGGAGAACTTCAATGCCTTTTTTGCTTTGCTTACAGAAATCAGCTGCTTCCAGAAGGTTTTTGTTTAGGAGCCTCTCTCGGAGAGGTGACAGCAGCCCCGGGGGGAAGGTGCCACGTGCTGACACACACAGCCCCCCCGGGACCACCTGATAAAACAGGCTTGGAAACCTCTGTAACAAAAGCCAAGGCTGCTCCAGCAGCCAGGCAGCCCAGCCCCAGCCCTGCGTGCCAGGTTTGCCCCGAGAGCAGCGCTGGATGTACCACAAACCCATCCCTGCTGCCGCCCTCGCGGGTGACGCTGCCAGCTCAGCGGCTGCAGGGCTTCTCCCCACTGCTGCTCACACTGACAGCGAGCAGATTGATGCTCGGAACAAAGCGCTGAGGGGAGGCGATGCGGATTGTCTGTAAGTGAACAGGACTCCTCTGTGCCAAGAATTCCAGCTCTCCTGGGTGCACTCTGCAGGAGACGCCCCAGCCCTTGGAGGAACAGCATCTGCCAAATTATGGTCATTTCAAAAACCAAGCTGTCCTAAGAAAAGATAATCATGTTACTGATGCTTTTGCAGGAGTCCAGCCTGCAGCAGTTTTACCTGTCTTTTATGAGATCTGGACTCAGAGCACGTCTGGGGGTGAAAAGAAGCAGAGGAATGTTCGTCTGGTTCCCACTCTCAGAAAGGTATTCTTGAAAACTCCAGCCTAATCTTCACATTATTTGCTTTATGAAACACTCTGAAAGAAATCAACTTTGGAAGGACTTCTAGCAAATGTACATATTAGCAGTTTTCACTGTGACCTATTTCTCAGGCATTCTCATGTCTGAGTATTTATAGCAGTTCTGCAGAAAGGACTGAAATTAGAAAAACTCCCTGAATAGAGCAGCAGGCACATTGTGGTCCTTTTTATTATTTAAATGTGTTCCTTTCACTCCAAACAGCAAAATTAAATAAGGAAGGAAAAGAAATATTCTAGCAGTCAGAACATTTCGAGTGACTTGCATTCCTATCGATGTCCACATCTCTATATTCATGCACAGAGACGATGGCAATGCAGCAATTCTATCTGGCAAACCGAGTTAACTCTCATCCATAAAATGTGCCATTTAAATTCCTGAAGGGCTAATGAACAGCACAGGAGAAGAGACCACAAGAAAAAAAACACAATAAGCAATTCGAAACAGCTTTCAGTGACTACAATGTACTTCTCTTCCCAAACCTGCTCTGTGGGATTTCATTTGCTGAAGGTGTGGACACCTGCCAGTTTGCTGGAGCAGGTAAGTCAGTGGAACCCATCAGCCATCTGTTCTCATCCCACACACAGCCCAAAAAGCATTATAAATATGCAAAGAACCACAGACCCCCCCGAGAGAGCAGCTGGATAACAATAGCTTTAATTTTTCATTTGTTTATTTGATTTGCTGTAATGAAGGAGCTGCTGGAGCAACATCTGAAACAAGTGAAATGCAACTTTAGGGCAAAATGCATCTCTTAGAAGCAAATCTGCACTGTCTGATTTGGTACTGGTTTGGGTTGTTTGAGTTCACACTCTTTGCTCAGTCACCAGCACCACTGTGTCATGGGCAGGGCTCTGGCTTTGGGTACGTATGAACTCCTCGCTTTGAGGGACTCAGTTAATCCCTAACGAGACATTTCCATGGCTCTGTCACTCACCATCAAAACATCTGATTTAATGCTTGGAGCAAGCCGGAGGAGCCGCTGCCCCAGCCCCACTGAATGATGTATCGCATTTTGCTATCAAAGATGTTGTGAAAGCATTTCCCCCAGATCTTTGCAATTCAATGGCATCAAAAAGCATAATTACAACTGGAGGGCAGGGATGGATGGATTGATGCAAAATCACTTGAAAAAACCATCATAATTATAAACGACAGGAAGCCCAGGGTAGCCAGCACTGCCACGGAGAAGAGAACCAACCACGGAAAAAGGCCTTCAGAACAACTTCAAAAAATCCATTTTCTCATGGAAACAAGGGACAGAAAAGAGCCCCCAGACTCCCCACCCACCCCCAGGAGCTCCTCACAGTTACAACCAACCAACAAACATTTACTACAGGTCTTTGCCCAGAAATGACCCTCAAGGTGATGTTCTTGGATAATTGCTGCAGGACACTGAAGCTGATGGCACTTGTATTTCAATGTTGCCTGTATTTTGGTTTGGGGAAGCTGCCTTTGAGGAACAGAGCAGTGACAAGATCCCCCTGCTGGGAGGGGACTTGGAGCAGTAAGACAAAACTTCCTCTGAGCTCCACCTACTCCCAACACTCCCAATGATTCCAACGGAGCTTTAATGCATCTTACTTCAAGCAGCAATTCTGAAGAGGAAACAGCAATCTTCATTAAGGATTAGGCAAACAATTAACTTATTATGTTCAATCTTTTTAATGTGTGTCTGGGTACACAGGAACAAAAACAAACACAGCTTAAGCACACTACAAGGGGAAAACCTATGTTGGTTTCCTCGTTCCAAATGAGCTCTTAGTTTTGCCTTTGCCTCCAACTTAAAGCTCTGAAATCAACTCAGCTGAAGCAGGCTGGTTAATTGGGAAATTACAGAAGACACAAGTCTTTCCAGTAAGTTTAAGGGGGCCAGGATTTAATCCTGCATCACTATCCTTTGGTCTACACATGCTCAGAGTAGTCACCACCCTCACCCTGAGGCCAGATGGGCCTGACCAGGCTGTATCAGCTGTTTTAATTGTGCTTAGGTTATTAACATGTTTATCTATTCATGTATCTGGTTTCCAAGGAGCAGGTACCACACTGCAATGCTGGTTATGAGGCATAAAACACAGGAGCCACCCTCAAGCAGCCCCCTCCTCCTCGTTCCTTGCTTCTCTGTGTAAAAAATGGCACTAAAGCAGCAGCAGCAAATGCCTGATGTTTTCAGCAAAACTTTGTCACATTCTAAGAGTCTGCTCTAAGCTTTTTTGTCTGTTTTATTTTATGGCACTTTTAATGAGAGGTTTCAACAACCCCATCATTAAATGAAAAGGAAAGAAATAGGAAAAAGAAAAAGAATAATTAAATTTTTTAAGATTCTTTCTGAAGGAAAATGGTACTATATCATTTTAAATGTTTAAAATCCAGCTGACTCCAGCATTTCTGCTGATGACTTCAGCAACTCACAGAGCAATTTAAAGAAATTAAGGCAGCTGGGAAATACAGTCTATAGTAAAACTACATAGATTATCCTATTTCAGGGGAGAAACAGCACAACAGATGTTCTTAACTTCTGAGGATCTTCCATAAGTCACACATTTGTATGGAGTTTGACACCAATCCCCACCATTGTGGGTCCCACAGGACAGAGACACCAACACCTGGGACTTGTTCACCTGTGGAAACCAGGCACAAAGAGGGGAAGGAGTCTCACTGCAGCAAATGCATCCAAGGAAGGGGCAGCTCATACTGAAAAGTGCAGCTGCTGTAAACACCAGAGCCCCAAAGTGTTTCATTCTTACCCTACTGCCGGACCCACAGAAACGCTCCCCTCTCCAAGTGCTGTTCCCTCAGCCTGGGCACCCGTGAGCCAGGACAGAGAGGGATGTCCTCAGTCACTGGAAATACACTTCTGAGGCCTGGGGGTCTGCTGTCTGCCTGTCCATCTCTGAGAGCATGGGAAGCACCAAACCCACGTGAACTCAAGCCATGAATCCCTGCCTCTTATTCCTGCTGCACCAGGGACCCCAGAATGGCCAGTTCACAGCTCCAAAGCTTATCCTGTTAAAGTGTTCTCTGGGCATTGCTGGTGCTGTGCCAGTTCTTTGTGGCTTCTTAAAATTCCCAGTCTGAAGCTGCCAAAGGCTGGAGAGGAGCCCCAGGACCAAGAAAATTATGCACCTGTTTTAGCAACTAACAATAGTGGGTGTGGCTGCCAAACAAAACTGACACTGTAAACTGTGACCTCCTGAAAAGTGCTGAAGTACATCACTGCCCAAGGAATGCTCCCTGACCTGAATTTACCCCTCCATTCTTGAAGGATTTTCTGCAGAAAGATGTCTCCAAAGTTGTCCAAGCTAAGAGTAAACTATGAATGTGCTCCCTTACCAAGGAGGGTGATAAAAACTTACAGTTTTATCCCAGAGGAGATTCTGAGCAGAGACCCCAGGGCTGAAGGGATCCGAGCACTCTCTCGTGCTCCAGAGTGAGCATTTAGTTTATTTATCTCCCACTGAATATCCCAGTATTGCTGCTTTCCAAGAAGGACTAGGCCTAGTAGGAACTTGTAGGGTACTGGGGCAGGTGCACGGCTGTGGACAGGGTGAGCTCACCCGAGCTGCTGCTGCTCCCTGAGCGCTTTATCTAATTCTCCCCATTACAGCTCAGATTTGTTACTTGTGAGTATTGCTAATGCAGCTTTTGGACTCACTGTGGAAGGTGTAAGGAAGCTCACAGGACCCAAACCACATGGAAGCTACAGGTAGGATCAAGTGAGGATGGTGGGATTGTATCTGTTTGGGTTTCTCCCACCTGGTTTGGTTAGAAGGTGCTCTGATGCCAGCTGGAGTCCTGCTCTGCTACTGCTGGGACTCTGCTGACATTTATTCCCATTGACCCTGCAGAAATGTTGTGGAAAGTTCTGGCAAACTTTAACACAAAGCACTTTTCCCTTTTTTTCCTTCTGAGTTTTTTAGGCACTCACCCACACTTTATTTATGGTTCTGAGGCTAATAAAGTAGAAATATTGCCAATTGCTGGTAATGGAAATGGAGATCCTCACACAACCACAAGACTCCCAGGTATTTTGAGCAAACATGAAACCCAAGTTAAGGGTCAGATGACAAAGCTGAGTGTTGGCACCTGGGCCACCCTGGTTTCACCTGCCAGGACAGAGGGGAGGGGGAAGAGGGGCAGCTTGCTTAGCAGAGGAGATTAAGCAATTAAGTTCTGCTAGGCTGAAGCTATGGGAGCTGAAACAAGGTGCTCAGCCTTGATGCTTTTTGGGCTCTGATGCTTTTCAGTCAAGAAAGAAGCCTGGGCTGGGAGAGAGAGGAGCAGAGAGAAGGGAAAATAAAAGAAATGTGGAAGCTAATCCCAAGCACTGTGAAAAGGTCATGTGCTTCGATATGAGTAATTAATTTTCTTAGAGCAATGTTGAAAAGGTTAACCTGATTTATGGAATGCAATTTAATTTAAAATGTGTTGTGTACCTTGTTAAAAGGGTCCAATTATGGCTGCTAATTCTGTGGACTGACACAAGCGACGTGGTCTGATAATACCCTGGTGCGAGGGGGAACACGTGTCAGTCAATAATTAGACATGGCCTATCGAAATTTGAGGGGGAAGGAAAATTGGTAGAAATGCTGAGAGAACTGCTGTTCTCTATGCCCAGGGCCCACAGTGTCCCCTTGCAATTACCTGCTCCGTGGAGCACTCAGTGATTCATTTTGAGGCAGGTTGGTGTTCAGAGTGGTTTATCATGGTGCTTTGAGACAGGGGTAAAAATGCCAGATTTATACAGGTCAGCCCACGCTGCTCCTTGACCTTCATTCTGTTAGTTCTTCTTGCAAAAACCAAACTAAACACCGCCCTCCTTCCTTGATGACCTGGTGAAGCAAGAGGCTGACAGAACTGTCCCAGTGGTGCTTCTATGCAGAACTAGTAATAATCTAAATATCACAGGCCGTGGGGATCCTTGGTGAGAAGGGCTTGTGGTTGAAATTTCCAGTCTGAAAACTTTTGTCCTAATCCACTCCTTGCTCAGCTGCTCATCCTCCCTGGGCTCTGCGGTGTCTCTGTCCCTGCCAGTCCTGGGGACTGTGTGCCCAGCATCCCCCACAGACCCCCTGAAGCAGCCATGCTGCTCCAGTCCTCCACAGCAGGAAAGCATCCCATGGGGATGCACCCCTGGAGCCACTGTCTGCCCAGGCTGCAGCGAAATATTTTATTTCCTCTGGTACGTTTTCACTTTCTGTCAATCTCCAACGCCAGCAGCCAGAGTTACTCCCTGCATGTTTTGTAGCCACTCCTCTAGTGAGGAATTAATGGTGTGAGTGCAGTGACTAGCAGCTGTGGGGGTATTCCTCAATGCCATATTCCCCAAAACATGTGTGCAATGCTCCCCCAGTGCTCCTTCCCACAATGAGCCCCTGCTCAGTTTGGTACACTGCAGATTAACAGAGGAACTATTGCAACCCAAAAACTGCTTGACAGAACAAATATTCCTACAAGGAGCAGAATAAATCAATTAACGCAGCTCCAAGGTACCTCTCGTTCCTAGACTGGGTTGGCAAATGGCTGCCAAAATTGTGTGGCTGCAAAGGGTGGCTTTGACAGTGGTAGCTCCAGCTGCATGGGACCAGGACCTGTGTTGTTGGGAGGCTGCACCTAGCCCCAGGTGAGCAGGAGGTAGGAGATCTGCTGCTGAAATGGGGTTGTGGTTGTTCACCAAGAAGTCAGAAACACACCCTGTGTTCAGTATGGAGTTTGCCATCAGCACCGTGCCGTCAGACAGTGCTTGCCATCAGTGTTTCCACTGTCAAACACAGCAAGGTGTGTGCAGGTGGGTTTCCAAGTTATTGTCAGGCACTGTGTCTCCATCCTTCCAGGACGTCTTGTGCATCATTTGTCTACAGAGTTGGAGGAAAATCAGCTGAGCTGTACCTCAGAGGAGTTATTTGATGATGACCACGGCATTCAGCCCCTGGTCTAGTGGAAGGTGTCCCTGCCCATGGGAGGGGCATTGGAATGAGATGAGCTTTAAGGTCCTTTCCAACCCAAACCACCCCATGATTCTTATTCTTTTGGTTTTACTTCTGCTGAGGAAAAGAACACGTGTGTATTGGGCTTTCCTGCAAAACCTTGTGGAAGTGCACCTGGAGAAATGGAACAAGCTTCTGTTTAACACTTTGAATGGACAGAGGCAAGAGCAGCTTGTAGATATATTGATCTTTCAGATTCCTATTGCTGTGACATTGAGTACTAAAACTCTTCTGACATTTTATAAAAAAGTCTTGTCTGAAAGGGCGAGGAGGATGGAAACTCCTACCTGTCCTCTACAACCCCAACTATTCTCATGTTCGCTTCTGCAAACAAAGCTCTTCCCAACCTTTACCCAGAGCTGGTTGATATTGCCATCACCAAATTAGCTCAGGAAGCTGCATCTTGTGATAACTTCATTATGTTCTATTGACTTCTCAGGGAGCTGAAAGGAATATAATGGCAATTTCCCATAATGGATAACTGGCTGGGGAAACCAGGCCAGGGAAATGGCCCTTTCCTCCTCTACCCTTATGCAGTCAAATCACTGTCAGATATTTCATTTTCTGATGTGCATGTTGGCCTCTTATCAAGCTTTTTTCACCCAAAGAGGATTCCTCCTCAGAAGACCATGAGGATTAGCATCAGATGGAGAAAATGCAGTTAGTATTATCAGAATATTAAAGGGGCAATTGTAAATTCTCAGCTGCAAGGGACACTTAAAGCAAATTACCTAAATTAAGAGAATAAGAATCAGGGAGCTGCTTTAAATTGAAAAAACATTCAGATAGGATGTGAGTGTCTGTTTATCATCGGGGGCTTAATATTTACTTCTGCTGATGAGACTTCGTCATGCTCTATTACAATTCATAGACTTGTGTTCCCAAATTTTATGCACAAAAATGCTTTGATTTATAGCGTATAAGTCCCTTTTCTCTGTGAATTCCTTTAATATTGTCATAAATGTGGTCAGTGATGCTTATCTCATGGTATTAATGTGCCTCATTTAATTATATTGTCTTGCTCAAAAAGTGCACTTAGTTTGAAGGAAACTACAAATTGTTAACTTTTGGTAAATGTACATTTCTCACTAGAGAATTCTGCTGGTGCCTTCTGCAGCCAGCAGTGGGATGGGTGTTTGGGAAGGGCCATGGGTTGGGTCAGTGGATAGAAGTGCACATAAGACTCGTATGAGCAATAATTCAGGTGCTTACAGCCTCTGCTTCATGTGGGAGACCCAGTTGCTGATCTGGCCATCAGCTCTGTGCTTTGTCCCACATTCCCTGCTCTAAGGCTGCTCCTCGGTTCTCACTCCCCTATTTTAGGTTCAGGAAGGTGTGATTCTCTATTGATTACTTGATCTGTGTAATTACAATCAAAACTGCAGGGATTTCAAGCCTGATTGACTGCAAAATAGAAATCTATTGACTTGGCTGGACTTCTAATGGCCAGGATTAGGAGAGAACATGGTTTGGGCCTGCTCTTTCTCTGCAGGATTGGTTTTGGGTAACTGGAGATTGATGAGGTTTGTGAAGGAAGGCACTGATCCCATCAGAGCAGGCTGGGGGGGCTTACCTCCTTCATCCCTGCCTGTGGCTGTGCTTGTGGCATCCTGATTTTGTGACCCTTCTGCAGTAGCCTGCTGTCTACAGGAGCCAGGAACAGAGCCTGGGAGTAACTGCAAGGCAAGCAAAGGAGCTGCAGCAAGGAGAAATCTGGCTGAAAGCTCCTCTCCCAGATGCTCTTGGCATCCTTCTCCCACTGGATGTCCCCTTGGCCAGCATGTGAGCTCCCAAAGTAAGTCTAGGGCCTGGAGTTTTGTGTGTCCCCACCCTCAGAAGCTGAACAAAGGAGCAGCAGCAGGCAGGGAAGGGACCTTTTTCTTGTTTTAAATAGGTTTTCATTTAAAAGATACCAGAGCCAGCAGATTAGTGTCTTGACTATATAGGTTTCCTACAGATAAGGCAGAGAAATTGATTTCAATTACCAAAGTGGATAGACAGGCTGCTGTGCTCTCCCGAGGATTGTTAACCCTCGAGAGACAAGAAGTGAAAACCAGGAGGGGTTTGGAACCTCAAGCCATTTCCTCAGGAGCAGCTGTGCCTCTCGGAGCACAAATCCTCACAAAGGGAGAGAGCTAAAGAAAGGAGGTTTATTTAAGGATGTACAATGATCCTTGTGATACTCTGGGATTTCAGCAAGCTTTCAGATCCTTCAGCGAGGCTCTGGAGGCCAAGGGTTAAAGTGGCTGCAGGGATTAAAGGATTCGGTGCCTTTCAAGCACCAGGTTCACCTTTTCCAAGAGCAGTCTGGCTGCTGGCAAGTTTTCCTGGGAGGTTCTAGGGCTGGAGTAGGGCAAGGCTGTGCAGTGCTGGATCCCAGCTGGACTGGGAGCAGAATCCCAGGGTGTTGGTGGGCTCATGCCCTGCTGCTGGGCACCTCCAACGCTTGGGGCTCAGCCCCAGGTGACCTTTACCAGCAGTAGGGAACGGAGGGGATGGGGCTGCCAGGGTGTGGACAGAGGCAAAGGCAGGAGCTGGTGGGACTGGGCAGTGTGGAGGGACAGGAGCAGGTAGCTGGGCATTTCCTTGGCACACGTGGGGAGATGGCTTCCGGTGCATGCTCAGACCTCTCCATCTGCTGCTCCTGCATTTACACACCCTGCAATTCCTGAGCTGGCTCTGTAATTGTGTCCGCAGGGTGCCTGCTTCCCTTCCCTCCTCAGATCCAATTTGCTACTTTTTGCAGCTTCGCTGCTGCCTGATAATGGGCACCTTGCGATAGATTTTCCCGCTATTCACTTGCTGGGTCTCTTTTGTCCTACCACAGGGAAGTTTGCCCCTGTGGGTCTCACAGTTGGCTTCTCAGCTGGGCTTCACATAGGCTTTTATTGCCAGCAGCATCTGCTCTCCCCTCCAATTACTCCAGCACATTTCTTTGATTCTTTGCTTTACTGGGTTCACCAGCAGCTTTTGCCCTGGCTGAACTCCCTGGCAGACTCTCCCTGCTGCCTCCAGGTATTTGGGGGGTCTGGGTGTGGTCAGAAATCAGATGTTGCACGTGGTCATGTCAGAACAGAAAGAATTCAGTGGTGCTGCATGGCAAGAAGACTGTAGATACAAAAATGCTGCTAGCGGGGATTTTCTTGCTATTTTCTAAGTCCGTGAGAGACTTTTCTCTCTCACAGAAGAGGTAGCAGAGAATGTAAACAACCAAGCCACCTGCAACCTTGAAAAGTCTTGTTTATGGTATAGTAGAAAAATATTTTGACAATGGATGTTTTAGGATTTTAGCCAATCACCCCAAGAGGTGGCTGATCCTTTGTCCAATTAGACTATGAAGAAAAAAGTCTACAAAAGAGTTTGTAAAATAATTAAATAGATCAATCTTGCTGCACAATTCCTGCCTGCTGGATCTTCTCTCCTCCTCCTCCCTATGGCTGCGGGACACGGTGATTTACCCTAGGGCCCAGGCCTGCGGTAATAGAAGACCAGTGTGATAAGCATATTTAAGCAATCACAGGAAAACACAGCATATAAATAAGATTTTGTTTCAGGCCATGGAATACATTTATTGCTGGAAGCAGCTCAGCAACTACAGCTTTTGTGTCCTTTCAAATACAGTTACATATTTCAGAGAAATTTCATATTTTTGTGGTTTGTACTTTGCATTAATGTGGACAGGACTGTCCTCTGTGTACACAGCACCCTCTTTCCTTCCCTTTTGCTTTTCCCAGAGTTGGGTGTGCTCCCAGGATGGGGGATGCTCCTGCCATGCTGGCTGAAAGCTCCTCTCCCAGATGCTCTTGGCGTCCTTCTCCCACTGGATATCCCCTTGGCCAGCATGTGAGCTCCCAAAACAAGTCTAGGGCCTGGAGTTTTGTGTGTCCCCACCCTCAGAAGCTGAATGAAGGAGCAGCAGCAGGCAGGGAAGGGACCTTTTTCTTGTTTTAAATAGGTTTTCATTTAAAAGATACCAGAGCCACATCCAGGTGTGGCCTCAGGCAGGTTCCCAGGGAGGCTGCAGCACCGCAAACATTTCTGGAGATGCCTGGGTAGTTTCTTTCCCCCTAATGAAAAATGATTTCTGACATACTGGAAATGTGAATATACATCTAGATAGAGAAATGTTTCATTTTTATCGTGTCTTAAGCACAAAATGAATGTTTTCCTTTCCCAGCACTGTTTTCTGCAAGGAAAACCTAATCATTCCCTTCATGGCAGTTCAGTTATTTTCCATCTCACCCTGTGGACAGCTCCTGGATTTCAGATAAGGATCTCCTGCTCAAATGCTGAGGGAGGATGTGGCAAAGAATATGTCAGTGGCAAATACCCTCATACCTGCCCAGCTTCCTCCTCTGCTCTTTGGTGGGGATATTGGAATGAACTTTCTGGAAGAGCCAGAGGTAAATTATACCGAGGTTGAGATGCTTTGAGAGGGTTGATTGGGTAAAACTGGGTTTCATTCACAACCCAGGATTTCCAATGCACTTGCAGATTTTTCCCCCCTTTCCTCTTGGCCGCTGGCACCATTAATGCCAGGATTTAAGATGACAGAACTTTAATTGTACAGGACAAAGGCGTCTGGTTCCCTGCTTCACCGATCAATTCCAGTTCATAAATTGTAGCAGGAACAAAACTCTTTAGCAATGCTGACAATTAAGTAACATCCTGATAAACATCCCCTTTTGTTTTATTTAAATGAAAATGCCTTTATTTCCACAGAGTGGTATCTTGTAACAATAAGATTCACTGTCCCTGAAGCTTGGTTAATTAAACACAGTATTTGCAACCCACCAAAACAAGCTGTTTTATGCAAGCTGATAACAGGGTTTCCGTTTCATAATGTGAACAATTGGGTTATGCAAATGCCAGGATTTTAAGCCCCTGTGATCTGTTTTTGTTGCCTTATTATCTGTTTCTGTCTACAAACGCCAAATATAGACATCCCAATTAAAGCAGCTAAATGCCATTAAATCCAACTAAAGACGTTTTTATCAGTTAAAAACTTCCCCAATTTAATTAAAAATAAGGTTTGAAATTGGCCTTTCTTAACCCAAACTCCACTCCCACTCTTCTGTTTGATTGATTCTCCCACTAATTCCAGCATGAGCTTTATTCCTTGGAGCCCTTCAGAGACCTGGTGTGAGACAGTTACTGAGACAAGGTGGTGCTCACCTATTGGCAGGTGCATTTACTCCTCCAGCAGCTCTGGTGGGCCTTGCTGGGTGGTTGGGTGAAGGACCAGGACCTGGATGTGAAGATTAAACCTGCCCAGGCGATGTCACTCATGGAAGCTCATCCTGCAGAGCTGCTCTGATGCATGTCATGTACCTGCTGTGTGGAGCCCATCCCACAGCACAGGTAAGACGCAGGAAGATAATATCACCATGGAATAGAAGGGAATAAACAGAGCAGAGGCATCCTGGTACAGATTTTGGCTTCTGGTGAGCCCTCAGATTTTGTGCTCAGCAAGAGCCCCCCAGCCTGGCTCGCTCTGAGTTTGCACATCCTCCAGCTCGCTGGGTAAGTTCACATCCCTGTGAGCTCAGCTGTGCTGTGGACACCAGGGCCAGACATGGGAGCCTGTTTGCTCCTCCATGGACCAACTGTTGCTAACAGAGCTCTTCCCCTGCCCTTTGGCCGTTTCTGCAGCGCAGCCCCCACAGCAGGGCTGGAGGAGCCCCTTGTTCCCTGCCCAGTGACTCAGGGCTGCTCAGCCCAGGAGATGAGATAAAATGTCCCTCACTTGGAGACAGGTGCATGCAAGGCTTTTTGTGATGACATTGGGGGAAGCCTCTCAACTCTCAGCTTTCCCCGGGAGGAGGTAACAGATCCCCCGGCGACGTTTGAAGCTTTGCACTGCTTCCAAAGTGCAGTAATTTAACTTTATATCAGCCATGTTTGCAGCAGCTGTCAGTCACCATGACAACAATATTAACACTCGTGATGGCTTTGTTGTGAGCACCAGAGAATGTAATATTCTGGAGGGAAGAAGCAGCAATTGCTTGAGCAGTTGCTCACAGCCCAAGCGACTCTATTGAACTGGGAGAGGTTCAAACTGTATTTTAAACATACAAGAAAAGACTTGCTTTTGGAGTATAAAATGACTTGAATTAACTTCAGTCTGACAAGAGGAAGCAAAGGGAATCACTGGAATAAATATGTGTGAGACTGGAAGATTAGAAAGACACATTCCAAAATCTCACAGAAATGCAAACTCCCTCTTTTTGAAGGCACTGCCTCTGGAATGGCAATTTACATTTCTTTAAACTTGGGGAGGGGGAAGGAGGGTGATCTAAAGGGGGCTTGCCAGCCTTGTGGTTCTTGTCTTAAACATAAAATAGTTACTCATGAGTACTAAGGGTAGCTCCTAGTCTGTATTTTCTCTAAGAATTAAAAGGGGGGAAAGGTGTCCTGGATTTCAAACACTGGAGTTTGTCTCTTAATCCATTTCCTTTTTTGGGGAAAACCAAATCATTCTCTCTCTCAATATTTAGTATCTTCACCGTTTCTAACCTCCCTCCTTCCCCTCCAGAGATACCCAGCATTAAGATAAGGCATTGATTGTCTACACTGGGAAATGCATTCTAGTTAATTAGTCCATTATTCCTTTTTTAACATAAGATTGATGACTTATTAAGCTGTGGTTAATTACAGAGTTTATTACTTTGAAAATAGGGAAAACTCGACAGCTTCAGCTGATTCTGCTCTTGGCTAATCTGGATTTCTGGGACTGCTGTATCCTGGAGATCTGTGACTTCCCTTTTGTACCCTGTTCATTGAAACACAGTTTTGGGGTGTGCAGCTTCACACCTCTGGGGCCTGGTTGAGAAGATGTGCCAGTGACCTTGCAGCTGCTGGGTATCCCTGCAGGTCCAGAGCTGGGGTGTCTCAAAACCTTATCAGTGTGTTTTAGAAGCCTCTGTGGCTCCAGGGCCCCAATGAGGGCCAGAGCTGGGGTGTCACCACAGGCCAGCAGCACCGGGGAGGCTCCACGAGGAGCCCCATCCTGATCCACTGGACAAAGGAGAGAGCACCAAGCACCACCTACGCGAGGGAAGGAGTCTTGTATGTCCTCAGAACACACCCTACGTCTGGCTCCCTGCTCCCAGAAACGTCCCCTGCCAGCAGAGTGTCTGGAGCACCTGGTGCTCTCTGACAGCCACGGCAGAGATGAGCAATGGAGACTCGGGGAGCGCCCGCAGGCTCATCCAGCGTGCAAAAGCTGATATTGCCAGTGGCAGAAACACCCTAAATTTTGTCTCATTATCCAGCCAGACTAGCAGGGAGCGCAGAGCCGTGGTGCCCACGGCTTCAGCAGTACCTGCTACGATTTTGGGAGGAGCTATGGGACAAACCTGGCAGTACAGCAGCAATGCACTCAGGGATGCTGCTGCCTCCTGCCGAGGGAGGACACAGCAACAGTTGTTAACCATGTTATCTGCTGCGTTTTCAGCTCCAAAATAGAAAGTTTTGAATCTAAAATTTATACCAAGCAGGCTGAAAT
Source organism: Coloeus monedula (assembly GCF_965178545.1). Classification (NCBI taxonomy): domain Eukaryota; kingdom Metazoa; phylum Chordata; class Aves; order Passeriformes; family Corvidae; genus Coloeus; species Coloeus monedula. Next base: position 3,426,329 of record NC_138804.1, on the reverse strand, counting down.
GCAGAGAAGTGCCATGTGGATCCCGTCACTCCGGGTTGTGGGGGCGTGGACAGCGTTACTGCTGTCGGGCTTTCTGCTCGCACCACTCCTGCCGTTGCTGTTATGTGGTGTCTGTGTGAGAGCAGCACCAGATTAACAGAAGATTAAAAAAATAATCAAACACCTGTAACACAAAGTGTTGCATGGAGAGTCTGCGGAGCAGCAGGGCTGTCATCGGAGGAGAGAGGCAGAGGCACAAGTCGGGAGCTGAGGGCGGATTTCTCTCCTGGCACCATTTCTGGAGCAGTGGTGCTCCCTCCAGGCTGTGTGTTGGCTGAGACAAGGGACAGGCTGCAAAGCCATCACTTCCTGAGCAATGTGTGAAAGAAGCCAAGAGGACAAAGCTGTAGTGAGCCCATATTTTCTCGTTGTCAGTACTTCAGGTGGTGGAGGAGCTATGAAGGAGATGCTGCAGCCTCCAAATCTTTCCTTTGGATCCTCTGCTGTTTCTCTATCAGGACCACAATTAGCCACGAACCCCACTCCTGCCTTGTGAAAATGTCAGCTTCCCGACATCCCTGAGAGAACACGTTTTCAAGAAAAACACAGATGTTAAATCAATTCCTCCATCTTTCCACCCTCCCATTTTTTCAGGCTGCTAACATTGTCCTTTTGGGAATGTACTCATGAACCATAAACATCTGTCGGCTTGCTGCAAACAATTCCCAGCCTTTAGCTGAACAGGCCTCTCTCTCTCTTTACTCCCTCCCAGCAGCCAGACTGGTCACACTGGGATCGTGTGAGATGAGGGGCAGGCAGAGGCTGACTGACATTTTGCCTTTAGACGTGAAACGGGTGCTCATGGCTTGTTTTCCTCCTCCAGAGGCAGCAATTTAGAAAAAAAGAAATTAAAGGCGCTGAGATAGGAGCAGAAATAGCTCCAATGGCAGCTCATGAGAGTGGATTACAGGATGCAAAATTTACCAAAATGTCAGGAAGTGAGCAATGGGGTAAAAGTTTTAGAGTGTCCCCTGCCTGTGTCCTGCTCAGCACAGAGGGGTTGTGGGCATTGCCACCACGTGTCTCATGCCACTGCACAAGAAGATTCTGCCCCTGGCCTGTGCCAGCCACCAGCACAGATGCAGAGACAGTGACACCACTAAAACAGGCACAGGTTTTGTGGTGCCAGCCCAGCTGAGTGGGCACCATGGTCCGATAACCTCCTGGACACTTTGGAATGTCCCAGTGACCTTCAATCTTCATGCTTAAATAAACAGAAATTGAAATTTCCATCCCCAGGCCCTAAAACCAATTTAAATTTTCATCTTTTGGGACCAGGAACCACCGTTTCTACACCACAGATCTTGGTGCATCCTTTAGACAGGCAGCAGGAAGAGCAGGGAGCGAGCTTCCACCAGCCCCTCTGGCTTGGGAATTCAAAGGAGTGTGTTCAAGCAGGGGGTATCTGGTCTTGGTTTCCAGCTGTAAAACCAGAAGCCTCTGGGGGTTTCTGGATGTTTTCCAGCTGCCACCTGCTTTCCTGCATTGTGTATCCTTTGTCCCCGCTGAAAAATAACTCAGCTGTGTGACTTTTCCTAGTTTTATGAAGAGCGTTGTCGTTGGTTTATTTTCTTATTTTCCAGAAACATTCACATTCAAGGATAAAGTGCCATTCATGTAGGAAGATTTAGTCCCTCTTCATAAAGTTATATATTACAAGTGAAAAGGAAACAAGCATGGGCTGGCAGCAGAAAATTGAATTAGCTCAGCAGTACACTACACAAAATAAGACAAATTTTGTACAGAAATATAATTGAAGCTGTATTATTTATCCTCACTTTTTAGGTTATTTGTCAAAGTGAACTGCAAGTTGCAAATTAAAAGAGCTATTGATTCTAAAGTTGTTTTAAAAACATTTTCTTCATTCAGATCCTGGGAAACAATTATCTCAAAGTGGTGCCAAACAGCCAAATCCTTGTTGGTGTTGGGTTCAGAGAGATAACGTTCCATGGTATGTGGACATTCAAATGACTCTTTTTGGTAGAATCATAGAAAAATAAATCATTAGGGTTAGAAAAGACTTCCAAGACCATCAAGTCCAACCTGTGCCTGATCCCCGCCTTGTCACCCAGCCCAGAGCCCTGAGTGCCATCTCCAGTCATTCCTTGGACACCCCCAGGATGGGGACTCCAAACCTCCCTGGGCAACCCCTGCCAAAGCCTGGCCACCCTTTCCATGGGGAAATTCCTGCTGCTGCCCACCCTGAGCCTGCCCTGGCCCAGCCTGAGGCCGTTCCCTCTCCTCCTGTCCCTGTTCCCTGCCAGCAGAGCCCGACCCCCCCGGCTGCCCCCTCCTGTCAGGGACTTGTGCAGAGCCACAAGGTCCCCCCGAGCCTCCTTTGCTCCAGGCTAAAGGATAGAGATTTCTTTCTCTGGGAAGAAATGGGTAGAAGATGGGATCAGAAGGGTTTCTGTAGTTGTGTTGTTGAGCACAGCAGCAGCATCTGCAGGAAGAGCTCTGGCTGTCTGGGAATGTCACCTGGAGAGAGCATCTGCTCCTGCCATGGCACCAGCCAGCACAGCCCTGGCAGAGCTCGTCCCAGGGTCACGTTTTTACCACAGTGAAATTACACTTTCATATTCCTGTTAAACCTTCCTGCTGCATTGAGGGGGCAAATATACCATCAAATAACTTCAGTCATTCTTTTCACAAATCCCTGCTGACGACAAGGACCAGGAAAGGTCGCCCAGCTGTTTCCCCATCCATGTCTGGATGGATGACAAGCTGCTGGCACACAGTTCCTGCCTTGCCTGTGCTTGTGGCACAGGAGACTGGGGGACAGTTTGGGGAGGGGTATTGCTTTTGTTTTGCAAAATAAACAGAAAACAGCCCTTGTGACTGGAAAGAAAAAAACAAAATGCGTAAAAAAATCCATCCACAGCAGCATTTGAGCCATTCTCCATAGGCCCTAGGAGCCTCTTACTGTTTGAGTTAAGGCTCCTTATATAAAGTTTATGGGTCCCACCGGGGTGTTTTGAGTAGATTACATTCACACCAGCTCATGCAACGCGGGCGTGAGCAGTCAGTAAATCAGCCAGCTTAGCTTGTAAGCTCCTACTCGCGCTGGCGATGGGTCTCAGGGCTGGGATAACGCCTCCCGTTATTAGCTGACAGCTGGTAAACAAAGATCCTGCTCTGATACACATTGTCAGGGCTTTTACAGCCTCGGCACACGCACAGAGCTGGGGAAAACTGCTGCTTCCATGACGACGTGTCCCTGAAATGGTCAAAGTGTGCCTGATGGTGGGAAAGCCGGGCTGCTTTCAGCAGCCACCCGGACAACAGGATCCTTCTGCCCTCTGAGGTTCAGAGAGGTCAAACTGGCAGGAAAATGGGCCAGGATAGCTCAGACCTACTGCAGCTCTCCCAACCACATGGCAGCAGTCCTGGTTAGTGACACTCGTGCTTCCAGATTCAACTTTTTAGTGCTGTGGATTGCACCAGTCTGGAGCCCATGGTTCATAGGGAGGACAGGCTGCTGTAGAATCCATAAACTCCAGACTGGCACAGCTGATGTGTGCCACAGGCCCCTGAGGAGGATCTGGTCCTGCTGGCCAGAAATCAGGCAGAGGCTTCACTTTCTGGGGTTTATTCTGGAGACCTCTCCCTCTGACAGTCACTTAAACGCCAATATTTTGCTTTCAAACCGATGTCCCTGCTCTGAATTTATGGCATTCATGGCTCTCAGATTTGGACACCAGGGCTCTGAGCACCTCATGTCTTACACCTCCCTCCAGCAATGCTCCTGTCCTGTCCAGGAGCAGGAAAGGATGGGAACCTGCCAGCTGGATGAAATGCCTTTAACAGGAAGAAACAAAAACAGTTTCTTTGATAGGTGGCAACAGCAGGGATGTTATTTGCCAGGGAAGTCATCAGCAAATAATTCTTCCAGTGGCAGATTGTTTAAGTCAACTGCACACTGATTTATTTGCTGTGCTCTAATTACTGAGGGAAAATGAGGGGAAGTCTGGTATTAGCAAAATCCCTCAGCTGATAAATACCCCATCGCGGGGTTCAGGTTTCACCACAACACAATCCCACCACTACACACGAGCACTTCAGCATTTAATTAAGGGCAGATAAAACTGGTGTCGTTGCCATTTTCCATTCCAGCTCTCGCACAAAGCCAGCTTAGGAGAGGCAGGAGAGGCTGAACGCTGAGTGTCTCCTCTGAAAAGCTAAGGAGACCTAACACAAAGCAGTTCTCTATCTATTTCACCCCCTTTGTATGGTCAGAACTGTATTTGCTTGGTAAATCTGGCGTGTCAGATGAAGACAGCAGCACGTCAGGGCTGGCAGCAGCTCTCAAGAGGCAGCAGCATGGGGAGCACGCTGGTGCCAGCGGCAGGAACATCCCTGGGGCGGGGGTACCCACGGGGCTCCTGCCCTGCAGCACCCTGAGGAAAACAAAATATTCTTTGTTGTTCTGGAGCTTGAAACATCTTTCCTTTTTTAAGAAGTCAGGAGTTTGAAAGATGCAGCTGAGGCCTCCGGAACAGAAAAACCCTGAATATTTCTACATTTAAAAATTGTTTTGAAGTTCTGAATTTTTAGAAGCAAAGCCCTGAAATGCTCAGCAAAAAGCCTTTTCTGTGGGGAAAATCCACCGGAACAGGCAGTTCTGAGCAACCCTGTAATTGCTGTGAAATAAATAAACAGGGCTTGCTTATCAGTATCTGCAATAAATTTTGAGAAAAATAACATTTTAAGATACAGAAGCATATCTCTGTTTTGATAAACACCTCTACAAGTGGCACACTCCTCCTCCCTCAGGGTCTGTCCTTCCCCACTCGTTGTGTTCCACATTCATCACCAGAGAGTGAATCTCCTCATAATTTAGATTCCGCAGCCTATAGTTTATGTGCAGCAGCGTCGCAAATGGAGGCTCCGCTTTGATTTCCATTATGCATTACCTTGTCTGACTCCCTTTTATTGTGCAGTGGAGTAAATGACCTCCCAGATATTCAGGTTCAGATGTGGATGTGATGGTAAATTTAAGTCCTGAAATTTCCATCCAGTGATAAAATTGTATAAAAAAAAAATCACTTTCTCCTGCTAATATCTGCTTTTGGCTGTCACATCAGCGTTATGGCTAGATTGCATTTTGTAATATATCAGCATGGATTCCAATTGTTGTGTGCTGGTTTCTCTTTCGAAAATAATACAGCATAGGCTGAAAAATCAGTATATGAGTCGTTCTGCTTTTATTACTATCAGTTTTACATGAACTTGACAGATGATTGTTGGTATCAAATTTGTCAAGTATAACATTTAATTAAATATCTTTCCTGTTAGGACTGAACACCGCCTTGAATAAAATTACCCACCTCAGATTCAGGCTTGGGAAGGTGTTTTGGGAAAGGAACAGGTCCTTGGCTGTGTAGTTACACAGCCAGGTGTGGTGGAGTCCTCATGCCTGGAGGTGTCCAAGGAACAACTGGATGTGCCACTCTGAGCTCTGGTCTGGTTGACAAGGTGGGGACTGGCTGCAGGTTGGACTCGATGAACTTCAACGTCTTTTCCATGATTCTGGGGTTCTGATTCAGTCCCATTGGTGTGAGGGCTGCTCCTGCTCCCACTCCAAATCCGAGGAGTGCCCTGAGCCCACGGTCAGTGTTACCGCTCTGCAGTGCAGAACATCATCAGAGTGTTTGTTAGAACACACACAAATGCATGCAGCATTTCTCAGTGGCTTTTGAGGGTTAATTAATTAATGGCCCTGATGCCTGAGCTTTGTATTCATGTATAAACAGCATAGGAGCTGCTCAGTGGGGGCTGCCTGGGAGCCCTTGATGCTGCATTAGAGAGCCCAGTTCTTTGTTATTACACGGATAAATGTTATCGTGTTCATCTCGTGTAGAAATTTATCCGGTTTACGCTGCAACCGAGAAACATTAGTCCTATAAACTCAAGTAATCTTTCTTCAGAGAACAACTACCCAATTACTAACATTACTTATTGAATTGGTTGCTTTCTCTATTAAACGGGACACGGTGCCAATCAAATCAGATAATTCAGCCACAAAATCAATGGCACCACATTTACTCAATCAAATACATTGCTCAGTACCTTATATCCATATGAAATTAAAGAGATGGATGTGCCAGCTGCACACAAGAATTGGGCTTCAGAACTTTGGCACATGCAGGTTAAAAATAAGGAAATCGATGAGCAAGAGAGAATGTATTTGACATCAGTCACTGCTTTTAATACATTAATTTCTTCACTAGATTAATCAACTATTGATCATCCTTCAGCTTTCCGAGAAGCCAAGCATATGATCTCTGCTGAGCAATCCCTGTCTAAAACCTCTGGACACAGGGATGGAGCATCCTGCCCAGCCTCTCCAGAGGGTCTCAGGGCCCTGTGCATTAGAGATGTGGCTCTGGAGCAGCATAGTCAGATCCCAGGTGTCCCATGTCCTGAGCTGGGCCTGGGCTGAGCCTGGTTTATTTGACCAGGAATTTTCTTGGGCCCTTCAGTGGCCCTGGCAGCCTGTGCAGAGCTGTCTGAAGCGTTGAGTGTGGGTTTCCCTGTCCTACTGGGTTTGCCATCTCTAGGTTTGGCTCAGCACCCACCTGGAGACTTTTGGTGGCCAACGTAGGGTGAGTGGGCCAGATTTGCTGTTTCAGTGTGGCTTTAGCGATGGTGTCACGGTGGGGTTTGTCTGTGTGCTGTGCCTGCACTGAGAACAGAACCATGCTCTGTCCTTCTGCAGGTGAGTGGAGGCTTGATCCTTGCCTTTCCCACTCCAAAATGAAGTGTTCAGAAACCATCTGAATGGAAAATCAAAGTGCCTGCACATACGGGGAGGGCAAGAAATCATCACTTATTTGTAGACAAGCGACAATTTCTAATCTCAGCTTTGTGAAGGATCTGATTTACACCAGAACTGCTTATCTCCGTGCCCTTGCTGACCCCCTGCTTCCCTTTCTCAGCACTGTGCCAACAACACAGCTGCTGTTTGTCTCTGAGAAAAGAAAGGAGACGGGAGGGGAAGGAAAAATACATTATAAAAATACATTTTAAGTTACCAGAATAGAAACGGTCCAAGTGCTGTGTCCTACTTTAGAACATGCTGATGCAAATAACAGGGAGCGAGTGCTTCAGATTTGTAACTGGAGTGGCTTTGTAAGACACAAATATCCCCCCTTTGCCCTGAAATCAATTCTACAAGGCTGAGGATTGCCTGGGTTTGAGTAGAAGATAAAATTAATTAGCAAAGCAAGTGGCAATGCTCGAGCTGGTGTGACTGGCCCAGTGTGTTCCACATCAACAGCAGCTTTATCAGCCCCAGGGGCCCTGCGGGGGGTTATCACAGGGGACATGACAGCCACAATTGCTGCCATGTGGAGATTCTGCCCCACGGAGCCAGAGAGGTTATTGAAACAACAATTTTGCTGTGAACACCTGCTGCCAGCCAAGGGAATTAGGAAATGCCGGGCTCTGGTCACATCCTGGACTTGTATTTAAACCACAGGTGAATTAGAGCAGCCTCCTTACTCTCTCCCCTGACTCCTCATTCATCCTGGGGTAAAAAAATTGTGTCCAAGAAGAAGTTCCCCATCTCCAGCTCAGCCACACCAAGGCAGTCTAAAACCAGCTCAGGGAAGTTACATGGCAAAGGGAACTGTCCCTGAACTTTTTACAGACCTCTCCCTGAGTCACACCCTGGCTGTAAAGCCCCGTTCTGCCTTGCAGGACTCCAGCGAGTGCCTGCTGGCTAAGAGTTTCCTTGTGTGGCCTTTTACAAAGGTTTGGGCTCCGCGGGGACTCTGCAGAGCCGAGGCAGGTGCTGGGGCCCTGCCCATTCATTGATGTCCGTGCTCTGACCCAGCACCTCGATCGATCCGCTCGGAGCACTCATCGATAGCAGCACCGGCACACCAGGCCCCTGTAAGGAGAGCAGCAAAATGAGAACAGACAGATTTCTAATGATCACAGCTCTTCTTGGAGGAAACAAAGCATCTTTTTTTATTAAAAGCAGAGGCAATAAACCTGAAGAATCGGTTTCCTGATTTCAGTTTTCCTGTAGATGTGTTTGACTGGGAGAAAAGGTTCCCTTGCAGAGCTCCAGGAGGGGCAGGTTCTGAGTAAGTGAGCCCTTTTCCCAGACCTCCAGGTGGGATTTTGGGAGGGGAGGTAACTCTACAAACTAATTTTTCACTATGAAAAGGTGAGGTTGAATTCCACGCTGGACACAAACTCAGATACAGGTCTAGTGGGAACTTCTCTACAAAATATAACCCTCACTTGACTGGGTAAATCACCTTTTGTTCTCTCTATATGTGTAAATGTCACCAGAAATACTTGGATGGGAGGCCAGAGCACACAGCAAAGCACAGAGCTCGGACAGACCCGGCTGTGGGGGGCAGGAGGGGGTGGGCACAGGGATTAGCATGGACATCCCCACTCATCCAATCTCATTTGTAAATAGGAATGGAGCTTAGGGATTGCAATTCTGCAGGGGGAACTTCTCCGCTAATTGCCACAGTTTTGTTCAATTGACTGTTTGGCAAAGTGCCCTGTGCTTATCAAAACAATTAAATCCCAAATATCCACTGCTGACGTGTGGATCTTTTACAGGAATTGGGGTAACAATGTCACCAGGCAGCTCTGGTGGCTTTCACTGAGTGTTCCCCCTATTTCCCTGGACTGGAGCCTAAAACAGGGCTGTACAATAACCCGTAGAGCAACTTATTGTTGGAAATTTAAAAAAAAACAACATGCTCATATGGAATGTTCCTGAAGGGACACAGACACAGGTGACTGAGTGGTTTAACCACCCCTGCTGCCAATGTGCAAGTTCTGCTTTGGGTAATACTACCCAAATTATTCTAGTTCAATTATTTAAAATAAAATTTCTTTCTGCAATTTCAGTGACTCAGTAGAAGTGTTGTGGTTTCCGGAGTTGAGGATCTCATCAGCTCCCAAGAGAATTGAGTTGTTTGAGTTACATCAGTTAAGCAAGGCCCCATCTCTGGATTCAAACTCTGTCCTCAGGCAGTGCTTATGAAATGTGAGCTTTATTTTTTGGTCAAATTTAATTACTCACTAGAAATTGCAAGTACTGGGGGAAGACAAGAGGAAGAGCACAAGAACAGATCCAGGATTGCTGGAAGGGATAAGAGCTTCTTACATGCAGAACAGGGATTGTTCTCTTAAAATGTATCTCCGGTCTCATGCTGATATTGGGCTGCTATTACACAGGATTTGGTAAAAAGCAGCTTTTTTGCTTCTACTGCTTTCGTTTGTGCTGTGCAGAGCACATTGCTTCCCTCTGCTTCTCTACTTATCCAACTGTCAGGCTTTAAAATACGGAATATGCAAGGAGCAGCGATCACTGTGCCCTTTGAGCTGGATGCTCGAGGGTTTGGCAGAGGAGCTGCAGCCCTGATCCCACACCCGCCCTCAGAGGCTGGGGCAGGTGCCAGGGGCTGCAGGTGCCACACATGGATTTGGTGCTCACAGGGGGAGACCCCGGTGCTGTCATCCCCGTTTTTAGGGCTCCACCGAGCCCCAGGTCCCCCAGGAGCCTCCTGCTCTGCCGCACAGCCATCCGGCAGCAGGAGCAATAAGGGTGATGGATAACCTCCAAGGTGCTTCCCGACAGCTTTTACAATGCTTAATGAGGTAAACTAATTGTAAATTGTGGCACAATGGGAAACTTAATGACACTTCAGCTCTTGAAAGGAGTTTAAATACTGAGGAATTGGCTAATACTTCTAGGTGTTGGGAAGAAGTGGGGAAGGCCCAGAATTCAGCCAGACAGGATCCCAGTCTCCTGTGAGCCCCACGTCTCATCACCTCGCACAAATTCAGTTCCTGCTGCAAACCAGATGCAAAAACACTTGCTTTTCATTTTGGGGATTCCAAAATCTCTGGGGCTCCAGAGCAAGAGAAGTGAAGAGCTGCCTGTGCCGGAGCCAGGAGCACCAGCCCAGCCCTGCCCTGTAGCCCCTCCTGCCTGGAGAGTTTGGAGTTTCCCTGTCCTGGCACATGGCCCTGACCTGGGACCAGAAGTGCCACCAAAAGGGGAAGCATTTTCTTCTCTGACCGATCCCAAGGAGTATGAGCCTTTTCTCACTTTCTCTCTTCTGCTGAAATTTAACTGGCTGCCTGTCAAATCACTGAATGAGAATAAAATCACAGCTAAGAATCCTGAAATCTGGAACAAATTCATGTCATATGTTCCTGCTGAACCACTGCTACCCCTCGGTTACACATCACCACCCGGCCCCGTCTGGGAGACATGAGCAAACTTTTGATATTGTGTGATACGAAATATTCACACTGGCTTTGCAGCAGATGTCAATGGCTGCAGCAGCCTCTCTGCTCTGGGTTCATTCTTCTGCTTCAATGAAATTTGCTTCTTTTCCCACAAAATCTGTGAAAGCTGCAGCTGCTGTGATCCTGCAAACAAGCAATAACATTCCCTGGCATTGCAATTCAGAGCTGAGTTTGCTTTCCAGCTTTGCTTTCCATACCTGCAGTTTGGTGGAGGAAGTTCTGAGACGTCACCTGCCCAGTACAAGTGGTCAGCACTGGCAAAGTGTTCCCAGCCTGCACAGACTGGGAATGCTCCTCCCTATCCACTGGGAATGTCCTGGCGCTGCAGCAGCTCACATCAGCTCCTGGTGGGAACTTGCCCTGTTGAGCAACAGGCCCTGAGAGAAGGAATAGGGATCTCGGGGATCTTGGACACACTGGGGCAGACTCTGTTCCTTCTGTCCTGTTCCGCAGTGTGTTGAGACCTCGTTGTGCCAGTGGAGAGTGGGAATTCATGGAGCTGCTGGTGCACAGCTGACCAGAGCCAGTACCAATGGAGCCATGTAGAGTTTTTCCAGCTGCTGTCCTACTTGAGTGGAAATTTAGGCTGATTTTCAGTGAGCTGATGCAGAATCTCTCCCGATACTCTGATAGACTTAGTAAGTTTTGCACATTCAAATATTGACCTTTCATAAATCCTTCTCAGCCTCCCACTGGGGCAGCTGCTGCTGTGAGGGGAAGCAGGAGCTGGCAGGGCCTGAGCAAGCTGAATATCATTCTCCTTAAACAGCTCTGAGGTGTTCAGGGGCATAAAACCTTTAAGAGCTGCAAATGGCATTTTTCAACACACTGCCTCCCTCTCGAAAGGTCAGGTGGGAGTTAAACCGGAGGCTCCTCTTCTCTCCATCTTAATCAGCCATCGCAGGCACTTATCAAATTTCCCTTCTGTCTCCCGACTCCGATGGAATTGATAACCTGATCTGAATTCTCCCAAAGCTTCACTGATGGAAGATCAGTTGCAACAGAGCACGGCAGTGCCACTCATTGCAAGAGCCACCTGAAATTTGGATGCCTCAGCTGGTTCAGCACCCAGGAGTTTCTGCATTTGTTTGCTTCCTGTTCCTGCTGTGATCCTATCCCGTTCCATCCAGGAGTTCTCCAAATGCCACAATCTGCCACAGTGACCCCACTGCCCTTCTCTGAACTGTCACAGGCGCTGGGGACAGGGCACAGAGGTCACCAGACGAGTCACCAAGATCTGCGTCCGCCCCTGCATTGCCTTCATTAACATCCTGCTAATGAGTCACTTCCAAAGCTTCGTCCTTGCCTCCCTCCTCCTTTCCCCTAATTACTCACAGACGGTATCACCAGTGATGAATGAATGATGAACCAGACATTTAGATAATCTTTCCAGGAGGGACTTTTCCTGCCACCCTGCCTGACTTAAAAACATGAGTGAGCGCGAGGGGAGACCCCGGCAGCTCCTGGCAGCTCCAAGAGCTGGGCACAGGCTCCCGCAGGAGCCCAGCAGGCAGCCCCGGAGCGCAGCCACCTGATTCTGCCTCGGCTGTGATCTTACCAGCCTCCCCAGGGAGCCAGCATCCATTCCCTGAGCGGCACTTCCAGCTCCTCCCCTGCTGCCGCAGCTCCCTGCGGGAAGGGCGAGCCAGAGGCTGCCTCTCTCCAGCTCGCCTAGAGGCATCCCCGGGGATGTCTCAGAGGCATCCCTGGGGGTGTCCCAGAGAAATCCTTGGGGATCTCCCAGAGGCATCCTCCCGGGGCTCGTCGGAGGAAGGAAGCAATGAGAACATGACATGGATCTTCCTTCTGTGCTGTCTGGAAGAAGCTGGCTTGAGGGAAAAACAGATTCTTCCCAAGAGGAGAACCACTGCCTTCCTGTCTACTGAGCTTTCATGAGGTTGAACTCATGTGTCCCGTTGCAGATCCTCATCACCACCTCTTCAAGTGTCACGAACCCTCCCTGGCTCCAGTCCCTGCCACCAGGGCAGTCCTGGCACTGCCAGCGCTGCCAGTGGAGCCTAACCCCGCCCCAAACCCAGGTCATCACCGACCAGCTGTGCTGTCCCTCTCGGTGCAGATGGAGATGCCAAGGTTCAGAAGCTTTGGACAAAGCTGGGGCAGGATTCTGAGAAACACTGGCCTGATTTTTAAGGAATTTTAAAAACTGTCCCATTTGAGGTCAAAATCTGGCAAAGACATTTCATGTAACTGGTTCACCAGCCACAAATATCCAGAACTATGGAACTTGTTTCATAGCAGCAGGTATTTGCTGGGAAACTGTCTGTTAAACAAAAAAAAACTAGTTTTCCAGCAAGGCAGTCACAGAAATGCTTTATCCAGCCCAAATCCCAAGCTTCTGTGGAGGACAGTGGGATAGCAGCAGCTGGGAACAGACTGGGTGACCCTGCCTGGCCATATGTGCACTGTCATGAAGGACATAGCACCAAGGACAGATTTCCCTGGTTATCCACGTGTCCCTGCCCTTGCCAGGTGGGGAAAGCATTTGTTATGCCTCCTGAAGCTCCCACCTTTGCAGAAAAGTCTTTCCAATTCATGGACATCCTGGCTGTGTTCCTGGGGCAGGATCTGTCGTGCTGCTCCCCCCAGTCGGTGCCAATCTGCTCGGTGCCTGGGATGCAGCTCCACTTGCTGAAAGCAGATGCCATGCCCAGATTTCTTCTGTTGCTGAATCTCAGCTGTAGTTTGGCAGTTCCACAGTGATGTAGTGTTTTCCTCTCTCTCCCTGTCATGCCTTCCCTCCTCCGAGGTGAGCTGGCCGCGTTTTCCATCAGCTGTTAATTCACCCTGATGTTTGCATTCCTCTCTCCTTCCAAAGCATCACAAATCACGCTGCTTCTCCCTCATGCACACACCCGAGGGGAGAGGGAGGCTGCAGGAAAACATCCTGGGAAAGGAGCTTTGGTTCTCTGCCTGCTCCAAAATGAAATAATTTTAAAATGTGAAAATCTCTCATGATAATCAGTTATCTCAATATTTGCTGTGCTTGAAGCACTGACTTGCTTTTCAGATTTTAGAGAGCAGGAAATATCACACGGATTTTGAATGAGGAAATTACACACACACAATCACACATCCTTCTCACATCCCCACACACACACCAGGCTCTCCACAGCCCTCATACCCCAGCTACTGGGGTGTCCCTGTGGTGTCCCTGTGCTGCTGCTGGCAGTGCCCTGAGCATCCTGCACCCAGGGTTTGCATCCTTCCAGAGGAATCCCTACCCTGGCACAAGGCTGCAATATTTTAAAAGTCAAGGAGTAGCATTATGTGTCAGAAGTGGTCAAATTAAGTTAATTCGACCTTTAAACTCCATTTTTAATCCCTTTCTTTGGCATCCAGCATGATTTGCATTCCACTATACTGACACTCGGCCTAACAAATGACTTTCTTTCCAAACTGCCTTTGAAGTATCTGAACTTAATGGACTATAACATTTATGAACATCTGAGTTCTTCTCGCAGCAGCTGCACTGGGTTATTGATGATCTAATTGAAATGCTGGCAAATATATCCCAGCAGTATATGGGGAGCAGCAGCCGACTCGGCACGACCCCAGAGCCGTGGAAGCGTATGGTTTCCATGCTATTCATTAGCAGCAGACAGTATATTTTCAGCTATGTTAAAACAACAACAAAGAGCAGAGTAAAGACACTAGAAGACACAAAAAAAAAGTCCACATGCAGGAAAGCAGCTGATTTGTTTCTTCTCTGTGGATCCCCAGGCAGCTCCACTGCAGCGATCACTGGGGGCAGCTGGTGCAAATTGGGCACCTCTTGGAACCTGGACTTATTTACAGAAATAGCCAAGGGCAGGGCAGATTATCCAGGGCATGCTCACCTTCCTGTCCAAACAGGTAAAAATGCATGAACCAGCTGAAAACTGGACACCTGGGTACCAAAATATGGACAGAGGGGTGATTATTAGATTCAAAAATCCTCACACTCTCTTCTAAGCCCTGTGGGGGATGATCCAAGTTGGAAATCTCCAAATTGTCTGTGGTGAGCCATGAGCTGCTCCCAGTGCTCCCCAGAAACACAACTGGCACACACTTCCAGCACAACTTCAATAATGTAAGGTTTGAAAATGCCCATTTCCGTAGTAACGTCTGGAATTGCGTTGTACTCAATATTTATCCAGCAACCAGCTGAGAGCACACTCTGCTCTACACTGATTGGCACGTAATTAAGCAAAGGAAAGAAAGTCATAATGTTTAGCAGCAGCACCACTTGAGTATTCGACAGTAACAGGAAAGATAGGGATGGTATGCTGCTAAAAATAAGTAGGGAATGGCTTATTAGGAGGTGTAGTGAGTTCCCGTGCCGTGAATAGCTTCAGGCAGTCCATTCCCTTCCATTTCATTTCATTTGATAGTCAGGATTTACACCAGGGATAAAAGAGGAAGGAAAAGGATATTGAAAAAGTGGAGAAAATTCTTGACATGAAAATAAAGATGAGGGGAAATCAAATTTGTATCTCTGAGCAGATGGAGGCTGAGCCATTCCTGGCATCATCCACACAGCTGGATTCACTCTCCTGGTCCAGGCTGGCTAAAAGACGCCGATAAAAATGAAAAATGCAAATGAATTCTCTACACCTTACTGGACACACCGGAATGGAGGGTGCCACTCAAAAGGCAATCTCTCCAAAACATTTAAAAACATCGTGCAATTTATATCTTGTGCTTGACAGAGCATCCAAAAGTAATTTCAGCAGTGTGTCCCGGTGCCACCGCGCTCCGCCGAGGGTGCCAGTCACCGTGCCGTGCCTGCAGCCCCGCTGGATCATTTCCCTTCCCTCTCCAAGCTGCAGAGCTTTAAAATGCAATACGAGTTGGCTGCTGGCCTCTCATTTCTGCTGGAAAATCTGGCTGTGCCAGCATGTGTAAGGTCAAGAGCACAAAGCCTGCTTATTAACTGGAAATTTGGGGGATCTGGTGCCAGGAAATGGCTTTCAGCCATTGTGAGAAGGAATAAAGAGGTTTCAGGGCAGTGGTTTGCTACAGAGGAAAATCAGGTCTGAGCATATTTCATGGTCCAGATTTGCCTCTGTTCCAGGCCACCGGGAGTTGTGTCTTATCCTACCAGGACACTCAATTAGGCCTTTTTAATCCAAGCATAAAGCTCTTCAGAATCACACTACACCACCCACAACCCACTACACCACGTCCCACAACCCCCTGGCACACTGGGGGTGCAGCATTCCCCTCTCTGCCTCGCTGCTGGCTGTCCTGACTCCAGATGTTTTGTTATTTAGGGATAAAAACCTAAAGCCACTTTGGGCTGAGCTGCATGGGAGACATTCCCAGCTGCCTTCATGAAAAATCCTGTTTCCAGCTGTGCTGGATGGACACTCAGGCTTTCCCACTGGCACTTCCTGCTCCTGCTTTGCCAAGCACGGATTTACTGTTGAGAAGAAGCAGTCTAAGCAGGGAATAGTGGGGGTCTTTTCCCATTTTTTTCCATTAAGTGAAAATTCACACTGATATTTTTGAGTATGAGAAATCTTAGCACCTGGGCTGCAGTGCAGAAGGGGACTTAGGGTGATCTTGGAGCTGTTTTCCAACCTTAATGATTCTTTGGTTCCAAGGGCATCCCAAACACAGGAACATCCTTAGCTCCACTGAATTCCATGCTGACACTCACCTGCTCAGATTTACGTGTGGATCCTGGTAGTTCGCTTTTGGGCCCACGAAGTTAAAAGCAACGAGGTTTGTAATGAGAGAGGTGGAAGAAAATATTTCCACTCATTTACCATTTAACTTTGAAACTGTTTCAAACTCACGACCTGAAGGATTCTGACAAACCAGACCCACCTTGGTTTGTCCATCCTCAGCCCTGTTTCCAGGGAGAAGCAGAGCCAGTGTCAAACCTCAGGTTTCTCTGCACTCACATTCCAGATCCAGATGGAGCAGCAGCAGGACAGAACACCGGTTGTTTCTCTGGCACTTGCTGTGTGAGCAGTTCTTAAAGGCTAAAAATGCCTCCTTTTTTTTTGAAACTTTCATAGTTTTTAACCTTGAAGCCTCTACTCGAGTGTGATCTCGGGTATGGACGGTAGTTCGCAAATTTAATTTCTCTGGTTCCCAGCAAAGGGGAGAAGATTTACACTGTTGGTGACAAGAAAAAGGCATTAAAGCAAAGTCTTCCACTAATTTTGCAAACAGATTTTGGATAGAAAGATGAGCATTCCTACTCCTGGCTAATGTAACATGTAAATTCTGCTGATAACATGGCTCCCCTCTTACTGGAGCTGGTAAATGACTTCCTGAGGCTCCTCACAGAATATCTGCTTCATTTAAACCCCCTCTCTTCTCTCTTGCAAACAATGAATACCAGTTCCATTCCATGGATTTGTCACTTAAAATTTCTATTAAGAAAGGGGATTCTGATTTAAAAGCAGAGTTTGGTACGAGTTTGCACGAGCTGTGACAGTGCTCCAGTGGTTCTGTTGTCACACTAAACAGATACGGAGGCTCTGGGCATAATGAGCTTTCCTTTGTAGGAGCAGACAGAGCCTGGAAACAATGGAACCTCTGATCTGGGATTTGGATGCCTTTGGGCTGGGAAATGAGCACGCTGGAGAGATAAGGCAGATGAATCATCCAGAAGGGATTGCTGTAGACCAGGCTGTCAGTTTTTGCATGGTTTTGTGGACTCAAATTTTATTCTGATTTGAAATTATGCAGAAAACACACATTATAAATCAGGGAATAAATCAAGGCTGGAGCAGTGTCCAGGTCAAAGGCAGAGGGAGCCTGGGAGCCTGGTCTCTTTCCAAACATATAAATCATCCTAAAGTGATTCCAAACTCGCTGGAATGCTTTGTGAACCTTGGGAATGTTTCCAGAAGACCTGGCATTAGTCCCGGTGTAGAATAAAAGCGCCTTGAAAATTAGATGAATTTCACCTGAGATTGCACCCATTTTCAAGGGTTTAGCTACAGACTTCTTGGCCTTTTTTGAGTCTGATGCAGTGTTCCCACAGAAAAGGCAGAAATACTCAAGTTTTCCAGGTTCCTGTTTAGGAGAATGCCAGAGGTTCATACTGGAATGCCGACAGACCTCCATCCAACAGGAGCTCAGGGAAAAGTCCAGCAGCAATTAGTAATGCCAAAAAAAGAGTTAAATTTTACTGATTTGGAGAACTGGTCATCCAATGGCTGCTGAAAGCCTGGCAAAGGGGGCTCTGCATCAGTCATACGGATTTTTTACTTTTTCAACGAATCTGAGAGGACTGCATGAAGTTCAGAGGCTCCGAGTGAGGCGGATGCCGTGTCTGGGCTGGAAAGGGGAAGGTGTGGGAATAGAGCTGTGGTGTGTCTGTTAATGCATCATCCAACCAGTGCAAGGAGTGGAAAGGTCTTGATTAGTGAAAAACTAGGAAGTGATGACATGGTTATGAGGAACCCAGGGGTGGGCTGGAGCAGCCTCTGCCTACTGTTACCTGTTGCTCTCACCATGGGGATGTGAGGTGCTGGTGTTCCTGGGGATGGAGGCACAGGGGTTGTGCCCGAGGCCGTGTGGGCACTGCCAGAGGCTGGATCACCCCAGGGCACTGCCCTGTGGGGCATCCCCCACCCTCACACCTGTCCCCACCAAGGAACTTTGTCCAAACATCAGCTCATCAGCAGCATCTCCAAACCCAACAGCAGCTTCTCCCAAGCCCCCCCTCGCTGCTGGGGGCCTGGTAGAGTTTCATGTACCGGAATATCAGACAATTATTTTTTTTTACACCATTTTTTGTTCCAAAGCGAACACAGCGTGTTTTCTGATCTGCATTTCCCTGCTTTGATCATCCGTTCTGCAGATCAGTTTTCCTGTTTAGAGGTACAGCAGGACACGTAATGAATGCAAATGTGATGCGGTCGGAGATAAATGTCTAGACTTCAGAGCCTAATCCTCCCAAATCTTACACCCTTTACAACGTTTTCATATTTAATACATTCTGAGGGATTTTGCTTTTATAAATAATGAACTAATCTCATCTTCAAGGCATCACTTTGCAGTTTAGGTGCTTGAAAAAAAAAAAAAGCTATATTCTGTCCTCAGAAAAATCTGTTTTAACCAATATTAACCAAGACCTCCCTTCAGATAAAGGCTTTGGCCTTTTGGGTTTGTTGGGTGATGACTTTAGGAATAAAAACACTGGAAAACTACATTGTTTTGCAAGAAAACTACGGTTTTTTTGCAAGAACTGGGATGAGGAGACATGGAAGGGAACTACTTGTCCAAAATTCCCGGTGTTCCCACTCTATGGGTGGAGCTCTGTGGAGCTGTGTGTGTTGGTGTCAGGACAGGGGGAAGCAGAGAAGTGCACAGATTCCCGAGCAAATCCACATTCTCACAGCTGCCCCGTGGTACATCCTGCCAGCTGAGCAAATGCGAGCAACTGTCCTGAATTATTACAAAATAATGTGCTGTCTGCCCCGTGCGACACATGATCAGCAGCAGCTCCGAGCTCCCAAGCTGGAATCTCCCTGCAGGTTGGAAAAGAAATGAGGCAGAAGTGGCCTGGATTGCTGGAGTCCACATGACTCCACATGCTCCGGCTTCACGGAGCAAGGAGAAGGTGCAAAAGCAGGATGGATGGTGTGGGAATCCACCTGCAGTTCCCTGAGCTCCTGAGATGTAGAGAGCACTAAAATAACAACAGGAATAACAGCAGAGAGTGTACGTGGGAGCACTGCCCCAAAAAGTTTTAGTACTCCTTGTTCTCTCAGGAAAGAGCAACATCGATATTCTTTAGAAACTTCTTTGCATAACTAATATTTTAAATTTATGAATATCTTATAATTAGCTTTTCCAGGGGGCTGGAATCGCAAGGCTGAGGTTTTGTTCCCAGCAAAAGCAGGTAGCAGAGATAATTTGCTCTGAGCACATTATTGGTGTCATTCTGTTTTTCTGGCACAAACAGAGGGGTTTACATTTCCTCCCAGATTAATGGCATTTCAAAATAAATGGAATTGAGACTGCACGAAAAGGGTTGGAACAGACTGCCCAGGGAGGTGGGGGAATCCCCACCCCTGGAGGTGTCCAAGGACTGACCGGATGTGGCACTCAGTGCTCTGGTCTGGGTGAAAAGGTGGGGATTGGTGACAGGTTGGACTCAATGGTCTTGGAGGGCTTTTCCAACCTCAGTAATTCTGGGATTCTGTGAAAACTCCTGGGATTTTGAGATGTGGATGCTCAGAGCTGGGTGAGGGCACAGCAGAGCCTGGATGTGACCCAGGGAGATGTGGCTCGGACATCTTTTGGAACAAGCACATCTCATTTGGTATTTGTCATCTAAGCGGCACAATTAAAGCCTCCCTTTAGCACAGCAACCCCAAAATCCACCCAGAGGAGTGGAGAGGAGCGTGGCTGTGGACAGAACTGCTGACAGCAGAGCTGCTGCATTTCCATCCCGCACACAAATCCCACCTAATGGCATCCCCAGAGAGGAGCTGGAGCTTGTCCCTCCCTGTTTGCCTGTACTGACACAGACACACAGCTCCTGCTCCTGCAGCTCCTCGAGCACAGCACAGTCCAGGGGGAGGATTTAAAATGATTGACCGTGGCAAGAGAATGGTTTTAAATTGGGAGCAGAAGCAAAGCTGGAGCGTTTCCAGGTCAGAGAGAAAAATAAGTTTCTCCCAAGGATGGGTCTGACTCTGGCAAGATTTTCTCCCGCTACCTCACACAGGGACCAGCTCCAACATCCCATCCCCAGGCAGGGGGATGCAGGGTGATGGGAACAGGGTCTGCATCTCACAGGAAAAGGCACCTTGTCCTGGCCTTGCTCCAAAACTCTTGGACAGCAACACAATGGAAGGCACTGAGCCCCCAAAAACATGTGTCTCTTGCAGGGAGCTCTTGGCAACCAGCCACAATCCCCTGGAGTGTGAACCCCCCAGCATCCACCTGTCCTCAGGAAATCCCATCATTCCCATTTCTGGGCTTCAAGATGCTCTTAACCAGCATTCAACAAATTGAGTTCAAAGGGACAAAGACTCCTATTCAAGCACTTTCCCGGGTGGAAGTGTTCTAACTCATATTTTGCTCCTATGAGTAGCCCCTGCAAGCTGCCAGGCTGCTCCCAGGAGTCCCTGTTTGCACAGTTTAGCCATAATTACTTTCTCCTCTTTCTCCAGCCAGCCTCCAAGCACTTCTTTGCAGGGGGAATTGCTATTCCCTTGTCAGAAGATGGGATGCCAGTGTAATTGAGAGAGAACAGCAGCCTGTTTCTGACTGAGGCTCTTTTCTGCCTCCCTCCCACTCACTGCTTATTGTATGGGAAGGAGAAGCCCTCAAGATATGCTGGACAGACTCTTGGAAATAACCTTTTTCATCTCAAAGATCCTGCTGAATTTTAGATTAAAAAGGAAGCTTTTCTTTCAATAATGTATTTCCCCCTTGGCTCTCTGGCTATCAAGTAACTTTCCCTGAACAGAAAGCTCAAAAGATGAAGCTTCCCCAAATTCAGATTCATAAACTGAATCTCTTACCTCCCAGAAGCCTGGCTGGAGAAAGGAAAGGCAATCAGGGCATGAATTTCATATTAAGAAGAATAAATAAAGCACAACCTCTTTTATTTCATTCCTTCTGGCTGTGCAGGTGAGCAGGGGTCTTTAACCACTGCTTAAATCACCACATCTGGAAGGAGAGGGTCACCGAGCCCTGGCACTCCACAGACCCTGAGCAGCTGCAGCCACCAACAAAGGGAGAGCTGAGCCCCTGGAATGGTGGTGTTGGCCTTGGGGGGAGCTTAAACACAGCACTGCCGTGTGGGGCCAAAGAACCCAAAACAACCTGTGCAATCCTTCCCTGCGGCTCCTCCAGATCTTTACACCTCTGCAGAGCATCAGCTGGAGCGATGGCCTGGCCAGGGGAGCCTGTGCCAGATCCCACCATTGTGATCTGACACCCCTGCAGTTACACAGGCGTGGGGGGGACACAGCACTGACAGCACACAGAGGACAGAGCACAGGCTCATCCCCAGAAGTCCTCACAATCTCAGGAAATACAAAACTGCAGATTTCAAAATGCTGCTCTTCACAGTCACAGTTTTAGCGAAGAAATTGCAGGTTTCTTGGAGAACCACAGGCACTGACCCCCCTTGTGTGGGCTGAGCTGAGATCCCAGGAAAGGCAGGAGTGAAAGTCCTTTGGGTCACCTTGGCAATGGCAAAAATCCCACCCAAAGGCATTCGGGCCCTGTGCTGAGCCACTGCAGCTCTGTGTGTAGCATCTGCCAGGCTGAGCGTTGTAGGAGCACATCCCAGCAGCCTGTGCAGCTGCTGGATCACTGCAGCCACATCCCAAAGCCTGTGGCCAAACAGTGACTGCAGGTTTGGGGGTGGGCTCTGCCGGGGGCTGCATCAGGTGCTCCAGAGGAGGGCACAGCCTGGCCGAGCTCATCGCTCTGGGATGGGCTTCACCTGAGATTGACTCATCTGCTGTTCATTTTGATGCTCCTGAAAATCCCATCCAGGCCAAAGCTCAGCCCAGCTGCATATCAGCGAGCCTTGTCAGGGTTAATGATGCCAGTACTTGGCTGAACCAATTCCTGCTGCAGTTCCCCCCAGACCAATTGTTTTCCTGCCATTGGAGCTGTATAATGATCACCTGGGGACTCCAGGTAACCTTGCAACCTCTCATTTCCCTGTTAGCAGCACACAGGTAGCAGCAGCTGTGTCAGGCAGTAATCCCTCCTTTTGGGCTGAGAAATAATGGGAAGCTCCTCAGGAGGTGATCCAACCTGCAATAAGGAGCACAGCAGCAGGTACAGCTGGGGAGAATATTGATGGCTGGATCTCCTTTCAGGGGCTGCATTCCCACACGTGGGCACAGATAGCACAGAGCTGTGATCAATAGATGGATGGGGTTGGTTTTCAGGGCACCAGCAGAGGATTCATTCCACGGCTGCAGATCCTGTTACCATGCAAATGTGCTGCTTGTTTTGTTTGTACAAGCAGCACAAAAAGTCAGGCACCAGTCTCTGCTCTCTGCAACAGGGACAGGACCCAACAGGGTCCTGTGTCAGAGGAGGGCTTAGGTTGGATATTAGGAAAAGGTTCTTCCCCCAGAGGGTGCTGGGCACTGCCCAGGCTCCCCAGGGAATGGTCACAGCCCCAAAGCTGCCAGAGCTTCAGAAGAATTTGGACAACACTCTCAGGCACAGGGTGGGATTGTTGGGGTGTCTGGGCAGGACCAGAGGTTGGACTGGATGATCCTTATGGGTCTGTTCCAGCTCAGGACATTCCATGATATTCTATGAAATTAAACAAAGAGCTTTAATTCCTTTTGCTTTTCATCCTGCCTAACCCTAAACTGCTGAGGGCAGGCAGTCCCGACAGCAGCCGTGATTCATTCCTGGCACAGCCTGGTTTTGACACAACAGCAGCCGCCAACAATTTGCAACTCCATAAACGGGATGCACGATTCTAATTTATGTGTGAGCTAATGGATCGTTGCTCCTGTAATAAACTGCTCAGAGTGGGCTGGATTTATCAGCAAGCGGGTTGCCCTTTACACATTTTTATTTAATTTTGCTTTATTTCGTGAGGTGCCAAGTCAACAAATGATTAAATATGAGCAAATATTTTTCCACTGGAGTTTTATCAAGTTACCTAATCCAGTTAAGAGATGGAATGTAATTGCTCCTGGAAGCAAAGCTTGTTTTCCACCAGGGTTCTCAATTTAAATAAATAAATAAATAGAAAGGGTTTCCCTTCTGAGTAAAGCAGGAGGTTACAGAGTGTGTTGTGCCTGGAAAATAAATAGGAAACTTGTTGAGATAACGGAGGCTTTGGGTGGGATTTTTCACAGCTCTGTTCTCACAGTCGGTGCCTGCAGAAGGCATTTGCTTCCCTTACCCGCTTTGGGAAGCTGTCTCTGTTGCTGCTCAGCAGCCTTCCCCTGTGGGGCACAAATCAGAGTCCCTTGTCCCCAAAGAGTCACTCGTCTCTCTCTGCTCCCTTTTCCCTTCCAAGATGCGTGGGGAACCAAGGAACCTCCCCTCCCCTGCTCCTGCACAGCCACCGCTGGGCCCGTCCCAGGTCCCAGCTCGCAGGGCCATAACCAGGGAAGTGGCTCTTCACGAGCCCATCGGCTGCCCAGCTGCTCCTTCTGCCCAGCAGAAGGGCAGCAATTACAGGAGAAGGTTTTAGAAAGCTCGGGGAAGGGGGCAGGGGGCTTCCAGAGGAGGGGCACGGAGCATTAGCGAGTCTGCTGGCAGCACCAGGCAGTTCATTAAACGCTGCCGGGAGCCGCAGCCCGTCGCTGTTTACGGCGGCGAGGGCAGAGGTTAAAGTGCTTCACTTGGCAGATTCGCGTGATTTAGGGCTTCAGGTTCATCAGGTCGAACCACAAACCGTATTTGAGTTACCGCCAGTCACTATAAATATTGGAGGACACGAGGGCTTGGGAAAACCTCGCTCTCCATCCTCCGTGCAGCATTCCCAAACTGCCCATGGCAGCATCCCTTCACCCAGGGCTGCCTCTGAGCAGGATTTTGGGTGAGAAAACCTCCCTGCGGAAGGCGACAGAGACCCAAACCTCAGGGCAGAGGAGCTGGAGGCTCCCAGGAGCCTTGGCCCGGTGTATCCGTTCTCAGCTGCTCCTGATAGAAAGCCCAGCCTTGGAGGGCAGCTCCACTCCGGGAGGTGCAGCTCCAGCGAGGGGATTACCTGTACCACACCTTCTGCTCCTCTGTGTCTGAATCACCCCAGTGAGCGCAGCCGAGGAGCCTCTGGCTCGCCAATGCTGCCACCTATAGCGACTCTGCAGCAGCAAGCAGCTCCCGGGGCTGGCCCGGAGCCGCACGCAGGGCACAGCACCGGGACATGAGCCCCTGGAGAGGATTTCCAGGAGCACAGAGGAGGCTTGGCCGGTCCCCGCCCCGAGACCTGAGCGCAGAGCTCGCCTGTGCCCAACCTGCTCCATGCAGCACCCACGCCAGAGCTCCTGTAGGAAGCCTTGGAAGTCAGAGCTCAGCCCCTGCAGAGAGGGTAAAGAATAGCACGGGAAAACGCATCCAAGGAAGGAGAGGGCAGCTCTGCAGCCAGCAGATTTAAAGGGAAGCACAAGGAAGAGGAGCAGGTGTGGGTGAGGAGTGCTGAGGGACAAAAGGGCAGCATCAGCTGCTTGCCTGAGTCTTGGATGGACTCTGATGGAGGGAAGGGCAGGTGGGGGCTGTCTATGCTGCTGCCCCTTCCTCAGCACCAGTTTGGGCTCTGGTCAGGCTGGGGACGTGCTGGTGCACACTCCAGGAAGGCTGGCTGAGGAAAGGTGCAGGGCACAGGCAGCCGCCTGTGTCTGTGCTGACAAAGACAAATCTCTGAAAATCTGGCTATCTGAGCAGCCCCAAGTCTGCCACTGTGGCAGGGCCAGGCCACAACTGTCATGGATTCAGCCAAAGCTGCTGATCACTATCCAGATAAATGAAATCAGAGAATCACAGACTAGTTTGGATTGGAAGGGACCTTAAAGCTCATCTGGTCCCACCTCCTGCCATGGGCAGGGACACCTTCCACTGTCCCAGGCTGCTCCCAGCCCCATCCAACCTGGCCTTGGACACTTCCTGGGATGGAGCAGTCACAGCTTCTTTGGGCAGCCTGTGCCAGGGCCTCGCCACCCTCACAGGGGAGAATTGTGTAAATTACTGTAAATATTCAGGAAATGATAATTCAGCCCTCCCTGCACTGGCCTCCACTGCTGCTGCTCTGCCTTTGAAGCCAAACTCCGGGTGTTTGCAGGTATGTTTCTGGTTGTACCTTTACTACCAGACACGGTGTGTTCCTCTCAGATTTCCAGCACACGCAGAGCAGCCCATAAATATTGCATCTTTTTTTGTTTTAATTTGAAGCTGTCTTGCACACTGAGCTGTCTAATCCATGCAACATCTGCTCAGAGCAGGCAGCAATCTCTTAAATGCCACTGTGCACTTAAGAAGTTCTCGGCAGCTCTGCGGGAGCCCCGGGAAGAATTTAACTGATATAAGGCACCTCCCACAGCTCGAGCTAATGATCACAATACAAACGACATTTGCATGCTATGATATTCCTTTTGTGCAGAAGGCGACCTGCGCACCAGCATCCATTCATTGCTGGCAGCTTGTTTGCACTCCGGCTGAACGTTATGTCCCAGCCCAGGTGATGTTGCCCACTGCCCCAGCAGGTGCCTTGGTTTCCTGCTGCCCCTCAGGGTTCTCTTCTGGGTGTTGTGGCCCCTTGCATGCTTGGGGAAGACTGGGGGTGTTTAGGGACACCTGGAAAGGGGATGTTGCACAATGCCCCGGCCCCCACAGCGGGGAGCGGCTGCTCTCTGGTGCCTGGTTTTGTGCTGTGGTGTGGCAGCAACCAAGGGCTGCTTCCCATTGTGGGACGCCTTTGGGCTGCTCAGAATCTATCCTGACCCTAAAAGCAGCTACTAATCAGCTCTGGCAAGGCTGAGACATCAGCACCAAAATCTGGGGAAAGGGAGAATTGCCAGTGCTGCTCCAGAGCTTCCCGCTGAGACCCCCGGCAGCACCAGCAAATCCCTTCAATTTGTGTCTTTATGCCTAATATTTTTCCACTCTTAATTTACTTTATTTTGATTGGGGTCTCCTGTGGTGTAGCAACTTATTGGAAAGGAAGGCAGTAACATACAAAAAGAAAAACCAGCCCTAATATTTACTCCCTTGCCTCGGGGATTCGCACAGCTCCCCTGCCCCAGTCCTTAATGACACAAACCAATAATGGTTCAACTACTGCAGCCCAAGGGACTCAAAATCAATGGCATGATGTTGAAATTACAGAAGATTTGTTGAAAAATGTTGTTTCCTATTGTTTGCTCACTGCAAATCCTGACAGCCCCACCAGAGCCAGTTCATGCACTGAAACCTCCCAGCTGGCAGCAGTTTAACAGCGACATCAACGCTGTAAAATGCACTTTTAGGTCATTCTCTGCCAGCAGCTTGAGCTGTGGGGAGGGGCAGAAAGGCAGGAATTGGGGCTCCTGCTTAGAACGAGGCCTTGGGGAAAAGTTTCCTTTTTCTAAGTGGCTGCATTGTGCTCCCTCTTCCATGTCCTGCTGCTGCCTGACCCGAGCCACTGCTGAGTCCCCCTGGCAGCCTGACAGCGGCCCCCCACTCCTGAGCCCCCCTACAAGCCAGTACTGACTCCAGGAAGGGACTCCCTGGGGTTCACTTGCCCTGAAGAGCTGTGGCAGAGCATCCCTTGCCTCCCCGTTAGTGTGAGGGAGGACTCGCTGGGAAATCTGGACACAGCGCAGCAGGAGTGGGATGGATCTGAGTCACCCAGCATCCCCTCGATCTGTTCAGCAAATCCACATCTGATTTTGCAGAAGAGACATGACTAAACAAAGCAACAGTGCTTTAATTTTGCAAGCTCTCTGACCTCAGGGCTGTCGCAAGAGCAGAATCTTCCTTTGCCTTTAGTTTACTCAAAGAAATTAAAGAACACAACAGGAGTAGCTTAGAAATAGCAATGGGTTAACTTGCTCTGAGTCAGGACAGACCTTCAGAAGAGAAATACCTGAAATCCCTCTCCCCTGCCTGCCATTGCCGGGCTCAACAAAGCAGCCAACAAGACAGATTTTAATGGGATCTAAATCTAGGAAGACAAAAAGAGGGGAAAATGGAGAAACTGAATTAAAAATGCTTCCAGAGCTGAGATGCCAGACAAGATAAATAGGGATCATCATTCCTCCAGTCAGGGAGGTGCTGCCACAGCACTGCTCACCTGGGTAAGGCAGAGGTAAAATTAATGCCACCACAGGCACATTAATGCCACTCACCCCTGGCCCATTTGTCTCCTGCTGCCGGGCTCCAGGTCTGCCCTGACACCTTCCCTGTGCTGCAGGCAGCCAAGCCAGGCAGGAGTTTGGTTTTTCACTCCTCAGTCTGCTGCTGAATCCATAGGGTGAATGCTGGGAGGGGCATGGTGAGGTCTGACCACCCCCAGCTGCCCCCAGATGTGGGGCTGGAGCTGGGGGAAGCCCTGTCCCGGTGCCCAAAGGCAGCACAGGAGGGGAGAGAGCAGCAGAGTGGTAGCAGTGGGATGCACATCCACCCAGGCAGTGGACATGGGGACCTGGGGGATGTGTCCACCCAGGCAGTGGAGGTGGGGACCAAAACTGGCTGCCCTGTGTTGGCCCTCGACTGGTGCTGGAGCAGGAGCCGAGCTCCCCGCACAAGCCCCAGGCTGTATCTTGGATACAAGTCCCCATCTCTCCCTTCCAGTGCCAGAGCTTGGGGCTGTCCCCACTGTCAGGGTTCACCAAAGGCTATGGGGGGTCCTTTCTGTCCCCTTGTCCTTCTGCAGAGTCCTCCAGGTGACATTTCAGGAGAACTGGAAGCTGTGAAATTTAAGCATCAGGAGCTCAATCCATTAGCGTCCTGACAAGCCTTTCAGAGATTTACAATGGGTTTTACCACCTGCTGAAGGTGCAGCAATGAATTTCCATCTCTAACTCATTCTTGGGCCAAGATTTACAGCTGCCATCAGCCCCGTGCTGTCACTCAGTCCCCTCCGACCAGGTGGGGAAAGGTCATTTTTTAGAGACACAAAAGATGAGGCTGTGACCAAGCCACCTGCTTCCGCCCCAGCCGGGCTCCACCTGCACTGAGCCTGTCCCCAGAGCAGTGACCGTCACCAAGGGCTTCAGCAGGGGGAGAATTAACTTCCCTGTGACCCATGAGAGACCCTCAGGGACCCAGGGGATTTGTGTCACTGCTCGCCTCTTCCAGGGACTTCCTAACTCCACAGAGCTTTGAAGCCAAGAGGGAAGGGGATGTGAAGGAGACAGGTCTCTGTTTGCTCCCAATATTTATTGCAAATGAAACCTCCTGCAATTTGGGATCCAAAATCCCTGCGAGCTTCCCACACTCCACAATATTTTCTCAAATATTGCAATCCCAGCATGGCAGCCTTTGTCTTTGGAAGCTCTTCCGCGCCTGAGGGCTCTCCCTGCTCACACATTTCCCTGCTGTTTAGTGTAAATCCCATCTCTTAATTTCGCTCCCTTCCTCCTTCAGATAAATCTCTCCCCATCCTTATGCCCAGGATCTGCCAGGAGGGATTTTATCCTCGCCTTACACGCTGCTCTTTTTTTTGGGTGCTAGAACGGAACATGCTTACTGAAAAATAAACCTTTTCATAACTTACAAGAACAGCAATAGAATGCGAGTAGGAGCTTATAAAGGGACAGAAATAAAAGATTAATTTCCTCCTATTTTATGCTGCAGCATTTAATGTATGGCAGTGGCTGTTCCTGTTGCGTCTAGAGTCTATCAGCAGCTGTAAACAGCCCTCCACGTACACAACACAGCGACCTGCCTGTACAGGGAGACAGAGCAGTTGGTAAACTCGGGCTGGTGAAATTATCTCTAAACATAAAATCACAGCCCTTGGGAAGAGAAGGGGAGAGACAAGACAGGCACAGATACAGGAGTTTTTTCCTCGGCTTACACCAAGCCGAGCTGCTGCGTGTGAATGCCAGCAGGAGAAATTTCAGCATATAAATAAAATTAAAATGCACAAATTACTGGCCTCAGGGAGCTGCCCCTGAGAAAACCCGAGCTGGGGTGTTCCCCCTCACTGTGTGCACACGGACGTGGTCACCGCATTTCTGCCAGGGGCTGGGAATCACCAAGCGCTGCCTTGCCCTGGCTGCTGCACACGTTTGAGGCTCATTTCCAAAGGGAAAGCAGGAGCTGCACAGCTGGATATTAAATGGATATATTCATCTCTGCGGGTGGGCAGCCATTTGTGTGTAGCCTTTGTGTTACAGCAATTCCCAGGTGCGGGAGGCCGGAGGGATGGGGGAGAGGAGGCAGCCGGGCGGGTGCTCCCCACGGCTGGAGCAGCCTGTCCTCGCCCAGGATCCTCCGGAGAGGAATCCTGCAGGCAGCTGGGAGCCCCTGTCCCCGCAGGCAGCCTGCACCCTCCCAGTGATGCCATGAAGATTTTTGCCTTTTCTTTTATACCCCTGTTATACCTTTTTACAACTTCTGTATTCCCAGTGCTTTTTGCCTCCATTCTTGGCCTTGTTTGTCAAGCTGAGAGACTCAACATTTTAGAAGCTTCGTAGCCAGGGATCAGTGTGTCCCAGAGCCCAAGGTCCTCTCCAGAACACATTCTGTAAACTCAGATAGAGCCATCCAGGGGAAGGTTTCTTGGGGAGGGGGGGCTCACTTGAGCCTCTCCTTGGGGAATCTTTGATAGATATGTTAATTAGTAACACCTATAATGTGATACCCAATGTTGGGGGGGACAGAGACACACACAGACTCGGCAGGATGCATCTCGATGCATTTGACCTGGACGTGTGCACCTAAGGATCCTTACAATAAATCCCAAGGTAAAATCCCTTTTCCCCTTCTAACCGTGTTTGACTCTTGATTTTAAGACCAGGAAAAGGCATCACCAGGTGTGGTCACAGCAATAGGAATTCCAGCTTTAGGGGACACCCCAGGTTATGAACCACCTCACAAGGAGGTGGCAGCCCCTGCCTGGCCCAGAGCCCCCATGCCGTGGCTTTGCTCTTTGACAGATTTCTCTGTACTTTTCGATTTTCATCTTCAAACCCCTCCTTGAAACCACACACCCCCGGTGCCAGTGCAGTGTTGCCGCAGCAGTGGCCGTCGGAGCTGTGACAGCTCAGCCCAGCGTGCTCCTGGACACGGGTGGGACATGACCTGGCCTCTTGGCAGAGTTCCCAGCATGGGATCTGCCTAAATGCCCTGTCCACAGCAAAATGCCCCAATCTGGCAGGATCTCCCTCCTCTCCCCTCATTTCTCACACTGCCCTTGGGTTTTTCCTACTGCTCTTTTGCCAGGTCCTTTGCACAATGTGTTTGGCCCTGGATTGCTAAGGGAGCTGCTCTCCCTTCCCCAGCCCTCCGGCTGCACCCTGAGCAGGGAAGATGCGGGGTAGGACAGGCACTGTGGGATTCAGGCCTGCTTGGTGTCCCATGGGGTTTTGGGCTCCTTTCTCTCTAACCCCAACCACCTCAGAGCTACCTGCAGCAGTGGGGGGTGAAAATACTGGGGGGAGGGAGATTTGTTCCCTGGCATCGTCCTTATAATGCACATGGGGAAATTAACTTAAAGCCTGGGTTATGAAGAGAGCTAATTAGTTAATCCATGTAAAGTGCTTTAAGACTCTGGAATGAGGGGAAAGAATAGCTAATGGGGGAGCTCAGACAGGGCTCTCCTGATGCAAAGTGAATTTCAGACAAGAAATCCTTACTGTACAGAATGGAATTAAATTCAAGGGCTTGTCTAAAAGAAAAACCTCAGAATTGATCACATCCCAGTGAATAAAGATAGTCCATCAGTTCAAGGGCATCTTACACGTATATCCGTGCCCACTAATTATTGTGCTTGAAACCAGCCTTCCTGGCAGATTCCCAGAGTCGATGCATCGAGGACCTCTGTGTCAACATTAGCTTTACACCAGACGGATAATTGGTGGTAAGTACCCAGAGCTGGACTGTGCTGGACAACATAATGGCAAAAATTAAATTCTTCCAACAAAATAGCTCTTTGCAAGCGTGTTCAAGCAAACCAGGCTCAGGAGAGAGCTCCTTTGCGAGGCAGCACAATTACAGAGCAATTAGAGGGGCGAACTTCAGCAGCTCACCTGCACAACACCTATTTTCTCCTCTACAATTGTCTGTCAAATCTTCACACATTTCCTTTGTTCCAAACAACAGTCACTGGCTGAATTACCATCAGCAAGAACACTGTGCAGCCCTACAGCCAGCAGGAATCTGGGAATGGTGTCTCAAAGCATTTGCCAAAGGCTTCTGCATACTCATTTCTGGCCAAATCCTGCACTTTTTAGAAAAATTGTTCTCCACATGGGCTCTCCCAGGAGAAATGATTTGCACCTCTGAGCATTGGCCATGTTGGTACCCAGGAGATGATACTCATGTCTCCACTGGGCTCTGCAAACACCAGTGTGCCAGTGGGGAGAGCATCCAAACCGGGCAGTGCTCATTCAGTGGGGCTGGATGTCTCCTGCCGGAGCAGCCCCCGTCCCCACCCTCGGTGGCAGCTCCAGGGGTACCAGTGTGTGGCAACAGGAACAGGAAATCTTTGTTGCCCTCCCTGCAGCCCTGAGATAAACCATCTGCATGTTTGCTTTAACACCTTCCTTCCCTCCAGTTGGCTCTCGTGTGAGCAGACTCTGGGTGCTGGTAACCAACATGGAATGGCTGAGCTGTGTCAGGGGAAGTTTAGGACGGATATTAGGAAAAGGTTCTTCACCCAGATGGTGAACAGATTCCCCAGGAAAATGGTCAAGGAGCATTTGGACAACAGTCTCAGGGACACAGTGGGATTGTTGGGGTGTCCTGTTCAGGGCCAGGGGTTGGGTACAATGATCCTTGTGTGTCCCTTCCAGCCTGGGATTTTCCACGATTTTATGATTCTAAGATGCCATTGCTGTGGCCAGGGAAGCCTGACACCCTTCCCCTTCTCCCTCCCAACCTGCACCGTGGCTGGACTGATCCTTGGGACCTGGGCCATGGGGACCCATCCCTGGAGATGCCCAAGGAGCGGCTGGACGTGGCACTCAGTGCTCTGAGCTGGGTGACACGGTGGAGATCGGTCACAGGTTGGACTCAATGATCTCACAGATTTCTTCCAACCTGAATGATTCTGTGATTCTGTGACCCCAGGATGCTGGAATTTGGAGACCCCCCAGGATTCTGGGATGTGGGAAGCAGCCAGACCCTCCACCCTGGGGTTCTCCTGCTGCCAACAGCCAGTTGGCCCTTCGGAAAGGCTGAGCTGTACCAAGCTGTGCAGAGCTGTACCGAGCTCCCACTCACCCTGAGTGGCACGAGAGGGAAGCAGAGGTGACAGTGATGCAGACGGCTTGAATGAGTCCGGCTGCTCTGTCTAGCGAACGGCACAAATTGGATTATGTTGTGAAGTTTCCGATGAGGACAGCTCTGCCGTTTGAGTGGCATTTCCATATTCTGTCAAGCAACCCACATGCCCATAAAATCTGATAAGTTTTCTCGGTCATCACTTTGTGTATTTTTATGAGTCTATTAAAATGTGATTTACATTTTTCCAATTTCCCCCCCCTCTTTTCCCTTCAATATGCCCAAGGGATGGCTGAATTAGATTGGAGGGAGCCCAGGACCATATGGCCAATTGGATTAGGCTCTCCTAAGTGCTCAGCAGAAAGTAATAGGGGTTTGAAACCTGGATCCCAAATTCTGGATGCCTGTCTTGTGTGAATTGCCAAACAGCTCTGTTTTATAAGGCTCTTGTGGAGTACTGGAGCCCGTGGCATGGTGACAAGGATGCCCAAGGTCTGTCCTGGCAGCTGACTGGTGGCAAAGACATCAGGGCTAGTGCTGGAGTGGCACTTGAGGCACATGGCCACATCCACCCCCTTCCTCACACTCTGAAATTAATCACCAGTTAATCGTTGTTCAAAGTGAGTAATTTTAGTCAGAACAACACTTTCTGTTTGAGTCGACAGAAGCGTGAGTTGTGCTTCCTGTGTTTCTGCTTGCTCAGGGCAAATGCTGTGACGTTCCTGGGACAAGACCACAAAGGAGATGCTTGTGCTGCTGGATGGAAATTTCCTTTCAAATTTGAGAGAATATTTGTAGGAATTCCTTTCTCTGTTATTTGCTCAGTTCTGCTAACAACAGGCTGCCAGCCGGGTTCAAGGACAGCCGAGCAACGGGCTCTGAGCAGCCGCTGTAATTCTCTTTGCTCTGAAGAGACAGAGGGAGATTAATAGAAAAAGCAGCAGCAGGAGGATTTGTCAAGAAAAATAATCATTTTCAGGCCAAAGAGGCTTTGCTAGCTATCTTGATAGTGAGCAAATGGCAGGAGCAAAAGGACTCCTGAGCCTGGCCCTCGTTACTGAAAGAAGAAAATTAGGGCAATTGCAGTTGAACAGAAAACTAACATTTGGCTTTTTGCCC
Source organism: Coloeus monedula (assembly GCF_965178545.1). Classification (NCBI taxonomy): domain Eukaryota; kingdom Metazoa; phylum Chordata; class Aves; order Passeriformes; family Corvidae; genus Coloeus; species Coloeus monedula. The sequence continues at coordinate 3,393,041 of NC_138804.1, read as the reverse complement.
CCCTCAGCTGCTCTCCTTGTCCCCGAGACCCTCCCAGCCCCCTGCCCAGGGCCACGAACCATTTTCCAGCCCCTGTTTTCATCCACAGGGCAGCTTTTGCTCCGAGTGTCACCGAGCAGCGCTGAGGCAGCGCAGGCAGCTCCTGCCACCTACAGCGAGAGTCCGGCGGGAGCAGGGACATTGGGGACCGGGGGGCACAGAGGGGACCAGGCAGGGACATTGGGGACCGGGGGGCACAGAGGGGACCAGGCAGGGACAGCGGGGACCGGGGATGGGCAGGGGAGACCAAGGAGAGGCAGGGGGTCCAGGGAGGGTCAGTGGGGACCAGGGAGGGACAGGAAACAAAAAAGAGGGGCTCAAGGGGGATAGTAGAGACCAGGCAGGGGCAGTGGGGACCAGAGGAGGACAGGGGGCACAACGGAGGGGCAAGGGACGGGGTGACAAGGGAGGGACACCGGGGATCACTCAGGGACAGAGGGGACTGGGGGGAACAGGAGGTCCAGGGGGAGGAGAGGGGGGACCAGGCAGGGACAGCAGGGACCAAGGGAGGGACAGAGGTTGCAGAAGGGGACAGTGGGGAGCAGGGAGGGGCAGGAGGATCCGCAAGGGGCAGTGCTGGACAGTGCTCGCAGTGCAGGTAGGGATGGCAGGGACCAGGCAGGGGCAGCGGATGATGAGAGCAGGGGTGGTGTTTCAGCCCCGAGCTGACACCTTCCAGCCCCAAATATTGGCTGGAGCATCCAGGAGCCTCTGGGCATTGTCCCCGGGGCTGCAGGTGTGACATGGCTCAGCGGGTGCCCCTGCAAAGGGACAGCAAAGGGGGAAAGGCACAATGGAGATTTTCCTGCCCCATTTCCCGTCTCCCCATAGATAAGGGACCAATTTACATGGAGTAACAGCCAAAAATCATCCAGGTTCACTTTCCACCTCCATTGGCTGAACATGCAGCTGCGGTTTGCTTGTTTTCACTCTCCAGCAGCCCCAGTATCCCCTGACACTTTTATGCTTGTAAATAGTCGAGTATCACATTCCCCCTGTGGAAACTGTGGAAACCAGGGTCGACAAAAACCTAAAATCCACCTTTTTTTTTTTTTCCCCCCCTCTTTTTGCAGCTGTGCTGCAATTTCAATTACCGTATGCCTTGTTTTGCCCCCGGGGAATGGTGGTGAGATGAGGAATAGGGGAAGTGTGGCAGGTAATGAAAGACACGCTCTCATTTCTGCTCCAGCAGATAGTGCAAGTGCCCATTAAATGCTGAAATTAATTGTTTAAATTGTTCTGAGCAGCATTTACGGCAATCTCCTTGTCGGTGCAGCTGGGCATTGGCTTTCAAAAGCTTTCCCTGCGCTATCTGCAGCCGAACGTTCCAGCGGCGACTGTCTCACCACAAACTAATTTGTTCAACACACATTTATTGCACAACACTTACAAAAATACGTGGCAAAAATGCAGATTTTTTTTTTCCCCGTTCTTGTTTTCACGCTGTTCCAGAGACAAAACACTGCAGCACTCGGTGGCACCCCCAAAGGCAGCACTTTGTGATATGGTTTCATGGGCACAGGGGCGTTTGGTTGAGGGTTGAATTTGATGATCTTGGAGGGCTTTTCCAGCCTTAATGACTCCATGATTCCATGGCTGGAGCATTCCAAGGCTCCTGCCTCACACTGCTCCCACCGACAGCCAGACCAGCTGCATCTGGAATGACCCAGCATCTGGAAAACCACCAGAAATCCCACTGGAGCCGTCTGAGGGCACGGCCAGTGCCTGTAGAGGGCACAGGGAGCCCTGAGAGCCGGGACGATGAGCGGAGAGGGAAGAGCTCCCAGTGCCTCCAGCCTGCCCCGTGCCCGCAGCGCTGCCCAGCCGAGCTCTTCTCCATCGCGCTCAGGCTGCAGAGGGAAACACCCGGGCTGCAAGTGGGATAAATTCCCTGCTCCAGCCCATTTCAGAGGCTGGGTAAGTAGATAAACCTTTGGCTGGGTGCTGGAAGATGAAATAGTCCCTGGCTGGGACTGCTGCTCCCAGAGGCTGCTCCCACCAGGGACCTGTCCCCTGCGTCTGGGGCCATCATGACTGAGACTGCAGAGCCAGGGGCAGGCACTGGAATCTCCACAGGCAGGAAAACGTCCTGTCAGGGCAAGGGACAGCTCGAGGTCTTGCCCTGCGAATACCGAGGGAGGCAACAGCTGTCAAGTGATATAAAACTCCAGCATCCAATAAATCCTTCCGCTTTTCCAAAGCCTCAGTGCCCGGGTGCCAGCAGGGCTGGCAGGGACTGTTATGGGGAGCAGCCCAGGGCGGGTTTAACAGACATGTGGATGTGGCACTTGGGGACATGGGCTCGTGGTGGATGGGCAATGCTGAGGGAATGGTTGGACTCGATGATTTTAATGGTCTTTTCCAACCCAAATGATTCTGCGATTTGTCCTGTCAGATGAAGCCTCCCGTCCAGGAGGGGCTGTGCAGCCCTTCCCTCATCCAGGTGAGTTTCAGGAGCTGGTTACCCACGGTGCCAATGCGGTCGTCTCAGGGCTGAGACAAGGAATCACTTCTGTGCCTGTGAATATTGTATGGCTGCTTAGAAATTAAAATGAATTTTGAGTTGTGTAGCATTTATCTGCCCTCCTAATTTATATTTGAACAGGAGAGGAACTATTTTCTGTCTTGAAATCCAAGCTTAATTTTTATCTTTATTATCTTAAGAGCTTAGTGAATAATTAATTCTTTTTCTTGCAAGTTTTTTTTAGATTTGAAGCAAAATTAATTCAACCAAGGCCCCAGCTTTTTTGTCATTGATTCTGTAGGAGGCCGTGGAGGTCCCATAGCAGCTGAGGGTCCTCCCAGGGCCACAAAATGAGGAGTTTTGGGGATAAAGAGCTTCTTCCTCCAAGCCGAAGAGCCAGGAGAGCAGGGCTGGGATGGAAACCATGAGAAGGACTGAGATGGATTGAGACCAGGACAGAAGGAAAATGGGTCTCAGGGAGTGGGTTGGGCATGTGGTTTCTCAGACTTGGCACCTCTTCAAGGATGGATACGTGTTTCTGATGAGATTTTTATTACTTTTTGTCATTGCAAGATTTTATTTATCTTTAATTAGAGATGATAGATTAGATAAACTATCCTGGAGCAAATGAGGATGTGGAAAACACCAACCCTGGGATGAACCAGGGGCTGAGCAGTCCCCACGCTGGGGACCCCCCACCTGGGGCACTGCATCAAAAGGGGCAATAATTTCTTTTCACAGACAAAATGTCGTCACAAGTGAGGGTCCCTCACACCCTCAGAGAAAGAGCAGGGGGAACTTTGCCCTGGCTGTTCCCAGCATAAATGGCCCTTGGAGCCCCCACAGCCCCCCCGGGCACTCCTGGCACAGCCAACTCCCATTTACAACCTGGTTTTTGCTGACAGCTAAGGTGTGAATTCAGAGAAATTAATTCCAAACTTCCTGAATATGGATTTTATTATTAGTGGGAGAAAGAGCCTGTTCTCCTGGCAGCATCCCTTTATGTAGAAAAATTAATAAACTCAGTATAAATGCTCCGTTTCCATCAGCTCTGGGCTGGCAGCGCTGGCAGCAGGGAGTCAGCGCTGGTTGGGTGTGAGTGGGTCCAACACCTTCACTCTCCACGTTTAACCCTTTCTGTGTCCTGTGCTGCCTCAGCATCAATTTCTTCTAATCAACTGCTTGTTTCCAGGTGGTTTTCCAGTGTTTCTTGTTCTGCCCAAGCCCAATACATTCACCTGCTGTTATCAACAGCCCGGGCCTGACTCTGGCCCCAGCCCATGGAGCCCCTGAGCTCCCAGTCCCTCTCCTGATCCCACCTGGCTGCAGGTGTTTTGAGGAGCATTTGCAGCTAATGAAGGGGAACTGAGGGAGCACTTGGGGAGCTTCATCTTGCACAGACATTTTTGTTGAAGGGGTTTCATTTGCACTGGCAGGAGCTGGGACCCCGCTGCGATTGGCATCTTAATCAATCAAAATACTCAGCTGATGGCTCACCCTCCTCCTGCAGAGCCCTATTTCACTCCCACCTGGATGTATTTGTGAAGAACTGCTTGTGTTTTGATAAGATTATTGTTTCTATCCAGCTGATGTTTTTGCTCCTGTGAAGTGCAGGCCAAAATGCCACCACCAGCACTGCCATCTGCCTTGGGTTTACTCCAAGGGGTGCAGGTTTTTGTGGATTTTTGCATGTGTCAGAGCTTGGGGAGGAGAACCCTGGATTCTCCTGCATTTAGGATGAGTTAGTGCACAGGTCAGACAAATGCCAGGGAGGAGGCTCCATTACTGGGGCAAAACTGATCAAACAGGGAAATTTTCAGCATTATAACGTGGTGTAGTTAATTTTCAGCAGTATTACACTGTGTAGTTAATTTTCAGCAGTATTGTGCTGTGTACTTGACCTCCCCGACCTTAAATAATTGCATCTTAAAACAGTCTTAAAGGAGCTAGTTAAGGGAGGGAGTACAGCTGGCCATATTTCAGCATTGATTTTCTGCCAGCTCGCTGTACTTTCGGTAACATGAACTCCACGGATCCCTCACTGAGCTCCCCTCCCTGCGATGGGGCTGCCCCCAGTGCGGGGGGACAGAGGGACAGGATGGGATGGGCAGTTTGGGTTTCACCTTCCCCACACCTCTCAGGGGTGAGACCCTCCCAGATGATGCTTAATCCCGGGAGAAGGGTTATGTGTAAACAGAAAGAATTTCCAAGTTTTTCTAAGAGCTTCCGAATGTTTTGAAACAACTTTATCTCTTAATTCAAAAGTCTGTTTGAATAACCCGAAATGAGATCAGTATGGAAGGGCTGGAAGATCATCTAACAAAGAGCAGCAATTCCTTCCCATTCAACTCAATTATCCCTGGCTCAGTCTTGGGGAAACAGCCCGATTGCTTTCCTGCCAGCTCCTGGCTGCCGAGTTAATAACATCGCACGCTGCGTGTGATGCACCAGAGGATTTTGCAATTACTCCTGAAGAATTTCCCTGGAAGGGGCTGGGAGGGCTGCAGGGGCCGGGGGCGCGTCGGGAGGCGCCTCGCGCCGTTGAATGTCACCCTGTCCCTGCTCCGGTTGAGTGTCACCGTGTCCTCGCTCCTCCTTTCGGGGCTCTGCGGGGCTCCAGCACTGACAGACCCCGCGCTGGGGCTGCGCTGGCCCCGGGCTGTGCCGGGCGGGCCCCGGGCCGGGAGAGGCAGGGCACGCCGGACAGATCTCCTTTGCCCCATCCCCAGCGGAGCCGGGCCGGGCGATGAGCAGCAGCACGCGGCAATCCTGCTCCCTGGCTGCCGCACCGAGCCCTGCAGCTGCCGGGGCTCGGGAGCTCGGGCTCGCACCCGCGGCAGCACAGGGACAGCTGCGAGGGGCTGCCCATTTCGGCTTCGCAGAGCGTGGACCAGTCCAGGGACACCACTGGAGCTGGACGCTGTGGGGACTTAGGATGGTCCCGATGGGCACCCCCGGACAGGAGGATGGCTCCTCGGGCAGGACGCAGGCTGTGATGGCCCAAGCAGGAGCTGTGTGTCCTGGGGGACACGGGCAGAGCGGTCCCGCACACCTGCTCTGCACCCTGCGCCGTGCCAGGCAGCGAGAGCCCCGGGCACCGAGCGGCAGAGGCGCGGCCGTCCCTTCCCCCGGCGGCGAGGTTCGAGGCTTGGCTGTCACCGCCGGGCTGTCCCAGCCCTCTGGCACCGCTGCCATGGCACCGCGGCTTCACTGGAGATCCTGACCTCGGCTCCTTTCTGTCCAGCTCCAGGCTGTGACCGTTCCACGGGACAGGCTGCACCACTCCCTTCAGCGCCACGTGCCTCCAGTGCCGGGTCACATCAGCCAGACCCACGGACATGTCTCCTCTCAAAACCAGGCAGGAACTGGGATTTCAGCAAAGAAGGTTAAATAAATAAACAGATAAACTCAAATTAAGTAAATAAAGGTAAAGGAAAGAAACGGAGAATGAAAACAAATTGTTAAATTAACACAAACTGCAAATTCCCAGTGACAGAGTGTTTCCAGCCCTGCTGGCTGCTGGGGAAGGGGCAGCCCAAGCCCATTGCCCCGCACAGGCTCCCAGTCCCTAAGGGAAAGGACGGTGAATTAGGGACATGTCAAGGATCCTGTCAGTTCAGCTGCCAACCTGAAAAAACCTGGTGGTTGCAGGTGGTTTGAAACCCATTTTTCAAGCAATATTAATTTCAGATCAACCTGTGCCTATTCCTCTGCCCTCAGGAGTGCCACAAGCAGAAGCCTGCTCGGGGGTGATGGAAGTGTCCATGCTCCCTGTGCTCTGCTGTCCACCCCCCTGGGACTCCCCTGGCCCAGCCTAACGGGAGGGGATGGGTCAAGCTGTGACTTCTCACTACAGTGAGTAAAGGTTCTGTGCTTTTACCATCCCTGGTCCATTCTGATTCCACCCTCACACCTGAAACCTGCCCTGGCTCGCCTGGCAACGGCATTTTACAAGATGGATCAGTCCTGTCTCCTGCTGTACAACCCAGCACGGCAGCGAGAATGATCGAGGGTAGCACACGGTGTCGGCAGCCGGACCCGGCCCCAGCGGCACGGGGAACCCCCTCACCGCAGGGAACCCCCTCGCTGTGAGAACGGGAGTCCTTGGCCACTGCCACACAGACAGGAATCCACCACCAGCCCAACGCTGTAATCCCTCCTTAATCGCCTCGGCAATGAGAGGATTAACCAGGGATCTGCCATGGCCATGTGCCATGGCTGAGCCTGAGAAATCCCGACGGGAATTCCCGTGCCCGCCCGCATCTCCTTCTCACCAATGGATTATGCTCGTCCTCCTCTCGCCCACAAGGATGCTCCTCTGCTCCCTGCTGTGCTCCAGCCCCAGGTTGTGCAAAGCCCAAGCCCCTGTTAATGAGCAGCCCCCCATTTTCCAGCCCTCACCGAAACCCGTGGGGAGGTGAAGGGTGGGGCAGCACCTGTGGGCAGGACACCTTTGCTCAGCACTTCTGCAGGACACCTGCAAACACGTGGAGGCTCCAAAATCTAAAGCCATGGACTATCCCCAAACTAACCCTTCCTGCTGCAAACTGTCACCCCTCAGGTGCAGCCCGCTGGCCCCTGGTCCCCAGCAGGATGTCCCTGGGATACATCCCCAGCCGGTGGCCAGGGGCTCCCTCAGGAACCCAGGCACGGTCACGCCACTTCTAGCATCCCTATTCTCCGTCTCTCTGTTCCATCCCCTCCGCCCCGGCCCTGCAGTGGCACAGCATCCTCTCACAGCCCCAGCTCTGGCTCCAGCTCCCCGCACCCAGCACAGACACTGCTTTTAATGATGTGCAAATTGGCTTAGGGCACAGCGATCAATCAGGGGCTCAGCACCTCGGTGAGAGGACCTGGTGGCTCTTTGTTCGGGGGCAGCAGCTGCGGAGGAGGGAGGGAAGGCTGCAGCCTGGCCGGGCTCTGCCCGCACTCCAGACACGCAGGAATTGATTTGGGATTGTTTCTGTGCAGCAGGCGATCCAACAATCAGATATATTTCTCTTGCAGGTCTGAGTGCAGAGCTCTATTATTCATACTCTGGCTTTAAGTTATAGCCAGTGTCGTGTCAAATGTACCAATTCCAGCAGCTTTAATGGAGTTGGCCTCTGCACCCCTCGCCAAGTGGCAGCTGATATTTTCTGCCCACATCAGTTGTATCTACAAGGGAAAAATATCGAATGCTCCCTGCAGCTCTTGTTCCAGTGCGTGTGAAGGGGAGGTTTCCTGGCCATGGTGATGCCACTTGTGCCGCGTGTACCAGCGTGCACATGGCCGGGCGCATGTGGTTCCTGGCACAGCCACAGCCTGGCACTGCCACGTGGCTGCACCAGGGGCCAGGGGCACCATGGCAACCTTGCGTGTCATGGCCAGCTGGGCTTTGCTCCACCAGGGGCACCCAGGGATCTCAGGTGGCCAGGGAGGAGAAGAGCCCAGCTCCACGTGTTCACAGCTTTCCTGGCCCTTTGGCCACCACTTTGCCAGCCAATGGCCAGTGCAACCTGCCATGTTCATGTTGGTGTGACAAGAAGCAGGACTTCACTGGGAGGCTGGGCAGGAACCACCCACAGCAGGATGCTCACTTCAAGCCCTCAGTAACTCATCAATCTCTCTCACCTATGCAGAGTGCTGCAGCTCACACCAGTGAAATACCTGAACCAGTGGCAGGAAAAAAGATTTAAATCCTGCCATGAATAGGTTCAAGGTTTCCCCTGAGCTGCTCTTGCTGCCTTCTCTTCCTCCTGCGCCAGCCATGGGGAGGCTGCAGTGCCAGTGAGTGTTGTGTGCTGGGCATGGGGATGTGAGGAGGAAATGCTTCCTGCAGGTGAAAACATCCTCCAGAGAGTCAGTGGAGCAGGGCTATCCCTTGGGATGAGGGCAGGAAGGTGGGTTATGGTGCAGTGGGAGGCCCTTGCTGTGCCAAAACGTCTTCCCTCCTGCACACCCCTTCCTGACCTCAGTGTCTGGGAATGCTCCAGCCAGTCACTGAGCAGCAGCTCCAGCACTGTGAGGGGCTCAGAGGTCTCAGGGAATGTTCCCATACTCCTTGGTGGGTACACATCCTACCCATGCTCCAACACTCCCACTGTAGCTGGGAGAGACCCTGCAGACTTTTGGTTCATGTCCTGCTGCCACTCAGAGCTCAGCCTTTGGTCCACAATTGAATCAAACGTTTTAAAACAAGCTTTGATCCCTTCTCCTGGCTGCCCCCATCACGATGGCACCTGTAAACAACTGGCAATCTGCCCACCTCCTAATTTTAGTAACTAATTACCTCTCATTATCTTGCATCAGGCCAGTAGCCAGCACGTCACTAAGTGATTAATACAGTTCACACAGCAATGTGAAGCTGCATCTTTCATTCACCACCGGAGTTATCCTATTTGCCCTCTTGTTGTTTACCTTAACAAAGCACTGAGAAAGGCAGGAAATACAAGGAAGAGGTATTTGCTGTTGGATGAGCAGCTGGGAAGGCAAAGGGGCATAAGGGCTGGGCCAGGATCTTCTGGAGGCAGGAGAAGTGGCTTTGAGGAATTTGTAATCAAGATTTAATAGAGAAGCCTCTGATGGGCTTGTAAATCCTCTGCCCCTCTGTGTGACCAGTGCAGCCTGTGGCCTGCTGACACCCTGCAGAAGGGATTTTTAACCTAAAGATCTTGAACCACAACAAGACAGAAGGAGGAATTTCTCTTAAATTGCTTTCCACTGTATTTTTCCCCCCATAGCTTCTCCCATGACGCCTGGAAGGACCCACTTCCACCACATCCCATCGCTCAGCCATCGGCTCCTGCACGTGGCTGGTCACGGGATTGTGCACTGAGCCAATAAATTAAATTGTGGTGGCTTCATCAATATCAATTTTGATTATACTCAAAAGAGCCTGACCAGAGGCACCAACTCTGCTCTCAAAATTAAAACAGACCATCTTTTTACCCCTGAAATTGTCCCATTCCATCAGCCCATGGCAGGAACATTGCTCAGTCACCTTTGGATAATGGCTGTGTGGGTGTTGGGAAGCTGGGTGGGCTTGGTAGGAGGAAACAGTGGGTGAGTGGTCTGGGGCAAGGGGGCAGCTGAGGGGGGCAGGAAAGCAGGTTTGGGGTGTTTGGGGTTTAGACCCGCCGAGGGCTCAGTCCCATCCTCACCCCAGCTCCTCCCAGCAGCAAGGGCAGGCAAGCACTTACAATAATGAGGTATTCAGCACTGACACCTTCTAATTCCCCAAATGATTAACTTGCAGCAGATTAGAGCTGGGATGGCTATTTAATTAACAGACACGTCAAGCTTGCTTATGAGTCATTAAAAAAACCCACCCTAATGATTGACTTGTTAATACGGAAGAAATCAATTAGAATTTTTTTTTATTCCTCCTCTGAAGTTTTGGATCCAGCCAAAAGGATGGAGGAAGAAAGGATGCTGGGATTCAGCAGAGCTTTGTTCTTTACAGAGGAGGTTGCAGGAACAGCTTGAGGCAGGGATTTGGAGGGGTTTTGGGAGGCAGGGACTGAGCCCTGTCCCAGGATGCAGAGGAGGATGCGAGCAGCCCCTCGACACCAGGTTGGTTGTGTGGAAAGCTGCCCTGTCCTCCCTCAATCCCCTCATTCCCTCCTCCAGGGCCAAGTTCCAGGGGTTCCACTGCCCCTTCCCAAAGCTCTTTACCATGAACTGCCTGGCTCCCACTGCGGCTTTCCCAGAGAGCCTGGAAGTGTGGATGGGAATGGCTGGAGCAGGATGGGGATACAGGGTGTCTGCCTTGGGGCTGGGGCAACTCCTCAGCTCAAAGCTGGGGATGACTCTGGTGCTGCTGGGGGAGGTGGGTTATTGCTGGCAGTGGGGTCTGACGGCAGCAGGGTTACAGATGGATCCTGCAGGTGCTGAGTTAATGATGCATCCAGGGAAAACGCAGTGTGGCTTGGGCAGGAAAGGCCAGACCTGAGCAGGAGTTGTCTGCTCAGGGAACAGCTGGTGAAGTTCAAGGGCAAAGAGGGTTTGGCAGGATTTGGAAGCTGCAGCCAGTGTAGCCCAGAGAGCCCCGAGCTCAGGGGGTCAGGACCAGGAAGGTCTAAAGATCTGTGCAGCACGTCGGTGTCAGGACACAGGAGAGCGGGCTCAACCCTCCTGCTCCCTGGGGAAAGCCCACGAGGGGTTAAATGCCTTTCTTACACACAATTATGAATTGCTGTCTTCGGAGTCTGACTTAATGCACAGAAACTCTGATTGCTCAAGTCGTAGATTGCCTCTTGACATTAATTACTATGTAAATCCAGCAGATTAACATTGTCAGATGATGAGTGGCAAGTCTCACTCGCAGTCAGTCTCCCAGGAGCGCCGCAGTTGCAGAAGTTGCCATAGCGATTTTTTCCCCTTGGAAAAAAAACGATAATAGAGTAAACTCAAAACAAACCAGCTCATCCTTGTGCTCCCACCAGGCGCTGCTGCTCTCCCTGCTGATCCCAGGGCCTCAGCTGGACCCTGCTGGGGCAGGAGCTGAAGTTGCATTTTGACCCATCAGTGGGTTTAATGCTCTTCAAGCGCCTGTCTGGCTCCTCTTAGTGCTTCCTGCCTAAATGACCGTGATGTGGGACTCATCCCCACTCCACAGGATCTGCCTGGCTCCTGCTCCCTTTGTTTGGGTCATTCTGTGCCCTCCTAGTGCTGCTGGGCACAGTCCCAGCGGGCAATATGGTGCTTTTTGGGGAACAGAAAGCCCCTCTGGGTCTGCTTGAGGAGGAGATTTGATGTTGTTATCCTAGTCTCTGAAGCCAAACGGTGAAAAGAAAAGGAAAAAACCCCTCATTTTTCACTCAGGATTAAAGATGCATGAGCAAAACAAGCAGAGCTGCTCACCAAGGAGTCAGGGGCTTTGAAGGTGAGCTGAAAGCTCACTACATAAATTGATAAACTGCCTCAGATCTCTGGTCAGGAGAACACAGGCAGTCGGCTTCAAACCTCGCTGTGTCTGGGGGTGTTTGGACTGGCACCTCAGCCCTGTGCCCTGGCTCACGTCAGCCCTGGCACTGCCAGGTGGGTGCTGTACCCCGAGATGCTGCTGGGGCTGCATCTGCTGTGGTCTAAGATGTCCTTGCCAGGGCCCTGCCGTGCCCTCCTGCAGGTCACCCAGCTCCCAGGGACTGCAACAGGGGTCCCCCAGGGCCCCCCAGGCCTCCCCAAATCCCACTCCTCCCCCAGCACTGAGGCCTGGGATCAGCCTCCGCTCCCCAGGGACAGACCGTGGGTCCGGGTGGGCGCTGCAGCACCCATCACCTCTGCGTGCCCTGAGGGAAGTTGCACGACAGAGGTTGTTTATTGCCTTTGAAAGGCGAGAATATGTTTCTCATCCATGTCATACTTCTAAAAATACCAGACGTGTTGCCCTGACTCTCCTCTCGTGCGCTAATGACAGCTGAGGAGCGACGTCTGTATCATAATGGATGAGAAACAAGTGCCTCTGTACCCGGGAGAAGGCTGATTATTTTACTGGCAAGATACATTAAAAAATGCCTTGTGACACAAAGTAACATTAATGTCAGCAAGCGGCAGCGCGGCGCCTCCGGGGAGCCCCGCTCCTGTCACCCTGATTAAATTAGCGCGTTCCCGCATCCAGCCGGCCATCAATATTCATGTCGGGGTGTGCCTGAGCCAGGGCTGCCGCTGCCGGATGGCCCGGAGGAGATGAAGCAGCCTCAGCCACGGGGTACGGGAGCGGATCCGGGGGTTTTTGCCCTCCAGGCGGTGCCGGAGCATCCCCCTCCCCAGCCCCGGGCCTGAAGAGGGGCAGGGATGTTGCCAGACCTGCACCCTGGAGTGATGCTCCACACGGGATTCTTGCTTGGTCCATGGGATCTTCCCTCAACAAAAAACAATTTTCGGGGTGGAATAAAAACATGCCAAACCCCCTGTGTTTGGCTTGGTGTTTCTTGCTTCCAGAAGCCCCAGCCCATGGGAATTCACAGGGGCTCCTGGCTGGAATGCCCATGCCTGGAGCTGCTGCCCTGATCTCCTGCCTCTCCTCAGAAGGTAATTATGCTCTACTGGGATCTGCAAAATTCATGGCTATAAATGTCTCCACACGAGGAAGGTGCTGTAACTCATGAAGAATCAAATGCCAAAATGCCACTGAGAAAAGGCCGGAAAGAGCTTTAATTGCCCCAATGAATCAGTATCATCCCAGGCTTCCAAGACGTCACCATTCCACCCACTGCACATCAGCCCTGTTGGCAGCCTGTGCTGGGGATGTGTTTCCAAAAGTGTTGCCACACAGGCGGTTGTGGATTCTCCTCCCAGCTCCCACCTCTGCGAGTGCAGCCCCAGTCCTGTGCAGGGCCAGCCCTGGCTGCCCACTTTGCCCCCATTCTCCTGGACCCAAGAGCAGGATCTCTGGATCTCCAGGAAGGAAAACGCAGGAGGAGCAGGGCCTGGGGAGCCGCAGGTGCACCACCAGCATTGCCGGCTGCGGGGCATGCAGCTAATGTGGGATAACCATTCCATAACTTTGCTGCTGCTGCAGCAGGGTGGTAACGAGTGAGAACAGGCTCAGGGTGGTTTAAGGAGCTGTGCAGGGGCTGCTCTGAGCTGAGATCTCTGAAAGGTGCCAGCCTGCAGGGTGAGGGAGCCTGGACGCGCTTCGTTCGCATGGCAGCTGACACCCACCTGAAGCATTGCCCGTAGAACCACAGACTGGTTTGGGTTGGAAGGGACCTTACAGACCATCTCATTCCACCCTCTGCTGTGGGCAGGACACCTATCCACTATCCTTCCACTATCCCAGGTTGTTCCAAGCCCTGTCCAACATGGCCTTGGGCGATGGGGCAGCCACAGCTTCTCTGGGCAACCTGTGCCAGGGCCTCACCACCCTCACAGGAAAGAATTTTTTCCCAATGTCTAGTCTAAACCTAGTCTCCTTCAGTTTAAAGCCATGTTTCAGGTGACCCCAGCTCCGTCCTCAGTTCAGGGCTAGCTTGCCAAGGGATCCAAGCACAGCAGCTGGCACTGGTAGGTGCTGGCACTGGTCCTGCTGCCATTGCCCACAGCGTGGGGTCCTGTGGGCTCCCAGAGCCCAGCGGTCACTGTAGTTAATGATCTTTTTAAAATTTAGCTCCCTGGGAACTTGTTATTCCAGGATTCCAGCCATTAAGGGCTTGTTAATATTTATGAAATAATTAATAGATGCACCTCTGTTCTTTAATAACTCATGTAAAGTTGTGCTGGGGAAGGCGGTACCAGGCATTCTGCTCAGAGCAGCTCAGAGCAGGAGGAGCCCTTAATTATGTATTAAACACACACAGATTTATTACACAAAGTTATGAAAAAATAAAAGCATTTAATTTAAGAGAAAATGAGGCAAGTTCTGCTACCTGGAGAGCCGTGTTAACGAGGCAACTGGCTGTGGAGCTCTGCTCCAAGGAAAAACATTTACAGGGGGCCTGGCCCTGTTGTGGTGAGGTCTTTCTTTATGTGGGAGATATAGCAGGGTGGGTGTTGGGAAGGGCAGGCAGGGCCACCCCCGTGCCAGCCGTGCACATATGGTGTGCATACACACACACAAAATTTTTTGGGAGCTTTCCCAGTGCCAGCCCCTCTCCATGAGCACAAGATGCTCCTTTGCTCCAGGGACCCCCGTGCAGCTGCCCCCCACGTGGGCTGAGGGTCTCTGGAGCGGCACTGGAGGCCCCAGTGGCAGCACACGCGCAGATTGCTCCCCAAACAATGATCTATATTTTCAATTTTCCAAAAGATTATGTTTTCATCTTAAAAGATGTTGTCTCCTGCTTTTTGACCTGAATAAAGTGAAAGATAATAGAATCCAGATGAAATATATATCTACATTAATCTTACACAGCCTCGTGCCGCTTCCAGGCGCTGCAGCAGGAGTGGATCCAGTGGCAATCAGATGCCCACCTGGGTCTGAGTGATTCCCACTCTGATTTAACAGGATTAAGAGCTGCTGTGAGATGCAGCTGGTCCCGGTGCAGGAAACACAGCTTCTTCCAGGGAGGGTGTGGAAAAGCTTGGAGGTGCATTTTCCCTGAGACACATCCACGGCAGGGGAGGTGTGTGACCCCGTCACCTCCAGACATCAGAAGGTGACAATGGGGTTGTCAAGGAAGCTCTGCTCCAGGCTGAGCCATGCAGCTGCTGCTGGCTGGGCAGAATGGTGCTGTGCCCAGGGGGGCCATGCTGTGCTGAGCAGGGTGATGCTGTGCTCAGCAGGATCATGCTGTGCTGGGCAGGATTACGTTCTGCCCAGTGGGATGATGTGGGGCTGGGTAGGATTATGCTGTGCTGAGCAGGATGATGCTGTGCCCAGCTGGATGTTGCTGTGCTGAGCAGGATTATGCCATCTCAGCATTTGGACAGGCACTTTCGCCTGGATTTTGGCAGCATGGGCAGCTGCCAGGAGCTCACAGAGGTGGCCCAGGCTGCCTGGAGCCCGTGGGAGCAGCATCCAGTGCTCCTGTCTGTGCTTCTGGCCAGCAGAGAGGATTCACTTTGCTTTGTATCTCCTTGGGTTCCTCCTGCAATTTTCATTTCAAAGCCTCTCCTGTCCTACCCGTGTCCCCAGACAGGCCTTGTGGAGCCGCCGAGCTCGAGGCCAAGGTGAGGGGCACTCACAGCCCTCGCAGGCACCAATCCACGCCAAGGACAGGCTGGATCCCTTAAGCCAGATCCCAGAGCCAGGCATGGTGGGGGCTCCAGCTGTAGCAGGAGAGAACTGGGGGAAGGAGAGGGAGAAATTGGATTCAGAGGCAGCAAATGCAGCTCCCCAGAATGGATGTACATTTTCATTATACACTGAGTAATTGGTGGTAATACAAGAGATATGGGCAGTATCATTATAGACCAGGCTGTGCTGGAGATGGATTATCATCATCTGTCATTATCTGGGCTTCCTTGTGGCTGCTAAAATTGTAGAACATGATTTTAATAACCCTGGAAGGCAAGAATCATTTTTCTTTTGTCACTTAACAACTTGGCCTCATTCACTGATACCTTTAAATAAGAAGGGGGGATTAATTTCTCGTGGGATAAATGCAGACCTGGTTGTTTCCTACTCTCTTCATTTGCAAAGGGGCCCCGTCGATGCCTGACAGCTTTCAAGGAAATTGCAGATAATGGGGACAGGATGTCAGTGTGGAGCAGGGGGCACAGGATCACCCGGAGACAGGTGGTGGTGCTGTCACAGTGCCAGCCCTAGGGCCCTTGCCCTGTGCCCCCCAGGCAGGGCACCGATGGCACTGGGAACCACAGCCTGAGCCTCAGGAAGTCTTGGCCAGGAGATTTGGGCAGTGTCAGGGTCGTCAGGGTGGTCCAGGCACCTCAATCTTCAGTCCCATCTCGCAGGGCGCAGACACAGCCGTTTTCCAGGAGCCAGGGGAGCTGCGTCACTCCTGACCCCCCTGGACACTGTCAGACTCATTTGTGGGTGTTTCATTTGTCACTCCTTTTGGCCATGGAAAAAGCCAGCAGCAGGAGATGGACAAATCAAATTACAAGGCAGCTAATGAAAATAATGGGGAATAAAGCACTTTTGGAGGCTGCTTGCTTGGATTCCTATTTCCCCGTGTCACTGGGTTTAAGCGGGGATGTTTATAACCTCACAAAGACATTTCATTGCCTCTGTGATTAGCTCAATTGACCGTGGATTTTTTGACCTGAGCCCTTGGAAGAGAAGTGCCTACTCCAAGTCACATTCCCACCCCACAGCTCGAGCACCTGGAGCCCCCCTGTGCCTTCCAGGGGCCTGGCACTGGCAGCGTGTCCCGGAGTGACACGGACAGGGAATGAAGGGGATGTTCCTGGGCAGCACAGCCAAGATGGGGGGGTTCATATGCCAGGAGTAAGGGGGGAGCAGCTGGGAGAGCTTTGCCCCTTTTCCATGCAATGCTCTGGCCACTCCAGCTACGAGCAGCTGTCAGTGCCTGCCTGGGCTGGCAGCCCCTACCTGCCACTATTTACTCTGAGTAAATAATTCCCAGGTATCCTTTTCTCCTGATAGAAGCTGGGTTTTTTCTATTATTGTCAGAGGTGTTTATTAGAGCAGAAAATAATAGTGCTTTGCTTGCAGCCTGATTGCCAGGAAGTTTCATGAGTGGCCACGCAGCCCCGGCAGCTGGGATCAAACTCAGACGTGTTGCCTGGCACCACGGGCACAGCAGGGTGAGGGGGTGTGGTGGGGGGTGAAAAGCCCCTGCCCTGGTGGTTTGATGGGGGAAATCTCAAAGGGAAATTTCTTTTCAGCAGTAGCAGAGGGGGAAGATGCTCCACAAGTCCAAGTTCTGGAGTGACTCAGCAGAAAAGAGCAGGAATTTCCAGGAATATGAGGGGGGGTGAGAGGCTGGTACAGGGCTCAGCCAAAGAACATGGGGAGGTTCCCCTGCCACAGACACCTGTACAACAGAGGCAGGAATTTAGGAGAAAGCAAGTTCTAGGTGGTCCCATGGAAGATCTCTCCCTCTCACCCATCCATCCTGTTGAACCACTCTGCCGAGCTGGAGCTGCATCCCCTTGGCACCACTCTGGCACCTCACAGAGTAGAAATGAATAATGGCAGCACATCCCGCCCCTCCTCCCCCTCCCCATGCCCATCAGGGCCTTCCCGGATCTGCCACACAGAAATTAATCCTCCTGCCTCATTAATTGCAGGAATGTGTCGGGAGCTGTTCAAGGTCAGCCTCTAGGACCCCTGCCATCAATCCTCTCCAATTTGCAGCTGCCTTGCTGGGGAGGAGCCGCCAGTGGCACAGCAGGGACAAGCACCGGGGACATCTCTGGTGTTTGGGTGACCAGAGCCCGCAGACACAGGAGGGTCCTGGATGGGCTTCTGTCCCAGGAGTGGCTCCATGCTGGCAGGCTGCCCATGTCCCCCTGTCCCCTGGTGATGCCGTCCCGAGCCAAGGGTCCTCTCCTGACCACCTCTGCCCCCCACAGAGTGATTTGATGGGGAGCCCTCTGCTCCCTCCTCATTGCTAATGGCTGAGCAAAGGGGTTGTTCGAATTAACTGCGTTGGGCACCAATTAACCAGCTCTCCTCACCCATTAGAGACTGCAGAAGCTTTTGCACTTAGATTTTGCATCTTACATGATTGGCAATATTCTCTTCTTTTAAGGAATGAAAAGAAGAAAGGGAAAATCCCTTTAGGGGAGCCGGGTTTTGCTGTCTGCGGAGCTGACACACACCAGGAATGTACTTTATTCTGCTTAACAGCAATGATCCACCTGGCAGGGATGGAAACAGAGGCACTGGGAACACAGAGGTAGCTGAGAGCTCCCAGGCACTGAATGTGGGGCTGCTGCCTGTGGACTGCGACCAGAGCTGCCCTCAGGGTCTGGCCATGCCCATGGGCTGCTGCCCAGTGCCATCGGTCCCCATCCTACACCCTGCAACCAGGAAAACCCCACAACTGCTTCCCCTTTCCACCTTCCCCCTTGCCTGATGGCCTCAGGCTTGGGAGGCTCTTACATCTGGGAGCCACTGCCCCACCACTCACCCCAAAACCTGCTTCCTGAGCATCCACCCTCCCTCCAAACTGTGCTCCCCTTGCTGTCCTGCACCAAGGCCTGTGTCACCACCTGCCTCTGCACCGTGGGACCCTCTGCCACCCAGCTGGCTCTTGCACCCCAGCAAGAGGGTAGGCCCCGTGCCCTACGCATCCTCCTGGCCCAGCCCCTCTGCCAGGCTGGCTGGGACCCACGGCTCAGGGGTGGCACCCTGCAGCCTGCCTCGTATTCCTGTCCTATCCCAGGGACGGGATCTGTGAGCTTGTGAGCGTGACTCAGAGCCGAAGGGGAACCGAGAGCGCTGTCAGGATGCACGTCTGCTCCATCCCCGCTCGCAGGAGGTTGGCCCGGCAGATTGGCACACTCGAAGCCTCCTGAGACAAGCCCTTTCCCTGCCCGAGGGCAGCCGTGCGCTGGTGTGGGATGCAAGGTCCCCTCCCCACACCGGATCCCACCCTGTGGCGGGGCCCCATCGGCGGCGGGCTCTTGTCGGTGTCCAGCTGGGTGTTTGCAGCGCTACGCCCTCGGTTCCCACGGAGATGCCCACGTCGCCATGGCTACCCCATGGACATTCCTGCTCGGCTGGTAAACAGCCCGCACGACACCAGCTTCCGTCCCGAAGTACTGGGGGTTGCTACACCCCGGGGAAATGTTGCGAGGGCAGCTCCTCCAGACAGTGGGCATCGGCCCCGTGCCCCAGCCCGAGGTGCTGAGCCCCCACTCCACCCCTGCCAGCAGCCAGACCCGTTACATGCAGGGCAGATTTGGAGGAAAGTGCCTTTGCTTGCACTGTCGGGGCTGTGAGGTCGGTGGTGAGAGCCCCAGGCCATCCCCTCAGGCCAGCGCCCGGCTCTGCAGGAGGCGATGCTAGATGTCCCCAGGATGGTCTCCCACCACACCAAGACACCCTGCTCCCAGGGGGGCTGCTCTGGCAGCGTGGGGCTCTGGGAGCACTGAAGCGTTCCGTGGAGATGAAACGCCGCCCCGACCCCAGAGTAAACAGCTCTTTGCACAACAGCCGCCGTGGTTGCGAGAGGTTGTGAGTGTGTGGAGGGTTGAGCAACCCTCTGTTTACTCCCCGTGCCAGCCCCATCCCACCAGACACGGGATTCCCCACCGGGGCTGTGCTCCAGCCTGACACGGGTGGGCACAGCAGCTCGGCACGGCCCCGGGCAAGGAGCTGTTTAAACAACACGGGTTAATGGTCAGTACTGGGATATATTGGTGGGAACATCATGTCGTGGGCTGCCCTGGGGCATCTTGCGCACCGCTCACCCTGGAGCAAGCTGGACTACGTGGATGTGGACACAGACACAGGCTTGGGGATGTGAGCTGCTCGCAGGTGGCATCACACCGCGCCGGCAGCCACGGCTGGGTTTGCCTCCTGCCCCTTGAGTTGCTCACTCCCTGGCCAGTGGCCTCCTGCCACATTCCCCAGCCCACGCTCCTCTGCCGTGTCCCCCAGCCCAGGCCGGTGGCCCCAGGGCAGTTGCAGTGAGGAACCGTCTGTGCCACATCCCGGCTGTGCCAGGTCCGGCCGCTGGAGCGGGCAGGGTGGAGGCCGGGCGCTGCTCGGGGTGTCTGCGTCCCCTGGGCTTTCCTGCCTGCGGCGAGCGAGGGGGTCGCAGGCTTCAGGGAAGTGTTTTGCAATCACCTTCTTCAGAGCGTCACAGCAACTAACGGCCCTGGTTTTGAGGAACTAACGGGGAAAGCAGCATGTTAGCAAACAGGCTGAGCACGGCCAGCCGCCGGCAGCCGGAGCCCCGCGCTCGGAGCGGGCGGTGAGCGGCAGCCGGACGCACCGGACACGGAGGAGAGGCAGGAATGGAGGCGAGGTAGGGATGGAGGTGAGGTAGGGGTGGGTGCGTGGTGCTGACGTCCCACTGAGCAGCGCCTTGTCTGTGGCTGCTCTACCCAGTCCCTGCCTGGGACAGCCGCACATGCCGAGTGCTCAGGGGTTGCCGCTGTCCCACTTCCCACACTCGAGTGCTTTGTCTCCCTCTGGATGTTGGCTTGGGGGGTGAGGAGCTGTGGGCACCCGAAGCTGGGCACAGTGTGGGCAGCCCCTCCGAACTGTGTCTGGGACCCACCCGGGGCAGAGGATGCGGGCAGAGGCGGCCGGGCAGGGGCAGAGGCAGCCACCGCTCCTAGGGCCGTTCCCAACAGCAGGCAGGGGATGCAGCCGACGGGGGCAGCCGTGGCGGGCGTGGGCAGGACCCCGCAGCTCCGGCCAGTCCCGCTCTGCTGCTGTCGGTCACTCACTTCCCTTTCCCAGCTTATCGCCCTCCGCCGTCCCAGCGCTCACCCGCCCTCAAACCGCAAATCTCTGCCCGGCAGCGGCTGGAGATAGTGGAGATAAAATCAGCCCGTGCCTGCGGCCGGGCACAGGGTGCTGTGCCCGGGATGGCGTGCGGGGCCGGGACGGTGACGGCGGTGTGGAGGGACCCGCGTTGCGGGGTCTCTCCGCTGCGCTTCCCATGCCGGCGGCTGTGGCAGCGCGGGCGCCGAGCCGGGGGCGGAGGTGTCAGAAGGGCTGCGGGGCCGGGCTGACGCTGACAGCGAAAGGACATTCTGCTCCAGGAAGCGCCGGTGACAATGGAGCCCGGCTCCTTCAGCCCACCTCGTCCCCAGCCCTTGCCGACCCCCAGAACAAGCCGCTTGCTCCGTTCCAGGTGATGCCAAAGCCACGGAGGAGACCATGGCCAGGCGCGGAGCTGGGACACCCTTCCTGCTGCAGCTCTCCCTGCTTCTGCTCCTCCACCTGGGCGGTGAGTGCGGTCCATCCTGTCCTGTCCCACAGCCACGCCATCCCCGGCACCCTGCGCCCCAGCCGGGCTGGCCGGGGCCACGGGGCAGGCAGGAGCGGCGGCAGCGCAGCAGGCGCGGGCAGGATGGGGCCTGGCCCGTGCCGGTGGCTTGCCCAACGCTCGGCTCTTCCTCTCCAGGGCTGGGGGGGCCCATCTAAGGGAAGAGGCTCCTCCCTATGTCCCGCCTGGGCACTGAGGAGCTGAGATGGCTTTGTCACAGCTGTGCCCAGGATGTGACACGCTTTTCTTGCCTGCAGGGACACTGGGCTGCGCCTCGGTGGCTGTGGGCTCGCCCATTGTGCCCCTGGGCTCGGCTGTCACGGCGTCCTGCACCATCCAGAGAGAGCTCTGCCGCGGCTTGGAGCAGGGGAAGGTCCGGATCAGCTGGATGCTGGACAACAAGCTTGTGGCCGGGAGCCAGCGCCAGGGTCCAGGGGGCACGGAGGTGTCCAACCTCACCCTGCCCCGGTTCAACCACACACAGGCCAGGCTGTGGTGCTGTGTGGAGTGGAATGGGACCAAGCAGCGCATTGGCATGGCTGAGATCAGGGCGGGCTGTAAGTCTGCTGCCAGCATGGGTCACCCTCCTCCCCAGAAGGGACGGGCACTTGCTCAGGTTCTTTCCCTGCTGTTCTCCCCCAGACCCTCCTGCAAAGCCCCTCAACCTCAGCTGTGTCCTGAACCTCAGTGACTACGGGCTGACGTGCCAGTGGGAGCAGGGAACCGACAGCCACCTCCCCACCAGCATCGTGCTGAAGTGCGCCGGGTAAGTCCCGGGACCACGGTCCCCTGCTAAACCCCATAGCAAGCCTCGTCCTCTGCCAGAGGGACCCCGAGCCCACTGCTCTGGCTGCCGCAGGAGCAGAGCCCAGGTGGTGACGGGCTGCACCCCGCAAGGAGGGCACAGCCACTGCACGGTGCCACGCCGGCTGCTCCAGCTGTACCGGCAAATGGAGATCTGGGTGTCTGCCACCAACGCCCTGGGCACAGCCGAGTCAGAGCATCTCTGCATCGACCCCATGGACGTGGGTGAGTGACGGTGCAGAGGTCAAGGGCCAGGGAAGCTCATCACCGGTGACAGGGGTATTAAAGCGCCATTAAAGCACGTCGGGCTTTGAGGTCACATTTTACGGGCAGGTTCCATGATGAATGTCCTGCCGGGATGAATCGGTGCCAGCGCTGCGTTACAGACAGAGCAGCGCGTGCGGCGGGTTACAAGCTGCCAGTTGACCTGCTGCACTCCACAACTCCTCCAGCAATTGATTACCCATTTATTCAGGAGGTCTATTAATAATGGATCCAGTGCCTATAAACTATTTATAAAGGGAGCCTTCCTAGATGCAGAGACTTATCGTCCCTGATCTGGGGCTGGGGAAAGACTGCCCAGGAACCAGCTGAGCCCTCCCATGGCTGTGCCACACTCTCACCCCCGAGCAGACCCAAATGTAGGGTGTTCCAGACACCAGGCCCCATGGAATCTGTTTTCTCTGCACAGGTGTTAATGCAGAGCAGTGCCAGCATTGCACTCACTACCATTACCCATTCCCAAGCAGTGGCACATGCCAGCTCCTGTCCCTTGCCACCAGCCATTCTCCTAAATGTTTTGGGGTGGTTTCCTCCCATTTCTTGCTGAAGCACCCTGGCTGCAGCTCCCAGCATTAACAACATGTGAGGACGTGGCTCTGGGCACTGCCCACCACACACCTCTCCAGCTCTCCCCTGCTCTTCCTACAGCCAAGCTGGACCCCCCAACCCTGCAGAGCATCCAGTCCATCCCCTTCCAGACCGACTGCATCGCCCTGGCCTGGGATGTGGCGCGGGGCACAGAGCACATGGAGCTGCAATGTGAGCTGCGCTACCGGGCACCCGAGGACCCTGCCTGGGTCCTGGTGAGTGCCGCTGGGGCAGTGGGACCGGGCAGCAGCCGGGACCCTCCCTCTGCTCCAAGCAGTGGGAGCGCCATGTGGGAGTGGGACGGCAAAGTGTCCCCCCGCGCCCACAAGAGCCCCTGCCCGAGGCAGGAGCCAGCACAGCCCTCGTTCTGGCTGCCACCAGGTCACCGGCATCATCGGCCGGGCCGGCACCGCGCAGCGCTGCGGCTTCCTCTTTGGCACACAGTACCACTTCCAGATGCGGTGCCGGCGGAGCTCAGCGTCGGCACTGGCCTACTGGAGCGAGTGGAGCCCGGGCAGGAACTACACCACCCACGAGAAAGGTGAGTGTGAGTCACCCAGGGGGTCCCCTCTGCCCGAGCAAGCGGCACAGCACTGAGGGCAGGCGGCACAGCGCTGGGGGCACAGACACGCTGGCCCCTCAGCTTCTGCCATCCCCCCCCGTTGCAGCCCCCACAGGAAAGCTGGACGCGTGGTGGGAGGCTCAGCCGGCCGGGGCAGGGGAGCCGCTGGAGGTGCAGCTGCGCTGGAAGGTGAGCAGGGGCGGGCGAGGGGCGCGGGAGCTGCCGGGGCATTGCCCTGGGGCCTGAGATCCCCGCAGGGACTGACATCCGCATCCCCTGCCCCACCCAGGCCCCACGGCAGCGGGAGGCCAACGGGAGAGTGCTGGGGTACCGCGTCACCCTGAGCCCCCGGAGGAGGGGCAGGGACCCCTCCACCATCTGCAACACCACCCACACCCAGTGCAACTTCTCGGTGCCCGCGAGGACCAGGAGGGTCTATCTCTCAGCCTACAACGCCGCCGGCGAATCGGCGCCGACCGAGGTCGTCCTCCTACAGAGGAAAGGTGAGGGCAGTGCCCGAAACCTCCGCGTGTCCCCAGGGGCTGTGCTTCCCTCGAGCAGGCTGCCATGGGCTGCACAGCCAGGGCAAGGAGAGGGCAGATTCCAACCCGGGGGTGATGTGGGAGATGTGCTCCCCTCTCCCATCATCCCGGCTGCTTGTCCCATGCAGGTCAGCCCCTGTCCGGGCTCCGGGCCGTGCCCGGGGACGAGCACAGCCTCTGGATGCACTGGGAGGCACCGCTGGCCCCGGTGATCGCCTATGTCCTGGAATGGCAGCGGGTGACAGCAGAGCCTGGGCACTGCAGCGCGTGCTGGCAGATGGAGCGTGATGGGGCAGCCACCACAGCCCTTATCCAGGGTAAGCGGGGGCTGCCAGGGGACCCTGACCCCCTGGTCATCTGTCCCAGGGGGCTGGCACCCATCCTGACCAAACCAGGACCAAGCCCTGGCCCCAGCCCACCTCCCACCCTCCCTCCTTCCTCTGGATCCACCCCCAGGGTAGGTGGGCTGGTGCCGTGGGGCACAGGCAGGGGCAGCTGGGGGGTCTCAGCAGCCAGTGCCCCAAACTCCCAGCCCCCTCTGCTCTCTGTTGTAGATGGCATCAAGCCTTTCCAGCTGTACAACATCTCACTGTACCCCCTCTATGAGGACACTGTCGGGGTGCCCATCCACACCACAGCCTACTCACAGCAGAAGGGTACGTGGGAAGGGTGCCCCACCACCAAGATTTTGCCCTTCCAAAAGGAGGAACACCCCCTCCCCCATGTACCCCTAATCCAGGAGCTGTGCCAAAGAGCTCAGCTTGAGGGGCTGGATCTGTCTCGTCTCTGAAGGTGCTCTCAGCCCCCCCCACAGCGTGGGCAGGTCCTGATGCCCACACCTCGGGAGTGGGACCCCCCCACCAGTTCCCACCCGAGGCAGTGGCTCTGCTCAGCACCTGGTCCCTCTTGTCCTGCTTTTTCCAGCACCATCCCATGCCCCAAAGCTTCACCTCAGGAGGATCAGCAAGTCAGAGGCCGAGCTGTGCTGGGAGCCACTGCCAGTGGATATGCAGAATGGCTTCATCACCAGCTACACCATCTTCTGGGCCAACAGCATTGCCGACATGGCCAGTGAGTTTTGCCTGCAGCACCAGTGACCTTGCCCTCTGTCCCACGTCGACGTGCTGGGTGGGGATATCAGCAGACCCTGTGTCCTTCTCAGAGAGGGTCAGGGAGTTGTATGGGTGTCTCACAGGGCCCTGGCCAGCAGAGATCCGAGGGGCTGTGCAGGTGAGGGGATTCCACCACACCAACAGCCCCGTGTGTCCCCAGGTGCCACCGTGAATCCTTCCCTCAGCTCCTTTGTCATCCGGGGGCTGAAGCCATCGACCCTGTACAAGGTGCACATCATGGCATCCACGGCTGCTGGCGGCACCAATGGCACCAGCCTGACCCTGGTGACCACAGTGCTGGGTGAGGGGTGCAGCCACTCGGGGCGGGGGGGAGATGGGAGGGGACACGCAGACCCTGGTCCTGCCCTGGCCTCATGGCACAGCACAGCTGGCAGTGCCCACTGCAGTTCCCTGTGACCCTGTCCCACTTCCCAGATGACACTGAGATCCAGTTCCTCTTCCTGACCCTGGGGCTGATCTTTGTCCTGTTCATGGTGTTGCTCATCTGCTTCCAGAAGAACGAGCGGTGAGTAGCAGAGCCCCGCCCCAGGCTGGGCTGCCGGTGGGACAGGGTGGTCTGCGGGAGTGCTGACATCCCTCCAGGAGCCTGGCGGGAGCCAGTTCAGCACTGAGGCCACCCATTCCAGCCCGCCTCGCTGAGTCCTCTCATCCCGTGCTCCCCAGGATGAAGGAGCAGCTCTGGCCCAGTGTCCCCGACCCCGCCAACAGCAGCCTGGGCAAGTGGGTGCCGGCAGCGGCGCCGCAGGTGAGACCGGCCGGCTGCTCCCTGGCCCCCCAGTGCCCACCCTGCACATGGCCCCGGGGCGCGAGGCCACGGTGAGGGACAGCAGGGGCAGATGGCACCGGCTGTGACCTCCCTCTGGTCCCCAGGAGCCGATCCAGGTCCCCGCCGCGAGGGAGCCCGGCCCGGCCGCCATCTCCACGGTCACCGTGCTGGAAGGGGAACCGGGGAAGCAGCCGGGGAAGGAACCCCCCGCCCTGCTCGTCGCCCTCCCGGCGGTGACCCGGCCCTACGTGCGGCAGGAGGGTCCCGGGGAGCCCGTGCAGTATGCGCGGGTGGGGGGCGCGGGGTACAGGGGGCAGCGGCTGCTCCCCGAGCCTGGTCCTCGATTCTACGAGAACCTGCGGGGCCGCGGGGACGGCGGCGGCGCGGGAGACTGGGGGTTCCCCGAGGAGCCCCCCGCCACCTTCCCGCTGCTGCAGGGGCTCCGCATCGGCGGGGCCGAGGAGCTGCACGAGTGCCGGGCGGACTAGCGCGGGATGGAGCCGGGCAGCGACACCGGGCCCTCCAGAGGGAGCCCCGGGATGCGGGGGCCACTCGCGGGGTTCCAGCCGCACCCCGGGGCGCTGCCCGGCTCCACCCCGCTCTGTGTGTGTGCCCCCTCCCGACTCTTTCCCTCCGAAATAAACGGAGACGTGCTGCGAACAACCCGGGCGCCTCTGCGGGAGCCCGGGGATGGGGACGCGATCGGGGACGGGAACGGGACCGGGACGAGACCGAGACAGGGATACAGATAGGGATTGGGACGGGACCGGAACCGGGACGGGGACAGAACGAGTATCGGGACCGGGACGAGGACGGGGACAGGTAGGGGACGAAACCGAGACGGGGACGGGGACGGAGATGGAGATGGACACGGGACCGGAACGGGGACGGGGACGGGAACGGAGATGGAGATGATGGAGATGGGAGATGGAGATGGGAGATGGAGATAGAGATGGAGATGGAGATGAGATGGAGACGGGACCGGGACGGGGACGGGAACGGGGACAGGACAGGGACTGGGACAAGGACGGGGACAGGGAGGGGTCCGGGACCGGGACGAAGACGGGGAGGGGACCGGAATCCGGGACAGCCATCGACGCGCTCGGCGCTCGCTCCCTCCGCCCTGTCTCGGCACTCGCCAGTCGCGCCTGGGCAAGATGGCGGCGCCCATGGCGGCGTGCCGGTGAGCGCGGGCCATGCTGGCGCTGCTGGGCCGCGGCCTGGCGGGGCCGGCCCGTGCCGGGGCCGCCGTGCTGGGCAGGGCGGAGCCCGGTGAGGGGCGCGGGGGGCTCGGGAGGCCGCTGGGAGGGAGGGTGGAAAGGAAAGCGGGACCCGCTGGAGGAATTGGGGAGCAGCCGGGTCGGGGCCGGGATGGGAGCTGAGGATGCGGGGAAAGGGGCGGTCTCGGGGTCGGGGGTGGCCGGGGGTCACTCACGGGACCACACACCGGCCCCGTGGTCTGTCCCCGCTGAAATGAGACAGGGGGCCGGGTGACCTTGGGGGTACCCGGGGTGCGGGCAGGGTCCCGGCGGTCCCTTGGAGCGCCCTTGGAGCGGCGATGGCCGAGCCGGGCACAGGTGAATGGCCAGAAGCAGGTCCTGATTCCAGCAGCAGGGCCCTGGAAGAGCAGCTGGAAGAGTTTGTTCTTGAAAGGTCAAAGAATGAGGAAGTCCTGGCTGGTGATGATATTCCCGTCTGGACCGAGCTGTGTCAGACAAAGGTTGTCCCCAGGCTTTCCCCAGGTGTCTCTGCCCCTGAGGTCTGACACTGGGGTGGTCCAGAGCAGCCCCTCCACGTCGTTCATGAGACTGAGTTAATTGAGCAGTTAATCGAGCAGTTTAAACCCTCTAAATGAGCACATTTGCACAAGGAGCTCTCAGTGTGTGCAGTCTGTTCTGCCGCTCCGGCCTCGGCATTTGCTCACTCTCAAGCAGCCCAGCTTGGTTTGTTTTAGCACCTTGTGAGAGCCTCTCTGAACTATCCCACACTGTGCTGGGACTAAAGATGTGTCTGGTCACTGATCACCTCAGAGGCTCAGTGCTCTGACCTCAGACAGACTGAGCAGCATCTGACACGTACAGAGCTGGAGAAGTGCACGCAAGGCTGATGTCTCTCTGTTTCTCCCACCCAGTCTGCAGTTCTGTGCTCCAGGCAGCCAGGGGTTATGCCAGACGTGTGACAAGGAAGAGGAAAGGTACGTCAAGATCCACAGGACCAAATGTTTTACTGTTGACATGCTCAGAGTTGTATCCTCATGGCACAGAAATCATTCCAGAAATAGTTCCTTGCAAGCTCAGAAGTTACTCAGAAGATTCCTCTTCTCCTGAATGTGGGGAGATGAATGATTGTCAGTAGCAGGAGATCTGTGAGGGTCAGGAGGCCCTGGCACAGGGTGCCCAGAGAAGCTGGGGCTGCCCCTGGATCCCTGCAGGTGTCCAAGGCCAGGCTGGATGGGGCTTGGAGCAACCTGGGACAGTGGAAGGTGTCCCTGCCCATGGCAGGGGTGGAATCAGATGGGTTTTAATGTCCCTTCCAGCACAAACTGTTATGGTATTCTGTGGCCTCTGAGCTCGGTGGATTGTTGTAAATACATGTACACCATATTGTAAGTCCAGAGTGCTGAAGGGAAGAGACTGAACCTATTTTTTTCACTCAGTTCCTGCCATCTTGGCTGAATCTGCTCAGTTCTTATTTGGAGCACACAGTCAGTTTCCTTCAGAACGTGTTTCCTCTGATCTGATTTGCAAGGTCAGAGCTCTGACTTTGTCCTGCTCTTCCTCAAATGTTTCTCTCTTTGTAGACATCCCCAGCCATCTGGATGACCTCCCTCCCACCTTGCTGAAGAAGGATTATGCCAATCTCCCGATAATGAACAGGTATGAACAGGGAGAGGGAATGGCTGCTCACTGCAGGGGTTTGTATCTTACATATAACCATGGTATGTGGAAGTTGTCACCTGCTCACTAATTAATTGTTAATGCTCTGTGGGCACAAAAATTGCAAAGTCAGTTGGAAAGTCAAATTTACAGACACAGTCAGTGGTCAGGGCTTGATTGTTTACTCCATGTGAGCTTGAGTGCTGGTTGCCCACGTGCTCTGTGGGCTTTGTAGTCCATGGGGAAAAAAAAGGAAATAATCTTGCAATACTGGAAATAGTCATCTTGCAAATAATCTGTGCCTGTCTTGAACTCAGGTGATGGAGAGTGTCGTTAAACAACTCAACATGAACTCAGCTGCTGCTGAATTTGGGGTCTGGGACTCAGCACTGTTGTGCTCTGATGCAGAGCTGCTCCTGTGTGGTGCAGGGAGGGCCCCCAGTGGCCCAACTGTGACTTTCACTGATCTCTGAAGGAGCCAGTCTTAAAATGAAATATTTTTGCAGCAAAACTGCTCCATACTCCTGTAATCTGAGCCATGATTTTGCTTAGGAGTGTGAGTACCAGTTTATGGCTGCCAGGTTTGGGAGGGGAGGAGAGTCCCTGTAAATTTGTAGAGTAAATTAAAGCTGAGAAAAGTGAGTATGTTCTGAGAACCTGAGCTCATTTCTGTTGTTAAATAGACTTGTTTCTAGTTTATAAGCTAATTTGCCATCTCCTTGCAGCGTGGATGATGTAGTGAAACGACTGTTGTCCCTGGAAATGGCAAGCCAGGTCAGTGTCATTCTGCTTGCTTGAAAAAAAATAGATTTAATGAACACCTTTATGTGAGACTTGTCTATGTTGTTAAATGTCTTTCACTTACTGTATTTTTAAGTGACTGTAAATCTGGAGTGATGAAATACATTACAGTGATAAGTCTGGTTTGCTCTTAAAATTTATCACACAGTCTTCTTTATGGTAACAATTGCATATGAAAATGAGAGAAGAAAGTACTCAGGGGTGATAGGGCAATGAGCTGTTCTGTTGCTGCTTGTGGCTGACCCCCTCTGTTCTAGAAACCGCTGCATGGGACAGCAGATGCTCATCAAGTTATTTTTACTTTCCATATGCCCAGAAAACAAATTAAACAGGTATGAAAGTGGCACAAAGATCTCACCATTCTTCTATGCTTGCCACTTCAGCTTGAAGAGATGCAAAAGCACTGAGTAAAGGTCTGAATTACAAAGCCTTTATCTGGGTGTTTGGGAAGAGAGCTGAGTGTCTCCGACCTCTGCTGTTCCTGAGACAGTGACAACCTCTTTTCTGTGACCCACAGAAGGAGAAGATGAAGGTAAAGACACAGCAGCTGGTGGAGAAGGTCAGGAGGTCTCCCAATGACAGTGGCTCCTTTGAGGTGCAAGGCAAGTTTGAAAAGGGAAGGATGTTGTTGGCAGATGAAACATCTCTGCTTCTGTTCAGCTGTTCCCACCCCAGCACTTCCAGTTTGCTGTATAATTCAGGAGAATCTCCTCCAGGAGAGCCCCTGGGAGGCAGGGAGCCTGCAGGATGCCCTGCAGGACTGCTCCAGGTCTGGAAGAGTTGCAGAGGCTGCTGGGGTACTTCCAAATTCCTGCTGCACATCCACCCTCCAAAGGCAGAGTGTGCATTATTCTGCTTGGAGTGCTTCTGTGACATGAAGCACTGAGCTGCAGCTGTTACCAAAATGAGCCAAATTCAGCCATGGAACCCAGATTTTTCTCTGCATCAGAGAGCTGTGACTGAAGCACAGTGGGGATAGTGCAGGGACAAAGGCCATGTTGCACTGACCAACACTGACCACCCCTTTGTCATCAGTAAAGCCCTTTGGTTCTGCAGGATGCCACCAACCCCTCCCTCCAGAGGGACATGGCTGCTGCCCTTGGAAAAAATAACCTTTAGTGCTGTCTGCTTCCCCAGAGCTTAAATCCCATGAGGTGAAATGGATGTCAAATCACTGGGAATTGAATGAGTGCAAGAGGAATAAATACACAGATAAATTTATATGATGTGTTGCTAAAATCTTACCCTCTGATTAAGCAGCCTCATAACAGTCACAGCTCTGCAGGTTGTGTGTTGTGGTTTGTTGTGCTCTGTCCAGTGGGCAGTGGGGAGTGGCTGGTGTGGGCAGTGCTTGTTGGGGACAGTGTTTCCTGTGGGCACTGTTCTGCCGTGGGCAGTCCCTGCTGTGCTGCTGTGGGTACCTGCAGGAGCAGCAGTGCTCAGCTGGCAGCTTGAGGCAAGGCAGATGAACGTGGATCAGCTGGGAAAGCTGCTGCTCTCACACAGCTTCTCTCTCTCTCTCTGTTTTTACAGTTGCTATTTTGACTGCCAGGATACGCACGCTCGAGGAGCACCTCCAGAGGCATCCCAAGGTAACTCGTGGATCTGAGTCCACACACAGCAGCTGCTCAGGTGGTTTTCTCAGTTTATAACAAAAGGATTTTAATGCTGGGGATTATGGCATTCCTAAGGAGGTTTATAAAATAGTTACAGCTGTTCCATGATGCCAGTTTGGGGAGCTGCAGGCTCAGGCACAGCTGGATTTTCGCCGACTCCATGTTCCGGTTTGTTACTGTAGTAGAGGAAATGGCTGAGCAAATTCCTTTGGGCAGAGTTGAGCTCCGTTTCTCATCATTGCAGATGTGGCTTCACAACTTAGTTTTCACTAATTAATGAAGGCAGCTGCAGTAATAAGCAAAGAGCGAAGTCCGTGCTTGTTCTGCTCATGGAAATGTTTGGTGGACAACGCTGTGTGAATGTCCCACTTCCCTGCCTGCAGCAGCCTGGGTTCAGGCCCAAATTTGAGACATCTCGACTGAATTTATGAACAAGAGATATTAAAGATTCTTTATGCAGGGCAAAAGGTGGGAAATGGATTGATAACTGCATCTGAAAGAAGTGCCTAATTGTTACTCATGAAAACTTGAAGGGTACAGTGGAACAGAATTAAGCTTTCTATGACAAGCCAGAAGCTGTACCAGGAGTTGCAGCAATGAGACCTTTTGTAATTCCTTGGCTGAAGCCTGTTCTTTACACAAATCACTCGTATAGGACAGGGAGATGTCTCCCATGACCTGCCCTGACTGGTGTGGCTCAGGCTACACTTGTGCCCTTCCAGGGAACAACCAGACAGTCAGAGCCAAGTCACAGATTATTTTCATATTTAATTTCTGGCGAAACGAAGGTAAATGCTTCTGCGTTATTCTGAAGCAGCACACTTCAGGGGAAGTAGGTTTTAGCCAGAAGACCTTCCCTGCAGCTTTGGCACAGCCTGAAACTGTACACAAGCTGAAAACAGTCTTCAGGGAAAGTGGAGCCATGAAACAGAGAAAGCAATTCCAGTGCAAAGTAAATGATATCTCCTTGGATCATCTTGTGCTGACCTGATGTACTCGCAGCATCTGCCAACAGAAATTGTTCTAAGACTCTGTCCTTAACCTGATCGTTCCCTTTCAGCCAAAATGTGGTCTGTTCTCAGTAATTTATTGGAATGGCAGGACAGTCTGTCTGCAGTGGAGTGAAGGTTGGGTGCTTTGCAGGACAAAAGTAACCGTCGGTGCATGCTGATGGATCTGGACCGGCGGAGGAAGATGCTGGGGTACCTGCGCCGGGTGAACTACAGCACCTTCGAGAGCACCTGCAAACAGCTGGACATCCAATACAGCCCCCCCCAGCCCTACATCCGCCGTGTCACCAAGCGCTGGCTGGTCAAGAAGGCTCTCTGCATCAAGGTACAGAGCAGGCTGGACAGGGAAGAACCCCTCTGTAGAAGTTAGAAGTGACTGATAGCTGAGTCCTCCTAAGCCAGGCTTTGACTTTGATCCTGTCTCTAGAGAACTGCCTGAGCTCAGCCAAGAGCTCCATGGGGGACATTTATGTCATGGGCACTGACACATGCTGTACTCAGGCACTTTGGGATGGGCTACTGGTTTGCTCAAAAATGTTTTATTCAAACCAGCTTTTTTCTCAAATGCTGGTATGGGAACTGATATATGAGATAATTTGATGGCAGTTTGGAACAGAAGCGTGGGTACCACCCACTGTCTGCCCTGATTTGCTCAGAATGTATGGGTGTAACTGCTGCGTGCAGTAGATCTTGGTGTAACTGAGCAGAACCAAAAGCTGGACGTGCCTTTGGTTTGTAAATATTAAATTTCAGTCCAATGAAATTACAGCCAAAGGACTGGACCAAAGGTGTCCAAGGAATGACTAGATGTGGCACTCAATGCTCTGGTCTGGTTGACAAAGTGGGGATCGGTCACAGGTTGGACTCTTGGTCTCAGAGGTCTTTTCCAACCTGAATGATTCAGTGATTCTGTGACTGGGTGGCTGTAACAGAGTAATCCCAGATGGTTCTCTGGAGCAAGGAAGGCACAGAGGGAGGATTTGATCTGGCTCCTGCTGGAACCGCTCTGCCTGCAGCAGACAGCCTGGGGAGCAGCTCTGCAGGCAGCTCTATCTCTCCTTTCTGCTTCCACAGGTATTCCAGGAGAAGCAGAAGCTGAAAGCAGCAGAGAGACTGAAGCAGAGGAGAGAGTGGCAGGCGAGAGCAAGGGCAGCACGGGCACAGCAGGAGAAGCAGGTGCAAGAGAAGCAGGCACAGGAGGGGACTCCTGTGTAGCGGCACAGCCAGGCTGGCACAGAGAGGCTGACAATAAACACCTGCCCAAAGACCTCAAGCCTCTGCTCATGTGATGTGGTCTGCGCCGTTCTGAGCACCTGGGAAGGGCAGCGGGTGGTTTAAGTGGTTTAGAAGTTTAATTTCAGGCCAGGTGCTGGGTAGGTCACTCTGTGAGGCAGGTCTGTCAGTGGGAACAGCTCAAGGGCTGCCTGTGTCCTGTCAGCACAGCCAGCCCAGAAGTTTGTGCTGTCACATTTTCTTAGATATTTATAAACTGAAACTTAGACATTTAGATTGGACATTCTGAATAAATCTTTCCCTGTGAGGGTGGAGAGGCCCTGGCACAGGCTGCCCAGAGAAGCTGTAGCTGCCCTATCCGTGGAAATGCCCAAGGCCAGGCTGAACATTGGGGCTTGGAGCAACCTGGGACAGTGGAAGGTGTCCCTGCCCATGGCAGGGGTGGCACTGGATGGGCTTTAATGTCTCTTCCAACCCAAAATATTCTGTACATGCACAGGGGCCGTGCTTGTGTGCCAGGATGATCCACACACAGTCTGGGACAATGTGCACATGGATCGGGATGCTCTGCACACGCAGTGGGGATGATGCCCACACAGACGGGGAGGATGCACACAGGGACTGGGACGATGCGTGCAGGGACTGGGGTGATGGGAACACTCAGACCAGGATGACGCGGACGGTGCACACACGGACTGGGATGATGCGCACACTCAGACTGGGATAATGGGAACACGCACCGCGGACGGTGCGCACACGGACTGGGATGCTGCGCACACTCAGGCCGGGATGACGGGAACACGCACCGGGGATGCTGCGCACACTCAGACCGGGATGACGGGAACACGCACCGCGGACGATGCGCACGCGCGCCCCGGCCGGCCAAGACGGCGCGCCCCGATTGGCCCCGCGGCTGCCGGGCAACGGCGGCGGCGCTCCGGGTGCGGGGCCGTGCGGGGGCCGTGCCGGGGCCGTGCCGGGGCCGTGCCGGGGCCATGTCGACGCGGACGCTGCCGCTGCTGTTCCTGAACCTGGGCGGGGAGATGCTCTACATCCTGGACCAGCGGCTGCGCGCCCAGAGCATCCCCGGAGAGAAGGCGCGCAAAGGTGAGCGGCGGGCGCGGGCCGGTCACGGGTCCCTCCGCTCCCGGTGTCCCGGTGCCAGCGGCGCGCCGGGGAGCCGCTGGCGGTGTCGGGCTGGCGGCACTGCCCGTGCCCCCGGGCAGGGCTTTGCCCCCGCTCCCGCTTCCCCGGTAGCGGCTCGGGCTGCTCCGCCCGGCGGTGCCGGTTCCCGGGGTGCCGCCCCGGGACACGCAGGGACACTCGGTGCTGTCAGCGGAGGATGCTGCGAGCTAACGGCGTCAGTGCCGGTCCGGGGCAGGAGTTTCCTTACCCCGATTTCAGGGCTCCATCGCAGTAATTACCACGGTAATTATCACAGTAATCAGCCCTCAGTGGTTTGTGGTCTCCACTTGGAAGCGCAGCCCGTTGCGTTGATCGGCTCGGTGAAGCTCCTGTGGTAAGAACAGCCTGAAGGTGTTGCTGACGCTGGTTTGGGAGTTTCTGACACAGAAGAAGAAACTGGAGGCCGTGTCGGTGTTTCTGTGCTAAATTCGGGAGTTAAAGCTTCAGAAATCACTTTTGGACTCAAAATAACTCAGGATTTGGTTGTCAGCCGAGGTCCTGGACTGTTTTTGGGCAGACCAGGTTGCTTTGCAGTGGGAAGGAGTTTCCAGGAATAAATTTGTAAACCTTGTGCAGACACAGCACATGCAGTTGTGTAAAATTAAAATACCAATACGGCTCCCTAAACCCTTGTCTGGCTTTTATACAATCCCATTTGGCCAAAATCCTTGTACAGATAGCCTCGTGCCTTCATATGGGGCATGAAACTCCAGCTCACAGCCAAGCACCTCTGTATTTACCATTGCAAATTACCACAGCTTTACTTTACAAGTCCTTGCATCTCTCTGTCAGGGGATGGGGAATGTGCCTCGGGAAGCTCTGGGATGTTTTAATAAAGAATCAACTTGATATGAGCTTGGTATTGTTATCCCTTCTGCCTGTCCTTTATGAAGTGCTAAACAATAAAGGGTTCACAGTGTAATTATTGTATTGTTTGTGAGGGGGCACTTGTAATTATTCATGTGTGTCCCGATGAGGGAATGATCTGAGAGAAGATTACTGCTGTTCATACAGGGACAAGTTTAGGATTTTAGCTAAATTAAATCTTGGAGCATCTCAGCAGGAGAATTGGACTGTTTTAGTTTGTCCACACATGGATTGTTTTTTCTTCCAAAAAACTGTTGTGTTAATTTCACCGAGATGTGGTTCATCCACAGTCAGGTGTTTGCTGATGCTTAAAGCTGTTCTCTCAAATACTGGTTACTTGTAAGGCAAAATACAGCTGAAAACTACCCAAGCTCAGTGCAAAGGGTAAAATTTGATGTGCACTGAAGCAGCAGGATTTTATCCAAGGGGAGGGTGAGGTTCTCATTCTGAATGCTCAGTGCTGAATGTTCAGTGCTGAATGCTGATGAGAAGTGACAAAATCCGTTAGTTAGCTTATTTTTTCTTTTATTTTTTTTTTTTTAGTTTATTTCTTTTCTTCTCCTTACAACTCTTGTTCTTACATCTTGAACTGCTGTTTTGTTTTATATGCTTCGTGTAGATGAATGGACAGATGTGGACAGGAAACGAGGTACAGTAACTGCTGGCTGCATGCACCAGTCCAACCCCACGTGCACACCTGGGGCTCATCGTGCCTGAACACCTGAGGCTGTTCCTGCAGCCTTCAGTCAGTGTCACAAATGAACAGTAATGCTCACCTGGTCCTTAAATGCGCTTTTGACTGTAAATCAGTGAAAAAACAGACCATATCTTAAAATCGTATGGCCTCAAAAATCAGCTGTTAATTTAACCAAGACTATAAATGGATCAAAACTTTTTATCCTGGTGGTCTTGCCTGCAAAAATGGTATTTGTATTTCTTTACTGTCGTTTTCATGCAAGCATGTAATTGTGTGAGCATCGTGCAGGTCGTTTTTCTGCTTAAATGCAGGAATATTGGGTATATTCCATTTTTCTAAGGTTTTGTCTAATTCATTGCTCAAGGTTTGGACAGGTGAACTCCAGGGATGATCAAAGGCATTCCCATCCCAGCTGCTTTACCCACCTGTGCTGGTGGTCACCTGGCAGAGTGATCCCCAAGGAGCAGATGCCCACACCTCAGCCAAGCTCACCCTGACTGGAGTGATCCTGGGAGGGATTGAGCCCTCGGGTGTTGCAAGGGAGCAGCCGAGGTGTGAACGTGTTTCCCTCTGGAATCTGCCCTGGAACAGGAGCCTCCAGCAAGGGCTGTGCTAAGGAATGAGGAAATGAATCTCTTGAATCTCAGGTTTTTGCTCTGTGAGCATGAGCAGAATTTACAGGGTCCTTCTGAGCAGCCCTTTTTTAAGAGAGATCAAGGTTGTGATTGAAGTTTTGCAAAATAAGCATCATTGGTAGGTTTTGATATTTGTTGAAGGTAAACACTGGTGTCCTGGAGCTTGCCCCAGGTTTTTTCCTACCATTACATCCTGTTTCCAAGCACACCCTTTTCCCAGCCTTTAACATCTCAGAAGTCTAGGAACAGATTCCATCCCATCCAAAACAACGAGGAGCTGCCCAGAGCCGTGACGTAGTGAGACAGGGGTGGCTCAGGAGCAGGTCCCAGGCTGATCCATCACTTCTCCTGTGAGAGAGAACACTTTGCCTGTTCTCAGTGCTCCGGAGGATCTCGGGAGGGTCCTGGAGTCACCTCCTGGGGCTGTCACTGATGGTGCTGTGACATGGTTCCTTTAGGAGCCACGAGCCTGTGGCACACAGGCTGTGACTGTCCACAACTCGGAATGTTCCTTCTGCTGCCCCAAGCATCCTCTGGGAAGCACCAGCATCACCCAGGCGTAGCTCCAGTCTCGTGCCGTGCATCCCAGCCAAGCAGGTGACACATGCTGCCTGTCACCAGTGACTTGGCGTGGGGAGGCCAAAGGCACCGTCACCCCCAGCTTCAGTCCTGTCCATCACACTGGCTATACTGGTGTCCCTCCTCTCATCCCAGCTGATGACCCCCCTGTCTGTTCAGTTGCTTTTTCTGTGTTGCTTGTGCCTTGTCCCTGGGCCGGTGCTCCTGTGTCACCTGCCATGGCCACACTGGTGTGAGCAGCAGCTCCCCAGGGCCCCCCTGAGACCTTTGCTGTTTCATTATCAAACATGTGAGAGATTTATTATAAATTTGCCCTTTACTGTGATTTTTTAATGTCTTTCTCAGTTCTTTTTATAGCCCACACAAGAGGTTTTAATTTAAGAAGATAATTTATGCCCATGGTTCACACAGACCTTCGATTCTGTTGAGAAATCAGTGTACGGGGACATGTCTGTCTCCTGGTGGCTTGAGTTCTTTGTGACTCTCCAAAGACAGGAGAAGTCTTTGTGTGGGCAGCACACACGAGCAGCTGAAAAATATTTTCCTTGATAGCAGTATAAAGCAGAAGTTCTTATTTTTGTCCTAATTGACTCCCTGCAAAATTAACTAAATACTAATATCTACTAGTACTAATATATTTTATTTTCTCCACAAAAAAAATAGGGGATTTCTGCCTGGGATTGCAAGTAGGGATTGTTTTATGGCCAGTTTATTTGAAAGGAAGGGAGGAAGGAGGGATTTTTTCCTGTTTGCAATTAGGTGTATTCATGATCCAAACTGCTCAGGAGCTGAGATCTGTCTGTGGTTTTGGGGTGTTTAAACCAGGACTAGGGAGCCCCATCAGGTTCAGCACAGGGGCTGCTGAGCTGTGTGTGACCAGTGCATGAGGAACCTGTAACCAGCAGGTTTAGGGAGGAGAGAGAATCACCTCAGGAGGCCCTTACCCTTGGAACACAGCTCTCCCTGCCCAGGCTCCCAGCAGTCCCCAGGGAGTTAATCCTCTAGGAAGAGGTGAAATGACAGGGAAATTACCTTTGTTTTGTTTGTTGGTGTAGGAGAGGTGTGGAAAGCCAGGTGTCTGACCCGCCAGGGAATCACTGGGGCAATAATTCAAAGCACTGGTCACTACCACTCTCTGTATGTTCACTTTTTCTCCTTTTCCTTTTTTTTTTAATTATTTATTCTGAGATTTTTCAAATCCACAAGAATTGTCTGGCATTGTAGGCTTCATAACAATCATTTGCTTAGGAAAATCCACACTTGTACAGTAGTCTGTGACCTGACATATTAATTTACCTTTTTTTTTTTTGTTAGAGAAATAAATGTTTATTGATGATAACTCTAGAGTATCAGGGAGATAATAAAAGGAGCAGATCCAGCACAAAAGCTCAGATGCTGCATCTGCTTGAACCACTGCACCGTGTTTTCCATCTTGTTTGTATTAAGAGCTCAATAACCAGAGCACAGCTCTCACCCTCAGTACTCCTGAGCTCTAAGAACTCCTCAGTAAGTCACATAACAGTTCCATGGCTAAATTTACACAGAAAAAAATGAACCACAAGTCAGGAAGTTTGGAGTTCTGCATTTGAAACTCTAGGGCCTGCAGAAGTTTCAGCTGTGATAGCCATAAATGGGTTGATAGAGATCTCAGGGATATAAATGCTTTATTAAATACCTGCCAGTGTTAATCCATTTGAATAAAGATTACAGAGAGCCCTGCAGGAGCTTCCGTTGAGAAGTTAAAAAATAGACTGATAGTGTCAGAGCGTGTTGAGGAACAGGCACAGCCATGTAGCTGCAATCTGCAGAGATCTACCACAATGCAAAACAGTCTCCTTGGGAAGCAGAACTGCAGCTTTTTTAGATAACAGCACATCAGAGCAGCATTATTTAAAAGTGAAAAGTGCCAGGCATAGCTGTAAAACCAGAACAACAAAGCCAGCCTTACTCCCACTGGGAAACAGGGACTGCTGCCTTCAGCTCACGTGGCATTTGTGCCCTGGGGGACATCGGCTGGTTTAGCCCAGGTGGGACTGAGGAAGTGCTGGATCCGGAGGTGCTGTTCCCTCTCTCCTGTTGTGCTCTGTCCCTGCTCTGCACAGGTAACCCTGGTGTGAACCTTGCAGCTGGGGTGGACCAGGAACGTGCTGTTCTGGAGCAAACCACAGAGCCTCTTTGTCTTTGCAGTTATGAACGACATCATCTCTGCCATGTTCAAGAAAAGTTTCATGGAGGAGCTGTTCAAACCCCAGGATCTCTATTCCAAGAAAGCCCTGCGCACTGTGTACGACCGGCTGGCTCACACCTCCATCATGAGACTGAACCAGGCCAGCATGGACAAGGTAACACAGACCTGCCACCTGGCCTGGCTCTGCTGCACTTCCCAGCTGTGCTCCAGCAGTTTCTGTTGCAATAATTAACCTTTGGCTTTACCATGTTGAAGCATTTTGGAACAGCTTTCCTTGTGAAAATGGTTCTCAGCCAAGAAAATCCATGGTGGCATCAGCTACCTCAGAACTGAGTATTTCTGCCTGAACAGCTAAATCTTTGATTTGAACAAGTTCACTAAGCATTCCTTAAGTTTAGCAGATGCTTTCATATATATTAAAAATATACACTTCTGTGGGTGTGGATAAACATCTGTATTTCTGTACTGACACCCACTGTCTTGCAGGCACAGGTGTTAGAGTTACTGCCTGCACGCAGTGTATCCGCAGCCAATTCTGGAAAAAATGGTAGGAATGGGACTACCAGAGAACCCTCCCCCCAGGTGTCAGTGCTGCTGAAATTCATGGAATCGCTGAGGTTGGAAAAGCTCTCCGAGAGCATCGAGTCCAACCTGTGACCAATCCCCACCCTGTCACCCAGCCCAGAGCAATGAGTGCCACATCCAGTCGTTCCTTGGATACTTCCAGGGATGGGGACTTCACCACCTCCCTGGGCAGCCGCTTCCAATGTTTAATAAACATTTCCATGGAGAAATTTTTCCTGATGTCCACCCTGACTCTCCCCTGGCCCAGCCTGAGGCCGTTCCCTCTCCTCCTGTCCCTGTTCCCTGCCAGCAGAGCCCGACCCCCCCCGGCTGCCCCCTCCTGTGAGGGACTTGTGCAGAGCCACAAGGTCCCCCCGAGCCTCCTTTGCTCCAGGCTGAGCCCCTTTCCAGCTTCCTCAGTCGCTTCAGGTGCTCCAGCCCCTTCCCCAGCTCCACTCCTTTCTCTGGACACGCTCCAGCCCCTCAGTATCTCTCTTGCCCTGAGGGGCCAAGAACTGGACCCAGCACTCGAGGTGTGACCTCACC
Organism: Coloeus monedula; assembly: GCF_965178545.1. Lineage (NCBI taxonomy): Eukaryota > Metazoa > Chordata > Aves > Passeriformes > Corvidae > Coloeus > Coloeus monedula. Next base: position 3,352,762 of record NC_138804.1, on the reverse strand, counting down.
TGAGCATTGGTGACTTTGGAGACCCAGCAAGAAGGCTGGGGATGGGACTGCAGAGGTCTTGTTCTTTTTAGGAAACGGAGCTAAAATGGTTCCTTGTGCCACAGGCAGGTGCTGGCCTGAGTGCTTGAATCCCTCTCTCCATCCCCGGGAAGTTTCCTGTGTGACGGGACCAACGTTCCCGTGTTCCTTTGCAGCTGTATGACCTCATGACTATGGCCTTCAAATACCAAGTGCTGCTGTGCCCTCGGCCCAGAGACATTCTGCTGGTCACATTCAACCACCTGGATGCCATCAAGGATTTCATCTCCGACTCCCCTGGCATTCTGAACCAGGTGGATGAGACCTTCCGGCAGCTGATCGAAGTAAGAATCCTCAGAAAAAGGGTGGGACACACTGTGGTTTGATTTTATGGGGTTTTTACCTCTTTCGTCATCTTAGAGATGAATTACTACATTGGGGAGGGCTGTGAGTCAAGTGCTATTTTTCTACTGGTCCAGTTTAAGTCAATATATTGCTTATTCAGCCTGATTTAAGTCTCCACTGATTTCAGCAGAAATGAAATCAGAGTTTTAGTGACAGTAATTACTGATAATGACCAGCAGCCCTCTTAGAGCATCTCTGCTCCCCCTGCAAGTGGATCAGAATATGCTGTATATACTGTGGATCAGAATAGTCAGATATTCTTGTTCCCCCTTTCCGTGGGTGGGACATGGAACACCTGTAAACCCTTGCATGATGATTTTCCTTTTCCAGACCTACAACTGTCTCTCTGATGGTGAATTCCAGCTCATCAGGCAAACACTCCTCATTTTCTTCCAGGATATGCACATCAGGGTAAGAGCCCAATACAGCTAGGCAGGGAGAATGACAGGGAGTTTGGGGCTGGAGTACAAAGGGATCTCCTTATAAACACTGCAGGTTTGGGTTTGTTAATTGTGCTTTTCAGTCATCTTGATGTGCTTGTAATTACACTCAAATTTCGCAAATTGAGCACATCTACTACAATAATGCTGAATAATTCCACAATACTATGAAAAAGGGAATCTCTACTAGTATGATTTGCTGATTGATAAATCCATTTTTCCTTTTAGAAGAAACTTGATATGAAACCTGTGCGTGAAGTCTTGATATTCTCTAAATAAATTGATCACACTCACATGCACAAACAGGATGTAGTTTTTAATACAGTTTTTTTAATGTTAGATCAGTGTGCCCATCCTCTGGACCGCAATTCCACATCACTGGCTTTGTAAATACATCCCTTTACACACATCAAGAGCTCTAGGAAACCTTCTTCAGTGTGGGCAGAGAGGCTCAGGCTCAGATTTCAGGGAATTTGGATGGGAAGGTCCGCAGAGGTTTTCCCCAAGGTGTGATGTTGTGATGTCCTTTTGCAGGTCTCCATCTTTCTGAAGGATAAAGTGCAAAACTCGAACGGTCGCTTTGTGCTGCCAATCTCAGGGCCTGTCCCGTGGGGCACGGAGGTCCCAGGGCTCATCAGGTGAGTTGGTGCCATGTGTGGGGCTGCTCAGGGAGGAGCATTTCATTCCAGAGGGCTCAGGAATTCAGCTCAGACTGCCATTCCTGTTGCATGGATAGCTGAACCTCCAGTAAACACTATTTAAAGGGCGGGATTTGGGACTAAGTCAACCAGCAATGAAATGCTGAGCTGCTTCTGGAGTTTTCTATCCCAGTAAATTAGCTGTTAGTAACTTATCCTGTAACAGAGGCATTTACCAATGTACAGAATAGAGTTTTATTCCCCTTGTGCAGGAAGCAGAGGAACTAGGTACTGAAAATCAGGACTAAAACTATTAAATGTTTCAATAATGCCTTGTTTTTAAGGATATTCAATCACAAAGGAGTGGAAGTTAGAAGGGCTGAGTTCACCACTGCTGGGAATTACGTTACTCCACAAAGGGAAGGATCTTTTGAGCTTTATGGAGACAGAGTCCTCAAACTTGGAACAAATATGTAAGTAATTTTTGTTATATGTAGAAACCTGAACCAAATGCTGATGGATTGTTCTTAAACACATCTTCAGCCTGGTGTGGTTTTGGCCTCTTTTGCTATTAATTATCAGGTTGACTTTGTTACAAGGTGCTGCCCTGCACCAGGACATGTGTGGACAGTGTCTAAAGAGCTGTGGAAAGCAGTAAAACTTTGATTTATGTCCGCAGTGGAGCTGAGGAAAGAATGTTCTCACGTGGTGCTACATTTTACGTGAAATAGGATTTAATGTAACCACAGTCAAGAAAGCCTCTCTGTTCTCCACGTTTGCCTTAATGTAGATGTTCCATCCAAAGAGACCCATGTTCCTTCTCGCAGCTTTGTCCCTCACACGTCTTAATGCCTCACTGTGGCACCACACTGAGCTGTAACTTCTCATTGCCATTGTTCAGTCTTCAGAAAAATATCCTAAAATCCTGCATCCTGTGCTGCTCCCTCTGGTTCCTGTACCTCGTCCCAGTAACAGGCTGTTCTTCCCCATGTGTTTTCCCCTCTAGGTACAGTGTGACCCGGCCAGTGGAGACACATATGTCGGGATCATCCAAAAAGCTGGCATCCCAGGCGAAGGTCAGTGTCATCCTGTACCTATCACTGCTTAAACTGGCCAAATTCTTAGTCTCTAGATACGGGATAAGTTCAGGGAAGCTTTTCTGTTGTTCTCAGAGCCTCATGCAATCCTCCCCAGTCCTTTGAAGCCAGGGGAAGAGCACATTTTCCCAAAGAATCCACACGCTTGTGCAAGGATGTGCTTGCTTCCATTTTAATCTCAGAAAACAGAAAGTTTGCTTTACAGATTTCTCATTTGTCCAATTTAGCTGGAAAAGCATCTTGTGCTGAATCTATAAATCCAAGCAACCATTTCCAATATCGAGCTGGTGATTACTGGTTATCTGCACAATCTGTCCCAGGAACAACAGGGAAATGTGTTTATATCCCTCTGAAGGACATGTATGGAATATCAAAGCTCCTTGCAGCCCCATCTCTCAGGTAATTGCCCAGCGGGCCCCTTGCTGTTTCCTGCAGGAGAACATAGTCCCCAACCCTCTTGCTAAAGAAGAGCTGAACTTTCTGGCCCGGCTGCTGGGAGGTTTGGACATCCAGAAACCCGCTGGTGGTGAGACGGGATTTCGGCTGAACTTGTTCACGACTGACGAGGAGGAAGAGTATGCTGGAGTCCTTCTTGGTTTGGGTTTGGGGTGCCCTGTGGGGAGCCCTGGAGACCAAAGCTGGCCCTCAACAGCTTTAGGGTCAGACCAGCAGGTTGTTATCCTGCTCCAGATGTCTCCTGTGATGCAGCCTTGCTCCAAATGCTGCTGGCTGGGATCTGTCTGGAGGGACAGAAACATACCTTCAGCCCTTTTAGCAGGATGTTTTTACCTGCTTTTAATCTCAGCTACAGAAATATTCCTGCTCTTCTACACTTAACAAAAAAATTTAGGATGGGGAGAAGCCTCCAAACTGGGGTGAACACATTAATTTGCCAAGTAGGAAGAGTGGCATTGTTCAGACTTCACAGAATTACAGAATGGTTTGGGTTGGAAGGGACCTTAAGGGTCCTCTGATTCCACCCTGCCATGGGAAGGGACACCTTCCACTAGACCAGGTTGCTTCAAGCCCCATCCAGTCTGGCCCTATGAGCATCCTCTGAGCACCATTTGTGCCTACAGGAGCTTCATGAAGTCTGATTTTTATCACTTCCTTGTACATCTTCATGGGATTAACCACTCTTTTCATGTTTTTAATCAAGACACGCGGCACAGACCAGACCAGAGGAGTTGTCCTACAAGGTTATCAACATTGAAGCCACGCAGGTACGTTACATGTTTCACATCACTGGTTCTCACCATCCCTGTCTTGCTAAGGACTGTGTTTCACCCAGAGCAGGGACTTAAAAATACATTTTTTCCCATTTCACTTAAGCTTGTAACTAAGTAATGGCCAACTTTCTGCCAAGACAGTGGAATTGGTGATTATTTACTAAGAAAACTTGAATCCTGACAAATACCAGAGCAAGCGTTTAGCCGACTTGGGTGTAGAAGGGGCACGTCCCAGTCCAGCCCAGTCCCGGCCGCGGTAGCAGCGTGGGGACACCGGCGGTGGCTGAGCGCGGTGTCTGTCTCGCAGGAGCCGGGGCGGCGGGCGGAGCTGTCCCGCATCCTGGGGGAGCTGGAGGTGGCGGAGCCGCGCCCGGGCAGCGCCGAGAAGGGCGAGGACTTGCTGGCGCTGATGGACGGGCTCTGAGCGGGACACGGGGACAGCGGGACACGGGGACACTCGGACAGCGGGACACCGGGACATGGGGTTATCGGGACACGCGGACACGGGGACAGCGGGACATGGGGGTATCGGGACACGCGGACACCGGAACATGGGGACATCGGGACACCCGGACAGCGGGACACGGGGACATGGGGACATCGCGCGGGGGGAGCGCGCGGGGCCGCCCCGCCTCTTCCAGCCGTGGGCGGAGCGGGGGCGGGGCCGCGCGTGCGTGGGGGGCGGGGCGGTGCGAGCGGGCGCGCGGGAAGGCGCCGGCGCGTGAGTGCGCGGGGGGCGCGCGCGCTGGGGGGGGGGGGGGGGGGCCGGTGTGCGGAGGGGAGGGGACACGGGGACAATGGGGGGAGTTGGGAGAGGGACAGCGAGTGTGGGGCGGGGAGAGGGGGCAGGGAGAGTGCGAGGGGGGCACGAAGCGCCCCAGCGTGCAGGGGGCCGGGGGCGGTGTGCCAGGGGGGTGAGCGAGGAGAATGGGAGAGATTGGGGAGAGGGGCGGCGTGCGGTGGGTGTGTGAGGGGTGGTAGGAGTGTGTAGGGGAGTGCAGGGAGTGGTATGAGTGCAGATGAACGTGCGGGTAAGTGTGAAAGGGGTAGTACGTGTGCATGTGGGCGTGTGACAGGTGATACATGTGCAGGTGAGCGTGCAAGGGGTGATGTGTGTGTGCAGGCGAGTGTGTGAGGTTTGGTGTGTGTGCAGGGCTTGGTCCGTGTGCAGGGGAGTGTTCAAGAGCTGCTCCATATGCAGGTGGGCGTGCAGGAGTTGGTCCATGTGCAGGTGTGTGTGGGGGTCGCTCCGTGTGCAGGTGTGTGTGCGGGAGTCGCTCCGTGTGCAGGGGTTGCTCCGTGTGCAGGAGTTGCTCCATGTGCAGGTGTGTGTGCGGGGGTTGCTCTGTGTGCAGATGTTTGTGCAGGAGTTGCTCCGTGTGCAGGGGTTGATCTGTGGGCAGGTGTGTGTGCAGGAGTTGCTCTGTATGCAGGTGTTTGTGCAGGAGCTGCTCCGTGTGCAGGGGTTGATCCGTGGGCAGGTGTTTGTGCAGGAGTTGCTCCGTGTGCAGGTGTTTGTGCGGGGGTCGCTCTGTGTGCAGGTGTGTGTGCGGGGGTTGCTCCGCGTGCAGGGGTTGATCTGTGGGCAGGTGACTGTGCAGGGATTGGCCCATGGGAAGGGACTGGTCCGTGTGAGGCACAGCGGGCGAGTGTCCCCAGCCCTGCGTGCCCTGTCCCGCCGCAGCCGCCATGGAGGTGAGCCACTCGGTGAAGGAGCGCACCATCTCCGAGAACAGCCTGGTCATCCTGCTGCAGGGCCTGCGCGGCCACGTAACCACCGTGGAGCTGCGTGATGAGAGCGCGGCCGCGGGGCGCGTCACCAGCGTGGACGCCTTCATGAACGTGCGCCTGGCTGAGGTGACCTTCACAGACAGGCAGGGCGCCGTGTCCCACCTGGATGAGCTCTTTGTGACTGGCAGGAACATCCGCTACGTGCACATCCCCGACGAGGTGGACATCCAGGCCACCATTGAGGAGCAGCTCCAGGCCATCCACAGGGTGCGGTGCTTTGGGGGCCGTGACAAGGGCCGCAGGGAGTTCCTTGATGCCAAGCACAAGTGAGCACCTGGTGCTGCCCACAACAGCCAGGGTGGACCTGGGATGGGCATGCCCCTTTGATGGACTGCCAGCCCCCGCCACGCTGGACATCCCATGCAAGGACATTCCCCCAGGAACATTTTCTCCCAGGGACTTGGGGCTCTGCTGTTCCCCTCACCAGTGCCTGCGGAGGAGCAGGGCTGGTTTTTGTAAGGAATAACACCATTTAAAAGGCTCTGTGGTCTCTCCGCTCATTTCCTGTTTCATTGGCAGCTACTCATGTCCCTCCTCAAGTGGCCAAAGGACCCCAGCTGCCATCCCACTGCCCCCAGCTCAGCCTTTCCCTGCCCACAGAGCACAGGACCTGCTGTCACCAGTGTGGGTTCCCTGGGAGTGGGAGCTGCTGCTGCTGAGCTGGGCAGGGTCTGGTTCTGGTCTGTGCTCAGCTCCCTGCTGAGCCACTGTTCTGGAAGTGTTCAGTGAGAAGAGAGCGAGATCAAGGGGAGTGAATGTGCAGGGGAAGGGGCAGCACTGTCTGCCTCAGAAAGCAGGAACATGCTTCACCCAGGACACGGGAAATGCTGGTACTGCTGGTTCCTCTGCTTCCTGCCCCTCTGTCACCGCAAAATCTGCAGTACTACCAAAGTGTGCAGCCCACTGTAACCTGTTCCCACAGGGACCCCGTGGGACATGGAGCCGTGTGGCCTCTTCGAGCAGAGCTGGGGGTTCTGCCCTGGGGGTGCTTGTTTGCAGGGCCTGGGGCTGGGCAACAGGGCAGGGCAGACCGGTGGGCCGAGCCCGGAGGGTTCCAACCCAGCTGGTCCCATCAGAGCGTGGGGGTTCTGTGGTGGGGGTCCACACCCAGCACTTTCCAGCCCGTGGTGTCCAGCCCGGGGGCCCCAAGCCAGGGGTGTCCCAGCCCGGGGTGCACCAAGCCAGGGGTGTCCCAGTCCGGGGGCCCCAAGCCAGGGGTGTCCCAGCCCGGGTGTCCCAGCCCAGGGATCCCGGCCCGAGGGTCCCGGTGCCGCCGGGGGGGGCCCGCGGGCCTCTGTGGGCGGGGCCTGTCCAGCTGGCCCCGCCCCTCCACCAATCACGGCGCGTTCGAATCTCCCGCGTGCTCACCAATCCTCCGGGTTCCTGGCCCCGGCCCGAGCCAATCAGCGACGGGTTCATCCCACCTCAGCCAATCAGCCTTCGCTGCTTGCTGCCCTCTCCGCCGCGCTCTTCAACCAATCAGAGCCCGCCGCAAAACCCGGTCCGGCCCCCGCGCTCTCCTCCAATCACCGCCCGCGCTGTCGCCCTCGCCCAATCAGCGCCGCCGCTTCCCCGGCCCGGCGGCGGCCGGCAGGGGGCGGGCTGGCGGCGGGGGGCGGTGGCGGCGCGTCACTTCCGGTGCCAGGCGGCCGCCGGAGCGGAGCGAGGCCGGGCCGGGCCGGGCCCGGGGCCATGGGTGAGTGAGGGGTCAGTGAGAGCATGGGGAACCGGGGCCGAGCCCAGGGGTGAGAGAGAGCGGGGGGGAACCGGGCTCAAACCGTGGGTGAGTGAGAGCTGAGAGAGAGCGGGGGGAGCCGGGACTGGGCCATGGGTGAGTGAGGGGTGAGAGAGAGCGGGGGAATCCGGTACCGGGGCTGGGGCTGTGGCTGTGGCTGTGGCTGAGTGAGGAGGATGGGGGGGAAAGCGGGATCGGGGCCGCGGCCATGGGTGAGAGACGAGGGAACTGGGGCCGTCGGTGAATGAGGGGGGAAACCGGGATCGGGGTTGAGCCCCGGGACCCGTCACCGTCCCGGTCCCACTGTGCGAGGGGGCGGTCGGGCACCGTGTCCTGGAGGCGCCACCGCAGCCCCGCGATGGGCCGGGCCGGGCGCTGCGGGGAGACGCGCCGGTGTTACCGATCGTCCGCCGGGACCGAGCCGGGCGAGCCCCCAGCTGCCGGCGGCTCGGGGGGACCCCGGCCGCCCGGCTCGGCTCGGTGCTGCCGGTGCACCGGTGCTCTCCAGGCTGGGTGCGGGGCTGGGTTTGAAAAGGCCCCTTGGTAAATCGCTCGTTTGTCCCTTTCTGCCTGGCAGGAGCTCGGGGGGCTGGGGCGCTGCTGCCAGCACGGGGACAGGTCCAGGGGGCCGAGGGAAGCACAACCCGTGACTGGGGCTGGTTTTGCCTCCAGTCTGGGCAGGAACCTCTGAATTTAGGCTTTTGGGACCTCTGTGCCGAGGAGGAGCCTCGTGTGCCTCAGCAGTGAGTAGGTGAGGGCTGTGCCTCTGAGTGAGGGTGAGTAACATCAGCAGGTGTCGGAGCCAGGGACGGACTGCCCTGCACTCCCGTGGGAGCTCACCCGAGGGGTTGAGGGGGATGGGGGACCTCACCCAGAGCCGGGTGCTGTCCTTCTCTGGTCGTGGCCTTTGGGAGCCCTGCTGCCTGTGCAGTACTCAGAGTGTGAAAGGTCTCAGTGCTGTCTGGAACCTCATGGGATGGCATCTCCACCCCCCGACACAGGGGGTTTGGGGTTCCTCGTGTGCCCATCCAGCTGCTCCCTCCTGCCCAGGCTGTGCTGGAATGTTGTGCACTGGTGTTGGGGATTCAGCTCTTTGCTAGCTTAGAGCCTTAATGTATGGGCTTAACATATACTGGTATGAACAGGTGTGCTGGGGGTCTCGGGCTGCAATCCCATGTCCAGAGGGAGCTGGAGAAGTCAGAGCAGAGGCCATTGCCTAGTGTGGTGGGGCTGAGCCACCACTGCTCTGCCCTGTGCTGTGGGACAGCCGGCTCCTCTGAGGCAGCAGGGACACAGTGGGGCACAGGTGAGGTGCCTGTCACCCAGGTGAGGCGTGACCTGAGTGACAGCATGGGAGCACTCATCTGCTGCCATGGAGCCCCAGGCTGGCAGCAGTCAGGGTGCAGGACATACTTCCTCGTTGCTGGAGGGCTTGTGCTGCGTCCTTTGATTGTTTCTCTGTGGTATCCATGCTGAGGGTTTGATCACATAATTGTGTTCCTTAAAAGCAAAGTTCAGCTGGGTTGTGACCCTCAGGATGTTATAGAACTTGGAACAGGCAAGGGAAGCTTCATAGGCACCGAGCTGTGCTATGATTCAGCACAGAAAGGACGTTGACCTGCTAGAGTGAGTCCAGAGGAGGCACCAAGTTGATCAGAGAGCTGGAGCACTTCTGCTATGAGAGAACTGGGGTTGTTCATCCTGGAGAAGAAAGCCTTCAGGGTGACGTAACTGCCCCTTCCAGTACCTGAGTGGGCTACAAGAAAGATGGGCAGAGGCTATTTACAAGAACCTCAAGTGACAGGACAAGGGGGAATGGCTTTACACTGACAGAGGGCAGGGTTAGATGGGATGTTAGGGAGAAACTCCTCCCTGTGAGGATGGTGAGGCCCTGGCACAGGTTGCCCAGAGAAGCTGTGGCTGTCCCATCTGTGGAAGTGTTCCAGGCCAGGTGGGACGGGGCTTGGAGCAACCTGGCATAGTGAAAAGTCTCTTTGCCCATGGCAGAGGGGTGGAAGGGTCCTTAAGGTACCTCCCAACCCAAACCAGTCTGTGACTATGAATAAGAACAGCCCTGGGGATTGTGCCTGAGCTGCCCACTGAGCTCAGGGGGGTGTTACCTGTGTAGGTGCTCCGGGCAGGTACAGTGTGTGTCTCCTTCCTGCCTGGGAGCTCCAGCTGGGAGCTCTTGCTGGACAGAGTAGGCTCTGTGTGTCCGTGGTCATTTTCTGTGTGAAACGGGCTTTTTTGGTTAATACTTTTTGGTGAGTGTGCAGTTCCTGTCAGCGTGTTGTCATGCTGCAACCCCCAGTAGCGTAGGCCTGGCAGTGTGTGCAGGTAACTTCAACACCTTTGTCTCCAGGTAGGGCCAGGTGAGTCACCGCTGTGAGAAACTGCAGCCACACCTGGTTGGGAAGTGTCAGCACGTGTGCGGGTCACACTGCGCTCTGTGCACACAGAGGTCCTGCTGCAGGGGGTTGTGGCATATTGATAGCGTCATAAGCAATAAATGAGAAATAAAACCTCGTAATACAACCCACCCTTCACCTCTGGTGGGGTTTGGAAGGTGAGCACGGCCTGACCACAGGCATAGACCGGGTCAGGGACTTGTGTGCTTGGGCAGCAGTGCAGCCTCAAGTGCTGCAGCTGTATTTCCAGGCTTCTGCTGTGAGGGTGTTGGGCTGGAATGGGGATTTTTCCTGGTGGATGTGGCCTGTGCTTCAGCACGAAAGGGTTAAGCTGAGGCTGGTGTTTATGTAACCAAAGAGGGAACTCCCAGAGATGAGTCCTTGGCTATCTCATGTGTTGATGCATCAGAAGGGCTTGAAGAAAGCCTGGCTTGTTGCTTGCACCGTAATTACGCACTGGAACCCTGTGCTTCAGAGTTTCCCCGGCTGCCGGTGGTGGGGGGGTGGGAGGGCAGGATGGAATTTGCTTTCCCTGATGTGTGACTTGGCCTGTGGAAGCCTTTTTTGTCCCTGAGGAGCTGGAGACGACCACAGCTGGATGTGGGTGGAGGTAAGGTGTGCTGGGCTCCCATACGGGCTCCCAGGTGCTGGCTGTGCCTTGTTCATGTGCCTGGGATTCAGCTGATCCGCAGGTTGGGCTGAGGAAGGAGGTTCTCCAGTGGTGGGGTTCAGCAGAGGCTGCTGGAGGTGTTTCTGTCTCCCAGCTTGTAGAGCTCAGCAAGTCCATACTTTCCTGGGTACCTTCTGGCAGCACAGGGCTGTCCCAGCCCCTCATGCTGCACCAGTGCCCCAGGATTCTTCCTATTTCTCTGGGCAGAGAAACTCTGTGCCTGGTTTTGAGCGAACTTCTCGCTTAGGGAAGAAGTTGAATGAGTCTCTGCTCAGTTCCAAGAACCCTGTGAGTCAGGGCTCCGTTTCGGGAGCAGGCTTCCCTTCCCGGAAGGGCAGAGCAGCGGAACACAGGCTGTACTGACTCATCCAATGGGCTTTTTTTATATATATATATTATTACTTCTCTTAGAGAACGGTTCAGCTTCCAGAGCCTTCAGTAATGTTAACATTCCTGCATAGGAAATCTCCCCCATGCTGTGCAGAGGGAGGAGAGCGGAGCCCACCCTGATGCCCCCGCTCCTCCTCCCCACATGCCCATGTGGGATGATGAACAAGGAGCCAGGGAAAGGCTGAGGCTTCCCCTGTGTATTCCACATTATCTTTGGGGATGAAATTGTGCCTGGCTGATGTCAGGAAGGCTGAGCTGGCTGCAGGAGGAGGGACAGCACAGACAGAATGGGCCTGATTTGACACTGAAGACCGAAACAAAAGTCCTGTGACTGAAACTTTGAAGGACACTATGTCCAGAAAGTAACTTTTGCCTGATTAAGGGTCATTTAAATATTAAAATGCACATAAGCCTAGTGAAGTACATGCTGCCACACATGACTTTATCGTTCAATATCCCCCCTAGATCATGCTGTGTGTGATGTGGGAGGAAGAGGGTAAGGGTGGGCTGTAGATTAGGGGGGCAGAAATTTCACCTGGTGAGGAGGAAAAGCTAAAAAGCCCTTGGAGGCACTGGGTGGACAACTCTCCTCTCCCTGCTCCCAGGGTGGGATGATGCCTTCTTGGTGTGCTCCTGGTCTCTGAGGACCAGCTGGGACAGAAGGGGTGTGTTTTTGACAAAATTTCATACACTTAATGCAGCAGCCTGCTTTCCTTGGGATCTGCCCGCGAACATTCCCTTTAATTCCCCAGTCAGTGACTCCTCCGCAGGCCTGCCTGATCCAAACTCCGCCTGTTCTCAGGGAAGCTTTTCCAGTGAGAACCGAGGCTCTGGCCCTCGGAGTGCTGATGACTCGGGTTTGAGCTGTTCCTGGCCGGGTTTGCCCGGGAAGGAGTGAGGCAACACTGGGATCGTCACTCCTTGCAGTGACACTGACCTGCTGGTGTTCCATGTGGGAAGCTGGGCCGTGGTCCAGTGTTTACCCATTTAATATTTTGTTCATGAAGGTTTTTTAGGTCATGTCCAACACAGCTTCCCGTGAGCCAGGCTTAAATGTGAACTTCGATTAACCCTCATTGATAAATACTGCCCACTGTGGTATTTGGGTTGCAAAAGGTGCAGCCTGATGCTGCTCATGTGATTCCCTTTTTTAGCTTCATTTTTGCAAACATGAAGGCTGCACAGAGGGACAAAAACCTGTGGAGCAGGTCTCCAGCTTCATCCCAAATGCTACAGCTTTTGGCTTCAGGAGAGAACGCTGGACAGGAATGCTGCTGCGTTGGGTGGCGGGATGTCTCCCATCTGTGGGCACCAGAGGCAGGTCCCTGGAATGGTGTGAGCTCCTTGAAGGAGCTTCTTCTCAGCAGTCTTGAACTTCCAGCAGGTGCACTTGGGCTCTGTCACGTGCTGCTGGTTCCCAGCTCATCCACTGCCTTATTCACCATGATCAGCTAATCACAGCAGCGGGGTCGAGCACTTTTGGGGTTCCCAGTCCTCACACAAGAAGTGTCGCCACCACTGAGCTTGTGTTGTGCCCTTGGTGCAAGGTGAACCCCCCGAAAGTGAGGTGGGTGCTGGATCTGGAGCCGTGAGTGGTTTCTGTGCTGCTGAGTAATCCTGCTCATGCCCCAAAGGTACCTTTTCCAGCTCCAGCTCTGAGGTGTGGCTGCTGGACTGCAGGACCTGATTGTTCCTTGTTCTGGGATGAAAAGGGCACTGTCCTCATCTGATGTTTTTTGTTGTTACACTGGGCACCGGGACATGCAGTAATTCAGGAATTAGACAGTTTCCTTAAGCTACATAATTAAAAGACATTACGTTTAGGTCTCCAAATGAATTGATTCATAATTCTATTAAAGCCATAGCTAGCACAGTGAGAGGCTCTGGACACTTCTCCAGTGAGATGTTCAATACATCCAGTGTGTGACATCTCAATTAAGTATGAATTTCTGTGCTGGACTTGTAACTTTGTCTGTGTGAGGGACCATTTTTGTTCTGATGGCAGGACAAGGGAAGAGGGCGGTTTGATTCAGTTTGGATTTGGGGGGAAGGGATGACTCTGTCCACAGACAGCTGGGACTTTCCAGTTCTTGAGACTGAAAAGAAAAAAAATCATTTTAACATCAGCAGGGTAAGTCTTGAGAGAGAGCCTCCTACATCTCTGCAAGGAACCAGGATAAACCCATGTTTAAAACACTCCATCCCAGGGACAGTGATACCAGATACTGATCTGACCTAGCATGATACAAAACTGCTGGTGGTGGCGAGGAGTGTCTTGGTGCTCACTCGGGTGTGTTTGAAATGCTGTTAAGCCCAGGCAGGTGCTGCATGGTGGGGGTTGAAGTGGAGCCTGTGTTTGTCCCTGTGTTTGTCCCTGCTCCGAAGGTCTGTCCTGTGTCACTTTGGAGATTGGTGACGTGGGAGTTTGTCCTGCAGTGCAGGGACTGAACTTCCAGAGCCCTTTTATTCTCTCACATGATGCGAGGAGCTTCAATCCTTTTCCAAGCCCAAACACACACAGATGTTTGGGGCCATATAGGTTCAGTGCATCCTGTGTTATTGTAATCAGAGTAATCCAGAACCACAGCATCAAGTGTGTCTCATTTCACATTACAGAGTCCTCGACCTTTTGCCCATCCAGCCTTCTCCAAGGTGATGACTCCTGTCTCCTGAGACGTTGGAAAACCTAGTTTGGAAGAAGAGTAACGATACAGTTGATGCTGAACTACGTGAGTCCTCAGATTGTTTTGTTTACTAGAACACCATTTGCACCAGCAGGCCTGTCCAGCCCGGATGGCACAATGGGTTTATCCCAGAGTTCCTGTGCAGGGGGTTTCTCCAGTGGAAATGTTACTCACATGTTTCCAGCAGAGGTGGTGATGTACAAGGGGTGGAGGAGTTTCTAAGGATGTTGGGTCAGGGATGCGGAATGAACGGAGCAAGGAGAACATGGGGTTCAGAACCTGTTCAGCTCACTGGGATGGTGACACTGCTCTGTGGAGGTGTGAAGGTGCTGGCAGTTGGGAGTGCAAGGATGCAAAGTCTGCTGCAAGACTCCTCCCTTCATCTCCGGGCTATTGCTGATTCTGGTCAAGTGCTGCTGGGTGAATCAATGCAGTGAGATCAGCCTGTGTCCACAGAAAGGGCGGGACTGCCTGAGGGTGAACTTCACTCAGAGGGAGATGATTTATCACTCTTACGTGGTGAAACACCAGGGCTCTTCTGAAACAAATATGTACAACCCAAAAAATATTTTCCCCTGTCTGTTGTAGTAACCTCTTAGGGAAGATTTTTTCCAGAATTGAGTTTGAGTAAGGAAATGGAGCTGTGCTTGGTTCCTCTTCTCACCTACGCCTCAAAGTCTCTTTAAAAAGTGAGAGCACAGACATTGAATGTGTAGATGTTTGTAAAAGTCTTTGAAGCTATTTTCCAAAAGCTAGGTGAAGAGGAGGTGTACTGGGAGCAAAGCTTCCATTGGCTGGAGCTGATGGGTGTGGAGAGCTCACAGCACACCGGGGGCAGCCCAGCAGCTCACCTGACAGGTGCTTTTCCAGCTACACTGAAACAAGACTTTTCTTTAGAGAAGGAAGTGTTTTAGTCATAAACCTTGAATCTATTTGGCCCTTTAGGTCTTGGTTGTGTAATACTGACCCAAATTCTCTTTAGATTTCTGAGCAGCAGAAAATGCATGTTGGAATCAGACTTTCTGCACTACCTGAGTAAGGAGGTGGTAGTTGAGTTTTCAGTTGTTGGTGTTGAATAGTGGTGATGTGTAGACCTTGAATAAATTCCTGGATGCAAACCATGAGATTCACATTCAATAGATCAAATGGTTTTTTGCCCATAGTGGTTGTGCAGGAAAACACACGTGTTGTCACCAGTGTTGCCTTTCACTGGAATGTCCATTGGAGCATTTAATAGTGTTTTAGTTCTGAACACAGCATTGATTCCTGCACGTGGAAGCTTAGGTGACAGGGTTTTATGTGCTGGACTCCAAATTCCAGCTGCACAAGATGTAGATAGATGGAGATGTAATAAAGTCAGAGCCTAACAAGCTACAAGGAGAGAGGGGACTTTTTTCAAGGCTAAAAATACATTTTTGAAAAATCGTTGTGAACTGAGCTGAATCTCACAATAACTGTTGTGCTTGTTTTCTATGCTGTTGTTGGGAAAGGTGAAAGATAATTTTTGTGGTCAGTTTTGTGCATTCTTGGCTGTTTGAGGAACAGACTTGAGCCTCTGAGGGACTCAATGGGTGGCTGCGATGCCTCGTGTGGATCCTCTGTGGAGGAACCCCCAAAATCCCCCAGGCTCCAGCAGCAGACACCCATACACAGGGCTAACTTGGGCATCTTCTTTCAGAGCTTTTGGAATATGTTAATTTGCAAACTTGTTTTTGCTGTAAAACAAGCTTTAATTATCTTGACTTGTTCCCACTATGTCTCTCAAACAACTGTTGTAGGAAATGTTGCCCTGAATAACGAGGCTGATTTATGCCTTGAGAACTGCTCTGAGCCTGCAGCCCACCCCTGGTCTGTCAGCAGGGAGCCAGGGCTGTGTGTAGACACACAAGTAGGCAGAGCCAGCAGTGCATCCGTAGGTGAGAGCCTTCCAGTACAAACTGGGGATAGCAGGAGAAAATAACTCGGTGGCTCATCAGATGGATCTCTCTTCTCTTTCAAGAGCCGAGGATGAAGCGGCGAGCATCGGACAGAGGAGCCGGGGAAACATCCGCTAAGGCAAAGGCTCTGTGCGCCGGGATTTCCGGGAATAACGCCAAGAGAGCAGGTCCTTTCATCCTGGGTAAGCAGGGAGGGGGCTCTGCAGTTGGCAAGGTGGCTGCTGGTGGCAAAACTGAAAACAAAAGGCACTGTGGAATGAGAGGAAAGCAGGTGTGTAACTCAGTGTCTTACCTGAGAGTGCGGGTCACTGGATGTGCAGAGCAGCAGCCTGAGAGCTCCTGCAGCTGGCCGAGCTGAGGAGACATGGGTTGCCAATGCAGCAAGGCAGGCAGGGCTTGGGAGAGAAATATAAGATCTTGATTTTACCCCCTTGGGGTTTTTTTGTTAGTTTTTTTTATTTTTTAAACTCTGTTCTTAAACTTTGTTAAAGACCAAATTCACTGGGGGGCTTTTTCATTAAATCTGCTGATCTGGAATGTATTGTCAGATCAGCATGGGTACAGCTTATTAATTCACTAGTGGTCACTCAAAGTGGTATGTGTCAAGGCAAGGCCACTCTGCCAGCTCTGGAGAGTTTCTAGAACAGTTGTTGGTTCAGAACTGGTTATATAAACTGTCAGAAATCATAGACTTTACATTGGAAACCAATGGGTAATCAATTGGAGCTAACTAATTTAAAGTGAGGAGTGGAGACTGTATGTTAACTTGAAAGCTGGGGTGATTTGGACACCCCTGGGCCATCCCTGCAGAGGTGGCAGCTGTGTTCCCAGGTGTGGCAGTAACAGTTGCCATGGGTGTTGCTGTGAATGTAAGAGCTGTGTGGTTCAGGCATGCAGAAATTAGGATTTCTGCAAACAGCTGGGCCATGTGTGGGCTTTGATAAATGTTTCTCTAGGGAACAATTGAAACATTGTCCCAAAAGGTTTCAGAGTTCAATACCCTTTTTTTTTTTTTTTGGCTTTAGATTTGTGAAAATGCACTCAAGCTCCTGCAGAAACGGGAACTTGGTGCAAGCAAACATAGCTGGTGACAGCTGATGTAACCCGGGTTAGTCACTGCTGCTGGAGGGAAAACATGTCTGTTTCTGCTTTGTGCTGTAGGTCCACGTTTAGGTAACTCCCCTGTGCCAAGTATTGTTCAGTGTTTGGCAAGAAAGGACGGGACAGATGACTTTTATCAGCTGAAGGTAAGCAAACTGCAGGCTCCCAGACCTTCAGGGCTCTCCAGGTCTTGTGCAGAAGCACTTGGGCAATGAGTGGGTGGTGTGGGCTGAACCAATGCAGTAGGACACGGCTGCTGCAGCTTCCCCTTGGCAGGGCAGTGCTGCCAGGCACAGATCTGTGTCCATATCAGCCCTGAGACAAGGCCTCTGCTGCTGTGCTGCTTTCCCAGAGCCCTTGGATCTGTGCCTGAATGGGGCAGCTCCAGGAGGAAAAAAGCACCTGGGATATTTGCAAACAGCCACCTTTCCATGTTAATGAAGCTGCTGCTGTGCATTCTGCATGAACGGTGCTGAGTTCAGACAGGCCTGTGGCAAGGACACAACCATCAGAGCAATTACACCAGCTGTTAAACACATGGGAATGCCAAAAATGAGAGAGGGCTGGGGGCATTTGGGTGTCTCTGGCAACTGTAAAGGCTTTTTCCCTTTTCCTGAAGATTCTTACCTTAGAAGAAAGGGGTGATAAAGGAATAGAAACCCAGGAGGAGCGACAGGGCAAGATGCTGCTGCACACGGAGTATTCTCTTCTCTCCCTGCTCCACAACCAGGAAGGAGTGGTCCATCATCACGGGCTCTTCCAGGTACACTTGGTCACCATCCAGGCTGGGGCAATGCCAGGAATTGCTGATGGATTGAGCTGCTTTTGTTTAATGTACAGTTCATGCTGACCCTACACTTGTGTGTCCAAGTTCCAGCACTCTGAGGTTAACCATTTCTGCTTCAAACAGGAGCTCTGGAGAGTACAGGGGGATTTTGGGAAATGTGAGAACATTCACGGATGGAACAAGCCCTCAGCACTCCCCCTTCAAACAGGACAACAGCTGTTTCACTGGCAAATTAATTAGCACCTTTTAAATTTCTGCTTTTTGGTGTTGCTTATAACTTGTAAGAGGGAACAAATAGCCAAGAAATTGTTTCAGCAAGTTAAACTAGTCAGTGTGCTGATCAGTTTTTGTGTGAGTGAATTGTGTTGCTATTGGTGCCTTGAGGGCTGTTCACTGATGTGAGGGGCTGATAGCAATTACTGCTTTGGGTGTTGGTATTGCCTGACTTGCTGGTTACATTTTGTCGACACACTTTTCACTTGAGACCATCTGTACTAAATGTTAAATAAGCCAATAGTCCAGCTCAGCTGTGTCTTGTTTAATGTCATGGAAGAGCTGCTAATTGTGCCTTGAGATTTCTGTTCTTCTCATGAATGGTGTGTTGGATCCCTACTGTTCCCAGAGGCTGCTCCACTGCAGGGCTGTCCTGGGTTCAGCTCAGGGTGTCTGTGTGCATAAAGAGCATCAGTGCTGATGTGCACACAGAGCCACATAGCAGAGACTTCCTCTGCCTTCTGCTCTCCTCCTCCTCCTCCTAGGAAAAGTTCTTCCCAGTGAGGGTCGGGAGGCCCTGGCACAGGCTGCCCAGAGCAGCTGTGGCTGCCCCTGGATCCCTGGAAGTGTCCAAGGCCAGGTTGGACAGGGCTTGAAACAATCTGGGATAGTGAAAGGTGTCCCTGCCCGTGGCAGGGGATGGAATGAGATGAACTTTTAAGTTCCCTCCAACCCAAACCAGTCTGGGATTCTGTGATTCATTAAATAGAGCTCCTATATCTTTTTGAAATCCTACTTTGAGGCAAAGACCAAGCACTGTGATTGGATTTGCTTATTTTGGGATCAAGTTACCCAGTTACTTATTCTGCCAGGCTCTGTGCATGTGCCCTGGAGCTTCCCTGAGGGGTTGCTCCTGTGTTTGCCTCCCCACAGGACCGAGCTTGTGAAATCATAGAAGATCTCGAAGCCAACAGGATGGTCAGAAAGATGAAGAAGCGCATTTGCCTGGTGTTGGACTGTCTCTGTGCTCACGATTTCAGTGACAAAACAGCAGATCTGATCAATCTGCAGCATTATGTCATTAAAGAGAAGAGACTCAGCGAGCGGGAGACCGTGGTGATATTTTATGACGTGGTACGAGTGGTAGAAGCATTACACAAGGTGAGGGCTTGGTTCTCCCTTCCAGTGCTGGGAGGCAGAGTTTTCCCACTTTAGAACAGTAGATGCTCCAAAACTTCCTGGAGCGGGCAGTGGCCAGGTTACAGGGCATGGGTGTTAACAGTGTTCTGTGTAACACCTCATGCCCCAAGCCTTAAAGAGCATTCCTTTCCCTCCCTGCTCCTCACGTTTCTGGATGATAATGTGGTGTTTGTGGGCTGTGGAGAGGGGCCAGCTGGGCTGAGGGCAGGTCAGGTGAACCACAGTGTGGTAACCTCAGACAGGGGCAGTCAAAGATGAGAGCAGAGCCTGATCAAACACAGGAAACAGAAACTGTTTCCTTGTGAAGCAAGATAAATCACAGTGTAAGAATTGATTTGAGATCAGAACCTCCAAGTACAAGTTTTGAGATCAATAAACTAGAAACTATTGTAATAAAAATGGATTCTGCTGATGTTTGACTTGTCCTCTGTGACACAGGGCACTTGTCCTGCCTTGGCAGGGCAGTGCAGCGTGGGTCTGTTAAAGAAATGCTCATCACATTGCTCTAACCAAGCCTGGACACTTCAGTTTCAGGTCTCTTAGGTACACTAAGTCTGTCTTTGTGTTCAAAGTAGCAAATTTGTTTGTTCTTCCTCATCACAATCAAAAGTGAAGGGCATAAAGTACCCAGGGTGGACCTTGACCTCGCTTATTTCCGAGAGTGCATGATTTCTTTTTAGTGCTCTTTTTAGTGTCCAAGTATGAAATTTATACTTCTACAAGAAATAGGCTTTTGCTCATGTAATATTCTTATACTTTTTGCAGAAAAATATTGTGCACAGAGACTTGAAACTAGGAAACATGGTGCTAAACAAAAGGTAAGTCTGCTGGAGAGCTGCTGGCCTGGCAGTGGTCTTTTTTCTTCCCTGAAGCAGATTTCTAATACAAGCACAGCCAAAGGCAGCACTTGAGTGCCCTTGTGCACTCAGCCCTCAAGGAGGGTGAGGGAAAGGGAAACAGGTGGTACAAAAATACAAATCCAGCTCAAAGTTATATAAATTAATCTCCAAAAATGAATTTAGCCCCACCTAGATAGTTCACTTTTCCCACCCAGCTTAGTGGCCCCTTGTCAGGACGTTTTTTTGGATTCTAACTGCTGAAAAGTGAATTCTATAGTCATTTAGTAACCTGCAAGAGAAGTACTGATTTTATATGTACTAAAAAAAACGAACAGGAAAGCATGGTGGTTGGTTCTGTTCCCATCATTCACCCTCCATCGTGCTGAAGGCATTCCCAGCCCTGCCGGCTGTGCTACAATCCCAGCAGTGTTAGATCTGACTGCTGCACTGCTGTGTTTTTGCTAGCAGTGAAATATTGACTTATCTAAACAAAAGCACTTCTGTCCAGTGTGTATTTGTGTATGCAATGGCTCCCTTGTTCCATTTGCTGGTTTGTCGGGAGCCTCTGGAGCCTGGCAGGTGCTGGATGCTGGTGCAGACCCAGAGGGACCAGCCCAGAGAAGAGGGGCAGGAGCTCAGCAGGAACTCGGGGCAGGGGGTGGTGGCCTGGCTCTGCTTGGTGGCTCTTTGGAGCTGCTCAGTGCCTTGGGGGTCTGTGTTATTTAGCTGGCAGCCTAGTTCAGCTCAGATCCTCTGCTCTCTCCTCCAGGATTACATTACTGACTAAATATTTTGCACTAACTTGAAGAATGAGTGGAATTCATCCTTTTCACACTGTCTGGGTTTCTGTGGAATGAATAAAAAGCGGGAAGGCTGGAGTTTGCAGGCTTTGAGTCTACAAAGCTTGCAGGTTTGCTGGGCTCACAGCTTGCTGCTTTCTCCTCCCTAACACTGAAAGGAAATGGGTTTTATCTACAGAGCTTGAACTTCTTGGTTCCCCCCACACACACACGCAGCAGCTGCTGCTTCTCAGGGCCACCTCGAAGTTGTTTAAAGTTGTTTCTGTAGAGCTATTGTAAGATAAATCTCTTCTGCTTGCTGCTTTGATTCTCCTCCTTGCTGGAAGAGGCAGACAAAGGTTGGTGCTTTAAAGGATCCATGCAGAACTTCCCTTCTTTTCTGGGCACTGAGTGCAGGGGAGCACCCCACAAATGGGGCTGCACCTAGGGCCCCACTAGCAGGGGGAGGTATTTGAAGCTTTGAACACACTTGCTGGAGTCACTCTTTGTGTTACATCTCTGCTTTTGCTTTTTACTAACAAGCCCGTCAGCGTTGGTGAGGGAAAGCTGCAGCCTGTGACTCACAAGGAAGGGTGGGAGAGGCGTAAGAACAATCTCCATGGAGAGGAGCAGCCCGTAGGGCTGAGCAGAACCGTTTGTTCTGCTCCAGCCATGCTCACAAAGAGCCAGGTCCCTTCTCACGGCAGGGAGTGAAGGTAACAATGTGGCACTGCAAGGGCCTGGCCGGCATGTCCCACCTGGGGCTCCCTCAGACCTTGTCCCCCACAGACATTAAAGCCTCTCAGGTTTCCCCATTAGCCGGTGCAGGAGTTGGGTGATTACAGATTAGATCAAATTTCAGGGAGTAAATAGAACCAAGCAATCCTGAACATTTTAGTGTCCTATAGAACACTTAGTCTTTTAAATCCTTAACAAATCCTGCAGCTTGTTATTCAGCCAGGGAAGTCTCCTGACAGTTGAAGCTAACACTTCTTAAACACAAATCTGTCTGTTTTAATAACCAGCTCTCCATGGCCAACCCACACTTTTTCATTTGTCTGTGAGACTGGCTGGAAATGTTTCTTAGTTATTGTGACTGACTTAATCCATTCTCTCAGGCTCTAGTTGTGAAATACTTTTCAAGAAATGTTCCAGACAGTGTTTTTGTACTCACACCTTTACATTATAAGTTAAAATCCAAATTATCTGAATGACAGAGAAGATTAATGGAACAATAGTTTTGTAATTAGCTCACTTTCACTGGAAAAAATCATTAATGTGAGTTGGCAGTACCATAGGGAAGTAGGGATGAATTAATAAAGAAATTCTGTGTACCTGCAGCTCTCCCTTTTCTGTGGGAGGTTTTTGGGTGTCGATCAGGCTTTGTGTTGTGCTCACCTGTGTGTGGAGAGCAGTCCTGTGGATCAGGTAGAACTGCCACCAGGCTCCTGTGTGAGACTCTTGAGTGACACAGAAGTGGTTGTGCAGAGTCTGATCACAACTCCTGCAGCTCCTCTGGTGACTGCAAACACACAGTGCTCAGGAGCTAGGCACGGGGCAGCTTCCACAGGGTGTTTTCCCTTGGCTCCCAGAAAATGCTGTGTGGAGAAGATGGCATCGGGGAAGCGCAGGGCAGAATCAGCAGCTAAAATAAACCTCAGCTTTGTTGACACTCATGCCCTGCAGTGCTCAGGCACCTCCTGGGGCAGATCCCGCAGCTCTGGTGCTGCAGGCTGGGATGCTCCTGGGAGATTGTGATCCATTGTGGTACCTGTGTGGCTGCAAGATGAGCCAGGTACACCCTGTGCTTGCAGCCGTGCCGACACAGGCCACCCAGACATTGTCACAGCTGTCACAGACCCTCTTACTGCCCCTGTGAGTGCTTTGCAAGCCTTGCTGGCAGGCATGGAATCCCTCCCCTTTGGGATGGATTGTGTGTCTTCTCTGTGTATCTGTGTGTCTTCTCCCAGCACTTCAAGCTCCCCAGAAAGCCCCACAGGCACAGTCCCTGTTCTGGAGTCAACTTCCTGGCTGTTCTGCGTGGCCTGTGCAGGATGGCCCCTGTGTTCCCTGACACCTTGTGCTTCTTTCTGCCCAGGACTCACCGGATCACCATCACCAACTTCTGCCTGGGGAAGCACCTGGTGAGCGAGGATGACCTGCTGAAGGACCAGCGCGGGAGCCCTGCCTACATCAGCCCGGACGTGCTCAGCGGTAGGAATTCCCCTCAGCCCCACCTCAACACACATTTCACTCTTTTGTGCCTCCTGACAATAAATAAAACCACCTGTTGTGTTCCCGTATGAACCTTCATGAGAGCCTCTTAATTAAGGTCCAGTTAGAGACTTGGTCTGCTTTTCCAGCTGGGAAAGCTGGAGGGAAGGAGCAAGCCTGACTTTTTCCTTAAGGCTTGTCTGAACTTCAAAACTAATTCAAATCTGGCTGTTGCTGGATGAGTCTGACTGCAGACATTTTCTGTTTCCAGTGTCAGAATTCAGTTCTGAGGCTTCCCATAAGCTGCAGATAATTCCCTGGGCCTGAGGGGCAGCCAGTCCAGATCCCACCAGGATGTCGGTGTATTCCAGCTGTGCACTAAGAGGAGCGGTTCCTCCAGTTGCTGCTCACTTCCAGGAGGGAGCTAGTGACCCTCTGGGCAGCTTCTGGACCAACAGAGAAGAGTTACTTAAAAATAAAGGAATTATGAGAGCAGGCCAGAGCAGTCTGGGCTGGATCCCCTCTCCAGCAGCCTGGCCTGTGCATTGTCTCCAGCAGAGGCTTTGAGCAGCATCTGGCTCTAGCACAGTGCAGCGTTCCCTGGTGTCCTCCTGCCTTTAACTGTTCCCAGTGCATGGGACCATCGGGAACAGCTGTGGTTTTTGCCAGTTACTTCAGTAGGTTTCTCTCCATGAGCTCTCATCTCTGCTATTGTACCAGCCTTTGAGCAGGCAGTGGTGGTCCTGGTTGTCAGTGTAGTGACCCAGGCATCATTTTGGGGCGTTTTTCTTCTCACACAGGTGAGCTGGACTAGTGTTGAAGGGCCCACGTCGTACAGGTGCAACTGTGCACACAAAGCCTCTCGTAGATCCAGGTATTGGGCATTAACACATGAGTTATTTGTTCCTGGTATCCCAAGCAACTGTGTTGCAGAAATGCCCTCAGAGGGAGCCCATCCTGGAACATCCAGACCCAGTGGACTCCCCTCAGGAGGTTTTTTGTCAGGTTTGCAGGCAGCAGCAGTAAATGTAGCCGAGTTCTTCCGTCGTGATCTGCCAGGCAGGTTTGAGGCGCTTCCCTCCCAGCCAGGAAGGGAGCAGAGGCAGGCGAGGAGGTGGATCCTGGGGTTTTTGCAAGCCTTTCCTGTTCTGCAGGATATCCTGAGGCCTTTGTGACCAGATGGATGATAGAAAACTGCTCTGCAGGAGCTTGGCGCAGTTGTGGCTTGAGTGGCTGGAGGAGGCTAGAGGGAGCTGCTCCTTCCTGCTCCAGGGTGCTGATCTGTCCAGGCCTCCAACTACCTTCTCATGTTTCTTCTAAGGGCTCTCTTGTGGTGTAACTGGCCACAGGGTACTGAACAAGCTGTCTTGGCTGATCTCTGACAGCTGAGGCTGCCTGAGATCCTGCAAGGCTCATCCTTAGCTCAGGACTCATCCTACTCTGCCCAGCCTGGCTCTCGCTGCCATTGTGCTGCACCCCAGCTCCGGTGTCTGCCAACAGCCCTTCCCATGGGGCCCATCCTGTGCTCTCCAAAACACTCTTCCAAAATTGCTCAGCCTGCAGTTACCCTCCAAGTATCAGGGGACAAGTTACTTGAGGGCATTCCAGGCATCACCACCACCTTCAGGCTTGGAGCATCCCTCTGTGTTGCTGGTGCTCCTATGCAGGAGGAAGCTGGAACGCCTGAGGAATTAATCATTGTTATGGGTCTCCAGGAGAAGCTGTCTCTGCTGAGGGATGGCTGCTGAAATGTCACAGAAGGAAAAGTTGGAGGAGTAGGAAGAGGTGCCTTTTTCTGAGCATATAAAGCAAAGAATAATTAGTACAAATACCAAATGCTGCAGCAGTGACTCACTGTATGAGTCAGAGGAAGTCTCTCCCTGGATCCTGTGCTGTGCTGTAGCACTGGGGTTTAATTTTGTGACCCTGTCCATGCTGCTGTGCGCTGATTATTGTGACCAAAGGGGCTTAGAAGCAGCATGTCCATCAGGTGAATCCTGGGGCTGCAGCAGCCTTAAGAACGTCTTTGTTCAGGAAAGCACCTTCCTGCACACTCCATCGCTTTACATCTGGCTTCAGAGGCTGTGTGCTAGCTCCATCGCCCAGTCAGAGCCCCATCTCCATGGGCTCAGTCTTACCTTTCCTGGGCTTCTCTCCTGCCTCCCCCTGCCCTGTGCTCCCTGTTCCTTGAATTCCCTCTGCCCTGGCCCAGACTTGCAGCCTGGTGGCTCTATGGGATGGCGAGGGACACTGACCTGGGAACTCCAGCACAGCAGTTCCAGCTACCTGATGCCCTTAGTTCACAGCAGGGATATTCCTGCTCCATAGGGAACAGGAGGACACTTGTGTGGAGATGGACAATTTGCTCATTCACAGAGGATGAGCCTTGGAGGGAGTTTTGGTCGTGTTAGGGGAAGCCTCAAATGTCTTGGTTAATGCTTAGAAAAAGGGTCCCATGTGTCTCTGCTGTGGGAGGTGAAGGGGGTTGCCAAGGCTGTGCTTTCCAGGATTTTCAGGCTGTGTGTGCCCTCTCCCTGCAGGCCGGCCATACCGTGGGAAGCCCAGCGACATGTGGGCATTGGGGGTGGTGCTCTTCACCATGCTCTACGGCCAGTTCCCCTTCTACGACAGCATACCTCAGGAGCTCTTCCGCAAAATCAAGGCTGCCGAGTACACCATCCCCGAGTGAGTACAGCCTGCCCTTCCTGCCTGGCTGGGGGGGCTTACTTGGCCTTACTGGGCCAGCTGGAACTGGAGGGGCTCCCCTCAGCACCCCAAGGGTCACAGCAGTACTCAAAACAGGCTGTGTGCAGTAGACGCCAGGAAGCAGGAGCAGGGCTGGGACAGCGTGTGGGAAGGTGAGGCAGGGTCAGAGCAGTGGTGGCTCCTGTAATTCCTGGGCTGTGTTCCCAGCATGTCATCCTGCTGCCACTCTGCCCACCCCAGGCTCACCACGTGTTGTCTCTCCCAGGGATGGCCGGGTCTCGGAAAACACTGTGTGCTTGATCCGGAAACTGCTGGTCCTGGATCCGCAGCAGCGGCTGACGGCTTCTGAAGTGCTGGATTCCCTCAGCTCCATCATAGCGTCCTGGTATGTGCAAGGGGAGAGACAGGACACGCTGTCTCTGGCCACAGGCTGTGTTGTTCCAGCTGTGGCTGGCTCAGCTCACCAGAGGGTCTGGGAACTGCACTAAGCCTTTAAATCCTATGTGTCCACCACTGTGTGCTGATGGATACAGCTGGAGAGGCTGTGCAAGTGCTTATGGCAGCCATGGCCATGCCGGTGGGATCACCCTGGGGCTGGGTGAGGGTGGGTGTGCTAGTGCCATGCTCTGGATCCCAATGCTGTGCTCTCCTCCAGGCAGTCCATGTCCTCACTGAGCGGCCCTTTGCAAGTGGTGCCGGACATAGATGACCAAGTGGCTAATCCCGAAAACCCCCAGGAGGTAGGTTTCCCTGCTTTCCACGGAACTGCTTTTCCGTGCCGCTGTCTGTAATGGGAATGGATGGCACCCATTGTGTCCCTAAGCTGGGAAGGGGAGGGCGGGGAGGATGCAGCTGAGTCCCTCATGTTGTGCAACGGAAGGAAAGGCCAATGCTGCTGGGACCAGGAGGCACATCCAGCTGGCTGAGCTGCCAGGAAGTGAGCTCGGCCCCAGAGCTGATGAGAGCAGCTCGCTCTGCTCCCAGCAGCGCTCACTCCCTCACACACAGCTGGGAATGCTGGGAGGAGGCAGCGGTGTTGGCTCTGGCTCCCAGTGAGTTCTGCCGTGGGAGCAAACATCCTGTTTTCCTGCCGGCATGTTTCATGCTAGAAGTGCCGGCCGTGGCCTGGCTGCCCGGGGACAGCCGTGCAGGATCTGTGGCGGTGCCATAGGGACAGGGGTCAGGCAGCTGCAGCCTCAGTGCTGGCAGGGTTGGGATGAGCCATGTCAGGACAGAGCTACTGTGGTGGCCAGAGCTGTATCCTGGTGGCACTGCTGGCTCACAAGGAGTCCTGCCTGCGTGCCCAGAAGCAGGTCCCATCCCTGCATTAGGACCCTGCTTATCCCGTGGTAGCCATGGGGCTGCCGGGTATGGCTCTGACAGGTCGGTGTCTGCAGGTGAAGGTGACGGAGGAGTGCTCCCAGTACGAGTTCGAGAACTACATGAGACAGCAGCTGCTCTTGGCTGAGGAGAAGAACACCTTGCATGAGGCCAAGAGCTTTCTGCAGAAGCGGCAGTTCGGGAACATCCCGCCGGTGCGGCGCCTGGGCCACGACGCGCAGCCCATGAACCCTTTGGACGCGGCCATCCTGGCCCAGAGGTACCTCCGGAAGTAGCTTCCCACGCCCCGAGAGCACGAGCACCACCCTGCAGCCTGCCCTCACCTCGCCTGCTCCAGCCTACAGCAATACCAGTGTCCCACGACGGGGAATAATGTAGCAATCCCAAGCTCTGTCCAGGGACACACACTCACACCCGCTCCGGAGGGAGAAGACTTTTGGAAAAGCTAGTTTTGGAAGCAGCAACTTCGTGGCATCTTCTGGAATCTGTTTTTTAAAATCGAAGCCTAGATGACTAATCTGCTTTTAATCATGACTGTAATCTACCTCTCTTGTCTTTTTAACCATGCTGTTCTCTGGATCGAGCAAAGCCCGTGGGAAAGGAGGAGACTTCCAAGGGTGAAGCTGCTGGCACAGAGCCACGGCCGTGCAGCGCGGAGCCGGCCCGTGGTGCCTGCTCCGTGTGGTTTGAATAAGCTTGGATTTACCAGGGTTTCTCGAAAGGAAGAATTTCTTGAAACCTCCCACTTCCCTTCATCTGCATCAAATCTGTTTCTGTCCTTAAATGCCACCTCGTCTGGCCATGCTGGCCAGTCCTGTGTGGCCACCATTGTGACCAGAGAGCCCGGCCACCGCCTCAGGCAGGAGCTGAGGAGTCGTCTGGGCAGTGCCGCCTGCAGGGATCGGATCCTGTCCCCAGTTCAAAGGTTTCACAGGACTTGGCCTGCCAGGGCCCCTGCCCTCTTTCCCACCTCTCACTGATCCCTTTAGTTTATAAGGATCTATGATTTAATCTTATTTTTCAGTAGCATATCCCAGGTGCAGTTACAGTTGCATTAATTCTGATTTAGCATTTCCCCCTCTCAGTTGTGGTACAGATGTAATATATGAGTTAAAATGTGAAAAGCTTCCCAAAATAATCTGCCTAGAGGTAGGAGGGGGCTGGCTGAAGTCTCTACTGTATTTGTTCCCAGCTTTTCTTGCCATCCCAGCCCAAACCTGGGGCTGCCTCTGCCTTCATGCCAAGGCAGGGGAAAAGGACATCCTGGTTTGTCATCTGGTGCCACTGGAAGAGCTTGGCCTGTGCTGAGAACAGGAATGATTGTTTCTGAGCCTCACTTATGAACTGGATGCCTGTCTTGCCAGATGAACTGTTCTCACACAGAGCTCCCACGGCTCCCAGTGCCCTGGCCAGGGCTCCTGCTCAAGGCAGCAGCTTCTTCAGCTGCCTCTTTCCCTGCTCCTGGCTGTTCCCAGCCCTGGCATCACCCTCCTGCCCGGCCTGTGAGCAGGGAGGGTTGGAGCTGG
Source organism: Coloeus monedula (assembly GCF_965178545.1). Classification (NCBI taxonomy): domain Eukaryota; kingdom Metazoa; phylum Chordata; class Aves; order Passeriformes; family Corvidae; genus Coloeus; species Coloeus monedula. Next base: position 3,324,614 of record NC_138804.1, on the reverse strand, counting down.
GGGCTGCTTTTTGGGGCTGCACTGCTCTCTGGGCCCAGCTCTTGCAGCACACTGGGCATGGGCAGGGAGCGAGTAGCAGATGCTTGTAGCGTGTTGTTGCCTTCTCTTGCCCCGGGCTGGGGAAGGGGACAGGGTCTAAGCTGGGCCACCCCAGCGGTGGCTTTGTGGGGACAGGGGGCTAGACCTGAACCTCCCTGGCCACGTCGGGCATTACGTCCTGCCTGCGCCTCACCAAGGCCCTGTGGCCAGGCAGGGTCTCGTGAACACTAACACAGACCAGCTCCCTGCACCGCCCCAGCTGAGCCAGTAGCCCCAACTCTTTTGCCTTATTTATTTTGAAGATGGTGGGTCTGTCCCGGCACCCTCTGATGTGGACCCATCACCCCCTGTGCCACCAGCAGCAGGGCAGGGATCCCCTGAGCACCCCACTAGGGCCCTGCTCTCTCCTTCTGGTTCTCTCCTGCCTTGTCCCCACCTCTTTATTTTTACTGGTTTTCCCCAATGTTAAAGCAAAAAGCAATATTCTGGGACTCCCTGAGGCTGTATCACACCAGGATCCTGAAGTGGCAGCACTGGTCAATCCACTTGTGCTAAGGCAAACTGGAAGGGGGTGGTGCAGGGGGCATGGGGGGGCCACAGGGCCGCGGCGGGACAGAGCCTGTTGTAAGGAAAAAAAGAAAAGAAAAAAAAAAAGAGGAAAAAAATTTGTATAAAGACGTTATTTTTGTACTACATCGGAACTACTCCTGCATGTCGGCAATAAAACTTCATATGACAGCCCAGCGACCCCACAGGGAAGGGATGGGTGGGATGGGGGATTTTGGGGTGCTGATGTGCTCTGGGAGATGTACAGGAGCGGGAGGGGCCAGGCTCACGGAGCAGCGGCCCTGAGTGGCCCCATGGGACGCCAAACCCTGTCCTGCCCCAAGGCCCAGTGCCCTGAGTCAGCCACTGAGCCTGTCCCGCCCAGTCCAGCCTGGAGTGGCCACTGGGGACTGGTGGGATGTGGAGCCTCGTGTCCCCGAGGTCTGGCCCCACCAGCCCTGGCATGTCCTACACCTCGGCCAGGACCAGGCACTGCCCGTGGCCACAGCTGCTTCGGGGCCATCAGGGCAGGACCCTGCATGTCCCCCACCTCCGTGGGGCTGGCACCAACCCCGGCAGCCTCCTCAAACCCATCGCGACTGCCGGGCCTGAGCTGAGGCCGAGCCTCCCCAGCCCGGGGGACTTGCCTTAGGTCCGGCACCGCCAGCCCAGCCTAGGCCTGGCGTGGCTGGATGGGCGCTGGACAAGGCTGGGACAGGGCCTGGAGCTGCCTGTGGCCCCGCTCCGGGGCGGTTCCACTGCAGGGCCGAGCGTGGCGTCCCGGGGGAGCGGGACGAGCCCCGGCCCCGCGCCCCGCTCAGCACCGGCCGGAGCTGCCATTGGCTCCGGCAGGAGCGCTGACCGCCAGCCGCCTCCGAACTATTTCCTGTTGCTGCAGCGTTAATGCTAAACAGACCTTGCTCTCTCTTCCCTCGCTCCAGCCAAAGTGCAGCGGCTCTGCCGCCGCCGCCTTCCCACCCCGGTGAGTACCAGCCCCGGGTACCGCGTGGGGCGCAGCACAGGGCACCCTGAGGGACCTCAACCCGCGGCCACCCAGCCCCGACGGCCACCGCGGCTGTCGTGGCTCGGTCCCGTCCCGGCTCAGGTGCTCTGGCGTTGGGGGACGCGGGGCTGGTGGACGCGGGCGCAGTGCGGGGATACGGGGGCTGAGGGCACAGGGCTCGGTAACACACAGCTCGGGCTGTGGGGACGTAGCGGTTGAGGATGCGGAGCGGGCGGCTTGGGGACACGGTGTAGTGCTCGGGGACGCAGCACTGAGCGACTCGGGGCTCGGCTCTTGGGGACGCTTGGGGACCCGCAAGGCCCTACAGCCAGCCCAGCCCTCATCAGCACCCTGCCACCGGCGGGGGCTCCCTGGGGTCCCATGGTGGGGCTGTGCCCCTCCAGCCCCACAGCAGCCCCTTGCCGGGGCAGGGGCTGGCCGTGCAGCTGCTCCACGGGAAGGGCACCCGCCCCTCCAAGGGACCCTGGTGGCCTTGTTTTGGGGTGTCCCACTAGGGAGGCTGCCCAGCCCCGGGTCGTGCCGCGGCCCCTCAGCTCTGGACTATCCGGGATGGTTTTGCTGATGTGTCACATTTTCTGCATTGCTTTCCTCATTCCTCCCTCCCTGGAGCCGTTTCTGGGAATGAGCTCGTCCCCTGCCAGGGCCGAATTTCCTCCCGCCCTGCCCTGCCCGCTGTCCTGCCTCCCATCCTTCTCGCTGTCCTGCCTCTCATCCTGACCGCTGTCTTGTCCTGGTGGCCATTGCACTGTGCCTGGCCTTGTCCCTGCACTGCAGGGCCCCACGGCAAAAGGCCAAGGCTGGAGCTGGGCCGGAGCAGTGTGGGGGACAGGGACTGGGACAGGGACGCTGCCCCAAGAGCGTGTGGAGCACGTGTGTGCACATGAGCACGGGCAGCTCCGGCTCCCGGCAGCACCGGCAGCCTGGTGCTGGGACCCTGCTCTGCCCCGTGACCATGGCCGGGCAGGGGACAGAAAGCCTGGCCCGGTGCCACAGATCCACCCGATGCCGTGTCCAGGAGGAGCCGTTCCGTCCCGCTCCCTCAGGAAGGACGGAGGGCGGCGGGAATGGGGCGGCTCCAGCTCTGCATCTGTGGGGTTCCAGCCCTGGATGGAGCAGCCCAGCCCAGGCACGAACCCCTGCTCGGCTGGAGCTCAGCGAGGAGCCCCCGGGTGCGCGGCCTTGAAAGGGACAGGAGACTGGGGGGGTGGGTCCCAGTCCTCTGTAGAGCCGTGCTCAGCCCGTGTCCCGCAGATGCCAAGCATGTGCCGTCCTTGGAGCCGCTGAGAACCGCCAGGCACAGGATGGAGAGTCGCCGGAGGGACATGGAGCTGCTCAGCAACAGCATGGCCGCGTACGCCCACATCCGAGGTGAGCCAGGGGGCTTCTGGAGGGCCCCCGGGGCCATCGCGGGCCCCCGTCAGGCGCGGGCAGGTCCCTCACCCCCTCTGTTCCCCCCGCAGCCAACCCCGAGAGCTTCGGGCTCTACTTCGTGCTGGGCGTCTGCTTCGGGCTGGTGCTCACGCTGTGCCTGCTGGTGCTGCGCTTGTCCTGCCGGCCCTCCCCGCGGACCCCGGCGCGCCCCGGCGACCTCAGCGAGGACGAGGAGGACGACGAGGACGAGGACGAAGAGGACACCGTCGACCGCGCAGCGTCTGAGTCGCTGCTGCCGGTGACCGAGATCCCGCTGGAGAGCCACGGCCCCGGGGACGGGGCGCTGGCCGTGAATGTGTTCGCGTCGGCCGAGGAGCTGGAGCGGGCGCAGCGGCTGGAGGAGCGTGAGCGCATCATCCGCGAGATCTGGCGCAACGGGCAGCCCGACATCCTGGGCTCCGGCACCATCGGCACCCTGGGCCGCGTCCACTACTACTGAGCCCGGCAGCTGCCCTGGCACGGTGTCTGCTCCCCCACAGCTGATCCCACACCGTGCCAGGAGGGACCAGGAGGACAGGGGGGCTGCTCACTGTCCCTGAGATGGCAGAGCTGCCCTGGACTGTCCCTGCACCACGGAGAGCCAGACCCCGGTGTCACGGGCACCCCCGGGGTGTGGACTCGCCCCCGCCGCTGTGGGACACGATGCACTTTGAGCCATTGGTACGACGGCTGGCACCAGCCGAGCAGCCCCGGGACACGCGGGGACAGGGACAAGGACAGGGCAGCCCTTGCTGCCCGGCTCAGCCGGGATTTGGCGGGGGGTTCACCCCGTGGGGCAGGGCCGGGCTGTACGTCCGTGTGAGCCGTGGGCTCCTGCCCCACAAACATGGTGCTGTTGTACACGAACTAGAGCCCAGCGTGGCGGGTCTGGCGTTTTGGGGGGCCCTGGACACAGGGGCGGCCTCGGCCCCTCCCCGCGCCAATTCCCTTCCCGGCCCCACTAAAATTAGCCGGGTCTTTTCCGGCACCGCCCGCAGTGACCCAGCGCCCTCCGGCCGGACCAGGGCGGATGTTCCCGCTGGACTCTGGGCCGGCCGCTGCTCCCCAGGGATGCTGCAGCTCCCGCCGGGCTGACCCGCATCCTGCCCCCCTCCCAGCCCAGCCCAACCCCGCGGGGTGCGGGCCCCCGCTGCCCCCTCCCCGGCAGCTTTATAAAAATAGCTCCTTCCCAGGCTGGTTCCCCGCCGCCGCCAGCGCCAGCAGCATCCAGATGTTTTCCAGATGTTCTCCAGTGGCTGGAGGCCAGGATGTGCCGGGGCTGGGGCTGGGACTGGATTTGGCCTGGGAAACTGTGCGGGGGTGGAGGGGGAGGAAGGGGAGGAGGAGGCCCTGTCCCAGCCCCGCCGCGGGCCCTGGTGGGACCCCTGGTGCCATGGTGGGACCCTTTGTGCCCGGCAGGACCAGCCCAGCCCTCCAGGGACATGGCAGCCATGGCAGCAGAGCCCTGAGCAGCCCCCACACAGCACTCTGTACCCAAAATAGTTTATTTTAAACAATTTCTGTAGGTCCAGGGGCTGTTATGCCTCAAGGAGCAGTACCTGGGTGTGGGGTGAGCATTTGTACCCGACGGGTGCAGAACCAGACTGGGCACAGCAAGGTCGGGGGGGCACAGGGCACCATGTGCCACCCACCTGCCCCGTGCCATGGGTGGGCACCACAGCCCCCCCACACTAACAGGGCAGCCCCTTCCTCACCCGCTCGATCTCCACCTGTGAGGAGAGGCTGTGGTTGTTGGGGGGCACAGGGGACCCCAGCACGGGGCAACCCCTGCCAGGGACTCACCTGCAGCGCCTGGCGCTGGGCCCGCTCCTGGCACAGCTCCTGCCGCAGGTCCAGCAGGTCCCGCCTGCAACATGCCAGGATGGCTCAGCTGGGGCCAGAACAAGCAGTAAACAGCCAGGAGCCACTGGGGACCCCCTGGCACCCCCATCCCCACTCACAGGTGCTGGACTCGCATCAGGTCCACAAGGATGTGCAGGGTCCGGACTTCGGCCTTCAGGTCCTCCAGGGCCAGTGACCTCCCCTCCAACCCCTCTGACACCTCCAGCCCTTCCATGCTCCATGGCAGGACAGGTGCCTGCCCCATGCTGGCGACAGGGGCACAGAGCCCAGCATGTGGCAGCCCCCGGGGCTGCTCCCCGCCACAGGGACTCCCCCCAATCCCCAGGGCGATGCTGGGTGGCCGCTGGCCAGGTACTCGTGGCCGTGTGGCTGTGGGGTGGCTCAGCCTGGCTGTGGTAACTGACACCATGTTGAAGACGTTGGCATCTGCCAAAGAAAGAACAGGAATCAGCATCTGGTGCTAGGCAGGGCCTGGCCACCCTGCAGCCCCCTGCGTGGCCCCTGGTTCCTACCTGGGTCACCAGCTCTGCCCCGCTCCATGTCAGCTGAGGTGCTGGGCTGGGAGTCACTGGGCCTGGGGACAGCAGACGTGTGAAGTGGCACAGCCAGGGAGCTGCCAGCCATGGCCACAAACATGGCCCTAGCACTGGGACATCGCAGTGGCCCTGGACAGCCCAGCACAGCCACGTGTTTCTTACTTGGTGGCCAGCACGGGGGCTGGTTTGGTCTTGGCAGGAACAGGGGGAGCAGGAGCCATCCTCTTGGTGAGTGGGAGCTTGGTCGGCTCCATCCTCGCTGGTGCTGGGAGCTCTGGGGAGAGGAGGCAGGAGCAGGGCTGGGGCTGGGACATACACTGTCAGACGAGAGTGGGGCAGGAAGCGCTTCCTGCTGGGGACATGCCCTGGCCCAGGGGGCCTGTCCCAGGCACATCCCTGTCCTTCCCTCTCCTCCAGCCCAGGGCTCACCCAGTGGGCTCCCTGTCCTCACCCTCCTTGTCCTTCGCTGTGGTTGCAGCTGCTGAGGAGCGAAGGGGCTCGGGGAAGGACCCTTGTTACAGCCTCTCCCCACCCCACATCAGCCCCGCACCAGCCCCACTGTGGTTGGCGCTTCCTCTGTGTGTGGTGGAGCAGGCGGCTGCAAAGCTCCCCTGAGCACCAGCACTGCGGCACGGGCAGGATGTCATCCCGCCACCATCCACAGCACAGCAGCATCCCTGTACCACTGAACCCTGGGGTCACACCAGAACAAGCCCACTGGCATGGTGGGATACAGGACATCAGGCCACGGGCATGTGCCCATGGACCACCCTGTTCTCCTGGCAGACGCCCCATCCCCATGGCAGGCCCCTCTGCCCCCATGGTTGGCCACGCTGTCACTGTGGTGGGTCACCATGTCCCTGGGGTGGGCCAGCAGCCCTGCTGCTGCCTGGTCCCTGCTGCTGCCACCAGTACAGCCTGTCACAGAGGCCTCGCAGACACCAAAAACGGTGCTGGTATTACCCACCCAAAGATACGGCTGAAGCCCCGAGGGCTGCGGGGATGAGGACACCCCTATCCAAGGCCCCAGTGCTCCTTCGCTCCCAGTGGCGCAAGGGTGATGGTGCCCAGAAGTGCCCAGCATCCTGCCAGCCCCTCACTGGCAGCCCTCCTGGGCCCCAGGGCACGGCACAGCCCTGGAGCAGCGCGATCACACGCAGGTGCTGCCGTTGGGATGATCCCCGTGCGCCGCACCCTCGGAGCCGGGGCTGCTTCGTCTTACCTGCCGCTCTGGGGCTGCCCCCGAGGCCGAGCGGTGCCGTGCTATGCCAGGCTCCCCCGGGCCCACACCGCACACGTGATGCCGGAGGAAATCGGCTCGGCGCTGGGAAGGAAGTTGAAGCAGAGAGCACCTCGGTGCTGGTCCACCCCACATCCCTGTGCCCCACCGGGGACTCCGGCTCCCCGGCGCAGCCGCCTCCCCGAACCCACCTCGCGCCCGTCCGCGGGACTGCCCGGCCATCCTGGCGGGACACCGAGGCTCCCGGCCCCGGATGGACACCAGGGCTGGACTCACTGGACTCTGTGTGCTGGGATAGCACTGCCGGCTTCAGCTGCGGGAGAGGGTTTGGGTGAGGGTGGGACTGGAGGGCACCGGGCACTGGGACCGCAGGCACAGCAGAGCCCCACAGAGCCCTGCGTCTCCCCTGGACACCCCCAACTTGGAGCCCCCACCCACCTTCTCCGGCCCTGGGCAGGGCTGGGCCATCTGTGCCACCCGCGGCGTCTCGCTGCTGGCCCTGCACGCCAGGGCTGCGGGAGGAGCCGGGGCCAGCGCAGTGCGGAGCGAGGTGCCAGGGCAGGACCGCAGCCGGCCCGGGGTGACAGCTCACACTCACCCGGCTCTCACAAAGGTTCTGTCACGGAGAGGAAGTGAAACCCCAACCACAGAAGGGCTGAAACCCACAGACCGTGAGTGCATGGGCTGGTGCGGCCACGCTGCTGCTGTCCCTCCGCAGGGCCTGAAGGGTCAGTGTGACACAGGGATCGTGGCTGGTCCCGGCCTGTGCCTGGTCCAGGAGACAGCGTGGATATTCCTTTTGGCCAAAGGCAACTGACTCAGCAATACCGAACTGGGAGCAGGGAGTGGGGCTGGGAATCAGCCCTGGGGCAGAGGATGGCAGAACAGAAGTTGCGTTGCAGACCAGGAGGCTGTGCTACCCACGTGTGGCCACTCAGACCAAGGAGCTGGGAACACTGGGCACCGGTTTCCTCAGGCTGGCTCAAGGTTGAGTGTGAAGGGAAGCAGCAGTCGTTAACCCACGGCACTGTCCCAACAGCTCTTGGCCAACACCATTACCCCACAGCAGCCAGGAAAGCTGCTCCGCCTGTGGGCAGCCCCTGAACTCCCCCAAAGGCCGCATACCCAGGAGCCCCTACAGCAGCCTCCCGTGACAGGGCAGCGATGGAAAAGCAGCTGCTGCTGGGCACCAGTGAGGACAGCACACGGGGCTGCAGCTACACAGGGACAGTGCTCCTCCTGGGAGGAGCCTGGGTGTGGGAAGGATGGAGCCGGTCCTGTGCACGGGTGACACAATCCCTGCTGGCAGCGGCCTGGGGAAGGGCCCATGGCTGTGTCACCCCTGGCCCCAGGCAATTACTGCCAGAACAGGGGCTGAAAGATCTTTTAATGCATAAAACCCAACAAGGAGTTGTGCCCCTGACTCCCCCGGCGACTCAGGACACAAACCAAGCAGAGTTACACCTACGACTTATTTTATTGTATTTTATTTGCATAAACAAACTTCGGGGCTTTGCTAAACAGGAACTGTTCAAGTCAAAACAAACCAAACTAGCTGGTGTGTGGGGAACAGCACAGCAATCCTGGGGAGAGGGACAGGGGGAGCACGGGCACGACTGTGACTCCCCGCCCAGGCTCACGACCTGGCCGGGAACCCTCCATAAACTGCTCCAGAATATCTTTTAAGTACAAGATAAAAAGAAATGCATCCTAAGGGCCATCCTCAACCAGCTCAGGAGGAATCTGCCTTTCGGTTTTATAAAAAGATTAATAAAAAATATTGAAAAATTCTCATCTCTGTTTATATTTTTCCCCAAGAAGAATTCGGAAGTTCCTTAGAAAACTGTGTCACCTTGGAAAGGGCACTCGGGTCACAACCAGCTGCAGGGAGGGGACACAAATGCTACAAGCAGTTTGGGGTCCAGCACACACCAGGCCTAATAGTGAACACAAACAGTGGCCAGAAGTAGGGTGTAATTTTTTTTTCTCTTTTAAACCATGCTAATTTTGTTAATTTCCAACATAAAAGGAAAACAATCATTTTTAAAAGGCCCTAAACTCAACTGTTACATAAAAAAAAAAAGTTTTAAAAAAAAAAAAAAGGTCATAGCAGTTTGGTCCCAACAAGTGAACGTTTAGATGTTTACTCACATGCTTCATTGTTTTCTTATTTATAAGAACCAAAAATAGTTTCCAAAATTATCTCTGAATTGATGTTGCTATGTATGTAAAGGCCTAAAATAAGCAGAATTTAGAAAACTGAATATACAATAGGGGAGGAAAATTTGAGCGGGCGAGTGAACCCCGACTGTCACTGGGTCAAATTACAAAAGAGAAACAAAATGTCAGGACTGGTGGGGTCAGGTGAGCACAAATTGAAACCACATCGTCCTCAAAGCCTGTTACCAAAAAATAACCGACCATCCATAAGGTCACAAAGAAGGGAAAAATCTGGGGTCTCACCCAGCGCTTGACCGTATCCAGTCCAGAAGGGAAGTCTTTGGGAAGAGAAACTCCAGGAGTGGATCCGAGCGTAAATGATGGATCAGTCCCAGTCCGTGCTTGGGGAGGCTGAACTCTGGAAATGCAGTTAAATAACGTCGGGATGGTTTCCGAGCTGCTCTCCAGGGCTCTGCTCAGCACGTGGGGATCACCCTGACACCCCAGCACCAGCCTGACCCCTCCCCTCCTGCCAGGGCTCCCAGAACCGCGCAGACCCCGCGGCTACTCGGCCGTCGTCTGCAGGGCGTCCTTTTCCTCCCGGTTTTCCGTTCCGCTTTCGTCGTCTTCGATTTCTCCCTCTTCCCCACTGAACTTGTCATGAGCCCACTTGGGGCTGGTGCTGGACTTGCGGAACATGAAGCGGCCTCTTCCCCGGGGGAAGGCGCCGCGGCCGCGGCCCCTGTTCACCCACTTGTCCGTGCCCTCGCCCTCGCGGTCGTCGTGCTGCACGGGAAGCCAAGGACAGCAGGTGAGACAGGCTGGCACCGCCCTGCACCGCGCCTCTGCAACCGCCCTTTGGGATCCACTTAATGGGAACCACTCTACAGGGAGCAGGAACAAGCTCTCTTTAGGCAGGAGCCAGCAGCTTCCTGTGAAGCACCACCCGAAGCCCTACCTGGTGTGTCAGTGACAGCTGGTGCCCCCAAAGCACCTGAGACCGGGCACACCTGGAGCACACGGGTGTCTCAGCACCCAGGTACGTACCAAGTAGTACTTCTTGCTCTTAGGTGTGTACTCGGGATCCCACTCCTCGTCCCTGCTCCGCTTCTGGAAGTCATTGTTGCCGCCGCTGTTGCTGTTGTTGTTGCCTGAAAAGTTGCCTCTGCCCCATCCTCTCCCTCGAGCTCTGAACTGCTGCAACAGCAACACAGGGGAGAAAAATAGAACGGCTGCAGAGGCAGCACCCTTGCACCCCAGCCAGCTTCCAGAGGTCCAACATCCCTTCCCTGACCATCCAAAACATCTTTAAAACCTATCACTAAAGCAACAGGACAGCACATTTTTGGGTTTTTAGTTCATCTGATCACACAGCACATCACAGTCCCTATAAAGCTGCTGAAGATCAGGTAGAGGCATTTCCAGGGCAAGCTCAAGCAGGTGAGACCCCTCTGTACATGGACTGCAAACATGAGCGCGGCCAAGCCCCAACAGAAGCACGGCGTGTGCCCATCGGGCTGCTCAGCATCACTAACACAAAGAAGCTTCCAGGCTTTGTGCTGCTCCTCCCATCTGGAGTTTGCCGCCCACAGCACATCCCCAGCAGCCTGGTTCATGCCTCAGACCTGGAGTGATCCAGCTAGGGCTCATCACCCACAACCAGCCACTGCCTCGGGGCTTCTCCTCCCGGGCAGCTTTAACTGAAGGAGCAACAACAAAACAGCCATTCCTGCCCACTTTGGGCATCAGCCCTTGGGACAGGCGTGGAGAACATTTGGGGCAGGTGTGGAGAACACTTACAAAGGTTCCTCTCGCTCTTCCTCTCTCACTTGGACCAGTGAATTCCTTAGTTCCAAGCCGGGACTTGTCAAAGCCTGTGGAGCTCTCCTCCCTCTCCTCAGTCTCCTCAGGATACTCCTCTGCTTTGACTGAGTGAGAGGACCATGAAGACGATGAGCTGGATCTGGACCTCTCACGCACCCGTCGGTGTTTCCTGTTTCAGTGATGGGAATGGAGGGGAGGGGGACACAACAGCATTAGGAACTCAGCTGTGACCCATCTGATACAAAACCACTTCATTATCACTCCCTTATCAATGCCACGCTCTCCTTTTCCTACTACAAGGGGAAAAGCCATAGTAAGAGCTCAGGCTCTAACACAGGGCCCAAGATCTTTCCAGAAGGAACTTGTTGCTCCTTCCTAAGGTGTTTACACCATCTGCTCTCAGCTTAGCATGCATCCATGGAGTTTTTAATCAAATGGAAAATTAAGCTAATAGAAAAGGATTAAATGAACATCAAAGCCAACTCATTTAAACATGGCTGTTTCTCTCTGACACAACAGGAACAAGAAGGAAAAGTGACTCACCCATCCTGACACATGGAGCCTTCCCATCTACCTTTTACAATTATTTAGTGTTTCTGAGAGATACAATGATAGCGAGACGACACGCAGAGGGGGTAGCTCAGGCCACTGGAGGAGTTATGTCACAGGTGCACAACTGTGTGTACAACTGTTGTACACGATGTCATCTCCAACCTGAGCAGCAGAGACACGAGAAGCACAAGCAAATGGCTACTGGGTTTCCTACATACTTTTTCTTTGAGCCTTTGTGACTTTTCTCCGTTTTCTCAGCTGATCTTTCCCTTGAGTGACTTGAATCTCTCGAGTCCACCGACTCCCTGGATTTATCGCGTTTAAGATCTCTTTCCTTATGTTTTTTACGGCGTTCAATATCAAGGCGCAGATCAACAGGGTCGTCCTTATATTTCCCTTCAGCCTACAAACGCAGGGGAGAGGGAGGGCAGAGTTGAACACAAGGTCTGCAGTGCCCCAGCTCAGCACCATTTACTTTGCTACTGACTGCACAGACTTCTGGAGAACTGGAGTTTTAACTGAGCACTAATCAATATTCCACTTTAAGATGTCAAATAGTGCACTATTAAATTAAGTTTGCTTTTGTCAGAATTCAATTTTCCTACTCTTAAAATCACTGCTTTTTAAATTTTTAATCTCCTCTTTAAACACCATTAAAATAAACAGTCTGGAAGAAGGGAGGGAGACATGGAAACTGACACTTATTGTACACCACAGCCAGTGAGGATGTGAACAACTTGGGAATCCCATCCAGCTGATTATGGATCACAAGTACAGTGTGGCAGAGCTGTCTGACAGCCTGTGGGTGCTTGGTCCCATCCAGCAGCACCTGAGGTCCTGCTGACAGCCTCACCTGGCAGGGGCCAGAGGGATTTTAATCCCAGGTCTAGAAGTGACACTCTGGGAGAAGCAAAAGCTCTTTGCTGCTTGGAGATATCCAAGATTAGTGATCCAAGGGGCAGGAGAAAACCAGATGAAAGGCAGCATCCAAGGGGTCTGGGAGAAGGGCAACATCCCATGGATAGGGAGGCATTACTACGTCTGTCAGGAAGATTTACTCGATGCAGATGCCACCTACAGCTCCTTCCCCTGGGCCAGAGGGCACCGTGTGACAGGTGCCACAAAGCCCCACAGACACACTGTGTGTCTCCCACAGTCCTGCCAAGTCTGCTACAGCAAGCTGGTGTCTCACAGAGCAAAAACCCACCAGCTGCATGAAACATTAAAACTGAATTTACACTGCTAATTAAAAACAATCACAAAAGACACCTGGTAATGCTTGCTTTGAGCTGTATTTAAATTGGTACTTCAAGAAGGGATTAGGAGTTTCTTTGGGAAAGGAGTAGTTGTTTTCCCTGCGCCTCCTTTGAGCCCTGTGGCACCTGGGTGTGATTCTGCTGCCTGCCTGAAGTGACAGTGGCTGTGGTTTGACAAACAGGTAACTGGGCAGCAGGAGGGCTGCAGGAAGCCTTACACCATGTTGGTACCAACACCCAGCCTCAGCCATTGCTAATGCATTTACACAACACTCATCCTGGGAACTGTATGACTTGATATGCAACATACATCAAATTAATCATCTTCAATTAAATACAAAAGGATTAGTAATTCTCTAGCTGTTAAATTTTTTACTTACATGAGTTTCTAACCACTTTTTTGTTTAAATAAATATGTCAAATAACGCAGGAGTGAGAGCAGGCATTTTGTTTTGGTATTTTGCTCTTCTACTTTCCCCAGGCAAAGAGCTTTAATTTCTACTCTGAGAATAAAACTGCTCCCAACACGATGGATGACAGATAAGTGACAAAATCGGCAGCAGCTCCCTTATGTGGCACAGCAAACACCTATTTGGGTTTGGGAGGGCACGTCTGTTTCACGGAAGGCTGGCGAGCTGTTTGGAAACCACGTTTATAACACACTCTGCCAAGCTGATGCTCAGAGTTCAGGCCCATCAAATCCATCTCACCATCGTCCATGTCAAGCCACAAGTGTGTTTGGAAAAAATCGAAAACAAATATGAAACAAGTAAGGTTTCAGCAGGACTGGTTAAAATCTCTTCAATGTAAATATGTATGAAGGTGAATAAACAAAGGTTAAAATCTCAAACATTTTACGTTAAGCCTTTTTTATGATTGTTTACAGTGAGTGCAATGGCTTAACATTCATCTACTCAGCAAAGCTAAAACACTCAATCCCAAATGCTCTGGATCTAAGACAAGTGCTGAATGTTAAAGTAACAGCAATCAACAGAAATGGCACAGTCAGTTGTTAGAACAAAATTTATCATCTGCTTAATAGTGTATCTGCTTTAGCTCAGCATTTAGTTTTACTTTCCTCTTTTTGACATGCACGTCTTTGAAAACATGGTTGGCAATATTGCACGTAACAATGGAGTTAATCATACTTACAAGCAGAAAAATATCACAAAAAGTCTCTTCTCTCATCATGGGCACTTGTTCCAAAAATCCTCTCTTTTTTCTCAAGCTCACCTCAATTGACTTTGGGGTCATTTACCATAGTCTAACCACTTCACAAAGGTTGTTGATACATTTTTAATAAAAATTAACCCTTTGTAGTTCATTTTTAGAATTATGCCCATCCTTAAAAGAAAAACACAAACTTAAGTAGAGAGTAATTTAAACAAAAACATCACTGTTAAGTTCATGCCCAATGCACTCATTTTGTTGAATTAAACTAATCAGAGTAACAGTTCACCTTGAAGCCAGGATCTCTGGAGCTTTTCGATTCCTCTTGAGAGAATCCATGTTTTCTAAAAGTACTGGGAGATATATCTATCCTCCTAAGGAAAAAAAAAAAAAATACACAGATATAACCTTGCTCATAAGAAGAATCTGAAGATTTTACATCAAATGTCATTCAAAGCAAACCAGTATTTCCAAATGTATTTAAAATTCCCTGTATTTTTCCTTTTTTTGTTTTTTGGCTGAAGTTAGTTATATACTTGAATTACTGTGGAATTATTCCAGAGTTTAAGAAATGAAATCTGGAATACCTCTGCAATATTAAGACAGTGTCTAACAGCACCGACCTGTGGATTTCAGGGCTCTTTTTGTTTTTAGCTGCATCTTGTTCCATTCCTTTCTTTAGATATTTGGTAAAGCGTTCATTCAGTGTCATTGCTGAGGATCCAAAGTGATGCTCTGCCAGGGGTTCAAACAAACAATGCCAAAATATTAGTGCCAGTTTTGTAAAAAGTCAAAGCCCACCCATCGCACAGCTTGTTAAAACCCAGGTGCAGGACAGTGAAGCACCATGGGGATGAGCTCTAATGCTGCTGACAAATTCCAGTTTCAATTTTTGGTGTTTCAGTGAAATGAACAATTTCTTCGAGTGAGTCACAAATTCATCAGAACATACAATTCTAAGTCCCAGATGCTGAATATTTCTCAGGTAAAAGCAAGAACACCTTCTGCCTGTACAGAACAGTATTTATGTAAATAAAGATGATCATGATCATGCTGCTGGTCTCATCTCTGGAATATCTGCTGGAAAACAACTCCAGGCATTTCGAGTGGACAAACCCCACTTATTTGGTCAAGAGTGAACCTTCCCCGAGGACACGCGGACTCCTGACCCACCTCTTACATGATGGACTATAGTCACTATGTGCTGAGCAAACAGTTCAGAAGGGCTTCGCTGCGACTGAGCCGACTGGATATGATGGAAAATGGAACGGAATTCCTGCTCTTTCTTGTTGCTGTGCACGAGATCCCGGCAGAGCTTGCGCTCCTGAGCCAATATACCACTGGGACTGGAAAAAGAAGAGCCCATGAAATAAAAGAATGGGGTGAAGGGGAGCAGTTTAAGGTGTTTAATTCTGCAGAAGCTGGGAGCCCAGTGATGGTTTATGTTGTTATTAGGGAGGCACCCACGAACACTCAAAAGCATGAGCAAGGAGCTCCTTTAAACATTCCTAAACACACTGCTCCAGGTTACTGTGATAATTCAGGTCACTGTTCTAGTGCTGCACGGAGAATAAGCATAGTAAAACACATGGCAGAGAATCAAATGGATTTAAGCAGCACAGTAACTCCCCTGCACAACTCAGCTTCCCTCAGCCAAAAGCCACTGAGTACCTGACTCCATCTGGGACTCTTCTCAGAGCCTGGTGCATCCTAAACTAATCTTACATCCAGTCATAGCAAAGGTTAGGAAAAAGTTAAATCTCCAGCTCCCCAAACCACAAACTGTGATGCAATATTGCTTAGCCTTCCTCACACTTGGCAAGCACATGGGGATCTCAGGAAGACAAACAGGAAAAAACACCACTACTGAGACTGCTCAAAAGCTGGCAGATCCTTACCGTGCAAGATCCTCATCGAAGGAATCCATTCGAATATTGACCTGGGCCTCACGAGTAATGGAAAAGGAGGATTTGCCAGGAGTTAGCCCCTCTACTTTGGTGCTTGGCTTCTCCTTCACCTCAGAAGCCTTCCTTGGTGGAGGGGAAGAGCTTTTTTCCTGGCTTGACTTGTAAGTGGTCACTCTAAAATTCTTTTCAGGTACAAAACCCCTGTGACCAGGTTCAGCTCTCTTGGATCCTGGTCTCTCTTCTTTTTTGGATCTTTCAGAATAGCTTTCCTCCTCCATTTCATCAGGTTTCCTTTGCTTCTCTTTTCCAGGTGGCAGGAACACCACACCTTCCCATTTTCCTGACCTATCCTCTTCTTGACTTTTACCTGAAGTGGCTACGACTTTAGACATAAATTTGGGCTCATCATCAAATTCCGAATCTTTCCGGCCCTTTGCCTTGTCTTTCTTGTCCTGCTCATCTGTTTCATCTTTCCCATAATGACCTTCCTTGTGGAACTCTGGGACCTTGAGCTTGTCAAAGTCATCCCTGAACTTGTAGCGCTTGGGCGACTGGCTGCCGCGGTATCCCTTCTCCGAGTCAGCTTTTGATCCGTATGAGTCAGACTTTGCCTTTCCATCTGTTGATCCCAACTCAGAGAAATTCCCTTTTTCTTTACTTTTTTCTTTCTCAGCATTTGTTACTTTCTGGTCTTTGTCTTTTCCATTCTCAGTCTTCTGCTCTTCCAGATACCTGGTCATAAACAGACATTACAGGAGGTTTCTTATTAGAGGTCAACAAGGTCAATAGTTCAGTTCAGAGTCAAACTTCAGAAAACACCAAGCTATTCATGTACAGAAAGCTGCCTCTAGGCCCTAAATAATAAAAATGTCAAGCAGATTACTCAGCCTGAATTCAGACTTTTGTTCTCACTAAATTCAGCAAATGTACAAGGAGATGGATATGCAGAACTGATGGAATGAGGCTCGAGAACAAATCAAACCCAGCTGACCCACAGATGCATTGGAAGGAAAAGAGGAACATCTTACCCACTCCGTTTATTTACTTACAAACCTGGTTCAGGAGAACAACACATCAAACCTTTCAAATTGGCTGTCCTGCTTTAAACAACACACTGGAAATAAAAGCCTCAAAAGCTACTTCAAATTTGGGATGCAAGTTTCATAGGTAAGCTAAATATTTCATGACAGACTGCAAATACAAATAAAAGCAAACAGGTTAACAGAGGAGAATATGCTGCTGGGAAAGATAAAACACTTCTGGTGAGAACAATTCAGCTGGTTTATAGCATCTGAACAGTTTTAAAGCATCCACAAATCAAAACCCTGTCTCTGTGGGACAGCAGGAAAGCCCACAGACACCAGCTCAGTGCTTTGGAAGGCCCAAAGAGTCACAGGAGTTTTTTCCCTTCTCTTTTGAAATTTCAGACATCCTTGATACAGAATCAGATCAAAACATCTTTAAAAATAATAAAGACTTGAATGAAGACTTATGAATGGTGCTGTATCTTTCAAAACAAAGTGTCACCTTTGGGCACAATCTGCAGTGGACTAACCAAGAGAATGATGGAAGCAGATGCCTTCTGCATGGAAGGCTGTCTTCATTCTAGAGATGAACTTGGTGCTTCAGTTTCTCATCTTATCCACATACACAGGCACAAGCACTGCAGCTGCACCTGCCTTGGGCTGCTTGCAGCAGGATATGCAGTAGGATTTAATTAATTCCTTTCAATTTACATTACCTAACACAATTCCAGAAGGCAACACTAAGAATGTCTACAACCAACATGTAAATAACCAGGAAATGTGAGCTTCCATCTCCTTGGGCAATCTTCACTTCAAGTGTTCATGGGCTATGAACATTTTTGCAGGGAACATATACAATCTTTAGAACTATCCAAGCTGGAAAACCAGTTCCAACTTCCTACAACTCTGGGCTGTCTGTATTTTTTCCCTAATTCAGACAGGCCCAGAACGGTGCACTGGCACAACTTCCCAGCTGGACTCTGCCCCAGCCCCTCGCCCTGCTCATGGGGAGCATCCACATGTGCAGCTGGCTCCTCCAAAATATCCCAAAAAATAACCCAGCACCACAAAACGCATCACTTGCCTCTTGGAGAAGGCTCCTCCCCCAGGAGCTGTGCCCTCCTCCTTCGGAGTGGCACCATACAGCGAACTGACAGGTGTGGGGCTTTTGCACACCGGGCTCTTCCTCGTGGGGCTCATTCCTGCCGAGCCGTGCTCGAAGGGGCTCTGGTGGGAGCCCCCCTGGAAGGAGGTGGAGCCGCTCTGGGCGGCAGAGCCCATCGGGGACGGGCTGGAGCGCGGCGGGCTCGGCTTCTGCACAGGGCTGGGCCGGGGAGAGCGCCGGCGCACCACGACCGACTGCAGCGGGCTCTTGAGGGCAGGGCTGCGCTCCCGGGGGCTCAGCTCCGACACCGACCCTCTGGACGTGGAGCCTGTGCCATAACTGCTCACATCTTGCCACGGTTTTGATCCCTCGGATGCCTTGGCATCTTGAGCCCCAGCTCCTGAAAACTGCTGCTCCTTAGACTCGTCTCCTTGGTTATCTCCTGAGGCCTGGGATGCCCGGGCATCCTTGGAGGATGATTTCTTCTCCTTTCCAGATTTACGCTTAGAAGACTCAACTCGACTGTGATTCGAGGATGAGCGGGAAGAGGAAGACCTCCTTGACCGGTCGGAAGATGACTTATCAGAATTCCTGGAATGACTTCTGGACCGTGGGGAAGGAGACCTTCTCTTGGGCGAGCGGGAGCGTGACCTCCCCCTGCGAGGGCTGTAGGCCTGGCGGTAGTTTTGCCAGTTGGACCTGTAATTCCCATATCCTCCTCGGTTGTACTGGCCCCAGGGATAAAACCCTCGGTTTCGGCCACGGAAATAATACGGTCTCCGGTATCCTCTGTTATGGCCTCTGAAATCCCGGTTCTGATAGACTCTCGGATGGTTCCTTTCTCTGTTATGAGATGGAGAATAGGATCTTGAACGAGACCTAGAACTGATAAAAGAAAAAAATTTCACAAATATTTTATATTATAGTTTCTTTTTATGATTTATTTTTGTAGTTTATTCTTCTGCCACAACTTTTTATTTGAAGACTTATTAAAAAAAGAATTTGAAAAACTCACTTCTAAAAGAAATTTCTTTGGTTTACCCTTATCTGATTGAGGTATTATACTCCGCCATGAATAAACTGCAGTGGAAATAATTTGTACCTGTGATACTGTCAAATATTTGATTTCAGGATCATTGCAGAGACCATGAGAAGCACACACTGCTCTCCATTTTGCTGGGATGAAAATGGCTGCTATCCAGCTTCAGAAAAAGTGACAGATCTCAAGCACCCAGCCCTTAACAGCTCAAGGTCATGGTTATAACTCATCTACAAAGAAGTATTTTTTCATGCAAATCATGCTACTGTTACTGGAACAGATCCCAAATCTTCCTCTCGTGCCTCAACTTCACACATACTTTAAAATTCTGATAATCCAGATGAAACCTCACTTCTCTGGCACGCAAGTTAAACAAATGGCTACACCTCCACAGCAGAAGGGCAGCAGCGGGGCGAAGGGCACGCTGCCCTATGGTTTTAAGCTCCCAAAGGCGCATCCCACAGCACAGTCCCATGGAGCTCCCGGGAAGGGAGCGCGCTGCGACACCTCCGCCGGGAGGCGCCAGGCGGCGCTGTGCGCGCCCCCGCCCGCACCCAGGAACGCACAAACCCGGGAAAAACGCAGGTTCCAGGGGCTGACTGTCCCAACAGCCTCCCCCATTAAACTGCTGCCGTTGTGTCACCTTGTTTAAAGGTCCCACTGGAGCTCAGATGCCAGAGCTACACGAAGGACTGGCCAAAGCAGGAAGTTGAAACAGAAAAGAGATTTTTCCGAATGGAATTTTAGTAAATAACATTCACTGGAACAGTTTCCACAGCCCTTTCTCGCTTTCCGAGCTCTGGCTCTGACACACACAATGGTTGTACTCCAATGGACATGAACCTCCTCACACAGATCTCAGTGCTGCCCCTCACCTCTCACACCCCAACCCCCAGAACCAAGGGACAACAACCTGCTGTCGGAATTCCTGCACACTTAGCACACATGTGCAGTCAAGAGATGAACTTTAGTTCTGTTTTAACGTCTTCCTCCTACCAAACAGGTCACAGTTTAGTAGGAAACTCTTGTTCATACTCCAATCATTGCTAACAAACAGCTTAACAATCATTTTAACAGATTTTTCAATCCTTCAAACAACCAAAAAACTTCTCTGAGACACTTCTTCATTCAAACAACAGCAACCAGAAGGAAAAGCAGAGAGGCAGGAGGAAAGCACCAGTTATAACAAACTAGTCCAATGCATGAGGAACACAGACGCTCAATTTTCAGACAAGTGCTCCATCTGTGATCAATTACCAGCAAGGACCTGCATGATGCTTCCAAAATCTGTTCTAGTGCTTTTAGAGAGGTTGCAGCAGGAAGATGTCACTCCAAAAGTTGCAGACGCTATTTATCAGAAATCTTTTTATAAAAATACAGTAAAAGTTATACAGTAAAAGAAACACCAAAAGTGATAATTCCCCCAACTCTGCCAGCCCCGAGAACTGTTGGCACTGCACTGCTCCAGGGCTAAATCCCCAGCATTTACAAGAAGTGAGAAACAAAGTCATAAAGAAAGCAGGAGATATCAGGCAGACTCCAACACAGCACTGTAACTTAGAAGAAACAGCAAACCTACCAAAGGAAGAATAAAACAATTTGTGGTGCATCTTGAAGTACACAGCAATGGCCTTTTATGCCAAGATCCCACCAGACCTACCTCGGAGAACATCCCAAGGCCAGGCAGGGGGGCTGGGCTGGGCTGACTCGCTCCATTTGGACTTTTTTTTATTTAAAAAGAGTTATTTATAAAGCAAGAGTAGCTTCAGCAGCAGCACAGAGGAAACAATCATGTTTGCACAGAGTGCCTTTTTCCCAACTGCCAAAGTTCCTTCACAGCTAGGAGACATTCCCAAATGAGCACTGATCTTCCAGCATTCCAGCTTCCTTCTGCAAAGGGCTCCGGTTGGACTCAAGTCTCCGCCTCTAATTTAGTTTTGTCATGTCCTTCTTTCTCCAACTGTACATTCATTAGAACCTCTGTACTTTAAGAATCTCTAACTGGTAACACTTGCATGCGTTCACAGCCCAGCAGTTCTCAGAATACGTGCTATTCATCTGAGTGAAAAGGCAGGAGAACACCATCATACCCCATCCAACTGGAATGGCTTTGCCAGATGCAGAATGCTTAGCCAAGAGAAAAGGAAAAAACAGATATCCATGGAAGACATAAGCCTGTAACTGGCCTGCTCAGAAGCAATTCAGGGAGACAGGAACAACTATTAAATACATTAATGATTTCTTAAAATTAACTGCAGCAAAATTATCTTTATCCACTTTAACCCTCCAGAAGGATCTTTCCTGTCACCTGGCTCCTGCATGTCGAGGGGAGGGGCAAAGGAATATCAAGAATTGTCCCCACCTTTCACAGCAGTGTCTAAAATTGATATTAAAACTTGCTTGAATTCACTTCTCAAGAGGGGAAAAGCACACAACGTCTGCAAAGGCCCCTTGAGTCTGGGATCAATTACATTAAAGCCTTAAAAAAGCCAAAGTCTCAAAAGAAAGATCTTGACTGTGCTGACAAACATCTCACTCTCCTAATTTATTTATTTATTCACAATTTATTCTCTTAAGTCATTGAAAACACCCAAACAGCAGAGGTTGGCAGGAAACAACCTGAGACACAGGACATTATCTGTCCTGGGATCTAATCAAAGTCTTTCCCTGGAAAAGAGTTAAGTGACAAACCACCTGCAAGGGAGGAAAAGCCCTGTTCCACCCTTTGGCTCCAGGGCTGCACATACTCACCTCAGTCTGCGCTTCCTTGACCGTGAGATAGAGCGGGAACGGGAGCGGGATTTGGAGAAGGAACGGGAGCGGGACCTCGATCCAGACCTCGAGCGGGAGGAACGGGATCCAGACTTGGATTTGTTAGTTTTAGACATCTTTGCAAGCACTTGTCAGTGCACCTGAGGGAAAGAGGGAAATAGAAGTATTTGAGAAATGAAGCATGTGGTTGATAGGAGACAACAGGCAGCACCTGGCAGGCTGACAGATTCCAGGGACACGGAGCTTGATAAGGCTGGAAATAGGAACGTTTGAAGTGCCTGCTAGGAACAGATGAATGGTTCTGGGCTTAGAATAGAAGGTTTATTTCAGTCTAAGGAGGAAAACTGCAAAAAGAATAAAAGGCTCTAAACCCAGAGTAATCATAAATGAGAGCATGACGGCTGAAAGCACCAAGTTAATACAAACCTGGGAAGAGGCAGGGCCACGCTGCTGGCTGAGACAAGGACACCTCTAGAGGCAAACTAGCCCATGGAAGTGAAAATTCCATGTAATTGCAGCCACATCCCTGTCTGTGCAGCCAGCTGCCACTGCTTTAAAGGACACGAAAGAAATAAAAAAGCTTACCATCAAAAAACCCACCCCATAAACTTTTATCTAAACTTTCAGAGGAAATAAAAAAAAAGAGTTCATACTCCAAGACCCAGGAATGTGACCCTGTTCGCACAGCTCTGCTCAGGTTCAATCCTGTCCTCTCTGCTTGTGCAGTTCCCGCAGTTGCTGTGATCAGTCACCAGCATGGATCACCCAGCCAGGAGTTCTGTTGCAGCCAAAATAAATCAGATGTCCTTCCAAATATTCAGAGACAGAACAGATTACACTGTAGCACTAAATGACTCAAAATAGCTATAATTATGAATTACCTGGGCTATTTTCAGGCATGTATCCAGGTAAAGGTTAGAGAGTCGCTTAGAAGATGATTCAGGGCATAGTTTGAGCACACAAATCTTTCAGTTACACCCTCCCTGATCTGTTCTCTTATACCAACGAGTGAAATTTGCATTAACTGCGCATTCGATAAGTTATCAACAAACTTCCCAGCTAAAATGACTAATGGGAAAGAGCCAGAAATAAAAATGAACTATGTTAGTACAAACTTCATCTTCTTTTTACTCACTGATTAAAAATAGAGACATTCAGGTACATAAACACAACTGATCAAGTGCTGCTGCTGTTATATCCATTTTAAGGAAATTCCAGAGGACTGACTTGCAATGCCTTCACTTCCAGTCGCTCTCCAAAATTACATATATGGTTACCAAAGGCTCCAACTTCTGCCAAGGCACTTCCAGGAAGAACACAATGCCCAGCACTGGAGCAGCTGCTGGGAGAGTGGGTGGTGGTTCATCACCAGAGCTGGGACTTTCTAGAAATGGGAAGTTGGCTTTTATTTTGAAAAAATCACGTTACGTGTTCCTGTTCTTCCCTTTCACTATATTAAAGATGTTAGATCAATTCAACTGAAATATTCCAATATATTCCACATCACAAAGCATGCAGAAAAAATAGTAAAATTAATGCTTCCTGTTCTATTAGGAAACAATAGCTGTTTTAATCCCTGTTGCCCCAGGGATGAAAATCAAAATACACTGCCACTAAGAACCAAAGTTTGTTCTTGTGCTTGGTCATTTTTCAGGGAAAGAATGTGTGAGAGGATAATTTTTAAGTATTTCCTTTTAATTTACTGAGTATGTCTGTTGAACCAGCAACACTTCCTACTCCGTTGGCCAAAAAATCCAACGCTGAGCATTGGAAAGCAAAACACGGAAGAGGAGCAGAAGAAAGCAATGGTAACAGGAACTACTCCAAGATACAGAAGACGTGGCACTAACTCTCAGGATATCCCAAGAAGACCCCAAAATAGATTTTAAAAACATCACTTTGATCTGTTTAAGAGTTTTTGTCTTTCACTTTGATCCACAGCACTTACCAGCCAAACATCACCCTGGTGTGTGCAATGTGTGCCAAACGCTCACGTCTTGGAAGGATTCTTTATCTTTGTCAACATTTTAAAACTGATTCATTCCTAACACATGAGGTGACTCCTACTAGGATAGAAACAAAGTTGCTACGCCCCGTCAGCACTCAAAAGGTTAAACAAACTGCACACTGGAGTCATGTCAGCTCCCCTGAGTTAACTGCAGTTGTAAACTTACTGTGATACACATTTAGTTTTAAGAATGACCGAAATATATAAAATATGTTCAGCAAAATACCCTGCTCTGAAAGCATCTGTTCTTATACATAAAAAGGATTTTATATTTTTTTAAATAAAGAGGTGCCCGTAAGTAAAGCAAAGGCAAACTGAGAACAGCAGTGGCTGCTGACCTCCCATTCCCATTTTTCCCCTGCCCACAGAGCTGTGCCCAGAGCACACAGCTCCTAGAAATGCTGTGTCTGGCCCTGAGCAAAGACTGCAAGCAGCAGCACTTGCACAGTGCCATGGGGACTTGTCCTTAACAATCTGCCCTGCCAGAGTCCCATTTCCTTCCTACAGCTACAGAGCCCCCCAACACCAGCTCCACCTGCACCTGGGAAGAGACAAGGTTGATCTGGCTGCCTGATCCACATCTCCTCTCCCAGCAGACAAGCGTGACTACACACATCTGGAGGGCATGTCCTGCTGGAAGCATTGCCAGGGATTTTCTACTTTTGTTTTTCCATTTGTTTCTTCTGCAGGCCCAGTTCTAAGCTGTCCAGCAGATCTTCCCAAGGAGTGGAGTCTCCCATCCAAAAACATTCGCTGGTTTTGGATGTGATCTGTGTGCTGAGTTTAAAAGTTCTGGTAAGGCATCACACCCTGGGAAACAGACACCTGACAGCTTGTTCATCTGTCATAAAACCACACTGTATAGAGCAAACTTTGCCTTCTCCATTCCCTAATTCTCAGGGCAATCCAGCACACCACTGATGGAAACAATAGAGGACCAAATGCTCCCACTAAAGCACCAGATGGACTTTACCCGGAAGGCAAACTATTGTCAGTAAGCAGTGGCAGGAAAGTTAATGTTTTACCTCCTGACAAGCTCAAAAGAGAAGCTCAACTCTGCTCCAAAGCAATGAAAAAGAGTCACCATTGAGAGTCTCTCACTGCTATGCACTTCCATGAGCTTCCACAGCCTTGGAATTTAAATGTTCACAATAGTTAAGGAAAACTTTTAAGGTCACTGCTGGAATCACTGCAATGCTCAAGCAAAGAACAAAAGCTGGAGGAGGGCACATGGCAGAATATGGGATTTAACACTTAGATCAGTGTGATGTTTAATAATCTGGTCAGTTAAGGTATCTGGGGAAGCAGTGCTCTTCTCCCAGAAATGACCAGGGTGCAAATCCAAAGATTAGTAAATATAGCATTAAAAAAACAGAAAGAGGTAATACTTCTTCCAGGACAGCCAAGATTATTTCACTGAATTGTTCTACTTTACCCTTATATTTTGCAGTTACTTGGGAAGACAAGCCCAAACATTCCAAGACACAAGGCTGAGTTTTTTCTTCTAAACCTGCTCCTTATTTTTTGCACAGCAACATTATCAATGAAAGCAGAATTCTACCATCAGTTTAACTTGCAGCGTGCCCAGAAGAGAAGGGATATAAGAAGATCTATTCCAAATCCCAAGACATGCAGTTTTACCTCTTGTGAAGATTTTATTTGCTTTGCCTACCTGCTTGAGCAGGCTCACACCTTGCACCCTTCTGTCAGATTTCACTGTCTCAGCTTTGTCACTTATGAAATCAGGAAGAAAACCTGAAATGAGAAGAAAATACACCTTTGTACATGCATTGCTGTACTGCCACCAGAGATGAACTGGCTGCCCTAAGCTCCTGCTGCACCCAAAATGTTCATCAGATCCCCAGTGTTTCAGAGAGCACATACACTGCAGTTGACCAGGAATTTTTTTCATGGACTTCTATGGAAAAATGTAGCTTTTAAAATGATTGTTCATGCTTTCAAAATTCTAAGTGTTCTTCCTTCCTTGCTCCACCCTCCCCTGCCCCATCCCACCTCCTGTGACACACATCTGTCAGTGCACCTGTACAGCCGTGCCGGAGCCATTTCTCTCAGCCCATTTGAATGGTCTTACTGGGCTCAGGACTAAGGATTTTCCCATATTGTTAAAGGAATCCACAAGCCAACAGAAACAATTGTTTTCCTGACAAATCATCCATCAGTATATCACCATCATCCAAGGGAGCCACCAGTCCACTGGGAGCTTTTCTGACAGGTCTACAGTTACATTTCAGAATCCTTCCATGCACTGCTAGAGGGGTGGAGGTTTTAGAAGAGAAAACAACATTAAACACAACCTCAGAAATTACTCCATGTTATTAAACCTCTGATCTAACAGCAAGACTGTCACTTACTCTCTGTTCAGCCATAAAAATAGACTTGTTTAAAGCTATTAATTTCTTGTCCTTACTTCACTGAAAAAGCACAATTTTCAAGTAGCTTTTAAACCTTTTTCTGAACTGGTGATTAAGTCCTGTTCTCACCTAAGAGGGAAGGCGGTGTTGCAAAGTGTAGCTAGTGATTTTTAAATGCTGCTTACCAATCATGGGAAAAAGCCACAAAGAACAGCATGCCACAGACCTTTTTTTATTATTTTTACTGTTATCTTGTCCATCTGTCTAAATGTCCATAAAAAGAAATCTCACCTTATATCTTACAAACACCTTTGACTTCCAGCCTTTCACAGTGGCAGAAAGAGTTTGCCATACCCATTATTTCTTGCTTTGTAACAGAACACTTGGGCTTTGGGGTTTTTTTTCCTATATCCCAAACACCAGTGTTACCACCAAGTTTCGGTACAATCCCACACACAGAGCAAAACCTGGATTCTCCTTTGGAGGAAAATACTGTTCTTGTGTTTAGAGCACTACTACAGAAAAAGGAACCAAGTCAACACACAACAGGCAGGAGTTGCAAACCTTTCTTCCAGATAGGGAAAGGAAATTGGGAAACGTGCTCAAGGCTCTCTGCTGAAGTAGAAATCATAGTCCAGGAGTTTCTTATTCCAGAACACTGTAAAGAACATTTCCATGTGCCAAGTCATGGGTCAAATGAAGAACATTGCTGGTTGTCAAAAAGCCTTTTTCCAGGAATTTGTTCCCTGTTTCCAACTGGCCTGTATTACTTTATGACTCTTTCCATCTTCCACTCCTTTGTTCAAGGTCTTTCAGGCAGCACATGTCAGGATTTCAGCCCTTCCCCAGCTGCTGCAGAACAGCCCTGCCCAGAGCAGCCAGCTGGCACAAGTTCCAGCTGAGCCCACTCCACCCCAAGGTGTCAGTGAGGATCCTGCACACGGAGCACCACGGCTGTTGGCCAGCTTGGAGAGGGAAACACAGCACACACCTCCCTGCCAAGGCAGCTGTTTGTGTTCGTATCTGAGCATAAACCCCAAAACACCTGGAAACAAGTGACATGGCTTGTGTACATACCTCAGACACGAGCACAGTGTGGTGAAATTCCTTACAGTGGTTTCCATTTATCACATGGTGTTTGCAAACACTCAGCTCATAAATATTAAATGTCTTGTAAAAGCATTTGTAGAAAGCTCTATAGAAGCGTGGTAGGTAAACAAAAATTTGCTTTCTTCTGGCCAGCATTTGAGTGAAGCTGTTGTGGTTTATTTTGCTGTGAGGCCCAAAGTAAATGAGGTGGGACCTCATTAGAGAGCACATTTCTGCCCGAGCCTCTTGGCATCCATTTGGTGTCACCAGCACAGCCATTCAGCTCAGGAGGAACAGCTGAACTGCTCCTTCATTTGCTCAACACCCTCCATTATCAGGGAAGAAAAAAAATTAATTCTCCTTCTGCCAGCTCTATAATTCCTAATCCCAAGCCCCAAAACCCAAACAAGATTAGTTCATTCCAAAAAAAAGGAATAATCCCACAAAACACCTTACAAAGTGCACTCTGTGCAATGAGGCAACAACAATCACTGCAAAAATAAGCTCATAAAGAGCTGCAGCTCTCTCCATGTCCCTGAAGTGCAGCAGCAAGTACAGAGAGCAGACTCATCTTTGTTAGCTTAGAACCCAGCTCTTAACACCTCACTTTCTACTGGATTCTTCCTCTTCAAGCTAACCTCAAGTATGTTCTTGATATCAACCTGAGGGGAAGGGAAGAACCACCTGCACAGCTCCTACAGCCAGCCAGGGAAGAGCAAATTAAAATGTTATTTCTAATCAAATCTCATTGGGGGAACAAAAAGCAGAAAGACTTCTATTCCCAGATTCAGTGTATGTTTTCAGAAGATTTATGATGCACATTAACTAAAGCTACAGCTACACCTACCGACCTCCTCACCAAAAGATGTCCAGACAACACTGCTAAAAGAAATGACCAAAAACCCAACCACAAAACAGAGTGTTCTACTCTAACATGTGCCAAACACACTTGGGGGAAAACATCCAGAATTATTTTGCCACAGCAAGAGAAACACAAATTTGTCAGCAGCAGTTTCAATTTCTCTCTAGTCTATGTGCTTTCAAAACTAAGATTTTCCTTCAAGCACATTTGGGTTTTCACACCATTAAACTAATCCCTGAAGAAGTTTAACCCTGAGCTCCTGGGTTCAGATAATTAGAAGCAGGTTCTATGGAATGGTTGGAAGAGTATTTACAGGTTCTTCTGGAAAGGACTGATTCTGCAGACTGCAGTGCTGAACAATCCCTTTCCAAATAATCTGACCAGCTACAAACCCCAGTCAGTCACTTTTCTGAAACTGGCTACTTGAGAGAAACTATTTTATAAATATTTGAGCTTAAAAAGTTATATACTGTTATTCAGACAGTTTAGTGACAGGGAGCTCAAGGAAACAATCCAAGAAAAAGCTGATTAGAAATCTGGGTGGTTTTGTTACAGAAGCTGGGCGGCTGGAACTTCTGTTAAACACAGAACAAAACATCCTTAATTTTTAAAAAAAGGGAAAAACCTATATTCATCAGCTTCTTCCTTCCAAATTTACACAGCTTGGGAAAAGCAGAAAGATCAGGTCTTTCCCCAAACTGATAGCTTTCTCACAGCATAGCCCTACTGTTCGGAGCAGCTTTGGATGCGAACTGAAGCTCTGACAACACTGCTGAGGGGCTGGGAATCTGTGCCTGGAGTTTTGGAACCCCCACAAGAAGCGGTCTAATTTACTTTTCTTAAGAAAACTGTTCACAAATCAGTTAACTCAAACAATTCAAACTTGTGTGTAAGTGAAGTTCTCAGCAAAGGGAGGATGAACATTTCCATCCTCTCAGGTGTCTGCCAGCTGGAGCCCAGCAGGCTCCACACACACTTAAAAACCGTGGAAGTTCTGCTTCCAAATAAACAGCAAGTAACAGAAAAACTGATTGGGGATTCTTTGGAATTTCTTCTGCAACACACAGTACAGTTACAGCCAAAACAGACTCTCCTGAGGGATTACAACTCTCCGCACATTTAACCTATGAAAATACCAACTCCAGCAAATTTCATTTATAAGCTGAAAAAAGCAAAACTACTCCCATATTCTCAAGCAAGCACTTCACTTATCTCTACCTTAACTGGAATCCCACTACCTCAGGGGGTAAACAAGGAAAAGGATTTCCATGACCTGGTATAACATTTAAAGTTCTTAAATTTTTTTTTTAAATTGTGGCATTATTGTAAGCACAAGGCACCAGACCAGGCCATCTCTACACTCCGCCAGGCTTCAAAACAGAGGGAAATGCCTGTCCACAGGAATCCTGTACATATGGAATAAACTTATTTGAACAACCTTCCGTGCTGTGCTCACGTACCTTGTGCAAGTGTCCCATCAAATCTGGTTCTAAACGCTGCTTTCTTAGAAGCAATTGACCTAAGTGAAAAAAAAAAGAAAATCAAATTTAAACTAAACAAGACACTGGCAAATCCTCCTATTTTAGCAGCACAGGAAAGGATTCTGATTGTAGCCATTCATCCCAGCACTGATTCCCAGTAAAAAAAGGCCACCAAAATAACATCATCTAATCAGACAGTGCATACACAGGTCTTAACTCGGGAAACCAACCTCACCCACAGCCCCACAGGAGCAATTACTGTAATTATTCAGGTGTAAATTACAACGTACACGATGCCACCTGGTATCACATGTCCAGCCCCCTGTTAAGGCACAGGTTAGTTAACATCCTTAATGCTGAGCCTCAGTCCCTGGAGCACAGAATTCCAGCCTGACACACCACACTCCCCCATCACCTTTAGTGCTCCCAGAGCAGACACTCCCGGGGGGCTCCTTGCCCCGGTTTCCTCTGCTGCTCTCACTCAGCCAAAGGCAGGAGCGACCCAAGGCAGCAGCGGGAGCAGTGGCCGGCCGAGCCAGCTCCGCACCCTGTGGTCCCAGCAGGGGCTCTTTGGGGTGTGCGCACCCATCTCACCCTGTAAATCATGGCAGGCTAAAAATGGCCGGGTGACGAATGTGGAGGTGAAATTGTGAGCAGGGCACTTGTTCTGGGATCACTGGAGCCGCGAGCAGGGCTGTGCATAGGCCTCACTCTCGGACACCGCAGAGGTACAAGCTGTGTTCATGTGTGACAGGAGCAAGAACATGAAGAGAAAACCCCTCCTTGGGTAGGAAACAACCCCCAGTGCAGCCGGCTGCCACCTCTGTGTGCCATTAGCTTCACTTTTTTTTTTTTATGGCCCGGCAGCTTCCGGTTACCATGGAGTGAGGCAGCGCAAACACCATTCCCAGCTGGCACGAAATGTGATCCCGTGATTTCACTATTCATAGCTCTGACATGATAAAGCTAAATTAAGCAGGAACTCTTAACTTCTCCAAGCTCCCAGCAGTGACTCCCCCCACGCTCAGGCTCTGCTAACACAGTTTCCCTGTGAGGAGGGGAAGGATGTTTCCTTTACGGTAGGAGACTCCAGACCCACACACCCAGCCTGTCATCCGGAAACAAAATGGCACCGGCTCCTTCCCAGGCACCAATTCGGCCTGGCACCAGTGGGAACAAAAACTGAGTTGCTAGGGCCAAATTTAACAACTTCCTCATCTTAGGACCCACTACAGAACCCCACAGAGCAGTTTAAGCCTTGTTCCCAGGCCCATCCAGCACAGGCACCACCGTGTCCAGGAACAGAGGCAGCTCAAGGGGCACTGCCACAGCCCCACTGCCACTGGCAGCTGTCACACAGCTTGGCACCATCACCTGGCACAAGCTCCCCGGGGAGCCAGAACAGCTTCTGCAACCACCACCACCATTCCTCTCTCTTCCAATGCCTGTGGCCTGAACTGTGTGGCTAAATACCCTGAAATTCCTGCATCACCAAAGAACTCCCTGTACCGCCATAATTCTGAGGAAACCACACGACCCAAACCCCATGTTCCTGCCCTGCCACGTGCAGCCATCAAACACAGCTCAGGATACCGTAAACTTTTCCAGAAATGGAGAAAAAGTTCAAGGGCTCCGTGGCTGCTCAAACAATTAACGAGTTGCAACACGACAAACTGTGATTTCCCAAAGACAAAGCCAAGTGAGCTGAAAAATACTCAAACTTCTGGCAAAACCACTCTATTCCTTCAGGGATACAACTATGGAACACCACGGCCTTACAACAAAAAGCATCCTCAGGCTTATCCAGTGTGGCTCAGCCCTCCCTAGGCCTCCCAAAGCAACATTTCTTTGACAGCAGAGAAAGTGGGAACAGGTAAACCACATTTAGATCAGCTGATGTGCATAGATTGTCACATCCTGGAGTTTTATAACTGTATCTTTTTTGTTTTCTAATAGTAACACCCATGCCAGTGTTCACCAGCTTTCCTGCAGCCTCAAACATCTCAAGGTGAGCCCACATGCCTGGCCTGACCCAAATGATTGTTTTCTTTAATACTTTACACACTCCTTGACTTAAACGAGCTGGAGAGAGCAGCAGACAGCTAAGTTATATTATCAGAACCCCAACAGCAGAATACCCATTTTATTTACAATACACATAAAGCCTTACTTCCATGAAAAAGAACTAGAAGTGAAGGTCAGGGCACATGGCTGCTCCAAAACCCCAGTGTCCAGGGAAGCCTCTTCCCAGACAGCATTTGCTGAAGCACTGAGAGCAGAACTATGTCTTCCAGAACTCATGGAGAGGCAGGGAATTAGGAAGGATGGAAAACAGCAGGAAGTCACCAGGGTGTAACTCAGCAGAAACACAGACAGGACTCCTGCAGACAAAGAACACGGGCAGGGATCCATTGTCGCTCGCACCTGCTGCTGCCAACACAGTCTGGGCGGACACTCGGCTGCAGCCAGAGCTGCTGCTGCTCCCAGGCTTTACAGCACTCCTTCCCAGGGCCAGGTCATTTCTTTATAGATTCATTTAGGCTGGAAAAGACTGCCAAGATCATCGAGCCCAGCCTGTGACCAATCCCCATCCAGCCCAGAGCACTGAGTGCCACGTCCAGGTGTTCCTTGGACACCTCCAGGGATGGGCACTCCAAACCTCCCTGGGCAGCCCCTTCCAGTGCCTGACCACCCTGTGCAATAACCTGACAGGGAAAAGGTTTCCTCTTTGGATCTCTGAACAAAAAACATGTGAAAATGAGGTAAGGGGCAGCAAGCCCTCAGCTGCCCTGGGCCTCCCTCATCCCAGGGACAGGACCCCCAACTGGAGGGGAAGGGTTCAGACCCCAGAACTCTGCAAACCCCTGTGACCAGATTGTAGCATTTCCAAATCACTCACGAGGAACAGATACCAAGGCCCATCCACTGGAGCACTGCCTCAGAAGCAGCATATTCCCAACCTTCAGCTTCCTAAGGACATTGGAGGTAACTGTTCAAACTGAGTTCTTACTTGCCCTCCCTGTTCCTGCTGAAGTAGGGACAATATTCCCAGAAGGAAGGATGCAAATAAAAAATATGCAGCAGCACCCAAAGAAATGTTAGACAAAAATCACAATGCCCTAGACCCTCCAGAGGATCCTAGGACACAAAAAAGTATATTTGAAAAAGCTCTCTACAGCAACTGTCTTATTTTGTCCTCTTATCTGCTGTGAGATTGTGCAACTCACAAGAGAGGTCACAAAGCCAGCCATTTCCTCGCTCCATGCTGGGCACCTGTGAAGTTCCAGAGCAGGACACAGAGGAACCATGGAAGACTCCACGAGAAGGCACTGCTGTGTCCTAGCACTTGCTTTCCTGTGCTTGCAGCTGACTCCCTTTGAGGAAACCTGAGAAGCAAAGCTTTGAAACACCTTTTGAGTGAGTGGAGCCAAGGTTATGACACCCAATCGCTGGGAGCAGCTCTCCCAGCCCAGCACCCACCAATGGCACAGTAAAGCCCACCCAGAATGTCACACACCATCAGCATGTCACACTGACACAGCATCTGCCTTAGCTCCCCATGAGAGGGAATTGTCAGGAGTCCTTCCAGAGAGTAACTGGATGATTTAATTGTGCTCTCAGGAAAAGCAGCCTGAAAACGTCCATTTGCTGATGTGACCCTGCAGCCTCTGCACTGCTGAAGCAATAAGGCTCTTCTCTTCCACCACCCGCTACAAGACAACCCAGAACATCTTCCAAATGGTTTTTAATCGCTTATTTCAAGGAACAAACCTGTTCTTGTGCCACAGCACCTGGCACATCACTGTACACATAAAAATCAAGGAGTCCCCCACCTCTGACAGGTCCTGAGAGGATACTGTTGCATACACACCACACACACGAGTTCACCTGCTCCTCCCAAGGCAGGGCATAGGGAATGGCTTCACACTGAAAGTGGGTTTGGATCAAAGATTAGGGAGAAATTCTTCCCTGTGAGGGTGGTGAGGCCCTGGCACAGGCTGCCCAGAGAAGCTGTGGCTGCCCCATCCCTGGAAGTGCCCAAGGCCAGGTTGCACAGGTCTTGGAGCAACCTGGGAACCATGGCAGGGGGTGGCACTGGATGAGTTTTATGGTCTCTTCCAACCCAAACCATTCCATGATTCTGTGATTCTATGCAGCACGGCTTATTCCAGACTTACCCAGACGTATCACGTCACTTTCTACACAAACACCCAGAAACCAAGAGGACAATTACAATCACCTTGGGTAGACTTTGAAATGCATTTGCAGAAACCTCAAACACGTTCATTTCCCCAAAACAACATGAACTAGCCGAAAAGCCTTTATCGGCCCAAGTAAAATCAAGACTCAGGCTCCACATGTGTGTCTGAGCCACTGCAACGCCCCTTCTGCCACATCGCCTGAAGTTCAGCCGAACTTCACGTTAAAGCAAGACGCAGAGCAGGCAGCGTAAGAGCACACATCCCTCCTGCTGCACCGGCAAACGGGCGGTGCCGAGCGCCGGTGCGGGAGCCACACACCAACTGGGGCTGGGACGCGAGGTCACGGCTGCGGCCTCCCCGAGCTGCCGCTCCCGCAGCCCCGGCCCCGCCCGCCTCCCGAGCCGCCGGCAGCATGCGGAGCCCCGGACATCGGGATGGGACCTCCGGGACAGACCGACGCAGGGAGGAAACTCCGGTGGCGCGGCCCAGAGGCGGAGGACAGGGATCTCCGGGAATGGGACAGAGGAACAGTCTGCGAAGAGCCCAGCGGAACACGAGCGGCCTCGGGAAAGGCCCGGGCGGGCCCAACTGGCGCCGGGGCCGCGAGGAGGCGCCAAGGCCTGGCCAGGCCCAGGCCCACCACGAGGCGCCGCTGGGGCCGGGCCAGAGCGGTCGCGGGAGCAGCGAACGAGCCTCGCCCGGGGACATGCGGGGCCACGACACCGGGAAAGGGGGGGGGGGGGGGGGTGCAGCGCCGCGGTGAGGCCCAGGAGGGGCGGGAGGGGGGAGTGGGCAGAGGCGGGGCGAGGCGGCTGCTGATGGCCCGGGGAGGGGGACGGGGGTAAGGAAAGCTCCCAGTGGCAGCGCGCGGGGCGGGGCAGGGACCCCGCGGACTCCCCGATGTCCCTGCACTCACCGGCGCCGCTTCGCCGCGGCCCCTCCGCACCAGGCGCCCCCTCCGCCTCC
This sequence comes from Coloeus monedula, assembly GCF_965178545.1. Classification (NCBI taxonomy): domain Eukaryota; kingdom Metazoa; phylum Chordata; class Aves; order Passeriformes; family Corvidae; genus Coloeus; species Coloeus monedula. Next base: position 3,290,166 of record NC_138804.1, on the reverse strand, counting down.
GCCTCACGCACTTCCGGCCCGCGCGCGCGCTCTGCCCGTCCGCGGGGGCCGCCGGGAGCTGTAGTCCGGCCCACTCTGCGCGCTCCCCGCCCGGCTGCTCCGCCGCACTATAGCTCCCGGCGGGCTTCGCGCACGCCGTTCCGTCACTTCCGCCTCCGCCCATGGCGCGGCGATGCGCGCAGCCCTTCCGGCGGGGAGCGGGACCGCGGGCGGGAAATGGCGGAGGGGGTGGTGACGGGGCCCGGCCCGGCCCGGCCCGGCCCGGCCTGGCCTGGCGTGGCGTGGCGTCCTCCGCCGAGTGGGCGGGCGCGGCGCGGTTCCTCGCCGAAGGGGCCTTGCGGGGCCTCTCTCGTCCAGCCCTAACGGTGCGGGCTCCCGGTTTGTCCCACGTGCGGCTCCTGAGGGCCCGGGAGGGGAGGGGCAGCCCTCGGACAGGGCCCTGCTTGCAGGTGGGACCGCAGGGATGAGGCCCCTCACGCCCATCGCCGGGACGGAGCTGATGGAGTGGGCAGCGCTGGGGGCTCGGCCGGGCGCGGGGGCGAAGCTGCCCCGCTGCTGTGGGGGCCGGCAGAGCGCCCAGCCCTACCCTGCCCTGCCCAGCCCTGCCCTGCCCTGCCCTGCGGAGCACCAAGGCGCGGGCACGGACCCGCCCAGTCCCCTCCCCGGACTCAGAGAGGCACGCCGAGGGCATTGTCCACTTTTAATTGTTGTCAAAGGTTGTCTGGATGCATAACACTGTCACAAGGGCACAGAGCAGCGTGGTGCCGGCCGGGCCCGGGGACACCGGACACACGGACATGCGGGGGAATGTGGGGACAGGGAGCTGTGACCCCCACCTCCCCGAGCCCCCCAGAGCATCCCCACACCCGGCCGGCTCTATTTACAGTATTCACAGACGTTGTACCCAGCGAGTTAAATAACTACATCATTACACCACACGTCTGGGGCGGCTCCGGCAGGCTGCGAGGGTGGGCTGTCAGTCTGATAAGGTGCATATTTAAAATAAAAAACCCAACAAAACGAAATAAAAACGAGAACAAAGAGAGGAGCCAGGCGTCCTCGCCGGGGTCCCACAGCCCCCGGGCGCCCGGGAGGAGCAGCAAGGGTCGTGTTCTGGTGACAGCTACGGGTCTGCATGGGCCGCCGCCGGGGTCACGGCACGGGCAGTGGCCCCTGGGAACATCGGCCAGGCCCTCACAGCACCTCTGCAGGTGGGGAGAGCAGTGTGAGCCTGAGGTATGCACAGCGCCGTCCCCCCACACCCCTCCCGCTGCTCACCTGTCACCTGTGGGGGCTTCACCACGGCCTGCTTGAGGAAAGGCTCCTTGTCGCCGAAGGGGATGATGCTGCCAGGGCTACCACCGTTGTGGGAGAGATCCCGCAGCTCCTTGGAGCCCTCGGTGCCCGAGAAGCCGTTCTCGTGCTTGCTGGGCTGCACGCCGTTCACCAGGGCCGCTGCCTCCTTGGAGCTGCGGGATGGGAGGGCTGGGCTCAGCCCCAGCCCCGCTGCCCCCCGGCACCCCCAGTGTCCCCGCGCTCACCTTGGCTGCAGCCCCTCGCCCACCAAGGCCTTCGTTCCCCCTGGTGTCCCTGCACTTGGGGTCTCTGTCTCCGGGAGCTCCTCTGCCTTCGGGATTGGCCCCAGGTGCTTCTCGCGGCCTGAGGACACGGCAGAACCTGGCTCAGCCATGGCCCGGACCAGACCATGGCTGGGGGAAGTAGGATCCTGGGGTGCCCACACACCTGGGACATCTTCCTGCTCAGCTGCTTTCCCATTCACCACCTTCTTGTCCTCCTTCTTCTGCAGGGACAGGAGAGCTGTGAGGGTCTGCGGGCAGGGGCAGGAGGGCTCTGTAGAGTGCCCCAAGTTCCCTGTGCCCCGGGACAGACGACAGGCTCCCACCTTGGTGTCTGCTGCATCCGACTTGCGCGTCCTCTTCATGATCTCCTCCAGGCGCTGCAGTCACAGAGGGGCTCACAGAGGGGCCCTGGCCACCCAGATCTGCCCCTGGTGCCAGGCAGGATCCCTTCCAGGGAAAAACCTGCTGTGCCCCTGCCTGGAGGAGCCCCCCACCCTCACCTTCTTCCTCTCCAGCCGCTCCTGCTCCTCACGCTGGAAGTGCTTCTCCCGCTCCAGGCGCTGCCGTTCAGCCTCTTCGCGTGCCCTGGCCTCGGCCTCTTCCTTCTGTGTCACAGCAGAGGGGGAATGGATGAGATACGACAGGGAGGGATGGGATGGGGCAAGGACCAGGGAAGGGACTGATGGGATGTGCTGCCTGGACAGCTCAGCACAGCCCTGCCCCATGTTCTCTCCTGCCACCCTGGGCCTTGAGGCGCTGGGCTGGTTCTCACCCATTCATCCCCCAGAAGAACATCCCTGCCTTCCCCCTCCATCCCTGCCTTTGTCCCCCCATCCCCTGCTGCAGCCCCTTTCCCCCACACCCTGTCACCCCAACCTGTCTCTGCAGCCGCTCCATCTCCTCTCGCTCGGCTCGGGCTCTCTCCTGGGCCTCTCGTTCCTCCTGCAGCCGCCGCTCCTCCTCCCGTTGCCGTGCCAGGGCCTCCCGCCGGCTCTGCTCCTCGGCCGCCCGCTGCGCCCGCTCCTCCTGCGCCCGCCTGCGGGGAGGGAGCCCTTAGCACGGCAGGAGGCCAGGGCTGGGGGCTAGGGGGACAACACCCACCTCTCCTGCTCCTCCTGCTCCCGGCGCTCCCGTTCCTCCCGCTCCCGCTGCTCCCGGGCCTGGCGTCGCTTCTCTGCCAACAGCCGGGCAGCCTCCTCCCGGTCCGTGGTGCCGGCAGAGGGTCTGGCTGGGGGGCTGGCCGGCACAGGGCCGGGGGCCGTAGGGACTGGGTGTGCTGGGGGAGGCAGGCAGCGTCAGGGCTGCTCTGGCTTCTCCCAGCCTCACGGCTTCCCTGGCCACAATGTACCCACCTGCTGTCGGCTCTGCGGGCACCTTGGGGGGCTCAGGAAGGGCCGGGGGTGCCAGACCCCGCTCCTCCTCCATCCTCTCCCGCACCTTCGCCTGGCTCTCCTGCTCCCCCCGCTCCTCCCGGGCCCTGGCCCGCACCTTGGGGGAGGAATGGGCACTTCGAGGCAGGGGTGGCTTGTGGGGAGAGCTGAGGGCCGGGCTGGGGGACGCCGGCCGGGCCTTGGGGGTGGCAGGGGACGAGGGACGGTTCTTGGGGGTGGCAGGGGATGAGGGACGGTTCTTGGGGGTGGCAGGGGACGAGGGACGGTTCTTGGGAACGGCAGGGGATGAGGGACGGTTCTTGGGGCCAGGGCTGCAAACAGAGCAACAGACCGTGTTAGTGGGGCTGGGGCAGCCCCCGGGTGGGGTCAGGGGCTGGGAAGCCTCAGGGTAGGAGGTCCTGACCTGCTGTCAGCCGCAGGCAGGAGCCGGGGCTGTGCTGCCGGCAGTGCCTGCCGCTTCTTGAGGCTGCGCTCACGGGACAGGGCACTGCGCTCCTTGGCGTTGTCCCGATCCTTCTCCTTCTTCTCCTTCTTCTTCTACTCCGGCCAAGGACAGACAGAAATGGTGTCAACGCTGGGTGCTGGGCTCGGCCGGAAGCCACACTGTGTCCCACAGCTGCCCTGGCACCCAGGGTCCCGTGGGAGGTGGCACTCACGGGCGAGGGCTCGGTCCTGCGGCGCGGCGTCACATCAGGGCTGGCAGCGGCTGCCTTCCGGCGCTCCCAGCAGCGGTGTGGCAGGCGGTGGTTGTGGCAGGGGCTGAGGGGGCTGGCAGAGGCTGAGCGGGGACACACGGGCACTGGGAGAGGAGTGACCATGGTCAGGACAGAGCCAGCACCAATTCCAGCTCCCCACTGACTACAGACTCCCTCATCCTGGTTCCCTGCCTGTGCCAGGACCCGGGTGTCCCTGACCCCCGGGGGCTCACCCTGCTCCTTGCCATTCCCAGCCAGCGTCACAGCGCTCCGGCTGCGCGCAAGGAAGGACAGGGTGGGCGTCATCAGCCGGTCCACGATGCTGCTCTCCCACGGGCTCAGCTGCAGGCTCCGGTCTGGGGAGGAACAGGGGCCATTAGTGCGCCACAAACCTTCAGATCCCAGTCCTGCCACCGCTGGGAGGGAGCAGCCATGTGTCTGAAGCAGTACCATGGCGCATGCACAGTTTCAGGAATGCCCAGAGCTTGGACATGCTGGGGAGGGGTCCCCACGACCCCAGGCAGCTGGAAGGGTCCCCACTGCCTCACACAGCTGAGCAGGATGAAGGGTCATGCGGGCCCAAGCATGCGCGGGCGGCTGGGCACCTGTGGGACGGCGCTGTGGCATGATGACAGTGGGATCCCTGTGTCCTGTGGACACCACAGTCACCGTGTACCAGTGGTGCTGGATGCCACCCTGGTGACAGCAGCCCTTCCACTCTGCCCTCTCCTTGTGCCCAGCAATGGCATCCCTCTGTGCTCCTGCCCTGTGTGACCAAGGCTCTGGCACGTGCCAGCGGCCCCACAGTGTGCCCTCATCCCACGGGAGCTGTGCTGAATCACCAAGCATGCCCCAGGAGCCAGACCAGGCTCACAGCACTCACGGAACGGCGATGCCCAACCACACAGCTGGCTCAGATGGGCACGGGGCTGCCACTGGCTGCCCTGCAGCACTTGTCACCAAACACCCCACGGCGCATGGGAAGCGCCCATGGAGACAGGGCCCTTCTGCCCCTCTCCACTGGGCATCAGGCCAGGGGCAGCACCGGCTGCCGGGAGGGGAGAGCACAAAGCCATGGGTGCTGCGGGGGGACAGGATGGCAGGTCTGGCACCGGCCCAGGGAGATGCTGCTCCCACCCGGGCACTGCTGACAGCCCCCAGGTGCCTGTCCCTGGGCTGAGCCCCAGCACGGGGCGGTGGGAGCTGCCTGCGTCACCGCAGCCACCGGCGTCAGCTGCTCTGGCTATTTATACCCGTCCGGGAAGGCGCCCATCACCAGGCAACCCCAAACACAACAGCAGCCCCGGCACTGGACACATCCCTCTGTTGGACACATCCCTCCGGCACGGCTGCAGCCCTGGGCAGCACTCCCAGGGCCAGGACGACCTTGCAGCACCATGGCCACAGAGCTCTGTGGAACCCAGCCCCAGGAGCCTGTGGGGACACCGGCACTGTGCCCAGCCCCAGCAGGGCCAGTGACAGGCAGCCCCTCTGTGGGTGCACCGGCACCCACTGGAGCTGCCCTGGGGCAGGGAGCCAGGCTCCCATCCCCGTCCTGGCGCCCCACGGGGCTGCCACCACCCAGCCATTCCTCCTCCTCTTCTTTCTTCTCCTCCCAGCCCACACAGCCTCAAGGAGCCACCGGCCGGTTCCAGCCTCCTCCCGCAAACAGCAAACGGCTTCTCCTCTCTCCGCGGACACCTGGGGATGGGGGACCCTGGCCTCGGGGGTCCCCAGCGCTGGGCGGGGGCCGGGCTGTGCCCCCTGCGCTGGGGCAAACACAAAGGGCTCTTACTTCTACTGGGAGAGTTCCAGAGGGTGGCGGAGGATTTGGAGAGCCGCTTGTTGATTATAGAGTCGACGTGTTTGGGGAGGTTTACAGCGGACACCGAGCACCGGCTCGCACCTGGAGGAGGGAAAAGACACAAGGGCATTAAGGTCCCGGGGCCGGGGCCAGGCCCCCCACATGCAGCATGCACGGCCGTGCCAGGGCACTGGGGCGGAAGTGGAAGGACCAGGGGAGATGCTGGAGTCCAGGGACACAGCATAGAATGGGGTAGGAGATGCTAGAATCCAGGGATATGGCACAGACTGGGGCAGGAGATGCTGGAATCCAGGGACATGGCACAGACTGGGGCAGGAGATGCTGGACTCTGGGACACAGCACAGAGTGGGGCCAGAGGAGATACTGCCGTCTGGGGACACAACACACAGCACTGGCATTCAGTATGGCAGTGTCTGAACCCTGCAGGGTCATGCTGGGGTCATGCAGGGATCTCATCCTCAGAGAGCCAGGGCGGCTCCCAGGCCCCGCTACAACAGTCTTCCCAAACACAGTCCTGGGAATCGGGAGTGGGTGGCCGGGGACTTCGGCAGCACCAGGCGAGCATCCACCCTGGGGGAGCAGGGTGAGGGCAGCAGGTCCAGACAGACACGAGACAACATCATACTGGTGCTGGGTCACTACGGCACTGCCAGGACAGTGCTGGTGGCTGGCAGCACCTCCACAAGTAGCTGGGATCTCCCCACCCTGGCCGGGCTCCTCTGGACAAAACAGCCAGGGAAGCTCAGGGGTGGTGGAGGCGGGAGATTGGTGAGTGACAGCTGGCAGCAGCTCCAGCAGCACATCCCAATGGGAGGTGGCAGGGGAAGGTGTCCCCTTGCCAGACCCTGCCAGGTGCTGCACCACAGACACAAGGGGCTGCCCCCGAGTGTGCCATGAGCCACAGTGGCACACACAGCACCAAGACAGGTGTACTCAGAACATGGAGCCTGTACGCACAGCCCAGCCAGGTACAGCCGGGCACGCAACACCTGTACACACATGGCACTGGGCACACCGTGCCAGTACGCGCAACCTGGCACACAACACCTGTACACAGCCCGGTCAGGTACAGCCAGGAACACAACACCTGTACACAGTCTGGCCAGCTACAGCCGGGGCCACAACAGCTGCCCCATGGCACATGAAGGCCAGACGGTTCCCAAATACACAGCACTCCCCTCTGTCACCATCCATACCAGAGAGTGGTAGCACCTGCCAGCACAGCACAGCACAGCAGTCAGGGGACAGTGGAGACATGTCCAAGTGCTGAATCGTGCCGGGTGTCCCTGAGAAGCCCCCAAGGAGCAGGACCAGCTTCTGCAGCCACATATACAGCCACGGTCACCCCCACACTGGAGCTGGAGGGGCCAAGCACTGCCCCCATCCAGCTGGGGAACAAGGGGACACGCCACAGCACAGACCCCAACCAGAGCTCGCAGAGGCCTTATGCAGCTCCACAGCCCCTGGGGCCAGGGGCCCTTCATGGCTGCTGGAGACCTGGCAGCATGGCCATGGCATGCTGAGGCAGCCAGGGCTGTCCCCACGCAGGTCCCTGAGTGGAACAGGGACTGTGACACACAGCCTCCAGCTTACACATAGCCCCACAGGAGCAGGGAACAGCCACAGCACCCCATCAGTCCCCAGCACAGCCCAGAGTGATGGCAGCATGACCCCACCAAGTGGGGCTGAGCTGGGTTTGAGGGTTGGCAGAGAGATGCCCAGCTGCCCTCACTGCCGTCAGAGCCACAGGGTCCCAGGTGCCTGTGCCCCGCCCGGCACTCACCGTCCTTGTGTGCAGGGGAGCCGTGGTGCAGGGCCCCAGCCCAGGACCACCGCTGCTGCCGGATCTCTGCCCACGTCTTCTTGACCGACCGCTGGATTGCTGCCTCATAGCGCTCCTGCCCGAGGGAGAGGGACAGGCTGAGCCCGGCGGCTGCAGGAGTGGGGCTGGGGCCAGCCAGAGCCTCCCAGCATGAGGCCATTGCAGCAATGGGGATGCTTGGTGCTTGGAGGGAGACAGGACAGTGATGCCTGCCCTGGCCAGGGCACACGTGCCAAGGAGCTGGGCACGGTGCAAGCTCTGCACCATGAAGGAGGGGCAGCAGAGGATGGGCACAGTGGGCAGCTCCCGAAGGGCTCATGAAGCATCTCCTGAAAGGACTGATGGAGCCATGAGGACTCCTCAGGGATTGCAATCCATGTGCTGCCCCAGCCCTCTGTCCACTGCACCCATGATACCCATCCCCATCCCCACCTTATTCTTCTCCAGCTTCTGCCTCTGCCGCTCCTCCAGGACCGCCCGGCGCTTCTCCGCTCGCAGCCGCTGCTCCTCCAGCCGCTTGCGCCGCTCCTCCAGCTGCTTCTCCCGCAGCAGCCGGGCCTTCTCCTCCTTCTCCAGCCATAGCACCCGCTTGGCAGCTGTGGGGGGCAGTGGGATCGCACCGGAGGCACAGCCCTGGGCAGCCCCGTGATGGGACCGCATGCCCATGCCGGTGGTATGGGGCCACAGGCTGGCTGCGTCCAGGGCACGCGGCCGGGCTTGCGGGGCAGGCAGCATCACCACCGGCTGGCCGGCCGGCGAGGGAGGGGTTTGGGCCAGGACAAAAGGGAGGCCGGGAGCCCGCCAGGAGCCCGCCGAGCCGCGCGGTGAACAATGGGGGAATGAGGGTGGAAAGAGCGCAGGGACAAGGAGGCCCCATGCGCGACGCAGGGGCCCCACTCGCCCGCTGCCCCCAGCCACTGTGGGGCTGCCTGGGGCTGCCTGCACATGACAGAGCTGGGCACCAGGCTGGTGGCACCTGCACAGACCTGGGGAATATCCAGAGCAGGGAGCAACAGTGTGTTGGTGGGTCAGTGGCCCGCCTGGGGGTCAGTGGTGTGTCTGGGGGTCACTGGTGTGCCGGAGGGTCAGTGGTGTGCCCAGGGGTCAGCAGTGTGCTGGGGAATCAGTGGTGTGCCTGGTGGGCAGAGCTGCCAGCACCACCGTGTCCGCCTGGGCTCAGCTCATCACAGCTAATGGGATTGCCCATGACCCAGCAAAGCGCCTTAGCCCCTGCCTCCCCCCCATCCACTTTCCCTCCCAGCCCCATACCCAGGTACTTGGCCCGTTCCTCACGCCGCTCTTTTGCCTGCTTGTGCCTTGCCTGGGCTTTCTGGGCATCTGCAGAGGGGAAAGGCTGTCAGGGTAGCACCCAGCTCCACCAGGCATCCAGTGGTGCTCACAGGGTGCAGCATCACTGGAGCACCACAACCTCCTGGCACCCACCTTGCTTGGGCCGGGGGCTGGCAGCAGGAGACGGTGAGGGGCGGTTGCTGCGGGGGGTCACATCTTTCGAGGGCCCACCTGCGGCACCCAGGGAGCTCCTGGCATCAGGAGGAGCCCCTTCAGCGGCAGCTGGGGCTGGGGGCTGGCTCCCGTGGGGCGGTGTCTCTGCCGAGCAAGGGGCGGCAGCGTGGACGGGGACAGGCTGGCCAGTGGCATGGGGCAGTGCCTCTTCTTTGGGGTGCTCTGTCCCAGGGGGCTTGGGGGGCCCGGGGGGGGACTGGTCACACTGGGGGGGGACACTCTGTGCTGAGGGAACCAGAGTTGCAGGGCTGGGAGATACAGGCTGTCCTGACAGTGCTGCAGTTGGAGGGCTGGGTCGGTCACGCTGAGGGGGGCTGCTCTCAGAGGGGGGCATCACAGCCGGGGGGCAGCTGGGCTGCCGAGAGGGGGGCATGGCTGCAGGGACGGGCGAGACAATCTTTTCAGAGGGGGGGATGGCTGCAGGGATGGGTGGGACGGTCTTTTCCGAGGGGATGACATCTGGAGGGCCGGGTTGGTCACGCTGAGGGGGGCTGCGGTCTCCCTGCAGGGCATCCCCAGGTGAAGGGGGCGGTGCGGAGGGTGGGGGGATGCTGTCTCCCATCGGGGATGGTGGCTTCCCTGCAAGAGGAGCAGAGCAGAACACGCAGTCACTAAACTGGGCAGCCCCATCCCCCCAAAACACAGCCCTCAGAGGGGCACAGCCCTGTCCCCCCCAAACACAGCCCTCAGGAGCAAGGCCAGGGAGGGCAGTGGGATCCCACCTCAGCCCTGCTGCTGCTGCCCCGATCCTGGGGGGCATCCGCGGCGGGTGCCAGGCGCTGGGCACACAATGCACAGAGGGACAGCCGGGCTCCGCCAGGCACTGCCACCACAAAGCTGCCCTTCATCCCCTGGCAGCTGCCGCCTGGCCCTGCCGTGGGGGGACACGGGGCCAGAGACCCCCCCCATGGGCACAGGGACCCCACATTCCCCTGCAGCTCTCCCCGGGGGGACGAGGACGTCGAGCGCTTCCGCGGCACAGACAGCTCAGCCGGAGGCAGGATGGGCGCGGGCCGTGGCGTCACCGTGACAGCCCACGGCCTCCATCGAGCCACGGACCCGCAGCCATGAACTCATGGCCCAGGAATGCACACGAGGCCGCCAGACAGAGCCCCCTCCCCGCGTGGGGCCGGCCGTGGGGCAGCCCGGGGGATCACCCCCGTTCTGGATGCCCCCCAGGCAACCCGAGGGAGCCCTGAGCACACCCCAACACGGTGCCAGCGCCTGGCAATGCCACAGCACGTGCCCTCTAGAAGTGGTGACGGAAGTGTCTGCAGTGACAACAGTGGTGGTGACTCCCCCGGCCCCCATTATCAGCCCTTTGCAAACAAACCCTTCAGTACTTGCCAGGATCCCAACTCCAACCCCCACGCAGCGGCGGCACCATCGCTCCTGGCCGGAATGATGCCAGAGCCATCCCAGGACACACCACTCCAGCCCGCTGGGCACCACTGCAGAGCGAGCCCCCAGCTGCAGGGGGGATGGCAGAACCCCAGTGAGCAGCACCCACCACCAGCTGATGTCACGCGCCGGCTCAGCCGTGTTTGCAGAGCTCTCCACAACCCTCAGCGAGGGGCAAAGTGTGGGCTCTGCAAACACAGCCGGCGCCGCTCCTCACCCACCCCATGGCTTCTTACCCATCCCATGCTGGAGCACTCCAAGCCAGGGTCAGCCCAGGCTACCCAGAGAGGCACTGCCAGCCCCCTGCACTGACAGCATGGGCACACCCCAGGTCCCCTGGTCCCCTGGTCCCCAGAGAGGGGCTGGGGGTGCTGCTGCAGCCCCCCAGGCCAGGACTGTGTTAACAGGGTTCCTCCACCCTGGACTCTGTGGGGACACAGCCAGCCCGGGACACAGCCAGCCCTGGCCGCCCCGCAGACCTTCCGGGTATTTTCTGCCGCAGGAAGCCGGCCCATCCCCTGGCCCTGATCCTGCACATCCCATGTCCCCAGCGCTGCACCCTGCAAGGCGGCCAGCGGTCTGATGAGGGGCTGGGACTGGGGGGTCCCCTGCTCTGTCCCCCCAGGGCTGCCCCAGATGGGCATCCATAGGCAGAAGGGCTTGGCAGCTCCCAGGTGCCAGATCCCAGGATGGTACCTGCAGTGTCACCACGTGTGTGCCAGTTGGGAGGGGTGACCCTGGGACCACTGTGGTGGCACAGCCAAGTGCTGCCCAGAGGGCTGAGAGAAAGCATCGAGGCCAGGCTGATCCCCTGAGCAGATGGAAATACCTCAGAGAGCCCTGGACGTGTGGGGAGCACTGGCAGGGGACAGTGGGTGCCTCCTGCCACCCCACACAGCCAGGCACAGAGCCCTGGGCAGGATCTGCCCTGCCCCACTGGCCAGAGAGACAACAACACCTGTGGCCAGGGCAGGGCTGTGGGCATGGCCAAGACCTCCAGGCCCAGCCAAGACCCCCAATGTGGGGCAGGGCCAGCCCTGCCGCCATCTGTCCCTGTCGCTGCTCCAGCACGGCAGCTGCCCTGAAACCCAACGCTGCCTGCGCCCAAGCGGCGCGGGCGTCCCCTCTCCCCCAGCCAGGGCATTCCACAAGGATTAGCTCTGGTCCCCCCAGACACACAGGCACGGCTGCCCCGCAGCACCCAGCCCGGGCGAGCCTGCATGGCACCGGCCCCACTGCTGCCACCGGGACGGTGCTGTGCCCAGCACAGGGCGAGGTGCTGCCCTCAACGCCGCATCACCCAGCTCATCCTGCTCCTCCCATGGGTCCCTTTGGCACTGGTGCCTGTGCCACCGAGCACCAACGGCACCTCTGGCCCGGCAGTGCCCGGCACAGCACGGTTCCTTGACCAGCACATGGCAAGGGATGCTCAGCCAGGCGGAGGCAGATCCCCGGTGCCGTGAAGCGAGAGCACATCGAGGCCCACGGGCACTGCTCGGACCAGCGGCCCTCATTAACTGCCCGCCGTACACCCCTGCAGGGCACTGCCCGTAAGATCGGGGGGGCACCCTCCTGATGTCACCTCAGGTCCCCCCAGCTCCGTATCCTTGTGTTCCCGCTCCACAGCTCCTCGTGCAGTGCCCAGCGGGGCAGGGGTCATCAGCCAGGGCCCACCCCTGCCCCAAGGGCCAGGAGAGCAGGGCTGGTGGTGCAGTGGAGGTCATTGGTGACCACTGCTAAACCACCCAAAGGTGCTGGTGTCACAGCGCCCAGCCACCCTGGCCATTGCACCAGTCCCTGCTGTGCCAAGGACAAGACCTTGAGGCCAGCCCCAAGAGCCACTGCTGGCCCTGCAGGGCTGCTCCCCACAGCCCGTGGGGACATCCATGTGCACAATACACCCTTGGGCCCTTCCTGGTGCAGTTGTGCCCAGCTGCCTCCCCCGCCTTGACAGCAGCCCCACGGGAATGAGTCCCTGGGTCTCTTGTCCCAGCAGGTCCTGGTGCAGAGCAGGAAATCAGCCGTGGCTCCAGGGCAGGGATTGCTCTGTGGGTGCTGGTGGCCACTCTGAGGCCACCAGAGCACTGTGGGATGCACCGGGATGCTTCAAGCCCTGGGGGTGCTCCAAGCCCCAGTGCTGCCCCTGATCCCACCCCCGCCTCAACATTCAGATGTGCCTTGGGGCTCAGCCCTGCCCTGTCCCACCCAGCTCCTGGGATTCCCCTGTGCTGCAGCAACACTCACACCTGGATGACAGGGACAGTGAGCAAGCGCTCCTGACACATCCCTGGCACGTCCACAGCACATTCCCAACACGTCCCCACTATGTCCTGTCTGCAGGCACAGCACTGACACGCACCCTCAGTGACAGCTCACATGCCTGGGCAGGGAGACATGGGCAATGCCAGCAGCCCCCACCTCGGGGGTGGCCAGTGCCACCCTGGCAGCCGCCATCAGCAATGACACCCTGCCTAGAATGGGGACAGCCACCTGCAGCCTGTCCCCAGGCACACGGGCACTGTCACCCATGGCTGGCTCCTCTCCCCGCCAGCTTGGAGCCAGTGAAACACAGCTGGCAGCTGGCTGGGCTTCAGCCCACGGTGCCCCACCACTGCCCACAGCCCCGCTTTGGGGGACAGGCCTCCGGGGATAGGCTGGAGCAGGCAGGAGGGGGCAGGCAGCAGGGCCCCTGGGAGGACATAACCAGGTGCCAGGCAGGCGAAAGAGGCATATCCAGCCCTCTTTCCCAGGGCTCGTGTCCTGCCAAGGCTCTGGGATAGGCATATGGGGGGCAGCCATGGGGGAACTGCACCAGCCCCTGGGCCAGGGCAGAGATCATTGAGCTCCCGCAGCACTGCCGAGCCAGCAGTGACATGCCGAGCTGGAGAGCAACAAGGGGAACTTGGGATCTCGTGGTGAGAGTGAGGCCAGAGCCAGGGGGTTTCCAGGGTTTAAAACACAGGCAGAGGAAAGAGCTGGAGCTGCTGCTGGCCCCAGCACCCCCACAGCAAACTGTGGCTGTGGTCACAGCGCAACCCCAAACAGCCCGAGGGCAGGGGCAGGAACACCTGCCCACCATCCATCTGGCATGCTGGCAGTGGCGACAGGAGGTGCCCTCGTCCTTGGGGCGACCCATGTGGCGGTCCACCAGTGCCCAGGGCAGCCAGCCCAGCCACGCTCCTGAAAACCTGTCTGCTAGCATCACGCTGGGAAACAGAAACCTGGCTGGAAGGCAGGGCATGGGGCTCTGCACCTGCCAGCATCCAGTCCCTTGGGGAGCAGGTCAGTATCCCCAAAAAACAGGTCCTGTGCCTCACAACATGGATGTGGCACCTACCAGGGCTGGGGCCATGCAGGATCCAGGTCCATTCCCAGCAGGCTGCCTGTGGGGCTGCCCAACCCTGCCCAGAGCCCTCCAAGGAGAGAGAGCTGTGCTAACTATTTTGGACATGGCACCACGGGACTGTCACATCACCACTCTGCACGTCGCATCACGTTGCTCTGACGGTTTCACAGCAGCAGCTCCCGCGCTGGGAGAACTCCCGAGCTGCTGAACTCCCAAACACAGGCACTGGCGGGCAACCAGCTCACCCTCCCTCTCCGCCGTGCCAAGGTAGAAGGGCTGGAGAAGCTGGAAGAAACCTGGATACAAACAGACCTCTACCTGCTCCCTGCCTTGGCCCTTGTCCCTCTGTCCACTGCATCCCTCTGCCCACCTGGGCAGCTCCCCAGGTCACACCCTGCCCTGGCTGCCCTTCACGAGTTTCTGGCCTCCGGTGCCACTGGCTGCCCACACCATGGTGGGTCCTGGCCCCTAGACTGAAATCCCATCCCTGCTGGTGGATCCAACCCGCTCTAGGCAGCAAGACAGGGAGCAGCCCGCGCTGCCCAGTCATGCAGGTCACCTACATGGGACAGGTCAAGGATGGACCCTGAAGGAGGACATGGTGCAAAGCTGCCCGCGCTCCTTCATCACCATTCTGTGCTCACAGTAGAGCAGCCAATGACCCACCCAGGTGTGCGGGGAGCCCAGGGTAGCCGGGAGCAGCCAGCCCTGGTCCCCGGGCAGCGACAGCATCGAGTGGGCAGGCCACGGCGGGCGGGAAGGCGGCGCAGGCAGAGAGCGGGACTCAGACAACATGTCTGGCGCAGGACGCGTCGTTCGGGCAGTCATGCCAGGACCCGCGGCCGGTTGGTGCAGGAGCCACCGGTTTTCAGCACCGCCGGGAGCCGCAGCCATCCCTCCCTCTCCGCGGGCCCGGGCCGTGGGCGATGGAGCACTGGGGCCGAGGGGGAGGGGAGCCGCCTCTCCTCTTCCTCCCGCGGTGGGAAGCGGCTTCGCCGCGGAGCTCTGCTTAGTCACAGCGAGCACTGCACTGGAGCCCCGGGAGGCAGCGCCAACCCCGGCCCCGGCCCCGAGCACGGCCCCGCCGCCGCCGCCCTCCCCGGTTCATCCCGGGGCAGCGGGACCGGCCCTGCCGGGACGAGCCGCGAGTCCACGCGGCGGGGCGGGGGCGGCCCCGGGCGGGGGGCAGCGGGTGCCTCCCACAGGGGGCATCGCCCACCGGCCGGCGGGGACGAGCCGGGGCAGCGCCGGCGCCGCCACCCCCGGGGCTCCCCAAGGGCAGTCTCCTTGCACCCCCCACGGCGGCGGGGCCGGGGCCGCTACGGCCCTCCCCAAGATGGAAGGGCCGTGCCCGGGCTTTGTCCCTCCCGGGAAGCCGCCCCGGCCCCGGCAGCGCGTTTGCCCCCCCCCTCCCCCCCCGGCTCCTCCACCGCCTCTCCGAGCCGCCGCCCCGCTCCGCTCCGCCGCATTCCGCGGACCCGGCCGCCGCATCTCCGCCGGCACCGCCGGCCGCATCCCGCACCCCCCGGCAGACCCCGCACCCCCGGGCCCCATTCCGCAGCCCCTCGGCCGCATCCCGCACCCCGACTCCGTGCGGCCCCGCCTCAAGGGAGGGGGCCCGGGCCCCCCCCGGAGCGGGTACCGGCCCCGGTGCCGCCGCGGATCCTTACCGAGGGGCTGGGGCTGGGGCCGGGGCTGCGGCTCCCGCCCGGCGCAGCTCCGCTCCATGGCGCGGCAGGCGCAGGGGCTGGCCCAGCCCCGCTCCCCCCGGCCCGCGGGGGAGGACGCTCAGCGCTCCCCGCCCCGGCCCCGCGGCTCCGGCCGGGGGGAGAGGCCGGGGGATGCTCCGCCTCGCCCCGGCTCCAGACGCGGCCCCGCAGCCCCGACCCGGCGCCGCTCCTCCCGCAGCCGCGGCTGGGACCCCGCGTCCGTCACCCGCTGCCTGCCCCCGCAGTGCTCAGCATCCCCCAGCTTTGCTCGGCCGCTCGCCCGCCTCCAGCCCCTGCTCTCCCAGATTTTGGGGCTCGCACACACATTTTACGATGCTCCAGTCACGCGCGAAGCGCTGGCTCCGCAGCAAAAACGCCCCGCCCCGAGCAGCACCTCGATGCACAGCCAGCGCCACCCGGACGAGCTGCCCCAGCCTCAGGCACCCCAAAAAGACACCGGTTTCGTATTTCCGAGCCCCACCTCAGCTGTTCGAGAGGCCTTGGAGCTGCTTCTCCCCCACTCCCCGTCACACGTGAGCCTTAGTCAACGCCAGCAGCCGCCCCCGCTCGCGGGGCTCCCCCACCGCATCCCACCCTGCCCCGGTAACCGGCAGACAACAGAGGCCTCTCCCTCTCCCCGGGCAGGAGCAGCTGCCCCGGCTCGGCCCGGCTCGGGGCTGAAACCCCTCTCGGCCCTGCAAGGACGGGAGTGTAGCAGCACGGCCAGGGTACGGGACAAGTGGGCAGGACCAGCAGTGGGAGGAACACGGCTCCAGGCTCTTCAGGGGCACCAGGAGCCAGGGACATGTCCTTGTCCACCACGGGGCCAGACTGCTCCAGGCATCCCGCAGAGTGCCCGGCTCTGGGTGTGTATATGAGCAAAGTTAGTTTTCTGCAGGCAGCACCCATCACAGATGCCTGTTTTGGGGATGATGTCACCACAGGCCAGAAGATCCCCTGGCACTCATTCTCCCTCACCTACCAGGCAAACAGGTTTACCGAAATCCCAGCCCTTTCCTTTGGAAGTGCATTCCCCTGACTCAAGGATGGGGAGTTCCTCAGTGGATGGGGTGGCCCCACTCTGTGATGCTGCAGGGGTAGCCCTACACCCAAATCACCCTAAAATCATCACCCTCCTACAGCCTCCAGGTCGGCACCCTCTCACCTGGCTCAGACAGAGCAGAGACTTCCCGAAACTCCCAGAGCCTCACCTGCCAGCTGACTTCCCACCAGGGAATGCTGCATGGCCAAGCCTCAGCTCTGGGAGCTGGGTACCCCAGGAGGATGGCAGGGAGTGCAAAGTCCCAGTAAGCTCACAAAGCTGGGATATGCCCTGGGACAGGGAAGGGGAACAGCCCCACTCACACTGTTGCATGGCTGAGCCTCCAAGGGGCTCCAGCGGCCCTACCACCCCATATTTCCATGGCACACAAGGGATCCGGCAGAGCAGGACTGGAGCCACTCCATGACATGCTCCAAGAGTGTCTGTGGGTGGCTTCCAAAGCCTCTTTGCCTGTGGGTCCCACAGCATCACCCAGAGCAGATGAGCATCTCAAGGCTCTGGGACAGCCTGGCACTGGGTCCAGCCATGTCCATGGTCCTTCTCCCCGCTGTGGGGTCAGTCTGGAGCAGGGGGCATGGTGAGGAAGGGGCAACTATGGGTGTACAGGGCCTGTGGCTGTGCTCCAATAGTGCAACATGAGAGGGCTCGTGAGCACCACACCAGCTCAAGTCGATGGGCTTATACAAGCAGGGATTGATCAATTGCTCTGCTGCAGACAGAGCCCTGCTGTGTTGGGGTTCCTGGGTCCAGCCCCCCCATTCCCGTGGTG
This sequence comes from Coloeus monedula, assembly GCF_965178545.1. Classification (NCBI taxonomy): domain Eukaryota; kingdom Metazoa; phylum Chordata; class Aves; order Passeriformes; family Corvidae; genus Coloeus; species Coloeus monedula. The sequence goes on along the minus strand of NC_138804.1, from coordinate 3,273,041 downwards.
CTGGGAACAGCTGCCCTCCCTGAGCTGATGGAAAATCCGATGAGCTCATGATGAGCACGGCACCCAGCCCTAGCTGCTGCATGCCCCAGCACTCCCTGTGCTCCTCAGCCCTGCAGCATGGGATGCAACACTGCCATGGCTTCCTCAGGCCAGCCTGGGCAGGGGGCTGCACCCCGAGGCCCAACACCTGGCCCTGACACTGATTGTAGGGACCCAAAGGGATCAGCACCTCAAAGTCAAAGGACAACTACAGCCACAGCTCAGCCCTGCCAGCATGAGCTGACGCTGTGGGACTCTGGGAGCAAACAGGGATAAGGAGGGCAAACAAACCCTGCCTGCACCTCTGAGCAAAGTTCCATGTGGGACACCCCATCCCACCCGTTTCCACCTGTTCCCCATCCCTCTGCTCCCACCTCTCCTCAGCCCCAGGACTTTGCACTGGCCCCAGGCTGCTCCCACCCTGCTGCTCTGTGACATGGTGCCCACAAGGGCTGATCTGAATCCCGGTCCCCAAAACACTCCAGCTGATTCCCACTAGCCATGGGGCAGTGACCCAACAGGATCCTGGAGGCGAGTGTCAGTGCCTGTGTCCTGTCCTGGGGCGGATGGATGCAATAGGAACCCATCACCAGCAGCATTTCAGGGCTATAACCAGACCCCCAGCATTTTGCCATGGGGCTACGCCACTGTCCATGGCAAATCCCGGCTGCTGCAGGACAATCCCCTCTGGGTGTCAGTGACAAATGGGCCAGCAATGGGCTGAGCCACAGCAGGCTGTGCCCTGCCCTGCCACAGCTCGTGCCTGCTCTGTAATTATCCCAAGCCGCATCTGTAATTAGTGTCCTGATGTCATGGGGTCAGGCCTGGGCAGCCCCACGAGCTCCCTGCCACCCCCACCCTGGCCTCCGGCCTCGGGGCTGGAGGAGATCACAGTCTTCCAACACCATCCGGAGGAGTTCCTGCCTGGCTCCGGCTCCCCGCCAGCATTGCTGCCAGAATCACATCCCAGCGCTGTTCCACAGCCCCCGAGCTGCTGCAGGGTTGGACCTGTCCCTCAGACCAGCGCAGGGCTTGGTCGCTCCAACAGCTGCATCTCTGCCCCCTTCCCTGCAGCATCCTGCCCGTTCCCTGGATGCTGCCTGGGAAGTAGATCCTACCTCGGAAGAAGGGTCAGGCCCTGCCCTCCCGAGCCTCCCAGGGCTGCCGGTCACCCGCTCCCTCGGCCCAGGGAATGCGCTGGAGCAGCCCGGCAGCTATAAATAGAGCGGGAGGCGCAGGCACGTGTGGCCGCAGCACACGCGGGTCCGGGCGGCCGCTGCCCCGTGGCTGGTGTGGGGCACGGACAGGGTGTGGGGCTGCAGCAGCACCTCGGGGTGCGACAGCGACGGGAGAAAGGTGAAAGCACTGGGCAGGGCAAGAGCAGCGCGGTCCTGCTCCGGGGAGATCCCAGAGCCGTGCCGGGAGGATGGAGGGGAGGCACCACACAGCTGCCACGGAGCACCAGCACTTTATTGCAGGGCAGAGAACCACCGCGCTGCCCGCGGCACACAGGGTACCTCGCGTCCCTTCTCTCTGCCAGCACCCCGTGGCCACCGGCCGCCGCTAACACCCACGGAGGGGCCGGGCCGTGCCGGTGACACTGAACCGCGCGCTCAGCACCTCCGAGGGCGCCCGCGTCTTCTGGCCCGGCTGCTGCCCACCAGCAAAGAGGGTGAAGGTGCCGGGCTCCAGGCGCCAGTCCTGCGCCCAGACCGCGCGCTGCTCGGCCAGCACCTGGAAGGACAGCTTGGTCTCCCGGCCGGCCAGCACGGCCACACGGCGGAAAGCCACCAGCTGCCAGCGGGGCACCGGCACGGACGACTGCTCCCAGCGCAGGTACAGCTGCACCACCTGCACGGAGGGATGGCAGTCAGCACAATGGGACCTCACAGCAGCCCCCTTGCAGGGAGAAGCTTGGGCACGTCTGTACCCCGCGCAGCCGGCTCAGTGCAGAGCAGCTGTGCCCACCTCCTCGCTGTCCCGCAGCCCCGTGTTCTCCAGCACCACAGACACAGAGAGGTTGGCACAGACGGGCAGCACTGGGGGGCTCAGCACCAGGTCCCGATAGCGGAAGGTGGTGTAGGACAGCCCATACCCAAAAGGGTAGAGCGGAGCCTCCTGCCCATAGTACCGGTATGTCCGTCCCTCCATGGTGTAGTTCTCCATTGGCGGCACCTGTGGGACAAGGGGCCAGTGGAACAGGGCAGGGCTGGGCAGGCACAGGCAAGCACCAGCCCTGCATCCCACAGCTGCTCCAGCCACTGAGGCAGGGAAAGGCTATGGGTGCCACCAGCAGCCCTGGCCTTACCTGGTGCATGCCTGCAGGCCAAGTGGCCGGCAGCCGGCCAGCCGGGCTGGCCCCTGCCTCGCCCAGCAGGACCCTGGCTATGGCCAAACCAGTGGCCTGGGCAGGGAAGAAGCAGGCCAGGATGGCTCCCACGCTGTCATGTGCCTGTGCCCAGCTCACATCCAGGGGCCCCGCATTGAACAGCAGCAGAATGATGGGGCGCCCAGCGGCTGCAGGGAGGTGGCCATCACCAAGAGCCCTGTACTGGCACTGCTGGGATGGCCCTGGGGTGTCCCATGGATGGGAAACACCTGGGCAGGTTGAGGTCCCACAGAGGCCCTACCCGCCTGAACAGCATCCTGCAGTAGCTCCAGCTGGTGCCCCGGCAGAGACAGGTCACTCCGGTCTTTTGCCTCTGTCTCCACATCTACCCCTAGGTGGGGACAGCCAAGGACAGCTTCTTACACCCCTCTGGGCAGACAGGGCAGAGGGGCACTGACCGCCTCAGAGGGGGTCATGGGCACCCCCCCTCCCCCAGAGCACTCCCCTCCCCCTGGCAGTGCCCACCCAGTGCCCTCCCGCTCCCACCTACCTGTCCCCAGGCAGATCAGCACCACGTCAGCCGCCCCCACCACCCTCACCAGCTCTGACCGTGAGTACTGCTGGCACCGTGGTTCGCTGCAGCCCGCCGTGAAGCTGACATTGGCCCCCAGCATCTCCAGCCCCCTCCTGCACCAGGGAAGAGCAGAGGACACAGGGGCAGCTGTGCCCCAGGGTAGGGGCACAATGGGGACACGCCCCTTGCCCTGGCCACCAGCCAAGGGCCAAGCAGCTCCAGCAGCAGCCCTGGAGAGTGCCCAGAAGAGAGGGACAGTGACCAGGAGAGGGGGACATGAGGTGGCACCACGCTTTCTCACCGGGGAGTGTAGATGTACTGAGGCTCTGGCACTGGTGCATAGTCCCCAAACAGTACCCGGGGATTGTCAGCAAAGGGACCCACAACCTGCAGAGGGCAGAGGGGTGAGGGTGGGCACCAGCAGCCCTGTGACACCTGTGTGCCACGGGTGTGGAGCCAGCACGCCCCCCTGCCCGCCCCCTTGCAGGGGCTCACCGCAAGGCGCTGGCCAGACAGGTCCTGGGCCCGCAGGGGCAGTGTTCCCCGCACATTCTTCAGCAGCACAAAGCTCTTGACAGCAGCTTCCAGCGAGAGGTTGCGGTGCTCAGGGCTCTGCACCACACTCAGGTCCAGGGAGCTGTAGGGGTTCATGGCTGGGGGGTCAAACTCGCCCAGCCGCATCCGTGTGTAGAAGAGGGGCCGGACCCGGTCACGCAGCATCTGTGGGGACCCCAACCCAATGCCCCAGTTGTGCTTGGCAGGAACAGCCCAGGCTGTCTGCCCACGCCCCTGGTCCCACTCCCCTCACTCACCTGGAGTGTGATGTTGCCCATGGCCAGAGCCTGAGGGATGTGCATGAAGACGTTGTTCCTCATGCCATAGGACAGCTCCAGGTTGCAGCCAGCATTCACTGAGGCTGCCGTGCCAGGGAGAAGAGAGAACTCCCATCACGGCTGCGCAATGCCTGGGGACTGACCCCATGCCCAGCCTGCGAGCTCACCAACTGCTGTCTCCAGGAAGGTGCGCGTGTAGTGGTGCCCCAGCATGATGAGCTCCACAGCCCCCTCGTCGCTCACCACGTACCCATCAAATCCCCACTCGCCACGCAGGATGTCTGTCAGCAGCTTCTTGTTGGCACAGGCAGGAACGCCGTTGATCCTGTTGGAGAGGGGATGGGGCAGCCGGGAGAGCAGGGCACTGGCCATGCCAAGGGCAGCCCAGCCCACGTGGCCCCTGCCACGCTCCACACCTGTTGTAGCTGCACATGAAGCTGTAGGAGCCAGCACGCACACACGCCTGGAACTGGGGCAGGAAGGTCATGCGCCAGTCCCGCTCCAGCACCTGCAAGCGCCATGGCAGAGCAGGGTCAGCACCTGGTGAGTCCTCTGCCCTCCTAACACCCCTGGCCCTGCTGCGCTCACCTTGGCGTCGAAGCTGAGCCTGGAGACGGGGATGTTCTCAGGGCCTCCGTGCACACTGAAGTGTTTGCAGCCAGCACTGGCCGTGACATAACGAGGGTGCTGCCCCTGCAGCCCCTGCACGAAGCTGCGGGCCAGCTCCCCACTCAGGAACGGGTCCTCCCCATAGGTCTCCTGTCCGAGGCACAGGCGGGTCACCGCTGGGAGCCCCGTCCCCACACCCCCACAGCCTGGCAAGCCATGGCCACGTCCAGCTGGTCAGCCACGGTCCAATCCCAGCCAGGCGACACCCTCCCAGGCTGGCACCTGGTTCCTCCCCCACAGTGGGTGCCTCATGATGTTCAGGACAGGGCTGAAGCAGCTGAGCCCGGTGTGGTCACTGTAGCGGCCAGCGGCAGCAAAGCTGTTGTGCTTGGCTCTCACCTCGGTGGCCGTGGCGTTAGCCACACGGTAGATGAGCTCGGGGCTGTGGGGACAGTACAGGGGTGTCAGGGCGGCGTAGGCAAGGGGGGACCTGTCTCACAAGGCCACATGCCACACCCCAGGGTGCCCGGTGCCCGCTGCCGGTACCTGAAGGCGGCGGCGAGCCCCAACGCTTGCGGGAAGGCCGTGGCCCATCCGGGTGCCTCGGCGTCGCCCCGCAGGCACTCCGTGTTCCAGTTGTAGGGCGAGATGCCCAAGCGCGGGATGGGGGGCGCGGGGCCGTTCCCCATCGCTCCGCCCCTCGCCACCTGCGGGGCAGCGGCGTTGAGCGGGGAATCCCGCGGGGGTCCGGGGGGGGTCCCACCGCCCCCTCACCTGCAGCACCAGCTCGGCGGGGCTCAGCCGGCCCAGCAGGTCGTCGAGGCGGCGGTGCCAGGGCAGCGAGGGGTCCCAGAAAGGGAAGGGAGGCGGCTGAGCCCGGACCGCCCCCGCGCCCAGCGCCGCGCTCAGCACCAGGACCCGCAGCCCCAGCGCCGCTCCCGGGCGAGCCCCGCGCCGCACGGCACGGCTCGGCCCCCGCGATCCGCACGGCATGGCCCGGCCCGGCTCCCGGGATCTGCACAGCACGGCTCGGCCCGGCCCGGCCCCCGCGCCCCGAGGCCCCGGCGATGGGCGCGGAGGGGCGGAGCGCGCTGCAGCCGGTCCTGCGCCCACCGGACGGGGCGGAGCGCGGCAGGATGGGACGGGACGGGTCGGGGGCACGGGCCTTTGCCGCTCCCCGGGCCGATTTGCGAGATGCACCCGGTGCATCGGGGTCTGTATCTGTATCCCCGAGCTCCGCGCAGCCGGGCCCCGCCGCGGGGACAAGTCGCGGCGTTTGGTTCCACCCGTCTTCCGGAGCATCTCCCGTCTGCGGGCGGGAACCGGCAGAGCCGCCCGGCGCCGTCGGACCGGTTCTCGGTGCCCTCGGCTGCAGCGGGGCCGGCTCGGCCCCTGCCCGGGGCCGGGGAGCAGTAACGGCTCCACCTGGGAAGGATCTCCATGTGCTCACCGGGCGTTTTGGCCAGACACGGAATGAGATGCCAGCGCGGGCCTGCCTATGTGCCCCTCTTGCCCCCCAGCTCAGCATGGGGGGACACTGCCAGGGACCTCTGCAGTGACCGGGAACATGGTGCCTTCTTAGTTGAATATTAGGAAAACGTTCTTCCCCCAGAGGGTGCTGGGCACTGCCCAGGCTCCCCAGGGAATGGGCACGGCCCCAAGGCTGCCAGAGCTCCAGGAGCGTTTGGATGACGCTCTCAGGCACATGGTGGGATTGTTGGGGTGTCCTGGGCAGGGCCAGGAGCTGAACTCCATAGTCCTTGTGGGTCCCTTCCAACTCAGGATGTTCTAGGATTCAATGATCTCCAGTGGCCACCAGCACAGTGGAGCCATTGTGGCAGAGAGCACAAGGTGGCATTTGGGATTGGGAGCAGGAGGGGACCTGGCACTGCTGGGCTGGAGACAGGGAGCACAGACATCTCATCAGCTCACTGGCACAATGGAGGTGACGCTGGCAGCTCCCCAGCCCGGGACAACCACAACACACTCCAGTGCCAGGCCCGGTACCTCGCAGCCGGCAGTGTCCCAGGGATGCAGCCATGTAAGGCAATGCCAGTGGGTCACTGCAGCCGGTCCCCACGCTCCTGCTCGGCGATGACAGCGAGCCAGCTCCCAGCTGCTGAATTCCTGAGCAGCCCGCAGGAGTGGGGGGAGACCCCCTGTGCCCAGAGCATGTCCTGCCCCTGGCACACCACCCAGCTGGGTCAGGGCTCAGCACTCGCTCAGTGACAGGTCTGGGACAGAGACATAATGGAATAAATAAATAACAGGAGATTAAATAAATAAGTTAACAACAGCAGGCACAGTCTGTCTGGGAGCAGAACCTGGTGCTCTAGGGGCAATGCTGGCTTGAGGAGGGTTAGGAGAAGCTGGGTTGTTCCAGGGAATATTCCCTGCAGTTCCTGGAGCCCCAGGCCAGGCTGGTTTCTGTGACACCCTGTCCTTTGCTCTGTTCTTGGGGGCCATTTGCAGTTCTCACAGGCTGGAAACCTGCTCCTGTTCTGAGCCGCAGCCTGAGGCTCGGAGCCTGCCCAATCCTGCCAGCACAGGCCTCACTTCATCCACCCAGGGACACCAGTCGCCCTTTCTCCAGGAATCAGCCTCTGCTGAGCCCCTGGAGCTGGGCAAGGGAGGCACAGAAACAGGCTCCGCAGGGCCTGGCCCTGGCAGAGCTCAAGGAGCGTTTGGACAATGCTCCCAGGCATATGGTGGGATTGTTGGGGTGTCCCATGCAGAGCCAGGAGTTGGACTCGATGATCCTTGTGGGTCCGTTCCAGCTCGGGATATTCCATGATTCTATTCCGATTCCAAGGTGGCAGTGTGGGACCAAGGTGGGAGCAGGAGCCCAGCCCAGGTGCACCAGAAAAAGTCCCTTTTCCAAGGGGAGACCCTTGCTCTGCCGACGGCCCGTGAGGAGTTACTGACCCAGCAACGTCAGCCGGGGCTGGGGGGCCGCGGGGAGGCCTGCAGGAAGCCGCCAGCACCAGGCCGCCAGCGCCGGGACCGACCGCAGGGAGCAGCATCAGGGCCACCATCCCGTCACCGGCCGGGCAGGGGCCGCACGCTCCCGGCGGACACCTCGGGACGTGAGGCCGGGGGAGCGGGAGCGGCGGTCCCGGGAGCGGCCGGGCCCAACGGGGCCTCGACAGCGGCGGCACCACGCTGGCGGCGGGCAGTAGCGCCCCCTGGCGGCGACCGCGGCCGTCACCTGACCTCCCCTACGTGCCGGGATTGGTCGGTGTCCTCCAGTCACGTGACGCGGGACAGATGAACCCAGCGTGCGCGCGGTGCACTCTGGGACTTGTAGTCCAGCGGTGCGGGCGGGGCGCGGCGGGCGGCGCGGCGGGGACTGCGTGTCCCGTGGTGCCCTGCGGTGCCCCGGGAGTCCCTTGGTGCCCCGCGGCGGACGGAGCGGCTGGGCCGGGCCGGGCCGGGCCGGGCCGGGCGGACACGATGTCGCGGCAGGGCGGGCGCGGCACCGAGAGCAAGAAAATGGTAACGGAGGGGCCGGTGCGGCGAGCGCAGGGCGCGGGGCACCCGGGGGACCGGCCCGGGGCGGGAGTGATCGGGCCCGGCCCGGAGCGCTCGGTGCGGTGGGGCCGGGCAGCCATCAGCGGCACCGGGCGCTCTCGTTTGTGGGAAGTTCACACCCAAAATGCTTCCCTGGCGTGTCTCGCTTCCCCTCACCAACTCATTCCGCGTTATCAGCCCAGCTGAGTCAGGAACTGAGATGAAGCCCAAAGCTCCGGAGCTGAGCTCGGATTCTGGGTCAAACCAGGTCGAATTCATTAATTTTTAATGCAAAAGGAGTAATAAAAAATAAAACCTGGGTTTTTTTCTCCCTCTTTGGCCGTGAGGAGGTGCTGGGTCAGGCTTAGCTGCCCCCCTCCTGCCTCTCCACACCCAGGGAATTCTTTTCTAGGGATTCAGCTCCTTAAATGCAACTATTGCTTAAAAAATGGTGTTAATTCACTGGAGTTCCGACACTTCCGTAGCCATAGAACAGATGCATCGTGTGGAGACTGTACACTGCTCTGCAGTGTCAAATAATAAAAATACTGGAGAAGTTTTGGGCACTTTAATTGCATCAGATGGGCTGAAAATGAAAAAAATTTGTCCAAATCTGAGTGTAGGAGTTTGCCTTATTGTAACAGCTTAAGTTGCCTTTAATAACAACGTCTCAGCAATAACTGAGATCACCTCTGGGTGTGTTGGGGCTGATGGTGGCAGGTGACACTTCCATGGCCTCGCACCGTGACAGCACCTCAGGCTGGGGACAGCTGGATTCCCTCCATCCATCCCCATCCCCTCTTCACCTCTGTCTTTACTAGAAGACTGAAACTCTTAAAAGCAACACAACCTCTTCTGCATGTCTGTTAAATTCTCTGCCAAGTCTCTGACTCCAGCTGAGCCAAAGGAACTTCCACCTTGTCCTTCCAGTGATGCGAATTGCCCAACTTTTAGTTTTCTGAGATGAGAGCAAGTTTTTAAGTAAAACCCCTGAATAATGTGTTCAGTTCTTTAGATCCAAAGTGGGGCAACAGCTCCAAGCAGCCTGACTGGTTGTTTTCATACCTGAAGCCTTTTGGTTGCTGTTGTCCTTGTGAATGGCAATCCCAGAATCACAGAGTGGTACGGATTGGAAGGGGCCTTAAAGCTCATCCCATCCCACCCCTGCCATGGGCAGGGACACCTTCCACTGTCCCAGGCTGCTCCCAGCCCCGTCCAACCTGGCCTTGGGCACTGCCAGGGATCCAGGGGCAGCCACAGCTGCTCTGGGCACCCTGTGCCAGGGCCTGCCCACCCTCACAGGGAAGAATTTTTTCCTAATCCAGGAACAAGACAAGGTGGAATTCCCCGTGTCCTCTACAAACCCAATTTCTGTTTGTTTGGGGGTGTTTCCTCTGTGTGTTTGTTGTGGCTTTGTGTGAACTTGTGGTGATCTGTGTTGTCACTTAACTCTGATCTTGTCTCTTTTCCCTCCCTGCCTGCTGCTGCTTTCATTCTCTAGTATTGGTATTTGCCATTCATTTCACCTTCTGCCTCTCTGCAGCTCATGGTAGGTGACAGATCCCAGGTCAGCCCCTGTGATCCCTCTGCATGCCAAAACTGACAGCAGAAAGCAGTGCTGGGGGTTTGTTTGTTCCCCAAAATACTTCCTTTTGCAGAGTTTTGTTCTGCAGCCTGTAATGACTTCATTAATCACTGGTCTGACTTAAGGCTCCCCAAAAATGCTCTTTGACATCATTTAAGGGTGAAGATCGAAGGTGGTGGCTGGGAGAGGAGAACTTTTCCCTTTTTTCACAAATTTTCTGCAAATCTGACAATCGTACAAAGAAAACATGAGTGACTTTGGTTGTGGCCAGTCCCAGTGGATGTGCACAGCACCTGTGTGGTGAGCTGGCCTGGTTTTGGCCTCCCTGAGCCTATTCTGGGTCTGAGGAGCTGATTTCAATCTGTGAAGCAAATTCTGTGCCTGGACAACTTTCTAGGGACCAGACGAGTCCTTTTTCTTGGTACAGAATTTCATAAATCCCTGACTGGAGGAGCATTTTGGGCCTGTTGGAAGGACCAGAGCTGGAGCCTAACGGGCACTGCCCGTTTGTAGCATGTTCACAAAACAGAGGGAAGAGTTTGAGTCAGATCTCAGCTCTAGGCCAGTAGTTGAGGTAAATTCAGGGCCCTGGCATGGCACCTCCAGCTACCCGGGAGGTGTTGGTCTCTTTCCCAAAATCCCAGAATGGTTTGGGTTGGAAGGGATCTTAAAACTCATCCAGTTCCACCCTTGCTAAGGGCAGGGACACCTTCCAGTAGACCAGGTTCCTCCAAGCCCTGTTCCAAGCAGAATGAAGTTGTTGCCAGAATTGGAGCTGGGATCTCTCCTTATTAAGCACCAGATTCCTTTGAGACAGCAGGTCCCTGTTCCCCTCTGCGTGCCGAGGGTGGCGGCGCTGGACACGGAGGCAGCGGAGCTGGGGCACGTTCTGTTGTGTGAATCTCTTTCCCTGTGCGCAGAACTCGGAGCTGTTCACGCTCACCTACGGTGCCCTGGTCACCCAGCTCTGCAAGGACTACGAGAACGACGACGACGTCAACAAGCAGCTGGACAAAATGTGAGTGGATGCACAAATGGGAGGGGATGTGCTGTGCTGGAGCCGTGTGGGATCACGGCAGGGATCACAGCCACATCCATACGTGCTGCTCCGGGAGCAAAGTCCTGGCAGGCTGAAGTTATTTAACGCTGACGTTTCTCAGATTAGGCTTTGCTTCTCTGCTGTCTTATTTTATAAGTATTTGTTGTCTTTCTAAAGCTGCTGCTCTGGTCCCTTCACAGGGGTTACAACATCGGTGTCCGGCTCATCGAGGACTTCCTGGCCCGTTCCAATGTTGGGAGATGCCACGATTTCCGTGAAACTGCGGATGTTATTGCAAAGGTAAGTGTCCAAGCACAGCTTTGTCAGGTTTTTTCGGGGTTTTGCATGTGAGGATGGAATATTTGCTATTCACAGGACTGTTCTGAGAGTCTGATGGAGATTTTGGGGAGTTAAAAAAAAGCTTTAGCCGAAGTACTGCTTGCTGGTGGGAACTGGAAGAAAGGAGAGGTGTTTGCAAACTCCTTGAGTAATTTTACAAAGACCAAAGATGTGCTGCTGCCTCACCTGTTCTTGTTCTTCCTGTTTGACACAACAGATTGCATTTAAGATGTACCTGGGCATCACTCCGAGCATCACCAACTGGAGCCCTGGGGGCGACGAGTTCTCCCTGATTTTGGAAAACAACCCCTTGGTGGACTTTGTGGAGCTCCCTGACAACCACTCAACCCTCATCTACTCCAACCTGCTCTGTGGGGTGCTGCGAGGTGCCCTGGAAATGGTGAGCCACCTCTCTCTTCCCTTGGGATGGGTGTATGGATAGCCAGGTGTCAGCAGATACTTCAGTTCTGGTCCATGTTCGTGACTTCTGGGTTTGCTTTGGACTTGAGATGCATTCCCAGGAGAAGGGCAGGGCTGCAGGAGCACTTGGCTGCAGTCATGTGTGGCAGCTGAGGCCCAGAGGTGATGCCTGAACCTCTTCAGTTCATGACCCAAGTTCAAGCACTTGTATCTCCCTGAGTTTGTATGAAGCTCCAAAATCCTCACTCTGCAGCTGCTGTGAGCCCAAGCTGGGAATTGGCCAGGACAAGAGAACAGCTGTGTCTCAAATTTAGGACTATGTAGAATCCTGTATGTCATATCATGCCCTCAGAGCCCTTAAGCTGGTGCTCCAGGATCGTCCAGTCCCTGGAGAAGCTGCTGTGAGGAGGGAGTTAGCAGCTCCTCTCTCCTCTTCCCTCACTTAGGTGCAGATGGCTGTCGACGTGAAGTTTGTCCAGGATACCCTGAAGGGCGACAGCGTCACAGAAATACGGATGAAGTTCATCAGGAGGATTGAAGACAACCTTCCAGCTGGGGAGGAGTGAACCACGGCCCCATCTCCCTGGGGACTGGAGGGACCAGCTGGGTTTGGCCATTAGTTTCCCTCACAGATCCATAGGGATCTCCTGCCCCTGCACACTCAGACTGACTCACTGACTGTTTCAGGTGTTATTTTCTTCTACTCTCACTTCCATCCTCTGTAGAAGACGATTGTCTGGTTGGTGTTTATTTCCCAGGTTCATTCTGAAGCTTTTTCATCAGGTGATGTCTTTTACTTTTCCTCCGGGGGCTTCCTACGCTCAGTTTCCAATTGTGACCTGAGTTGTGTGAGAACAGCTGCTCAGACTCCAGGAGAGCTCCAGTCTCTTCACATCTGGATCGGTGTCGGATGGCCAGAATTGGAGACCAAGCTACAAGAGCCCACTAATTCCCTGCTAAACCCTGTCCTTCCTTAAATGAGGTGTTTAAAATCTGTTTGGAGATAAGTGTGTAGTGTTTCTGTAGAGCAAACTGGCTTCCTGCACTTGATTCTGAAGTCATTGGCAAATGCAGGCTTGATCCAAAGGGGTGACTGGGGAGAGCTGTTGGAGTGCTGGCACCAGGGTGGGGGCTGCTCTGCTCAGGGGGCCATGGCACCACAGAAATCTGAGAGTCCCATGCCTTTCCAGTGTCCCTCCCCCAGAAGCCTCACCACTCCCCTCTTGGGAGTCACACTCCAGTGGAGCAGTAGGAACTATTTTACGTGGAGAAAGAGTGGCTAGAATGGCATCAGTGCTCCACAGTGGGCACTGCCCAGGGCTGCATGGGGAGTCACGGGAGTGAGAACCAAACTCAGGCTGAGGCCTGGGAAGTGTTAAAGGCATTCCAGGCACTGTTCTGCTGTTGGGGGGTGTAAAGGCTGCGTGGTGCGACCAGTGCGGTGCCGGGGTTCATTCTCACTGGTGTTCAGCTGCAGCAGAATTTCCTAGTTACTTCACCTGTGGCACTTGCTGCTCTGAAAAATAAATACATAAGCAATAGATAACAAAAAGCAAGAGATTGGAACATCAGCTTCCTCTGCCACCCAGAGCCAGAGAACACAGTCAGGCATCGGGTTCCCAAATCACTTTACATAGCATGAAGGCACGGCCCCATGAGGTCTTTGGGAGCTCCACAATCTGTGTCGGTTGATGCCCGAGTGTGAGGTGAGAGGGAGCAACCCGCTACTTGTGCTGCTCTTTTTTGGCTTTTTTGGAGGCAGGTTGGGTCATTTGGCACTGGATGGTTCACGCTGTCCCTTTATTGGCCCCAGAGAGTCCCTTTGGATGCCCTGTGTGACATGTGCCCTGTGAAGGGACAGTGGGTGGCTGCAAGAGCAGTCGGAGGCCTGGCGGTGGCCCGGCAGTGGCAGTGGGTGTTGAGGGCAGAGGTGCCACATGGTCACGTTGCAGAGCTCAAAACCATCCCTTATTTCTCATTGTTGACCATTCCAAGTCACTTTAAAGCTGCATTTTAGAAGCAATTGCATTAAAAGAGTCGCGGTGTCAATTCTTTGGTCTCCTCGTGCCTGTGTTCTGTTGGCAGGTGCTTCTGGGGAGCAGCAGCAGGGGCTCACCCACTGCCTGAGGCTGGCAAGGTGATAGTCGTGACAGGGTGCCCAGGGCTGGCAGGGTGACGGCAGCACTGCACCAAGAATTCCTGGCTGCCAGCACGCCTGGAAGCTGCTGCCTGGACAAACCTGCCCAGTATTCCACACACGGAGGGACTGCGGTGGCACTGGGGGCAGACACTCAGTGTGGGTGGTTTGGGGTCTGTGAATGCTGCTGTGTACCCAGTGTCTGGGACTTGTTGCCACCAGCCAAAGTAGCTGCTGCAGAGGGAGGACTCCGTGGGCATTTACAGTGGCAAAAAATCACCTGGAGGGCCATCTGTGCCTCCTCTCTCTGCCAGCTCGGTGCTGCTCCATGGCTGGTATCAGCTATGTAGTGCTGCTGCCAGGGGTGTGGAGACAAGGAACAGCTGCTCTCCAGGAGCAGGGGTTCCTGCTTCCCTTTCTTGTGTAAGTGCTCCCCAGGAGCCCTGCTCTGGTGGGATCTCTGCTCCATGCTCGTGGGCATTCCCTGCTCCAGGGGTCACCCTGTGGTCATGCGCCATCCTGGGCATTGAGCACCCGGGGCTTTGCCCTGACCTCTGCCAGCCCTGAGGACGGGGAAGTGGCAGCTTTTGCAATAAAGTGGCTTTTTTTGTCTGGCCAGGAGCAGGAGCCAGGCCTTACCAGCCAGGGCAGCCCCAAACAGCCCCAACACGCACCCAGCTCCTGAGGCTGTGTCCCAGAGGATGTGGGGGGAGTGAGATCCCGTGACCTCACCCCTGCAGAGAGTGGATCCCAGACTCCTGTTCCCTTGGGAATTACAGTAATTTGCTGGGGCGACAGGGTCAAAACCAGCCCAGACCTTCTGGAAGAACAAAAAGCAGAAATTGCATTAAGTAAATTAAAACTGTCTACTACTGAGCAGCTCGCTGCAGACAAGGGAGAATATGCAAAAAGCTCTGTTTGAAACCTACTAAATATTACCATGTGCTGTTTATAGGAAACAAATGGGGAAAGGCATCTGCATCAATAAACCCCAACGTGGCTGGGCTTGGACTGAAGCCTTTCCACGGCTCTCGGTTATTGAATACCCGTTGCTTTCATGTGGTGCCAGCCCTGACCCCTGACACATACCGCGGAGGGGAAAGTTGACTTGTGGGAATAATAGACATTCCTAGTGAGCGATTTAACCTGGCAGGAAAAGAGGCGACTTCCAGCCTCTCACATCCCTGTGTGATATTGGAGATGACAATAGCAACAGGTCAAGGGGGCGACGCAGAACATGGGGCGGGAGCGGTGCCGGAGAGTGATGCTGTGGGACCCCGGTGCCTGGGGCCAGCCCCTCATCCAGCCCCGTGTGCCCTGTGATGGCATCGGCCACAGCACCGTGTCCCAACCACATCCTAGGCTCCCGCAGCAACAGGATGCAGGAGCTTTGGTTGCGGCAGTGCCTGCAGAGGTGGAAGGAGCTTTCCAGCCCTTGTTCTCCTCCAGCATGGTTCCCTCCTGCAGGAAAGTGGGACATTGGCTGGTGTCCTGATGGAGCACACTGGCAGGAGTTGTAGTTCTGTGCGGGACTCACAGGGTCTAGGGTGAGGGTTTAAACCAGTTCATGTCCCCAGCATGGGGACAGCCTGGCCAGTGTTGGAAAACCTGGACAACCTGGCTGCCGCTCTTGGCTGTGGCAAGCCCCAGCCACACTCCCCACTCTTCCACTTGCCCAGAGCCAGGTGGTCCCTCCTCTACTCTCCCACAGGAAGCAGAGCTCCCATCCCTGCTCCTGTCACCCAAACCGGGGTGGGTGACAGCCCTGGGCACTGTCCAGGCCTCATAGTCCAGCACTTGCTGAAGGGGCAGAGAGATAGTGCCGGGATCCTGGATGGGACAAGAGAATCTCTCTGGGAAAGAAGCGTTTCCGGGCTGGTGTCCTCATTGCTGGGGTAGCTCCCACAGCTTTCAGCCAGATGTGCTTGGCTAGGGTGCCAGGCACTCCCTGGGGCCATGCAAAAGATGTTTCACCCGTGAGGGCTCGTGCACTGGGGACAGGGCTTGTTGGCAGGGCTGGCACGGTGCTGGTTGCCCCAAGCAGCCAAAGTGCAGGTGGTGCCAGCTGGGGCGGGTGGATACCAGCCCCTCGGGGGGCTCTGGCCCCGTGTCCCTAAGCACCCACCACATGCAGGTACGGGATACTCAGGGTGTGGGTACCACTCAGGTGCGGATCCAACTTGCCCCAGATGCCCATCTGTGGCCAACCTGGCTGAGCATCTCCCCATGCTTGGCACCACACAGGCACCAAATCCATGAGAATGTGTTCTCTGCCTGATAATGATCTGGGAAGTTTGGGTGTCTGGATGTTTTTATAATCCTTCCTGGGCCCCTGGGCCGGCTGCAACACGTGTTTGGCTATCCCGGAAGCCCAGGCAGCTGACAAAATCCTCTCCCCAGGCACCGCCACGCTGCACCCCCCCTGCCCTGGCCCAAACGCAGTTTCCAGAGCTGGGAATGCCTCTGGCAGCAGCGCCGGGTCAGGGCAGCCCTTTGGCGATGCTCCTTGGCACACGCCCTCCCGCAGCATCCCTTGCCAGGGCGAGGAAGAGGAGGAGGTGTCTGCAGTTCCTCCCTCGGGTCAGGGGACACAGGAGCAGCCCCGGCGGCGCTGCTCGGAGCTGAGCCACATTCTGGTGGCGTTTGGTATTGGGGGTGATGGGAAGGAAGCTCCATTGTTCCTCTTTTATTGTTTTGTGTTTCCTAAGCGGGATCGGCACCCTCCTCCCACGCTCTGCCCGGCTGCGGAGCGGATCCAGCCCTGTGAAAGCCAATGCTGCGCCGGAGGTGGCTGCTGAGCGCTAGGCAAAGGGAAATGCAGGGAGAATCGTCCCTGCTTCCAGCGCAGACAGGCCACCAGAAGCACGTGTAGAGCTGACGAGTGGCTGCAGCAGGGACACGACTCATCTCAGTGTTCCCCTGTCCCTGGTCAGGCCAGTGCTCCCGGGTCTCCGTGGTGCTTTGTTCTTCTATGCGGCCATTCAGGCAGCGGCAGCTCGTGCCAGCTGCAATGGGAACAGATGATCCAGTCGCAGGGAAGGAGGGTGACATGGGCCATGCCACCATTCCCAACCCCATGGCGTCACCCAGTGAGGACGGCGGTGGGACAGTTCAGTCCCCCATATCTCATTCTACCCCACCCACCCAAACCCCAGCAATTCAAACCACAGCACCGCTGTCCCACCAGCAGCACCTCCATTCCCCTCTGGAAGCTGCCCTCAGCTGCTGCTGGTGCAGGATGTGGCACAGGGACACAGCGTCCTGTGGAGCCGGGATCCACCCAAAACTGTGCTGGAGTGCCCGTGGGATGGGTACAGCTCAGGCCTCAGCTTTGCACCATAAACACCGAATCCATGAGCTCACTGGACCCCAGGAAGCCCAGGGCAGCAGGGCAGTGCCACTCCAGCCTTCCCGAATTTCCACAGGAAAATTCCATTTTCCCAGCTGCAGCCAGGACTCCGAGAGCCCAGCATGGTGGGTTTGCCCAGAGGCAGCTTGGGAAGCTGCTGGTGCTCAGCAGCCTTGGCCCACAATGGGAGCCAGAAACAGGCAGGAATTCTGATGAGAAATGTTTGTTTTCTTTTAAAATAATTTTAATTGTGGCTTCTGAGTAAGGAGCCTCTGGAGTGGTTGCTGTATCCCTGAGCCTGTCGTGAATGAGAGGTTTGGGCATGAATCGCTGGCAAAAGCAGGTTTGCTATAATTTTGTCACTCTATTTCTTATGATGTAGATAAATCACACCAAGGAAAATTGGATTAAAAACAATCTCCAGTGATTTAGGTGGAAATGGCGACAGAAAAAGGAAGGGAGGAAGAAGTCAGGTATGCAAGGAGGTAAGGGACACTCCCCAAGCTGAGTCACCAGGTGCAGAGAGGATCCCCTAACTAAATTCAGCCTCAGACTGGATCAGTGGATTAAGTCGAAAGGATTTACCAACACTTAATCATAACAATACCTCATTAACACAGCAATAGCAGCACTTGATCAACTGAATAATTTAATTCACACAAAATTATTCAAATGGGATTTTCTATAACCATAATTCTAAGTGAATTGTACATCTAAAGTAGCAACATCCATAATGTGCACAAGCACGGACATAAAGAGCCTGCACAAAGAAATAGACCTGTGAGAAATTCTCTTTGAGTCCAGCAAAATACTCACATTGATGCATCTTCTCAACGGTGAAGGGTTGAACCCCACAGGGTGGGGGGTATCAGCCCAGGCTCCATCATCATCGTTGGTCCTCTGGGTATCACAAACAGGATGAGCT
The DNA here is from genome assembly GCF_965178545.1 of Coloeus monedula. NCBI lineage: Eukaryota > Metazoa > Chordata > Aves > Passeriformes > Corvidae > Coloeus > Coloeus monedula. The sequence goes on along the minus strand of NC_138804.1, from coordinate 3,255,353 downwards.
CCAAGAGGAATTCTGCTCTGAGGGAGATCCTGGCGCAGCCGCTGCAGCCCAGGAGAGCTCAAAGGGTGTCACTCAGGACCACTGGTTACAGGGTTGTGAGATGATTGACTTCAGTCATCAGTGAATTCCCATTTTAGCCACAATCCCAGTTGGTAGCTATGGGAATTTTCCTCGAAGTGCTCAGTAACTAAAATATGATTCCACTCAGGATGTTTTTCAGGCAGAAAAATAAAGCCTTGAGGCTGTTTGTAAGAGGAAACAGAAGCTCCTGAGAGACTAGGAATTCTGGGAGCAGAGTGGATTTCTGATAAGCTCAAGGGGAGCCACCTGCCCAGAAAACATTACTTAAAGTGGAGACCTAATGAGCCAGGATGTCCCTGATCCCATCCTGTCCCCCAACCCCAATCCCATCCCTGCCATGGCGAGTGGCTCACCACAAGCAGGACTGAACCAGACGCCTGGATGACCAGGGACAGCTGCAGTCAAGACTTCCGAACAGTTCAGTTAATAGAGAGACAAGAAAACAATTTGAAAATTTAAAACCAATCCCCTCCCTGAATGAAGTGAAGCCCCAGACGTTCCTTGCAAGCCCCAGGATCCCGTTGGCTTCTCCCTGCCTGTCACACAGACACAGGAGCTGACTCGGGGAAAGTGCTCGCCAGAACAATGTCTCTTTTTACAGCAAAAAAATACTGATTTTATTTTAATTAGTGCTAGTGCTGACATCCAAGAGCTCAGGGAGAAGTTGCCAGGCACTGGGCTGGCTCTGCCCTGGGCTGTGGCTCCTTGTCCCTGTCCCATGGCAGGCACAGAGCCCCCCACAGCTGCCCGCGTGCCCCGGCTGGAGCCAGCGACTGCCCGGGGCTGGGACCAGCATTGTGGCCTCTTGCCCAAGCTCTTGGCCAGGGCTGTCACTGCTCCCCAGGCCCCTCAGCACCGAGCCATTGCTGGGAAGGCGCTTGAGCAAGATGCCACAGAGGAGCTGGAGGGTGTTCCCTGCCAAGGGGAGAAATCCAGCGGCTTCCTCGAGCATGGAACACTGAAACGACCCAGTGGGACCTCTGCTTGCCTAGCGCTGAGGAGCCTGGAGGGAACAGAGAGGCAATGGGGCTGTCCTGGGCTCCTGCATCACCCCAGCCTCTCCCACTCCCACATCCCCTGAGCTCCCGCATCCCGCTACCCCAGGGTTCAGCGTCCCTGTCCCACACTCCTGCAGCCCCCAGGCTCCCGCATCCCGGCCGGGCAGGGCACGGAGCACCATGCCGAGGGTGCTGGCTGGCCGGGAGCTGGACAGCGGAGCGTTAACCGGGACAGCCAGGCCGGGGAGCGGAGCCCGAGGAATGAGGAAGCCGGAGCGGGTACCGTAGTGGAAAGGGCTTGGCACAGGCTATGGAAAATGGAGGCCTAGAGAAATGTGACAGCAGGCTGGCCTGGCCGGCAGTACCACACAGGCGTAGTTAAGCCTTCAAGCCTGCCATTGTTCTCCCCTAATTATTCCCACTCCCTGAGTATTACACCCCATAATTCAGGAAAGCTGAGTAATGGAAGAAACAACAGCAATTTTAATCTCTCAGTACCGGTGGTCTCCACCAAAAAAACGCTTTCAAGAGCTCTGCGGTTGCGACTTCCTCGGTCTGGTGGGCAGTGGAGGGGAGGGGGAGCACGGCCACCGGCCCGCGGGTGCTCAGCCGAGACTGGGGGCAAAGAGGCCAGCGGGGACGGGACCAGAACCTTGCTCCAGGTGATGGGAGGTGATGGGAGGGGAGCGTGCAGGATGCTGGGAGCATCCCCACCAGGTACCACATGAGCCCCACGCTGGCAGCCCCTTGTCCCCTGCACGGGGGGACCTGGTGTCCTCGGTGGGGAGGACCAGAGCTGGGCAAGGCACTCTCACTGCTGACACTGTATCCTCTGTTCTCAGCTAAACCACACAGACCTGGGCATCAGTTTTTGGTGAAAAAGTGTTTTCCTTCCTGGGAACTGGCTCTTAGGAAAGGAAATTCTGAACTCCCTAGAAATGCTCTTGCTTTTTGACAAAAGCCACCACGGGTTTGTTCTCTAAGGAGCAAGCTCTGGGTAAACACATTCCCACTCCTGCAAGGAGAGAGACCAGGAGTCAGCACTGGAAGCACCAGGGTGCTCTGGAGGACCTCACATGGGCAGGAGAGACTCCCAACGCTGCCTGTGCCCCTCTGCCCACTCCAGCACCCCTGACCAAACACCTGCATTGGCTCACCAACCCAGTTCCCACTCTGGCTCTGAGCATGAGTAACGTGACTGGTGGGTCAAAATGAGCCTTTGGCTGATTTAGCATCATCTGCTCATCAGATCTTGGGGAGCAGGAAGAGGAGGATGGGCAGCAGTGCCCTCAATGGGGCCAGAAGTGATGCACTGAGCTGGGACTGGGCATCTCTTGGGAACAACACGAGGCCAGGGCATCTGCCAGCCTTCATCCATCCTTCCATCCTTCCATCCCTCCATCCCTTCCTCCTCAGCTCTGAGATGCAGTAAAAGCACAAAAATAAGCGCAGGTCTGCCCTGCCCCAGCTTCCTGCAGGCACAACACTCACCTGTTACAAACTACCACAACCATCTTCTCTCAGAAGTTTTGGCAGTAGTAATGCTCACTGAAATAGATCGTGAAGTCACAGAGTCAGGCAGGGACCTCACATACTGAGGAGCCCATCAGGGCTGTGCAGGGATCGCACCAGAGCCAAGGGGAAAAGGCCAGTGGTTTTGAGACACAGTTCAGCATCACTTCTCAGCAGCTGCTCTGAAGTTTGGCTGCAGGGTGCTCAGATCTCTGTTGCATTTAGCAAAACAATTGGAGGTCACACCCCTCACCCCAGGTACAAACTGGGGCGATGGCCCTGCCATCCTGGGAGCCACGTGACAAGCCACCAGCCCTTGGGGACAGATCACTCCACTGCCACCCCTTAGGGCCGACCCTAATGACACACAGCTCAACCTGAGCGAGCGCTGCCCCTTGGCACATCCCACCAGCACCCGAGGTGACTCAGCAGGGCAGGCGAGCTGGGATGGGGTGGCCCAAAGGTGACGGTAGCGGTGGGCACTGCGTCTGTGTGGTCTGAGCCATCTGGATGCACTTACAGCAATACTGCAGCAATTGCGGAAAGATCAAAACTCTTCAGGCCAACCTTGATTCCCAGTGCATTTTTTGCATTTTTGAGGACTCGAGTCTATAACCTGACAGTGGGAGGGGTGTTGCCTGCACAGCCCTGGAGCCCTCGGCACTGTGCTGCCAGATTCTGGAAGTGACGCCTGGGCTGCCCTGGCACTGCCACAAGATCCCCGGGATCCTGGGAATTACCCTGATGAAATGGTGCTGGGTCCTTTGTCTGCACCCAGCACTCGGAGTGGGCACTGCTTCTGCTGGGGGGTCAAATCCCTGAGCAGGGCCCTGCTGAGACCCTGCTGCACCCTGAGGCTCCTGCTTACAGTGACTGGAGGGGGCAATCCACGTGTCCCCATCGCTGGGGCCAGGGGAGATGCCAAGAAGTAACTGCCACCCACACCTGCCCCAGGAAATGACACGGTCCCATCCATCCCCACCTTCCTCCTGCGATTTCCCATCCTCTTTGAAACTCAGATGGGGAAACTTGTCCCAGCACCCAACATGGGGCATAAAGGGTTTGAGACTGTGACAGGTTTGGTTGGCTTATGCTGTGCTGCTGTCACCTCACTGCTGTGCCTGGGAACGTCCTGGTAACAGCCATGGCTGGGGAATGGCTGGGGCACTGGTGCTGTACTGGGCACACTGGAGCTCCACTGTCACCTTTGAAACAGAGGACCTCCTGCAGCCCATGATGAAGACCATGGTGAAGCAGGCTGTGTCCCTGCAGCCCGTGGCACTGCAGCACTGTGGCAGTGTGGCCTTGAACAACAGCTCCTCTGAGAGGTGGCAGCCCCCATAATTAATCATTAGTTCAGCCCTTGTGGCAGGGCAATGGAGAGGGCACAGGGGTGGGGGGGGGCACAGGGGTAATGGAAGGGGCAAGGGGTGGTGGAGGGGGCACAGGGGTGTTGGAGAGGGCACAGGGAAGGAAGAGAGGGCACAGGGGTAGTGGAGGGGGCACAAGGATGTTGGAGGAGGCACAGTGGAGGCGGCTCCTGCTCCCATGCCAGTCCTGCCCGTGCTGACTGACTGGTTCAGTCATTAGCAGGAGTGGGGCCGTTTGGCTTTTCCCTTCTCCGCCTGGAAAGGGGCCACTTACTGTTTTACAACTAAAATAACAAATTATTTCATAGAGGCTGGAGCTGCTGGGAACTCTTGGGCCATGGTGCTGCGCTGGGGCAGGCACAGACCCCCAGGCCCCCTCCCCAGTGCTGGCACAAGCAATGACCCAGGATCCCCAAAATGGGCCCGCCCATGTGGAGCACGCAGCTCCCACCAGCACGGGCAAAGGGGGCAGGAGGGATGGAGAAGGAGAAAAGGGAACAGCAGGGCAGTGGCTGGCATGTCCCCATGATTGTCTGTCCCTGTTGATGGTCATCCCACCATGGGGACACCATCCCTGGTGGTGCCCAGGGACCCTCAGCACTGCATTCAGCACTCCAGGGTAAGCAGGCTCCGTGCAGTGCTGGGCCTGCAGCAGCCCCAGCCCCCCAGGATGGCATCTGCATCCTGTGGCAATGCCACATCCCGAGCACTCGGCTTCCTCTGGGAAAGGGATGCTGACCTGTGCCCCGCTTCCTCTCCCGGGGAAGGCGATGGGAACCAGCCCTGTTGCCCGGTCCCTGCCCTCCCCTCTGCAGCTGCTCACGCAATGTCTGGCCGTGCAGATGGATCTCAGGGTGCCGCAGGATGCAGCACCCACCAAACAGGGCCCCCCACGCCCCCTCCCCAAGGCGACTTGCTGACAGCCCCAACAATAGGGCAGCTGATAAAACCCTACAGCCACGTGTGCCCTTCCCTGTTCATGTCCGCTATGGCCCCCGTGCCAGCCTCGTGCTGGGGGATGGATGGGGGCTAGAGGAGCTGAGCTGGGGGTGCCAGGAGCCTGGAGCCTGCCAAGACCTGGGCCAATGTCTCTGCTCTGCCAGCCTGACCTCCTCAGAGAATGACCCCCATAAAACGAAGCAGCAGCTGTTTGGTGGATAATAAAATGTTTTGGGGTTTTTTTCTGTTTTACAACTAGTTTACTGCCTAAATGTTTCAGCAGCTCAGCAGAGCACCAGGGCAGCAAACTTCCTCCGTGTGCTCCAGGCAGCTCCCAGACAGGCTGCAGGACCCTGCCCTCATCCCATGGGATGGGTCCCCAGTACTCGTGGGAGCACCCACCCCAGTCACCAGTGCAGGAATGGCACAGGGAGGAAGGATCAAAGTGGGGGGGTGACAGCAGCTGGGCGAGCCTGCTCCTGACAGCCCCTTTCTGTCTCCCTTCAGAGACAGTTGGGTGCTGCGGGGTCACCCTGGCTCCAGATTGGAGCAGCCCCCAGGACCCAGGGACTCCATTCATCCACCAGCTCTGGAGGCAGATTTACTAGCTCATAGCCAGGGGTGTTTATGGTGGGCTGGAATGTGCGTCCCCAGCACGTGATGAATTTACAACGTGCCAACGAGTGGATTTATTCCAACCCCACTGTCAGTGAATTAATCACAGCAGCCACGGGAAGGCTGGAGGTGCAGGTGGGGAGAGGTGCCCAGAGAGGGCGGTGGTGGGGGCACATTGGGGCATCACAGGGACGGTCCTGCCTCTGGTTGTGTTGAGCCGTGATGAGCTCCGGGGCTGCCGCATCCCCTCCAGCGCTCCTGGGAAGGGCCAGCAGCCTCCAGGGCTGCCCTGGGAAGAGATTTAAAGTTCAGCTTCCAATTCCACGTGCCGTTTCCAAACAGAGGTCCGGGAGCCGCCAGCTACCACCTGGGCTGGTGCTCTGCAGACAAGGGAGCTCTGGAAACCGTAGGTGAGTGCAGTTTTTCCATGCATATGTATATAGGAGCAGAGTCAGCTGCCAAAATAAATACAACCCTTCCCTTTCCAAAAATGTCCTCCAGGAATTGTAAAGGATCCTGGAGCAAGAATTCTGTCTCAGATCCTCTTTGCTTTCTATTGGGGGAAGTGTATAAACTCGCTCCGATTCAGCCGGAGCAGAGGCAACGTGAGAGTGTTTTTTTATGACATGCACCAAAGGTACTGGGAGCCGGAGCCACCATGTGTACCCCGGGCAGGGCTCACGCAGGAAAACAATCCCAGTAAAGAGCTTTACAGCCACCGAGGAATGTGGAACCTCCACCAGCCCTGCCGAGCCTTGCAAAGCTAATTGCTTTGGGATTTGCTCTTTGGGGGGGTCGAGTCTCCATGGTTGCTGCCTCAAAGGGTCCCAGCTGCCCTTGCGGTTCATTAGGATGCTGAGCGGGGAACTGGAGATGCTTTTAGGAGGCTGCAGCGGTTGTGGGGTAAGGGAAGGAGCCCTGCGGTTCGCAGCTGCAGCCCTGCCTTCTCCCGTTACAGCCGGGGACCCTTCCTGCCCCGGCGGGGTCCTCGATCGGAGCTGGCAGTGGCAGTGGTGGCCCCGTAGCTGCTGAGCCAGGCGCTGTCCCTGACCCCAGCAGGACCATTCCATTCAATCTGACCCACGGACCCATCCCGGGCTGATTCCCCAGGAAGAAACCCAGGGATGTTTTTTGAGGCCAATGCATCCTCATGCCTCCCTGGGCAAGGGCTGCAGCGGCTGATCGTGACGTGGTGCTGCACCCGCGGCCACCGCAGCCCGTCCCCCCAGGCCCCGGCTGCTCGCGTGTTTTCTTAACTGAACTTTTTCTGCTCATTTAAGTGACTTTGGAAAATGGGATTTTGGCTCTTAAATCGTTCAGGGGCTTTTGAAAATTTGACTCTAAATACTTTCCGAAGTGCATTTGTATGAAGTAATTCTCTCCAACCTCCCACAGTGGTAGTCAGATTGCATTTAATCCATCACTGAATGTTCCCGAAGGCTGGGATCTGGCACCATGCTCCACACGGAGCCGTGGCTCGCCCCGCACTGTGCCGACTCCCTGCCCAGCGTCCTCCTGCCTGGGCCACCTCTCACCTGTATGTCACTGTTGGCACAGCCGGGGAGGTGCCCCCAGACCCTTGTCTGCCCTTGTCACCCCATGCTGGTACCCTGAGCAGGCACAGCAGCACACCCCACCTCTGCTTGGTGCTGCCAGCCCAGCCCCTGGCCCCCTCCCACCCCCACGGCACATTTTCCTGCTGAGCACCAAGGGCTGGTTTTCCTAGCACAATTATCTGTCTTTGTGGAAACATGGAAATGATATTCCAATGCACGGGGCTGATTTGATTATGTCCGTGACCCACCGAAATTAAGTTAAGGCATTTTTCAGCCCTAGATTGAATTATGTCTCCTCCCACTCTCTTGTTCCTCCTGTGCAGAGCAGCGGGATGGCTGGGATGGGGATTTTAGGAGGCAGTAAGCCTGGGACCCTAAGGTGCAGCAGTGCCAGGGGCTGCTGTGGCACCGATGCTCTCGCTGGTTCACGTGCAGCCCTGGCAGGGCCAGTGCAACGCTGGGACACCGTGGAGCCCTGGCACAGCAGTGGGTGCAGAGCTGCCAGGAGATACAGGCAGCGGAGCCTCTAAATCCCACTCTAAGCCCGGCTTCCCTCTCCTACCGGGAAGGAGAGCCATCAGCATTGGCTCAGCACAGTGCTGAGAGGTATCAGTTGTTTAGCTCAAATAAATAAATTTTAAGTAGGATGAGTTACTCAGAGTTATGGCACTGGGTGAGTTGGGATGTTGCTCGCTTTCCTTGCTCAGTACAAGGAGCTGGGATTGCTGTGGCCTCGGGCTGCAAGCTGTGAGCTCTCGCCTGGATACATTTTGGGCTGGAATAGAGTTAATCTCATGGTAATTTTCCCAACAGCTGGTACAGAGCTGGGTTTTGCCTTTAGTGTAAGATAACACACTGATGCGTTGGGTGTTGCTTGGTAATGTTTATTCAAGTCCTACATATTTTTCAGTTCCCTGTTCTTTGCCAGTGAGCAGGTGCACCAGCACCCAAACCAGAGGATCAGGGGGCTGCAGTCAGCAGCAGCTGTAACTCCACAAGGTGAAAAAGAAAAGAAAGAACCCAGTGAGGGTTTAGAAGACCCCAGAGCAAAAATGACCCTTGCTGGGCAGCAGGAAGAAGCCTGTGCATGGCCAGGAGCAGCCAGAGTGGCACAGCACAGCCAAGGTGCCATGACTGCACCCCAGGCTCCACCCTGGTGAAGGGACAGGCCTGCGGAGGAACGAGCCAGCACAGGAGCGATGACAGGCAGCAGAGGCCAGGACGGAGCGAGGCTGCAGCCGATGGTTTGCTCTGTGGGACAGAGGAATGTCTGTGCTGGCAAACAAGTCTCTGAGCAGAGGAAATGCTTTGCCAGTGAGAGCTCTGGTTAAACAAGGCTGGTTCACTTCTGCGGGAGCTGCTGTGCCAGTGGAGGCCCCTCCATGCTCTGCCCTGTGCCCGGGTGCTGCAGGTGGGACAAGGGCGGGGGCAGGAGAGCTGATACTGCCGGGACACTGTGGCCGCGGTGCCAAGGTGGTGGCAGAGCAGTTGCTGCCAGCAGCCATCCTGCTGGGGCCGCGCTCCCCGAGCAGCAGGTCACCATGTGCCGTGGCTCGGCCGGGCTCAGCCCTGTCCTGGAGCAGCCTTGGGGCTGCTCTAAGCTGCTCACCGTGGCCTTCGGTGGGGACTGTGGTAAGGCACCAGCTGCGGGTGGACCCCCAGCCCTGCCTGCTCAGGGCACGGAGGGGACCCCAGCCCCGTCCGCCCTCGCAGGGCACAGCACATCAGCATTCCTGGGAGCAGGGTCCGGCCCCACGGCGGCTGCTCGCCGGGGGAAGGCATTGAGGGGGGATTAGCCGTCTGATGCCCCCCTTGCTCAGGCGCTTAATACAGAAAACAAACACCCTTGTGCACCCAGCGGCCTCCATCCCGACGGGTTTTCTCCGTGCCCGTTGCCTGAGCAACCCTAATCTGCCTCCCGGGGCACACCGGGGCCCTGCACCCCCGGGCCCGTGCACCCCGGCAGCCGCGGCAGTGCCGGCGGTGTCCCGGCTGTGCCTGGCACGCGGCTGCCAGCGGGACGCCGCGGCTCCTCCGCCTTGGGAATGGGCAGCACACCGTGCTGGGAAAGGCGGGAGGTGGGGCCTGCGGGCACCCCGCTCCCCTGGGATTGGGGCACCTCTGTCCTGGTGTGTGATTTAAAACTGTGCCAAGACACGAGGCAGCAGGGCCCGGCTGCACTGGCACCACATTTCCAAACTGTTCTGCCCAGGCAACAGGATTTTCAGGGTGGCAAAGTTCCCCCACCACAGAAGTGGGGAGCATCTCCCACTGTGGCCCTATGTCCGCAAAGGAAATGGGCGATGGTTTGGGGGGAGCATGGGGGCAACGCTGCTCCAGCCCTGGGCCGCTATACTGGCAAGAAGGTTGGGCCCCATTGTGCCCCATCCCCGGGGCAGGCAGCAGCCAGTCCTGGGGGCTCTGCAGATGGAGGGGGCTCTTTTCCCACCCTGTGGCTGGTGTTGCTGGGATCAGCATCCCCGGGGCACAGGGCATCCCTGCTCTGGGAAAAGGCAGGCGGGTCCTGGGGGGGCCGTGTCCACGGGCCCCCTGTCCCGCGTGGGGTGGCGAGGAGGGGCCGAGGGGGCGGGGGCAGGGGCCGCGCTCTCGGGGGGGTGCGGTGCGCGCAGTCTCCCTCCTGCGCCGGAGGAACGAGCAGCGCGGCCGGGCTGGGACCGCGGGGGGAGAGAGGAAAAAAGAGGGAAAAGAGAAAAATCGCAGCAGCCGCCCTGGCGCGGCCCCGCTCCGCACTCCCCGCACCTCTGGTCCCGCTCTGCATCCCCTGCACCCCTGATCCCGCTCCGCATCCCTCTCTCCGCATCTCCCCATCCCGCTTCGAATCCCCCCGCACCCCCGGCCCCGCTCCGCATCCCCCGCACGTCCCGCACCCCCGGGCCCGCTCCGCCCTCCCGCCCGCCCCGCTCCGCCCCGCGGGGTGCCCGGCCCGGCCCGGCCCGGCCCGCCGCTCCCGCCAGCGGCCGCCCGTGCCCGCCGCTCCGCTCCGCTCCGCCGTGCCGAGGGGAGGTGAGGTAAGGTCCGCGCTGCTCCGCCGGGATGGGGTCAGGGCTCCGCCGCTCCCGGTCCCGCTCCTGGCCCCGCTCGCCGGCGCATCCCGTGGGTTGCGCCGGGCTCAGGCGGGAGTTGATCCCGTGGATTTCCCAGTCACGAGTCCCGCTGTTCTGGTGCCTTTTCCCCGACGAACGCCGCAGAACACTCCAGCCATCCCTCGTCGGGCAGGTCCGATTTCCTCTACTTTTCCTTTTCTCATATCTTCTCCCTCCTCTGACCTACCTCGGTCACGTTCCTTTCCCGGGGAATCCTCCCCAGAGCCTCGGCCGTCTCCCAGTGCCCAGCCCTTTCTTTCTGCTGTTAGGAAATGCGTTTGTGAGAACAAAACTGTTTGGGGGAAAGTGCCGTGACCTTTGGGACAGCCACTGCTGGCACTCACCACTCCAGCCCTGCCTGGAGTCATGTCCCCTCCCGCAGCTCCCAACATCTGCACCCAGGTACCGGCACCATTCCCAGGTCCTGGCACTGTGGCGCCTTCCACAAAAACCTTGGGAAACACAAGGTGCTTATTTTTTTAAGAGTGTTGCTGTTAATTGGCTCCCGAGCTACCAGGTTCTCCAGCTTTGAATATTCCCAGTAAGTCAGGAAAGATCCCCCCTGTACGGTAGCCCCAGGCCAGGCAATAACCTACCGGAGATATTTCTCATCCATGGGCAGCTTTGCTATAAGGAACATGTTTAATAAATCATAAGGCCGGTGAATTCCTGGGATTTTTATTGCTTCTGTAAAAATGCAGTTTTGATCCGTCTGCGAGGGATACTGGGAAACAAAGCGGCTCCTTTCAGAGCCGGATCCTACGAATTTAGGACACAGAGCTGGCAGCAGAGCTGGTGGCTGCAAGCCCCCTGGGCAGGGGCAGTGCCATGGTGGGGCACAGGGCCTGTCTCATCCCTGCTCTTTTAGGGACCAATGTAACCCAGGTGCCTGAAAGCCCCATCTTGGCTTCTCTCACTCCGCTGGGGCTGTGGACACAACCGCGTGCATGGAGCTGAGGCAGCGATGCCAGGGGAAACATCACAGCTGGAAACGCAGCGGGGCTGCACCAGGCTTCCAGTTACATTTTTCCTCCTTGCCCTGTTGTCCAAGGGGAAAAGAAGCAGCAAAATCCAAACTGCTAAAAAATGGGAGAGGTTCTTGCAGGAAGACTCGCCTGGTTTCCGTCAGCCCCGCTGACCCGATCCCGCAGCAGTGGATTGTCCCGGGTGGATTGTTCCAGAGCCCAGATTGGGCAGAGGAATGGCAATAAAACAATTTTCTTTGCCTGTTCCAATCTGAAAACTGGGGTTTAGAGTCAGGAGCAGAGCCGAAACACAAACAGCACACGGATATGTGAACCCAGCAGCTGTCAGGGGCTCATTGGGATTTCAGAAACCACGAGTGCTGTGGCCGGGGCAATTGGTTGTGGGTTGAAGTAGGTGGTGGAGGCTCTGCCCCACTGCACTGGGCCAAACTGAGAGGCCAGGCTGCCCTTGCCCAAGGAGGCAGCAGTTTGGTGATCGGGATTTGTCCCGTCTCCTGCCATGCCTTTGTTTTAGGCTGTGCGGAGCCCGGCCGCAGAGGCAGGGAGGGAGCGTTTCTTTGTACAGGGAAGCATTTAAATTCTTTGCAGTGATTCATATATTCCATTCATATGAAACACAGCCCTGCCGAGTGTGAATGGGGACTGCGGGGGGATTTTTTTAAGGCAATAAGCCCTAGAAGTGTCAAAAGTTATTCACACCTTGGTGAAATCAAGGATATTTCTGTCCGTGGCTCTTGGCAGGGGCTCAGCACAGCTCGCCTTGCGTTGGGTTTTCGGTTTCCCACTTGGATATGGAGCGGGGGGAGCATAGGGGCAGCACTCCCGCTCCCCCTGCCCGGTTCTGGAACATTTCCTGGTGCCAGAGGGGCCCGGCATGGGCTGTGCCCGGGGGTCATGGCTCAGACCCCAGGGGCCACATGCCCTGAAAGCCCCAGGGCTGGTGAGCAGCCACGTCTTAGTGAGCCCATGGCTGGGTGAGGTGCTGTCCCTCGTGTGATGGTCACCAAGGCTGTGACCAAAGCTACTGACCAGCTGTCCCCATTGGGGCAGAGCATGCCGTGTTTGCCCTCAGCACAGGGCACAGGAACAGCCCAGAGAGGGGCCTTTTTGGGGATGCTGGGACCTTGGCAAGGGGCTCGAGGGGTCAGGTCCCAGAGATGTTTATTGTCAGGCATGACCCTGGGGTCACTGACCTGCTCCTGTTGAGGAGCGTTTTTGTTTGGGGGGAATAAAGCGGAGTGGCTGGGGGCCGAGATGTGGGGGTCATCACCCCAATGCCACGAGGTGCCCCAGGTGTGGGGCCAGCACCCGCGGGGAGCTATTGCCTCTGCTGGCTGCTCCGGGATGCTTTGAACCACTGTAAATCCTCTCCAAAGGAACTGAGAAGACAGTTTTATGGCTGTTGGGGAGGCAGATTAGCAGGGTGTTGTTTTCAGCGCTGATCCATCACGGGACGCCGGCGCTGCGTGGTGCATCCAAGCGCTCGGCTGCTGGCGGGCGGTGCAGCCTGTCCTGGGAAGGTGGAGATGAAACTGCCTGGTTTTAATGTTTTGTCTGCTCTCTGGATCTGTGATGTCAGGGGCAAAAACGCCTCCACGGGCCCTGGACTCCACGGCCAGCAGTAGCCAGGCTCCTCACACTCTGCGACAACAGCGGATCAAGGGGATTTGGGCAGTGGCACCTGCAAAAGACATTAACCCGGTGGGGAGGGCATGGGGCCGGTCCTGTCTGTCCCCACACACCCCTCTGTCATTCTCTCCTATTTCAGCTTGTCCACAGCCCAGGAAGGAACAGAGTTTCCATTCCTCTGCACTAAAGAAAATATCTGTTACAATAAAATCTCATAGTTCAGAAGGGGGAGGGATAAAATGGCACCAAATTGCATTTGTCTTCCCTCAGTTTCTCACTCCCACCTTTTTCCCTCTGGGAGAGGGTGCAGGCCATCGACTCTGCTGGGCACAAGCTAGGCTCTGAGCATCGCCAGTCCCCCATGCACCCTGTCACAGCTAATTAGAGAGGGTAATTAACTGCCTTAATAAAGGGAGGGGGGACACTGACACATGCCCACTCCCTCCTTTGCAGTCAGGGTTCCCTGTTCTGAACATTTGGGAAGCAGGGGAGGGTGCTGCTGGAACCTGGCTGTGTCTTGCAGTAATCCAGTGGGATTGAGACCCTCACGGTGGCTGGTGAGGCAGGGGGGATACCCCACAACACCGGCCCCCCAGCTCTCCCCTCCTGCTCAGGGCTCAGCTGCACATTGCTTCCCTGCGTTGGCGACTTGGACGCCGGCACAGACATAATAAACCGCTTTTCCTTTTCCCCCTGTCACCGGAGCCGTTCCTGAGTCACATCCCTGGCCGCCTGGCTCTTCCCCAGGGCTGTCTGCTCTGGCTGCGTAACCCTGCGCATCGGCTGCAGACTTCAAAGCAATGGGATCCATCCCGGCTGGGAAGGGCTGGAGGGATGGCAGCGCTTCGGGAAACATCTGCGCGGGGCCGGGGGGGTGCAGGGGCTGGCGCGGCTGGTGGGATGTGATGCTCTGCTCCCCAAAAGCCTGGCTCACCCCTGGGCATTGCTTGGCTGCCCCAAAGAGCTGCAGGAGCTGGATCCTTCACCAAAGCCACCTCTTGCCCTGTTCTCCCATGTCCTCACAGGAGCATCCCACCAGGGACCCCACGGCTCCTGATGGCTGCTGCCTCCCTGTAGCACTCCTGAGCTTGGCCGGGGGCTGCAGGTGGGAGATGGGTCCTACCAAAAATGGGATGAAATTCAAAAGGAGCCAAAGGTGGCAGTGTGAGGGTGTCTGCTGTCCCCTCAGCCCGGTGGCTGCAGAGTGCTCCCATGGCCTCTGGCCCCAGTGTCAGCTGAGTTCACAGAGCGAAGCTCCAGATCACAGGCAGCAACTGCAGCCAAAATCTGCAGAGCAGCCAGGTCTGGTCTCTGCAAACTTCCTTGGGGCTGAGCCCATCCCACTGGCCCATCTGGAGATGTTTGTCCTCAGAGGCTCTTCCAGGCACCTCCATCCAGGACAGGGCTTGGCAGGGAGCAGTCAGGAAGGAGGACAATGACATCAATGTCCACCTGCTGTGGATGCAGTGGCCGATGTAATGCCTGGCCCAGCTTGGCTGTTTTGCACCAAAAACCCGAGTCCTTATTTCTTGCAGCACTCCCAGCCCAAGTTCTGCCTTCCCCAGGCAGGACGTGGCCCCAGGAATTGCCCCAAACCAGCAGATTTCTGCAAACCTGCTGCACACCGGAGCAGCCTGGCAATGCTGGACCCCTGGGACCTCGCAGCGCTCCTGTGCCTGCCCTGCAGAGCTCTGGCTGTCGCTGAGAGCCTCTTTATTGTTCTGGCGGAGGGTTTTGTTTCACTGCTGCCTTCCAAGTTCCCAGGGATCTAAATTCTAAAGCAGGGTCTTGTAAAGAGCCCTGTCCAGATGGGCGAGATGATATTGCCGTATCAGATGAGAACTATCCCTGTCTTTATCCGCAGACAATGCAGCAGTGGGAGCAAACAAGGATAGAGCCTTTCTTTGGAGGCACATTAGCCAAATAGAGCCTTCACTTTGTTTTGTGCCGAAACCTAAGGCCTTGAGGCCAGACCACCTCAGGGAACTCCCCCTGTCCCTGCAGCCTCATGATTATTTACCCCTTTCCCTGATGCCCATTTTCCTGGCAGGGCAGGGCAGCAGGGTCCTGCCCATCTCATTGCTGGGTGTTCCCTGTCCTGTCCCCATTGTCGGAGTGGTGTCCATGCCCCCAGAGCTGGGAAAGTCTCAGCAGTGCTGCAGGGACTGGGCAGCACTCAGGCCTCTTCTGTCCTCGGACACCGAAAGAAGGTGGAAGATGCTTTGGTTGTGCCTCATCATTGTGGGATAGTTGAACCCACTCAGACACGAGTCAGGGCTGTCTAGAGCAGCCGAGGCTGCTCCGTGCACTCACTTGTGGTGATGCGCAAACCCTGCGGCCAATTCACCTGCTTTCAGATTTCATTACAAGACCCAGAATTCAGCCCAGGTTTGTTTTAAGAAGTTACCGGAGGCTGAGAGAGCCTGGGACTGATTTATGGCTTCCCTTCAAAATCATGTGGTTTCACCACGAAACTTGGAAGCTCTGGCTGCATTTTTCCTTTGGAGATTTTGGCTTCGCTCCAGGGGCGAGAGTGTGAATCCAGGGCGTGCATCAGGGCTGGAGTGTTCAGCTTCTGTGACTGAAATGGAGGAGATATGGATCACCACAAGGAGAATATTTAATGTCAGGACAACACAGCCATCGTTTTCAGGGAAGCACCGATAAGGCGGCAGGAGGCTTGGCACGGCACGGAGCTGTGGCAGGTCCTTTGCTCTCGCTGTAGCTTTCATTTCAACACTCAACGCTTATCGCCCTCACATCCTGCTCTGTGTCAGCGGCTGGAGCAGCATCTCCTGAGCTGCTGTTCCCAGGCAGGCTGGGAAGTTCCACTGCCATCCCCAAAGCCTTGCTCTGGACTCACAGGGTGAGCTGCTGGTGCCCACCAGGGTTAAATATGTGGACTTTTGCCAGAGAAGCATATTTCCAGCCTCAAACATGCATTGTCAACGACTGCAGAAAGGTATTTCTCACCGCTCCGTGTGCTGTGAGCCAGCGGACGAGAACAAGACGACTTTTATTGCTATTTCTTCATATTTCCTGATATTGCCAGTCTGGCACTCACAACCCACAGGCAGATCCTGACCTGGGCCTGGGTTTGGATTACAGAGGCGATACCTTTGTCTTTGCTTGGCCTTTAATTTCAGATGCTTTGGGCCCCGCAGGGCTGAGCTGATAACCCAGGAGGGCAGAGCCCACAGCCCCAGGGTGGGTAGCCCGGGTCAAGGGCAGACCCCAAACCAGGCCCGTGCCCAGGCACTGCAGGCACACATTAAGGTTGGAAAAGCCCTTCAAGATCATCAAGTCCCACCTTCAGCTAAATACCCCATTCTCACTAAACCATACTGTGAAGTGCCACATCTATTTTTTGAAAGCTTCCAGGGATTCTGACTCCATCACATCCCTGGGGAGCCTGTTCCACAGTTGCAGCCAGGCCAGCCCCCTGCCCCTCCCAGCGGCTCAAGGATCCCAAAGCCCAGTGACTGCCATGGGCCCTCAGACCCCTGAGGGTCACATTGTGGGGGTCCCAGCATCTGGCTCGTGGCAGTGCATGAACAGAGGACAAGAACTTTATGTTACATAAATAACAAGGTCAGGGCCCTGCGAGCTGCTCCTGCGAGCGCTGTGTCCTGCCGAGCATCCCCTGGCGCGGGGGCCGGCGGGACAGCAGAGTCGCTTCAGGGCTTGGGTGCCTTTGTGGTTTTAATTTAGTGGCTTTTTAAAGTCAAGATGAAAGGGAGAGCCGGGCAGGGCCACAGCAGTTCCCCTGTCTGCATCCAAAGGAAGCTGGTGCGGCCGTGCCGAGCACCAGTGGCTCCATGCCCGCTTCCCGAACCTCCACTTGCTCCTTCCCTCTGCCGGCACAGACACGTCTGCACCACGAACGGACCTTGTCCGTGCCAACACTGCGCCGTGCTAGGAAGTGCCAGCTCATGTGACAGTGTGAGATGACCCCTCAGGGCCTGGTGTGGGACGCTCAGGTGTCCAGCACTGCTCTGACAGCCTGGCACGGTTGGTGCTGATGCTCTTTTCCATTACAGCTCCCGTAGCCATTCATTAAAGACCATGTGTGGTGTCATTGCCAACCGTCAGCTACAGGCCAGGACAAGACCCCAGCGCTCCTTGAGCAGCCATAAATTGAGCTGTACAAGGAGTCTGTAATTATTTTATGCCAAGCCTGGTATTTTCCTCCCCTCAGGGAGGCACTAGAGCGAACAAGAGCAGGCCTGTGCCAAACCGTGCCCAGGCAGTGCTTTTATGAAATCTTGGGTTCGTCAGAATTAATTTCATTTAAAACATTCTTCTCATTTTTCATAAAGCACAGCAAATCCACGGTACTTAGGGCAGGAATGCAGCCAGAGTGCTGCTGGGCAGGCGGTGAATTACCCGCGGCAGATGGGCCGTGACGGTGGGGTCGCCCACGGTCCGAAGCTGCGCTTGCCTCGGCTTCCTGGGGGCATCCGGCTGGGAAGAGATGCTGTTGGAGTGCAGCATGGATGCAGGCATGGGGCTCTGGCAGTCCCATCCCGTCCGATGCTCCCAGGGGATGTGGGAGTCCAGGTGTGTTTGTCCCCAAAGCTCTGTGAAGGCTGTGGCTGTGACCATTCCTATCCCAGTGCCCAGTGCTGTCCCTGCATGTGTGGGATGGAGCATCACAGATTGTCTGCTTGAGTCCCCTGGCTGGTGGCAGCGGTTCCAGGGGTGGAACCTGGTCCAAAACCTGAGCAGAACTGCTCAGGTTGCCAATAATTCAAGTGATCTTTGGGGCTGGGCATACCTGACTGGGGCTGGGGGCTGAAGCAGTGTGGGGACAAGGGTTGGGAGCTGGTGCTCCTGCCCTGCATGAGAAGGCGTGAAGACCAGAGCCATGGGAGAAGCAAACTTCTGTCCACTACTGCTGGGGCATGGCAGGGGCACCTTCCCAAAGGCAGGACCTCTGCAGGGCTGCTGCTGGAGGGCTCTTGGCATGGGATAGAGCTTAGTCCCTGGGGTCCAATCCCAACTGGAGAAATAGCTCAAAAACCCCATAATTCTGGACCCCCAACTCACTGGGAAGGGACATAACTCCCCTCCCTTCAGCCTTCCCTCTCTTGCAGCCTCTCAGGACATGACCCAGGTGAGCATCTCAGCCAATGTGTCCTCTTAGGAAGCAAACAGGAGCTCGTGACCTTGGGTGACCCTGGGGCAATGAGAGCAGGCAGGGGACATCCCTGTGGGACTTAGAAACCAGAGGGAGCCAATGGATCAGTCCAGCTGGTCCCACTGCAGGCTGGGATCATCCCTGCCATGCTGGGAAACTTGTTTGCCCCAAACTTCCACCTCCCACCGGGTCAGTGGGCTCCACCCTGCCAGGGAGCTGGCAGGGATGAGTAGGGGGATTAGAGAGTTCAGGAGGTGTCGACCCTCATCTTTCATCCTGCTGCAGGGAAATCCACGGCTTGCTCTTCCCTGTTCCTGCACAAGTCTTGCCCTTTCCCTCCATGTGTTTGCTGCTAACTGGGATGGAGTGGGAGACAGAGTTTGGAACAGCACTGGGGTCTGCACCCAGTGCAGAGCCCTCCAAGCACCAGCCCCAGCTCAGTTTTGGCTGGATGGAACTCCAGAGGAGTGGTCAGCAGTTCCAGCACTGTGTGGCATAGCCAGGTGCCCGGCTCATGGCCTTTGCCCACTGCAGGGTTGGGCTGACCCACGTTGCTCCACAGTTTGCCATGGAGCGTGAGAGCACAGGGCTGGGCGTGCTGTTTATTTTGGTTAAATTGAGTTTTCTCTGGGAGATTGGGGGGCGCAGGGGGCCTCCAGACAAGGGGCTTTTGTGAGCCGAGCTGCAAGCCGATCCCCTTTTGTGGTTTTGCTTTTCTGGATGATACAATTTGCTATTCCAAGAACTACCCAGCAAATGGACCCCATTAGCTGAGTCCCCAGAGCAGCTGGAGCTGGAGCTGGCGCTTGCAGTGCCTTTGTCTGCGTCCACCTTTGGCCCACTGGGAGCGCTGGGGCCATGGCACTGCTCTGCCCCTGGATGGTGCCTGGGGTAGATGGGGGGGCCAGGAGCTGCTGTCCGTCCTTGCTGGCTGTGCTGACGGGGCATCTTATGGGATTAGTCTGGGCTGGGACCAGCAAAAAGTGCTGGGTTTGTTGAATTCCCCATCACACTCGTGTCCCTGGCATATGCTGACAATAACCCAGTTGTTGCCACGCTGCTGGGGGCTGGAGCCAGTGCTGGGGCAGTCCAGCCAGGGGCAGCCCTTTTGGCCCCTCGGACAGGGCTGGACCTCACCCTCATGCTTGACAGGAGCTGTGGGAATTCACATCCCTCTCTGCCTTTGGGCACAAGCAGCGTCCCCTGCACTGGGGGCAGCATTCGGGATCCCACTGGCATCCCCCCCACCTGCTCCTAAGTGCCCCTGCACAGCCGGCACACGAAGGGCAGCTGCGTGAATGCCATGGCAGCCTGTGCTGTTGGAGCCGGGCCCTGGGGCCGTGATGCCAGGGCACGGCCATCTCTGGCCACCAGGGCCGGGCAGTCCAGCCGGAGCATCCTTGGCCCGCTCGGTGCTGCCTCCCGCTGTGCAGGGATGCTGATGGCTCTGTTTGTCTTGGCTCCGATGGGCTTTTTCCTGCATGTGAGAGGCTGGAGCTGGGCAGGAGCCAGTGGGTTTATAAATAAAAGCGTCGGACACCTCTCTGGGTGGTGCTGAAAGCTCCTGAATTAGCCTCACCGCCCTGACACAGGGCATGCGGCCACTGTGCTCAGAAGACACCTGGGGGCTCTCCCCGCTCCCTGACCCCATCCCGGCCGCTCTTGCACAGCAGCCTCTGTGTCCCCCTCCCCTGCCCCACTTGCAGCCACCACTCCTGAAGTGCTGCGACACACTGCCCTGGCCAGACGGGATTTACCCCTGCTCCCACCAACCTCCCAACGGGACGTTTCCCAGACCTGGCTGCCCCACAGTGA
The DNA here is from genome assembly GCF_965178545.1 of Coloeus monedula. Taxonomy (NCBI): domain Eukaryota; kingdom Metazoa; phylum Chordata; class Aves; order Passeriformes; family Corvidae; genus Coloeus; species Coloeus monedula. The sequence goes on along the minus strand of NC_138804.1, from coordinate 3,235,608 downwards.
GTAGCGATGTCCAGAAGTGGGCAGCAGACACCAGCCGTGCCCGGGGATGAGTTTGCCACAGGAGCTGGGTGCGGGAGCATCCCTAGGGCACGGTGTGTGCTGGCACCGCACAGAGGAGACATTCGATACCGCCAAGTGGCCCCTTGGCCATCTCTGGTTGCTGAAGAACCGGGAGGAGAGTGCTGGCCTTACCACTTCGCCTCCCGCACTGCCCGGCCGCACACCGTGTTGGTGCCGTGGCGCTGACCCGGTGCGGGCAGGAGTGGCCGGAGGCCGTGGGACACTGGCCTTGCACGGCATTTGCTTTCCATTGGCTCATCAGGGCCATGGTCCGGCCCTGGCAGAGCCCAGCGGGGGCCGTGGGAAGGAGCAGCCGTAACTTCGCAACAAAAGGAGCCCGGCAGTGGGCAGGAGACAGTGCCGGGAGCCAAGAGCAGGGGCAGGACCCCGTCCAGGGCTCCTCGAACCGGCCGCCTCCGCCCGCAGTGTGCCGGGGGATGCAGGCGGCCGCAGCCCCCGGTGCCTCCCTTGGGGGCAAGGGCCAGCACAGACGGGGGGTTCCTGGCGCCCAGCCGCGACCAGAGCCCTCCTCCCACCGCGCCCCCGCCACATTCCACCCAGGGCCTGACATTTCAACGTGCCGAGCCTTCGGAAAGCAGCATTTTAATGCTCTCGCTGTAAAAGCAGTGGAAAATGTCCGTGGGCTTGTGCAGGAAGGCTCCCGGGAGCCGGCCACGCCGTGGGTGTGCCGGGCGCTGACTGAGCCCTGCCAGGGCAGCTGGGATGGGGTGGGATCCTATGGAGCCCCACGTCTCCCGAGACACCCCTGCAGCCGCAGCCAGCTCTGCTTATCCCGGTTATTTCTGTAGCAGTGGTGAGAGTGGTGCTGCCCAGGTGGCCTCTGCAGACACTCAGGGCACAGGGCTGTCACCTCACCCTCCCTGGGCACTGCCTCCTGCCAGCCCTGCCTCCAGAGCTTTTCCCTACCCTCTTCCCACACCAACTCCAGACTGAAGGCTGATGAGTTCCTTAGGCTTCTTTTTTCTTCTGTTTTTTGGGGTTTTTTTTATAATTGTCCTCTAGAAAAATGGGCTGAGTAGGTCGATTTAATTTTCTCCCTATGTTTCATTGCTCAGAAATGTCAGGCCAGTGTGGCAGTGTGGCACCTGCAGCAGATGCCCAGTGCCTGCTCAAACTGTGGCTGCCACACGCCCGCTACTTCCTAGAAGGCAACAACGTGCCCCAGGTTGGGTCTGCTCCCCAGGTTTGCATCTATTCCCAGGCCTGGGTCTGCTCCCAGGATCTGGGTCTGCTACTAACATGGGGAAGTGATTGGCATAACAGTTGGGGTCCCTTGGGTACAGTAACCATGCCAGCCCCCTCCTGAGCACCCTAGCAGCCTCTGGAACCTGTGCCCAAACAAGGGAGTGCCCCCTTGCCAAAGCAGGGGGTCCTGGCTGGGCTCAGCACCGTGCCACTGGCAGGAGGAGACCCTCTGGGCAGTGGGTCCCGAGTGGAGACCGAGGGAGGTTCCCACATGACACAGCCTGGAGGAGAACTTGGAGTGAGCTGAGTGTTTTTCCAGCTTGAAGCCTAAACAAAAGGTTTTGTAATAAGCATCTCCCTGTCCCTGGGTTCAGTGTCCAGTTTTGCACCCCAGTGCTTCCCCAGGAGCATTTGAATATAGCAGATGGGAGCACAGGGGTGCAAAAGCAGGGACTGACCCTGAGGGACCGGACTCCATCCTGTTCTCAGTCCTCTGGAACACTGCAGGGACACGGCTGCGTGTCCATCCAGGGCCAGTGTCTCTAACAGAAACAAACGAGTCCTACTAAGAAAATATTCCATATATTCTGCACTGCTTTCCACTGGCGCTGGAGCTCCAAGTCCCCAGTTTTGCTTGGCAAAGGGTCAATGGTAACAGTGACGCCCAAGGCAGATGCTCTGGAGCCGTGAAGGTCACTGGCTCCTCTGGGCCTTTCTTAGCCAGTTCCCGGCACCGTCCCAGCTGCTTCTTTCTCCAGCCTGGGTCCAGAAGTGGTTTTTCCTCTGGGATGATCTGGGACACATGAAATCCATACCATTTCCCTCTGGGCTACCCATTCTGGGTCTGGTTGCTTTGCAGGTGCTGTGTGCCCTGGGCAGGGTGGATCTGCCCGATGGTGTCATGTTGGGAGGAGAAGAGCAGTGGAAGATGAACACATCTGTGGGTGCAGGAGTCCAGGCAAGGGGGGTGGTCTGGAATCCTTTGAAGCAAATTCAATGGGATGCTCAATTGCACTGGAAATTTGGAGCCTGGAAATGAGAGTGTGGCTGTGGGTCATGGCATGTTGGCATTAAGTGAAGCTGAAAGATGGTTAACAGCAGAGAGTGCACCTGGGGACACTGAGTGGCACCTCGTGTTCCCCAGGACACGGCACCCAGCTGGCCGGGAGTGGAGCTGTCTTGTGGGACTCTGCTGCCTCTGCATGGGGTCCTGGGGCACGGGGCTTTGGCATAATCCCCAGGAAAGCGGGGCTGCTGGAGTTCCCTGTGAGGCTGTCGGCTCCAAGACAAAGGAAATGTGGAAACTAAAAAAAAAAACTAAAAAAAAAAAAAACTAAAAAAAAAAAAATTCAAATTGAAAAATCAAAGCAGCTGATTCAGCGATGGTGAAACATCTTGTGACAGCATCAGGCAAATTTTTTCCAAACAAAATTCTGGGAAAAAAAGCAGCTTGATTTTGCACAACCCGCAAGTGTCCCAATGGAAAGGCACGTGGGGGTTGTCCATTGGGATGAGGGCATGGAGCCCCACGGTGCTGTGGGGCTCCAGGAGTACAGCCTGGCAGAGAGGATGCCCCCCAAAATGGGCATTACAGGGCACAAGGGAAACCTGAAATCCAGCCAGGAGCATGAGGCTGTGCTGGACGGGAGTGTGGGATATGGGAGTGTCTTGTCAGAGTTTCCACTGAACACCTCGGGCTGGCTGGGGTCTCACATCATCTCACAGAAATTAAATTAAATTAAATAACATAAATACTGCCTGAAACGTGCGCTCCATCCCCTTCCCTGGGTGTGGAAATGGGGAAGCAGCTCTGCACGGCTGCCGTGCCAGGAGTGCTCCTTTATGGTGCATGGCCCTGGGGGCAGCAGGGGATGGGGATGGGGATGGGGATGGGGATGGGGATGGGAAAGGCATGGGGATAGGGGTGAGGATGATGAGGGAATGGGGAAGGCGATGCTGGCGCGCGGCCGCGGGTCACCGAGGCGAGGGCAGGACCGAGGCACCGCCCCGGCAGGTAACCCCATCCCCCCAGCGCCGCCCGACAGGGAGGGACACAGCCGAAGCTCCCGCTCCTGAAATTTATTTAATGTAAACCTAGCTGTAAGGCAGCTTTTTCTCATTTTTAAACTATTTCATATCAATCCTTGGCCTGACATTTGTTTTCTTTGAGTGCGGTGGGGAGCGCGGTCGGCATTGCTGAGGATATCTCCTCTGGAATCTTGGCAGAGGCGGCTCCCTATCTTTGAAGAAACGGCAAATGCAAAACAGAAGGCCGATATTGGAGAAGCATAAACAGTATTTTCTCCCCGTTAACCCCAGGAGCGGCGCAGGGGCCGGCGGGCTCGGCGACACGGCGGCAGGGGACGCTGACCCCCCCGGGCACACGGCACCTGCCCAGGCTGGCCCCCAGGCAGGGGCACCCCAGCACCGCTCCTGGCAGCTCCCGTCACCTGCGGCCACGGCGTTGTGCCCGTGGCCAGCGCGGTCCCTAAGGGCTGTGACCGACCCGGCGGGACAGGGCGCTGCGGCAGCCGGCGAGTGGCCACGCCGGGAGGGTCTGCAGTGGTTGGGGGGGAGCGGGAGGTGTAGTTGGGGGTGTCCCAACCACGGTCTTGCCCTGTTGGGGGTCAAGAGCCGAGCTCTGGAGTCTCCCCCAAGGAGATGCAGCTCCGAGGGTGAAGCAGGTCTCACCGGCTGTTCTGCCAGGTGGGTTTTGTGGATGATGGACACGGGGAGGATGTGCCGGAGCGAGGGCTGCCTGAGCGGGCAGGCAGAGGCAGCACTGCTGGCACCAGCCAGGCTCACCTGGGGGGTTGCTAAAAAGCTGGAAGAGGAAAGGAAATGGAGATCAAAGGACCCAACAAAACCAATGAGACAGGATTTCAAACTCTGATGTTAAAATAAAATTACTGTTAGGATAAACACTGCAAGGCAGGTTCCCGTCCGGGCAGCTGGGGCAGAGATGGGGAATGTTCCTGGTGTTTCACACAGGAGGGGATGTTCTCACAGCAATTCACACATTTGCTGTCGTACCTGGGCAGGTGCTGAGGGAGGAGCAGAGAGCTCAGCTGGGAAAACCATAATGTGGGGGACACGGTGGGGTTGCTGTGCCAGGGACTGAGCTGCTGACCAGTAGCACCAGCTGTCCTGGGACACTGGGAGCCAGCTCGGAGAATGCTGGCTCCACGTTGTCCCACTGCTCTGGAGCTTGTATTTGCCATGGTGTGAGGCCAGCAGGTCGTTCCCTTGGGAGAACAGATGCTGCTGTTGAGGCTCCTTGTTGCACCCGGAGCCACCGTGGGCTCCCCAAGTGCAGTTATGGGCTCCCACTGCATCCCCCTGAGCCGGGGTCCCCTTCCCGTGGGCTGGGTGGGCAGGGCTGGAACAGCCACAATCTTGCTGCCCCACATGTCCCAGCCCCACAAAGGGAGCTGCCCTGAGCACCCTGCCCCAGAAGGCTCATTATAATGAAGCCGGTGACCCCAGCACGAGGCTGGAAGTTTAAATGTCTGCGGTTGATGGCCACTTGCCTGCAAATTCCCTGAGACGGGAATCGCTCTCCGTGGGTCCCTCCAGGCTTAGCAGATTTCTTTGCAAAACACCCGTAACCTTAGAAAACGTTACTGCTGCACAGGAGCTGCGAGAGCAAAGTGGGTCTGACCAGCACACCTCGGGGAAACTCCGGCTGCTTCCCACTGCTCCACCAGGATTTATGTGTCCCTGCAGCAGGGCTGGCCCAGCCACCACAGGGCCCCTGGAGAGCGATGCCCAATGCTCCAGCAGCTCACTGGGGCTTGCAGCACCTGTCCCTCCCTGTGGTGTCTGGGCAAATGCTCCATGTCCTACACCAGGATGTGGGCACAAGTGCTTGTGCTGGGTCATGGCATGAGCGTGGATTCACTCAGCAGTTTGGACCCTGCACAGCCCCTGTGCAGTCCCCTGAGAAGGGGCTCCAGATGAGGGAATGCGACCCTCCAGTACCTTCATCCCTCTACTGCAGCCCAGCTCTGGCACTGGGCTCCATCCAGCTCTCAGGGACAGCATCATAGCTGCCCCCTGGGCAGGCCACCATCCCACTGGGAAGAGGAGGAGGAGGAGGAGGAGGAGAGGGGAAGAAGAAGGGAAGAAAAAAATGAATCCCCACAAAAATGTCTTCATAACAGGAAACGTCTCATAAAATACCTGTGGTTTGGCATGTGTGATTCGACTGGTCAAACTATGCACCTGGCAGGGAACCCTGCTATTAATGCTGCAGCTCTGTTATTTCGGTGGAGTGGAGGCCGGCGGGGGGGGGGGGGGGGGGGGACCGGCGATTTGGGGTGCAGAAACCCTCCGCTGGGGCCAGGGCAAGGGGGGACATATCCCCTGAGTCTCACTCACCTCCACGACTTCCCAGCTGTGTTTCGGTGAGGGAACTGCAGCACACCGGGGATGCCATGAGCCAGGCTGAGCCTTGCCCCCAGGCTGGAGCTTGGTGTTCCTGCAGCTCCGAGCCAGGGTTTTCCACCCAGCCCCGAGCCCCAGCCACTACTGTCCCGGGGGTCTCCGTCTGGGTCTCGCAGTGCAGCGGTGCCCACCCTTCCGCAGGGATGGCCTCAGCCCCGCGCACACCCTCGGCAGCGACCGCCGGGCTCTGCCGCGCTGCCGAGTTTTGACAGCTGGAGGTGAGGGATTAAGCCCTGAGCCGTGACCTGCGGCTGCGCTCCCGGCACACACGCCCGGGCTCCCTAATCCGCCTGAGCTGAGCCCTGACCCGGCGGCCGCGGGATCAAGCGGTGGCACCGCCCCTGGTGCTGGCACCGCTGCCGGACCCCTGGATCGCCAGCTCCAGGCGGCGTGAGCCACGGGGCAGCTTGCACCACCGGCATGCCGTGCCATGCCATTCTCTGCCATGCCATGCCATGCCGTGCTGTGCCGTGCCGTGCCATTCTGTGCCATGCCATGCCGTGCCATTCTGTGCCGTGCCATGCCATGCCATGCCATGCCATGCCATGCCATGCCATGCCATTCTGTGCCATGCCATGCCGTGCCATGCTATGCCATGCCGTGCCATGCCGTGCCATTCTGTGCCGTGCTGTGCCATGCCATGCCATGCCGTGCCGTGCCATGCCATTCTGTGCCATGCCATGCCGTGCCATTCTGTGCCATGCCGTGCCATTCTGTGCCGTGCCATGCCATGCCATGCCATGCCATGCCATGCCATGCCATGCCATTCTGTGCCATGCCATGCCGTGCCATGCTATGCCATGCCGTGCCATGCCATGCCATGCCATTCTGTGCCATGCTGTGCCGTGCCATGCCATGCTGTGCTGTGCCATGCCATGCCGTGCCATGCCATGCCATTCTGTGCCATGCCATGCCACACCTTGCCATGCCATACTGTGCCGTGCTGTGCCGTGCCGTGCCATCCTGTGCCGTGCCATGCTATGCCATGCCATGCCATGCCATGCCATTCTGTACCATGCCATACCGTGCCGTGCTGTGCCATGCCATGCCATGCCATGCCATGCCATGCCATGCCATGCCATGCCATGCCATGCCATTCTGTGCCATGCCGTGCCATTCTGTGCCATGCCGTGCCATGCCGTGCCGTGCCGTGCTGTGCCATGCTGTGCCATGCCTATCCCGTTCCGTTCAGGGCCAGGCGCGGGCGCTGTGCGGGGGCAGCAGGTCCCTGCAGATGGGGCGGGGTGTTTTTTCTTCGTTAAGGAAAATGTTTTCTTGTTCCCTGGGCTGCTGGCGGGCGAGGCTCCGGCTCCAGCTCCGGCTCCGGCTCCGTACAGCAGCCTTGGATCAGATCGGGTGTCCTGCAGTTAAGGACAGGCCGGTGCCAAGTCTCCCCCGCTCTCCGGCGCTGCTCAGCCGAGCTTCTCCCCGATGCCTTTGGCTTTCGCAGCCCGGCCTACGGAAACAACGTGCTGCTCTGCCTCTTCATAGCTCACTTTTCGGTTTTGACTCGGTTTATTATTATTTTTAAAGCATGTGTAGCGCAAAGCAAATCATCGACCTCCCGCTGGACCCGGGCCAGCCCCGTGTTGGGCTTGGAAATCCTCCCTGCTTTATTTTTTATTGTAAATGACCGGAGGATGGAGCGGCTCGATGGGACACGGCGGCGGCCAAGCCCGCCTGCTCCAGCCCACCCACACGCGCCGGCTGCTCCCGGTGCTTCCCCTTCGCTGCGTCCCCCGCCCCGGGCGAGTGCGAGCTGCTGCCCACTGCTCCCCCCGGCCCGGGGCCAGCTTCTGCCACGGCTTCCAGAGGTGGTGGCTGGGCCTTGCGATCCCAGAGCACAGAATGGGGACTGGGATGGGTACAGGCATGGGCATGGGGAAGGGAATGGGGACAACAATGGGCATGGGGACAGCGACCAGGATGGGATGAGGCCTCGTGAGCCTGGGCATGCAGGTGAAGTGCATCAAGCTTCCCATCCTGCCCCATACCTGAGCCCTTCCATGAGGCTTGGCATGGACCTAGGATGGAGCTGGGGTGAGGGCCAGGAGGCACATGCTGTGCCCCAAACTGACCACGCTTTGACCGCCGGGTTTAAACAAGTTCCCCGTTGTGCCGACCTTCAGTCACAATGGCAGATCCCCCGTGGATCACATATATTGACTTTAAAAATAATTAGCCTTGAAGGGAGCAGGCACGGGGCTGGCCAGGCCCTTCATTAATATTTAAGTAACAGGGGCCATAAATCAGTTGCAGCTCAGCCAACAGCCCTGGCTGTGTCCATGGGGAAGTGGGGCCATGGTGTTCACAGGAACGTTGCCCAGTCCACAGGCACGGGAGTGCTGACATGGGCTCTGTGGGGAGAGTGGGACAGTGCGGGGGGCAGCAGCCCTCTTCCACTGGGAATGACCAGGAGCATGCCAAGAACACGCTAGGAGCTCACCAGGCTGCCCAGTACAAGCCACAGGCAGTTCTGGAGCGACGGACGCAGCACGGGCTGGTTGTTTTCCTGCGAGAACAAGGTGACATTTCTTGTCTCCTTTCTCATGCTCTAAGTGTGAGATTTTTTCCCTGTTCCCAGTGCTTTCATGGCGTGCCAGGGGTTTTTAACACGTCTGCTCACCGCCTGCCAGGGGAGCCGACACTCGCACTGTCAGCGTGGCGGCGGCAGCTCTGAAGCTGTGCCAGGGGTCTCGGTGCTGAGTCGGGGCCCTGCTCCCTCCAGAGCCAAGCAGTGCAGTGCTGCTGGGCCCATCCTGCTCCAGCATCCCCAGCGAACAGCATGGACCCCTCAAGCGCTGCCCCTGTATGAACCCTCCTGGCTCAGCAGCTCCTGCTGCGCTTGGCTTTGCAGCAAGGGATGGTTTTGGTCATACTGGAGTGTGCTGGGGGGGCTGGAGCTGCCTCTGAAGGACAGCAGCCTGGCTGGACAGTGCCCAGCCTGGTGGCTGCAGTGCCCAGGCAGAACAGGGTGAGCCAGGAGGGGCTGCAATCAGGACTCCTAAAGCATCTCCCCTGCTCCAGGTGGGAAAAAAATGACTCTTGTGGGATTTCTGTTGGCCGTACCAGAGTGGGTTCTTGACCCCAGACCCCAGGAACACCAGCAGGTAACCCCCAGGAGGATGAGCAGCTGACCCCCAGCTGTCTGTAGCTACCCCACACACATGATGGACTGGCCACTCTTCGCGACCTGCCAGGCGAGATGGGAGCGTAGTGTGGCTGCTCCGTGTGATTAATTATCGGTTCATAACACAGGAGATTTCAAGCATGAAAGAGCCTCTCCACAAGCACGTTGTGCACACTTTATCCATCATATGAGACTCCAGATGTTTCCATTTTATTGTTATTAAATCACTGCCTGGAGAGCACGGGTAGCGGGAGGCCTCCTGCCCCATGCCGGGCACTGCTGGGGGGGACACACAGCATCAGGGACTCGCTTTGTTGAGGGACATGTAGCTGGGGGGCTCAGGCCAGGCTCCCCCCATCGCTCTGCAGAGAGTGGGGCAGCTGGAATGACCCAGCTGGATCAAGGGGGAGTGTGCAGGAATTAAGCCTGTGGCTGGAGCCTCTGGGTGACAGAGGACACAGAGCAGGGAACTCAGTTTCACATCCAACACACAACAAAACCTTGGTCAGATTCCCCTGTCCTCCCTCTCCCTTCCCTCTGGCTCTGTTTTCCCTGCATCTCACACCTCTCCAAGGACTGAGGTGTCACAGAAGGACAGGGGGATGCAGCACTCAGCAGCAAGGGGCTGAACCACCCCAGGGTGCTGCTCCTATGGCAGCATCCCGAGAAAAAAGCCCAGTGGATGGGAGGAGCAGGGGAGAATCCAGCCCAGGTGGGAGAGGAGAGAGCTAGGAAGGGAGGGAGGTAGAGATGGAGGCACAGGGGTCATACCAGGTAAGGAAAACAAGTAAATAGCTGATTCAGGGGTTTGTTCTCCTCTTTTATTTAACAGAAACTGTATTTTTACAGCTGCAATCCCTTAAAATGGGATTCTTTTCCCCTTAAACAAATCCTTCTAAAATAATGCTTCATAAAAAGAAGCGTTCCTCTCCTCGACCCTGAAGACAGAAAAACAATAATGCCGGCGAGGCCCTGGCCATGCTGCCAAGGAGGCCGGGGGTGGCTGTCACCCGTGTCCCGGGCAGTGCCACCCGACCCACAGCCACAGCTCTGGGGGTCTCAGTGGGAATGGCACTGCTCCGGGCCCGTGGCTCTGGTGGGATGGGCAGAGCAGAGCTGCCCTTCCAGCATCTGCCACAGTCACCTGCATCCTCACAGGCATCGTGCTGCTAATGGCAGGGCCATCCCTGTCCCCTCCAGCCCTCAGCTGACTCCAAGACCATTTTCCAGGCACGAGAGCAGCTGTCAAGGCTGCCTCATCCCTGGAGACTCCAAAAACCTGCCAAGCCCTTGTGGCATCAGGAACAATCCCATGCCAGGGCTCCCTGCTCCCTTGACTTAATTTGCTTTAATTTTGTTTTAATTTGGGTTGTTTTTTCTCTAGGCAGGAGCTTTTTTTTTCACTGCTGCTTCAGCAAAAGCGATTCAGGAAATTCCGATGAAATCCCGGCACGCAGCAGCCCTGCCCCTGCTTGCCGGCAGGACAGGCCAGGAGCTTAATTCTCATTAATAACCACCATGGGTCAATTATTGTGAGAAGGAGGAAAAGCAGCAAAAAGCTCTTTGGCATCACGTGTTGTTTAAGCTTCCAAAAAGAAATGTTCTTTGCAAATCAATCTGTTTGCAGCTCCACACGTGGAGTCGACAGGGAGAGTTGCTGGAGGAAGAGAGTGTTTATAAAGGGGGTTTATTTTAAATAAACAGGCACTTAAGGCTGAGGCTGCTGCTCCCATGTCCCATCCCTCGTCCTCTGCGTGAGCTCCCGGCATTGCCCGCGAAGCGCCGCAGTTGAGCCACAAACGCGGTGAGTCTCTGGCTCCCACATCGTGGGTTTGGCTCAGCACCCACTTGGGAGGCTCAGCACCCACTTGGGAGACCCAGCACCCACCAGCTGCCCCCAAGGAAGGCAGGGCTTGGTGGTGGCAGCCTGAGCCTCCCACAGGAGCCATGGCCACAGGAGCCACGGCTCTTGTGAGAGGATCCCCTGCTCACTTGAGGGACATGACAGCAATGCTGGGCTCGGTGGGCTGCACATCTCATCTGCCTTTTTTCCCCCTCTTATGTTTGTTAAAAATATATAAGGGATGTGAGAGTTACCACAGACACTCAGGGCAGCTTCTGTAAGACTCCACTGGGTACCCCTCTGGTTGGTTACAGTGCAAGATGAGGGAAGAGCCTCAAGCTGTGCCAGGGGAGGTTCAGGTTGGGCATCAGGAAGAATTTCTCTGTGGAAAGGGCTGTCAGGCATTGGAAGGGGCTGCCCAGGGAAGTGGTGGAGTCCCAGCCCAGTGGTGTCCAAGGAACAACTGGATGTGGTACTCAGTGCCCTGCACTGGTTGACAAGGTGGGGATCAGTCACAGGTTGGTCTCAATGCTCTTGGAGGTCTTTTCCAACCTCAGAGATTCTGTGATTCTCTTCTATAAAGTGTGTATTTACCATGCATCTCCCAGCTGTGGTGCGTTGGGAAGGGCGACATGTTCGGGATATCTCTGATCCACACAAAGACAAATTCGAGGGAGTCCCGCTCCCACAGGGATCATTCTCAGGCTCCCAGCTGGTCCTTGTGAGGTGGGGGGTGTGTACCCAGTCTCACTGTTGCTTTGCCTGCAGGAGCCGTGGGAGCAGGATGCTACCGGACGTCGTGGCGCTGCTGATGGTGACGACGGTGATGGTGATCGGCCCTCGCTCAGCCACGGGAGGCGGCGTGGGGGGCTACGCTCAAGTCAAGTACATGCAGCCCATGGTGAAGGGACCCCTGGGACCCCCGTTCCGTGAAGGCAAAGGGCAGTACCTGGGTAAGGGATGCACTCTGCGGGGCTGTGGGATGACACGGGTCATTGGGAAGGGGACATGGCACTTCACAGCCATTGGGCACTTGTCACCCTCTATCCTGAGGGTCAGAGCTCCCAGGAGCTGCCTGGCACAGCTGAGGGTGCTGCTGTCCAAAACACTTTGGCCAAGCATGGAGGGACCATTTGGGTCTCTAACCCAGTGCAAAAGGACAGGATGGACACTGGTAGAGGCTCAGCAGAGAAGTGAAGCCCTTTGCTGGGGCTGGGAGGGCACTGCCGGGCCCCTTGGTCTGGGAGCCAGGGGACACAGGGGACCCTCCAGCCTCTGGCTCCCACCCTCCCGCCCAACCCCAGCAGCTGTGAGGCACAGAAACCCCAGCACTCACCATCTCTGCCTCTCCCTGCTGTTAAACCTGAGCTGTCCTGGCAAGGCTTTTTCCACTCCTCCACCTATTCCGTTTCCCTGTCTGCATTTTGCACCAGCTGGGAATAGAAGGAGTGCCAAGGCTGGAGCTGAGACACAGCCTGGCAAGGGAAGAGCAGGAGAGAGACATTTCCTCCTTCAAAGAGCAGCAACCAGAAACTTCACACGTTAAATTGCTCGCCACTGAGTGACGTGCACCTGGAGGGGCCAAGGCACCAGGGTCACTGCTCCTCACAGCCAGGGCTCACACCTCCAGCCTTCTGTAACCACCTGCCCCCAGCTCGCCTGCCTGCACCCACCCCAGTGCTGCCACCACCACGGGATGGGGCACTGCTGGGCTCAAGTATCCAGACCTGCCAGGTTGGTGCTTGGCCCTTGGGAAGAGCCACTGGAGCCTCCCTGTGGGTTGTCATGGACCCGGACCCTCCCAGGAGCTGAAGAATTGGCTCTGGGAGAAGAAACTGGAGAAGGCTGGGCCACCTGGCTGATTTACTGGAGGGCTGAATGGCTTATCAGGAGTTCAGCACATGTGTCAGAAAACACACAGCAAAACCTAGAGCCGAAGTGTGCTATGAGCCCCCCCTCCCTGCCCCTTCCCAGCTGTTGTAAAGCTGCTCCCTGAATCCCAGCCAGAGCCAAAACCTTCCAGCGTAGCACAGGAACACTTCAGCTGCTGGTGGGACTGGATTCAAATCTCTCTCTGCTGTTTTCCCTTATTTTTTTCCCTTCTTCCTATGCATGGGAGCAGCTTGCATTGCCTCTGAGCAACGCTGCCTATGGTGGGGAGAGCAATGAGTATGCCAGGCTGGGGCAAGGAGGGGCTAGACCAGGCACAGAGGGGACACTGAGGCAGGGCAGAGCATGGAAGTCCCCTAGACATTACTCCTCTAAAACCCTTGGGAAAGAGAAGACAGGTGGGGAACAGGAGAGGGGGACACAGGGACAGCTGCAGCCCGACCCACCGGCTGTGGGGCCGCACGGAGGCAGCTGGGGAAGCCGGTGCCTCCTGGATCCCACCGAGCTCCCATCTCTGCTTAACCTCTAATTTGGCAAGGAAAATCCCTGCTGGCCTTCTGCCCTGCTCGGGGAGCTCAGCTGACTCGCCGCGACGGCGCAGGGCTGTGCCGTGCCCCTGCGGGTTACCCCGACCCGGCGGGAGCTGTGCGGGGCCCCCGGACTGGCTGGGGGGCTGGGACCCCCGGCTGGGGGGCGAGGGGTTCCCTCCTGCCTCCAGGTGCCAACTGGTTATCGACAGGTTTCCTCAGGGTGCCAGACACCTTTTCTGGTGCCAGACACCTTTTCTGACCCAAAAATGAGTGCCCCAGAGCACAGAGGGAGCTCAGGGAAGGAGATACTGCTAAACGCTGAAATGCTCAGAATATTGAAGCAGACATTTGCACATTGGGGTTTATTTTGGCTTAATTTAAACCATGTCCATGGCCCTGCAGCCAGGTAAACCCATGAGCGAGTGCTGTGCTGGGGCACCCACTGCTGGGGGAGACGGTATGAGAGGTGCTAAAACACTGATCCCACGCAACATCCCTGTGAGCCTGCGAAACTCTCTCACGAGACAGGGCTTGGCAGCAACTCTGGAACAAGCTCGGCCGGGGTCCGCCACAGAGCAGCCAACCTCTCCTTCCTGCAGTGTCATCTGGCCGCGCTGGCCAGACCCGCTGCTGGCTGCTCCTGGCTGGGAACCACTTCCCATCCTGCTGGATTATTCCTCTGCTGGCCGGTCTGCGCTGCTGGGTCTCTCCTTCAGGCAGGACGGGTCCTTACTGGGATGAACACAGCTCCAGAGGGGCTGCAGCACCCACCTGGCCATGTCCATGCTCCTCAGGAGGTGGAGCGCTCCGTGGTGCCCAGGGGGGAGCTCCCAAGGGTGGTTCCTGTCCTGTCCCCTTCCCGCTGCCCCAGCTGGCTCCGCGTTAACATTCACGGCAGCTCTGTTCATGCTTCGAGGGGAACACAGAACCCCACGCTGGTGCTGCGAAACGCAGAGTTCCGAGACGTGTCTGTGGTAAGACATGGGCTTTTGAAATCGGACACCAGTGGGGCTGCAGTGTTCCAGTTTCTCTCCGCTGACGGCCCCGGTTTGGTTTTCCCGTCTGCTTTTTTGGCCGCCTGCAAGCTGGCAGCTCCCGCCTGGTGTTTCTCTCCACTGCCTTGTGTGAGGAGTGTGTGTGTGCTTTTTCCTTCCTTCGTGGGCTCAGCTGTAGATCCTTGTTCTGATTCCATGCAAAATGACCTAGAAAACTAATTCTTTTCAAACTATTGCAAGAAAAAAAAAAAAAAAGTAGGGGGAGAAAACACATTGAAACAATTTTCTGGAGAAATTTTTTTCCAGAATCCAAACCCCAGAAATAGTGCAGCACTGCACAGCTCCCTTGCCCTCTTTCCCACACCATTTTCCGGGGTGAGGAGCAGGAGTTTGCAGAAATCCAGTGGCAGTGTCATGACAGACAAGTATTTCCTTCATCAGGAGAGCCAAGTGACCGCAGCTACAGCTGAGGACGTGGGCCAGGCTTTGATTTATAGATAAGCTCTAAAAATGCTTCCATTACCCAAAGGAAAACACAGCAGCACCAGGCTGGGAAGGGCCAGAGCTAATTGCTGTGTTTAGGGCAGGCAAAGCCACCTCCGATGCTCCGGGAGCTGTGCCTGCTGCTGCCACAGTTATTCTTTTCACGTGTCTCAAATCTCCCATAAGCTTTTCCCGTTGACTGAGGAAATCTCCATGCTGGCGGATCCCAGCACCACGGGTGTCCATGCTCCCAAAGCCCAGTTTGGCTCACTGAGGGGGCCAGACTGGCAGACCCTGGGGACTGTGGCATGCAGCCTTGTATCCTGCTCTCACCCCAGGCAGGATCCATCCCCATCCCAGGAACTTGCTCATATAGATCTCTTCCCAACTGGAATGATCTACCCTGGGCAGATTTGATTTAAATTCACCCAAGATGTCACAGCCTTTTCCTCTGCCTTTTGCACTTCTCATCATCGTCCCGTGTACGTGTGACTGTTGAGTATTTCCTTCATTTCAAACTGCCCAGAAAAGAGTTTGTCAGATTTATTCTTTCTCATCCTTTCCCGGTGTCACGTGGGAGGTGACACCCTGCCTGGGTCAGCCTTGAGGAGTTATTTATGCTCACGTCTGTGCTTTCCATGCTGAGCTGTGGTGGGCATGTCATCTGCCTCTCCTCGCCTTTGGAGTCTCTCAGCCCATTAGTTTCTTTCTTATATCCGTTTGCAAAAGACCTCAATAAATTCTTGAAATGTCAAGTGGTTGCGGCCTATTCCCAGCTGGGCTGACTCATTTGGATGGAGCTGAGGCTGCATTTCCCTCCCAGCTCTTGGCTTCTCCTCCATCCCCAGAGCTTTTTTCCTTTTTGGTTTTTCTCTGCCTTGCTGGACATGGGAGCTGAGCCAGCAAGCACTGTGGGCATGGCCTAACCCATACACCCATCGCCTCCTCAGGCTCTCGAGTACATGTCCAAGAGTTTTCTTTTTAATCCAAAAGGATTAAAGGTCTCCCAGGGCCCTGGACTCGCAGGACGGGGTGAGGGATTATCCTCAGTCTTGGCTTGTTCTGTCACCATCCTCTCAGCTGAGCCCAGGCAGGAGCGACTGAATCCCACGGTGCTTTCAGGGCTGCTGGGAAGTGAGGCAGCAGGAGGTTTGAATCCAGCTCCAAAAACATCCTGCAGTAACTCATCACAAAACAGCTCTGCCTGAGCTGACAGCAAGCGCTGGCACCTTCCATGGTGTCACCTGACATCATGGAGGGATGTGAGGCTGGAATGAGAACCCTGGGCTTTAGCCTTGCCTCAGGACAGCCCTGCTGATGTGGGGACCCAGGAAGCTGCTGTGGCTATGTTTAATTGGAAGGGTCCCCCTTGAAGCCCTGCCCAGGCCATGCAGAGACCCCGGCTCCAACATCCCAAGGACATCCTGCACCTGCACACTCCTTGCTGACCGCCAGCTCTAGTGACACTGTGTCTCCTCTTTCCACAGACATGCCGCCGCTGCTGCCCATGGACCTCAAAGGGGAGCCAGGACCACCAGGGAAGCCTGGCCCACGTGGACCCCCCGGGCCCCCCGGCTACCCAGGAAAACCGGGCACGGGGAAGCCAGGAATGCATGGCCAGCCTGGGCCCGCTGGGCCCCCTGGCTTCTCGGGCATTGGGAAACCCGGCATCCCAGGACTCCCCGGAAAGGCGGGTATGAAAGGGATGCCCGGAGCCAAGGGCGAACCTGGCATGCGAGGGGAGCAAGGGCCGCGGGGACTTCCCGGCCCGCCGGGCCTGCCCGGGCCAGCCGGCCTCTCTGTAAATGGGAAGCCGGGTCCCCAGGGCGGCCCCGGCCTGCCCGGGTTTCGGGGCGAGCCTGGCCCGAAAGGAGAGCCGGGTCCCCGCGGAGAACGAGGGATGAAGGGTGAAAACGGCGTGGGGAAGCCAGGGTTACCGGGGCCCCGGGGGAACGGGGGCCCTCCCGGCCCCGCGGGGCCCCCAGGGCCCGCCGGTGTTGGGAAGCCCGGCCTCGCTGGGCTGCCGGGCGCGCCGGGGGACAAGGGCGACATGGGCCCCCCGGGCGGGCCGGGTGTCACTGGGGAGCCCGGCCCTGTGGGGCCGCGGGGACCCCCGGGGATCGATGGGATCGGTGTCCCGGGCGTCGCGGGGGTGCCGGGGATACAGGGCCCCATGGGACCGAAGGGAGAGCCCGGGATCCGCGGCCTCCCTGGCCTGCCAGGCCCCACGGGCTATGGGAAACCGGGCTTGCCAGGCCTGAAAGGAGACCGCGGGCAGCCCGGGGCGCAGGGAGCCATCGGCGATAAGGGGGAGCCCGGCGTTGATGGGGAGCCGGGCGAGCCGGGCCCTGCCGGCATCATCGGCCCGCCGGGCCCACCGGGGTCCATGGGGCTGCCGGGCAAGCACGGGCTGCCCGGCTCCAAGGGGGATGTGGGGCCGAGCGGGCCCCCGGGAATGCCGGGGATGCGCGGCGACCAGGGCCCGAACGGCTTCGCGGGGAAGCCGGGGGTGCCGGGGGAAAGGGGCTTGCCCGGGTCACTGGGACCTCCCGGCCCAACGGGCCCCAAAGGTGAACCAGGGTTCATCGGCCTTCCGGGGGTGCCTGGATTAACGGGGGGCCCCGGGCCCAAAGGGGACGGTGGGATCCCGGGGCAGCCGGGGCTGCGGGGCCCCTCCGGCATCCCGGGATTGCAAGGACCTGCTGGTCCCATGGGGCCTCAGGGGTTACCAGGCTTGAAAGGGGAGCCCGGGCTCCCTGGCATTCCTGGCGAGGGGAAGACCGGTGAGCCTGGCATGGCCGGACCCATCGGCCCACCTGGAATGCCAGGAACACCAGGGCTGAACGGACCACCAGGCCCACCAGGGCCACCCGGGCCACCAGGAGCGCCAGGAGTGCTGGACGAGACGGGCATCGCAGGGCTGCACCTGCCGGACGGTGGCGTGGAGGGGGCTGTGCTGGGCAACGGGAAGCCGGGCAAGCCACAGTATGGCCGAGGAGAGCTCGCTGCCCGCATTGCGCCGGCTTTCACTGCCATCCTCACCTCCCCCTTCCCTGCATCTGGCATGCCTGTTAAGTTTGACCGGACCTTGTATAACGGGCACAATGGCTACAACCCGGTCACCGGGATCTTCACCTGCCCCGTATCCGGAATCTACTACTTTGCCTACCACGTGCACGTCAAAGGGACCAACGTTTGGGTGGCCCTGTATAAGAACAACGTGCCAGCCACCTACACCTACGATGAGTACAAAAAGGGGTACCTGGACCAGGCCTCGGGCAGTGCCGTGCTTGAACTCAAGGAGAATGACCAGGTCTGGGTACAAATGCCCTCGGACCAGGCCAACGGGCTGTACTCCACGGAATACATCCACTCCTCTTTCTCCGGGTTCCTGCTCTGCCCCACATAACGGCTGTTGGGCACTTTTCCTTTACACCCACTTTAGCCATAAACTTTTTTTTTTTTTTTTTTGATAAAAAAGTGTTTTAAAATTAATACAAAAAAGAAAAATCACTGGGAAGAATGCGCAAGACATTGTCGTGGGACCTTGCTTCATGCTGTTTGATCCATGAGTCAAGAGGGTAATTGGGAAGGAGACATCTATCCATCTATCTTTCTCTTTTTGGGGGAGGGAGAAGGGAGGGAGGGGAGCGACTTCCTCAGCAAAGCATATTTGGAATAAGTTTTACCCCAGTGACTGGACATCAAACACAGGAACGTGCTTGGGATGGCAAGGATCTGGCTCTGTGATCCAGAGAGGGTCAGCTGGAAGACCAGACCCCCCCCCAGCCTGTATCAAGTGCCCTCGTTTCCCATTTGGAATGCTAGATAAATAAATCCAGCTGTGTCATGGCTGGCATGTTTGGTAACCAACACAGGGTCCCAGGCACTTACACAAACCCATAGAGCAGCAGGGATCCACGCTGGATTGAGAAATTTCCTTCCAAACCACCAGATGCCCAAGTTCCAGGCTCACTGACGCCTGTTTTTCCAGACTGTGCTTTGGGGCAGTCTCTCCGATTCACTCTGGATTCAGTGTGGTTGGATTTATAATCCTAAAAAGTGGAACACTTTGCATAAGCACCTTCTTCTAAGAAGTAAATATTATTTTTAACCCTTCCCCCCCAGCACCTTTAGGAATAAAACCATCCAGGCACTGGTACCTGGGACCAGTTCCAAAGGCAGTGAGGGAAGCTGGGACCCCCATGATGAACAACGATCCACTCTCTCCATTCACCTGCTGGGAAATCCAAGGGCTGGTCCTGTCCCGTCTGTCTCTGCAGCCCAAAGACTTGCTTGGCCTCAGGAGCATCTCTGCCCACACAAGGATGGCAGTGCGAGCCTAGCTCACGGTGCTGCCAGCTGGTGTGACATAAGGAAGTGCCACTGATGGACAACTTGCTTTTCCTGTCTATTTCAGGATGTGTGAACTCTTGCATTGGTGTCCCCCCTTTCTCTGGGGATCTTGGAATTAAGAAAAAATAGTGCTGGTTCTAACTTTCCACGCAGTGATTTCACCACGGTGCTATGACCCATTTAACAACATGACTTACAAGTGTAGTGCAATATGTACCTGTGACAGGGCACCAGCCCCAGGGCCACCCTGTGACTTAGGTTAAAGAAATCAACATTTGCCTGTTGTTACCACTTTGTCTCTCTAATGCTTGGAGCATTACTGACCCGAGCATGAGCTGCAGGGCTCTGGGCCAGGTGTGACAGCACTGCCCACACAGATCCTGTGGCTCTGCAGGTTTTCTCACAGTAGAACAGTCACTGCCACTTCCAGGACAGGGATGCTGCTCATCCCAGGGCAGGAGCATGCTGCTGAAGTCAATCCATGTGCATATCCCACTGCATGTCCCTCTGCAAAGGCACATCCCTGAGAAACAGCAACAATTTGGTCACCAGCTCTGATCTTTGCATTTTCCTAAAGCCTGTTTGATGGCCAAAGAAATGTAGTGAGACTGGGACTGGGCTTGTTTTCCAGATGGACTCTACGAGATATTTAAACAACTTTTCTTTTCCTATTTCTGTTTTGTTTGTTTGTTTTCTCCTCAAGTCTGTCCTGTGTTTCTGCCTCTTGCCATTCAGGCCTTCCTCTTAAAAACTCACCTATCCCTGAAATTAAGAGTTTGCTGTTGAAAGGTCAGTGCTCCGGGCACTGCCTGTTGGGGCTGTGTCCCCTCCCTGGGATCTTCTCCCTGGAAATTTCTCTTCTTAGGCAGAGATGAAACTCCTCAAGCTGAAAGGTGTCTGATCCCACTGGATGTTTTTAACTCCTGAGGGCGGGGTCAGGACTATTTGGGTTGTGATTCTCACAGGTTATTTCCCAGCAGGAACAGTCCCTAAAATTAAAAGTGGAAGCTCAGATGATGTTTCCAAGCCCAGGTTTGGTAGGGGAGGGTGCTGGGAGGGGACCTGTCTCCTTTCCTGTGGAGAACAGAGGGATTTGAGCTGGTCCAGCCCCACCACGCGCATGACCCGCACAGGGCCAGGAGCTGCCACGCCTGGTGGGAGCTTCATCCCGCTCCTCAAAGTGACTTATTTATACTGTGCCTAATCTACAGCCCATCTCCTGTTCTGTTTCACTCCAAACTTCTTGTTCGAGCTGGCAAAAAGCAACGACCAAACTCCTCACTGTAACCACCCCCAGATTAAGTTCGTGCTGTAGATACTGTTTTGCAATTCCACTTTCCCTTCACGTGCAGAGCGAACCCATAATCACCCCTCGCAGCTATTTAACCTCTTACATTTACACACTAATGGAAAGCAAAGATATTACACGCACATAGTTAGGCTAAAAAAACGATGCACAGGATGAGGGAGGCTGTTCACTCTCCAGAAGGATTTTTTTCTGGAATACTGAGTACATATTAGCCAGCAGAAAGGATTATTTTCTGTCGTGTGTGTGAGCGCGTGGGATTTTGGTTTCAATCACAAGAATAAAAAAGGTTGGGTTGGATGAGGTATGTCTATTTTTAATGCTGAAAACTGCATTACAATGTGCATTTTTATATACAAATTCTTACTATTTTTTTTAAATTTGCCTCTAGTATCTTCATTTCTAACCTAGTATATAGAGGTTTTTAGTTTTGTAAATACTTATTACATGCACTGTCCTAGTAAAAGTTGGTTTAAAATGCACTCTTTGTGACCCAAAACTGACCTGCTCTTCACAACTAAAACTGCAGTACTTGATTGTATTGACAAACATCAATAAAACTTATTGTATAGAGGTGGGCTCAGCTGTGCTTTGTCCTGGGACTTGCTCTCATGCAGTTCTCTTACCCTTTATGCTCACCTCAAATCTCCTCACTCCCAGCAGATTCCCTCACTAAATAATATCCTTATGCAAAAAGTTATTGCATGTTTCTTATGATTAAGGAAAAGACTCCTGTCGCTAGAAATTCTGTTTTAGAAAAGGTTGAAACCCAGATCCTTCCAGCCTGGTGATTATTAATTTGAAGAACTCAAGCTGAAGTCTTAGGGATTCCCTTTCCCTTCTGTGTGGTTTTTTTCCATTTTTTTATCCTATATCATACACCTTGTGCACAGCCAACCTCCATCCTGAGCTAGTCAGGAACACTCAGGACTGGTGAATCACCTGCAAAGCACCTTCACAGGCTCACAGTCCAAAGAAAAGAAAATGTATTTTCCCACCTGATCTCACCCAGCAGAGGCAAAACATTTCCTGGGACGCCTAGCTGACACACGGGCACCTTCAAAAGCTCATTCCAAGGAACAAGCTATCCTCCTGCTGCCATCCATGGGGCTCCCAGCAAATTCCCTGGTCTCTGCACCATCATCACACGCTGGATTCCAGCACCTGAACTCCTTCCACAGGCTGAGAAGGAAAAGGGGCCTTTCCAAAGGCTCTCCCTGCAATACCCAGTGTCAACTCACCCTTGTACCAAGAACCACTCCTGGTCCTCTTGGCACTGAGGATGCACAACCTCCTGACTTGAGTGAAAACACAGGAGCAGTGGCTACTTAACAAAGATAACTTTCCAAGGAAACTGAAAGGTTTAGCACACATCTAAATTTTGGCCCAAAGAGCTCTAGTCTTTAAACAGGAACTCTTTGCTTGTCAGGAGTTCCAAACATTTAAAATTATAAAGCTGCTTTAAAAGAAAAATATCTTCTTTTAAATAATTCCATGAATCTGGTTGCCCCTCTGGCAGAATAATGTGGAAAACCTGATATTTCACAGCTCAGATCTGCAGCACAATACAAAAATATACAACAGACCAAAATTCCACATGTTCCCAGGACAAGAATCCATTTATACAAGGAAAACCCATTAAAGCATCACACAAAAGACTGGCACTTGAAGGAAGCAGACTACAGGGAAAACTGGAAGGACCCGTGGCAGCCAGACTCCCACATGTGCATGCAACCTGACACAGCCACCACGTGCCGACACCACCGGGGAGCACAACGGCCACTTCCCGGTGTCACAAGACATAGTGGAGAAATAACAAGAGTTACACTGTCACATTCAAGTTTATAAACATTTCCATATGATGACATTTTGTTTTCAATTATTAAAAAACTTCCAACCCTTTCTAGATGTGCCATTCCCAAGCTGTTTCTCCCTTTTTGATCAGCTCCACTAAGAAAAGGTTTTAAATGTAAAATTCTGGAATACAGCTGTGCTAGAATGTTCTTGGCCACCAGCACCAGCTTCTTTTAAACACTGATGCCCCCAATTAACCCACCTTTCCCTTTAATTTTGGGGCAATTCTTACCAAGTACAAAGGCTTAGACTGTGGTAAGTTAACTCCTGCATCCTGCTCAAGTCACTTTTGTGACTGACTGCAGCAGAACCAGGAATTCTATCCCTGTACTACCTCCACTCCCAGATTGGCACTCTACAGGAGCTGGACTCCGATGATGCTTGGCGGTCCCTTTCAACTCGGGGTATTCTGTGATTTAAACAGGAATCTCACTTGGTGCTCTGGGCATACACAGGACTTCAAAAATACAGGATGCATGGGTTAGGAACACAGGAGCAGCCAGAGTGGCTGCAGCAGTGTGAGAGCAGCTGTGCAAGGGGGCACAAAGTACAGCAGGTGCCTGTAGGATCACAGGGCCAAGGACACAGGAGGAGCAGCAATTAGTGACACCCTCTCCCAGCAGGGACAACAAGCCAGCTGGGATTGTCTGCAGGCATCAAAGGTCTCTCACAGAGCCATCAGCAATGCAAAGAAATCCCTTCTCCCTTCTCTGGCACTTCTCATTCTGCCTTTAGGGCAACACACCTCCCAGGGAAGTCTGCGCTCCATGATCCTAAGTCAGCACAGGTGACAACGTGGGCCACCAGGTCTCTCTGGTGACTCCTGTGACATCTCTTATCCGGCCAGCTGAGAGTGACCTGCTGCTGTACGAGGGGTGTGGAGACTCCCAAAACCACTGGACAAGCCACTGACCACCAAAACACAGCCCATGGACACAGGAGCAGAGGAAAACAGGGAGAAAGTCCACGGATTCAGACACCCGCCAGTAACTGCAATGACAAATGGCACAACAGTGGACAAAGCAGATATCCTATGGAAAATGAGACACTCCTGTACACTCAGGGGAGCTGCACCAACTGTCCAAGTGCAGCCACTTCCCAGATGATCCGTGACTGAAGGGGATGTCCCCTCTTTTCCAAGCTGGCTCATGCTCCCAGCTCCCAGCTGACAGCAGCAGGCACCCTTCCCAGGTGAGGCTCGCTGGCGTTGGCCGATGGTGCGGATCCACCACTGGGTCTGACCAGAGAAGCAGAGCTGACCATCCCTTCGCCTTCAGAAAAGCCCTGGAGCTGCCCCGGAGCTCAGAGCCGCTGGCAGTAGAGTTCATGGAGGCTCTTGGCCATCCTCTGGGTCTCCTGGAAAGCCTCACAGCTCTGCTCCCAGCTCGGGGGCACCTGCTCCTCCCCGTAATAGGCGCCGGCAATGGCCCCCGCCATGGTGGCGATGGTGTCCGTGTCCCCCCCCAGGGAGATGCAGTAGATGATGGTTCTCTGCAGGGCATTGTAGTGGTCAGGAATGTCGGGATCAGCGTCCATGCAGCGCAGGAAGGAGTAAATGGCAGTGGGGACGGAGCGCAGAGCAGCGATGCCATTGCCTGGAACACACCCTGTCATCACCCTCTGGCTTCCTTCCTTTTCCCTTCCTACTGTAACTTCCTGTTGCCAGTGACTTTCCATAAAGATATCATGGATTTTACCAGGAAAAGGTGCAAGTTGGTGCCTCAGAAACCCCCCAGTTCCCCAGTACCACTCACATCCTGCAGAACAATTCCCAGTTACCCCAATATAGTCTGGCATACCCATATACCCATCCCCATCCAACATGACAACCCAAGAGCACTTAAGAGATCTTGGAATATTAAGAAACATTATGAAGATAACATTTCCTTAATAAGACCTTTTTTTCCTGTCAATACAGCGAGGGAATCACTGAGCTGAGACTCAGAATTCCTGTCAGGTGAGCACAGGCAGCTTTTCCAGCACATTCTGTGCCTGACAGGCTGAAGAGGAATCTGAGGGAAGACACATCTACCAGGCTTGCTGAGTTAGTCCTGCTTCCAGCTTTCCTAATGCTTGTACTAAGAAAGGTACTCACCCAACTCAAACAATACATCTGCTTTGGGAATGCTGCTGAGCTCCAAAAATTCCTTGATTTTCTTTAGACGCCTGGAAAATGGTAAATCCTCAAATCCCAGCCTGCAAACAGAGAGTGCAGTGAAGAGGAGAGAATGTGAAGAGCCAGAACAAACCACCACAGCAGGGTTGGGGCTTCCCCCCAGCTACTCACGCTCGGGCATCACTGAGAGACTTGTCATCCGCCTCCACATGCTCCATGTGGCTGATGAGCTGCTCCAGGAAGGCTTCCCTGCTGAGCCCTTCCTGCAGTGCCAGGTGCACGGCCAGGGCCTGCAGGATGGCCCCGTTGTAGCCCAGGGAGTTGGAGTGGGTCAGCTCTGCGCTCAGCTTCGCAAACTGCCGAAGAAACCCCAATGTCAGCAAAGCCTCCTGGGACACTCCCCTGGCAGCAGGGACATCCAGAGGAGCCCAGAATGTTCTGTTACCTTCTTAACATCCTGGACATCGGAGTAGACGAGGGAGATGCCGGCCACCCTCATGGCCCCACCGTTCCCATAGGAGCCCTTCCCATTGAACTGGGCTCTCGCAGGCTCAAACACATCATTGCACTTGGGGCTCAGGAGCTTCTTGAAGACGTTGACCACAGCCATCCCATAACCCCTGTTGGGCTCCTTCTTGAACTCCTCCGCAAACCTGGTGTGGGCAGGGGGGAAAACACCCGGAGGGTTTGGTCTGTTACTGAGGTGTGTGATTGGATGAAGCCTCTTGCTACAGTGAATTAGTAACACACACGTAAATCTGTGACAGTCAGGGTTCAGTGATTCAGTTCGGCAGAGAAACAATTCCCAAAGAACAGTGTGAAAGCAGGATGTATAAACATCACCTTCCATAACCCACTTGTTTCCCTCTCAACTCTGCCTCAAAATAGAACCAAACTAGAAACATTTCCGTGGGTCACAACCACAAGGAAAGTCTTTTGTTCAAGTTCAATTGAAGAGTTTTCTAAACAAAGAAATGCTTTCCCTTAAGTGGAACCAAATGCTCCCAGGGCTGGGGATTCAACAAGGAAACAGATCATAAACAGAGTCAAGCTGAGCTCACTCCTATTCCCTCACTAAATCAAGGGCAGTACAAACATAAATAGCTACAAATAAACATGAAACGAAATGTTTCTGGAATCTCCAAGCATTCTCCTCCCCAAAGGTGAACACACACAGGGCTGACATACAGCAGCGCTGTCCTGTCAAGGCAGCTTCAGACTCCACACTGAAGCCGACGCTGGTGCACAGTCCAAGGCAACGGCAAAGCAACAACAAACTAAAGGATTAACCACCTTTTTCCTAATTTTTCCCCCTCCACAAATTAGTAATGACTCTGCCTCAGCCCCCATCCCCTCCCACAGTCAGTCACAGTGATGGTTTCACCCTCAGGAAGCCTCATCCTCACCTCTTGGCCATGTCGACCTCGTCGAACTCCCGCTTGGCCAGCAGTGACTGCACCACTGACCTGCTCATGGCCGTGTCGTCCGTGTACGGCAGCGACTCTGCAATGGGAGGGCAGAGAGTGACACCTCCAGCCAGGAACAAACTGTGCCTGCCCTTTGCCAGCACCACCCTCATCTCCAAGGCCTGACTGTCACAAGTTGCCTGGAACAGCTGTGGCTGCCCCATCCCTGGCAGTGCCCAAGGCCAGGTTGGACGAGACTTGGAGCAACCTGGGACAGCGGAAGGTGTCCCTGCCCATGGCAGGGGTGGAACTGGATGGGATTTAAGGTCCCTTCCAACCCAAACCTGTCTGGAATTTAAGTTCCCCGGCACTCTGAGCTCAACACTGCCATGGTTGTCAGAGTAAGGAGACACAGCCAGGGAGCTGCATCCACAGCTATAATGACACAGAATGTACTTCAAGATTAGTAAGTCAGGAGAAAATGTCTGACATCCAGAGGCATATATGGACAAGAGAGTCAGGCCAACACAGAATCACAGATTTCCAGGATGGTTTGGGTTGGAAGAGACCTTAAAGACCACAATGTTCCACCCCCTGACATGGGCAGGGACACCTTCCACTATCCCAGGTTGCTCCAAGCCCTGGCCAAGCTGGCCTGGAATACTTCAAGGGATTGGGCAGTCACAGCTTCTCTGAGCAACCTGTGCCAGGGCCTCACCACCCTCACAGGGAAGAATTTCTTGCCAGTATCCCATCTAACCCTGCTCTCTGGCAGTGGGAAGCCATTCCCCCTTGTCCTGTCACTCCAGGCCCTTGTCAATAACCTCCATCTTTCCTGCAGACTTCCCTCAGGCACTGGAAGGCTGCAATCGCTTCCTAACAGTTAAATAACAACTCTGTGCTTCTCTCACTCTTCTCCTCCTCAAATTTTGGTACCTCTGCTCCCTGCTGACACCCGTTCCAAGCACACTCCACCTCAGCTTCCCTGGAGTAGGAGCAGCACGGGGCAAGCACAGCAAACCACGGGTCCCTTTGCATCAGCGGTGTCCCTAAGGAATCCCCAGGGGATCAGGAATGGCCAGGGGTGTTGAACCCCTACAGCACAGGGCACAGGACAGAGCAGGGCAGGGGACAACCAGGGCAGTCAGAGCGGAGATGCCCCACAACCAGGGGAGGAGTAAGGACTGGGGGCACCCATGTTTCGGGGGGGGGGGGGCGGGCAGTGAGGTTGGGGATTCTGCAGATTGGGCACACCCCAAAACCCAGCCCTGGAGGTGCTGAGGAGGGAGGGACACACACAAACCCCAAAGCCCAGCCCTGGAGGTGCTGAGGAGGGAGGGACACACACAAACCCCAAAGCCCAGTCCTGGAGGTGCTGAGGAGGGAGGGACACACACAAACCCCAAAGCCCAGCCCTGGAGGTGCTGAGGAGGGAGGGACACACACAAACCCCAAAGCCCAGTCCTGGAGGTGCTGAGGAGGGAGGGACACACACAAACCCCAAAGCCCAGTCCTGGAGGTGCTGAGGGAGGAGGGGACACACGCACCCCAAAGGTCAGCCCTGGGGATGCTGGGGTCTAACCGGAATCTCTGGGGTGCCGAGTGCCGTGCACAGCGGGGTGTGTGAAGGGGGAACCGGGGGATGTCCCCCGCCCCCCTCCCCGCTCTCCCTCACGCACCTCCACGTGCGCTCCCCGCCGCCTCCCCTCCCTCCTCAGGCGGCGCAGGTTCCAGCCCTTTGAGGAAACTCAGCAGCTCCGGCAGCTTCACGACGCTCCTGCCTTCGAAAACAGCTCCCAGACAATCCCCCAACAACGCCCCGGCCAAGCAGCCCCGGAACCGAGTGAGGCCGGGCCGGGGACGAGCCGGCACCCGCCCGGAGCCTGAGGCCGGACCCGCCGCCGCCATCTTGCCGCGCGCGGCGCCTTCTTCCTCCGGGCCGCCAGGGGGCTGCCGCGCACACTGCCCCCTGGCGGCCCGGAGGGCCGAGGTGCCTACAGCACACTCGCCTGTTCCCTTAATCCCTCCTGGAATCCAGATGGATTTAATCACCGCGGATGACAACTGGGGACAGGCCCTTTATTGTTTATAAATCTCCTCGGAGCGCGGGAGGCTATAAACATCATCCAAGGGCCAGACAGTTATAAAACAAACTAGGAGGAGGATTCCATTCTCCCCAAACACGACGCAGATGTCGCTTTTCCTCGCTACAGAACTGAATCACCGGGAGTTTTCCCCCCACGCTTGCACAATTCCCGGCGCGCTAAGCCAGCTCCAGCTGACTGTTCCTCGGCAGGTTCCTGGTGCGGTTGACAGCGTCAACTTCTGGCTCAAACTTCTCCACAGGGATCACGAGTTTTCTCCGGGTGTCCATGCACTTGTTGTCCAGCTGCAGAGAATTGGTTTTGTAGCCAATATCGGTCTGAATGCGGTGAAGTTGTCGGTAAAGAGCGTCCAAGGCATCCCTGGGAATGAGCAGAAGGGACAGGAGTTGGGATCAAATGCTGCATTGCTTCCCAGGAACAGGCTCCCCAGGGAGCGGTTGCAGCCCTAACCCTGCCAGAGCTCAAGGAACATTTGGAAACCGCTCTCAAGCACAGGGTGGGATTGTTGGGGTGTCCTGTGCAGGGCCAAGAGTTGGTCTCAGTGATTCTTGTGTGTCTCTCCCAACTCAAGATATTCCATGATTCTAAACTGGACAGGAAACACCCAGCTTCCCACTTTCTGGCAGCATTTGGCCCTGTACAAAGAGCAAACTCATCAGATACTCATTGTTTGGGGCAGTGAATAGCAAGCCCACACACTGCTCTGGGAGGGCAGCAGAGATGTGCACCCGGGGAGCTGCCAGGCCACAGCAGCATTTCTGTTCCTTCCTTGTCACTCTCCTTTTTGTCCCTTTTGGAACAGTCAGAGCCTGGACAAGGTCAGAGTTAAGCAGGGGCCGTGGGAGTCCCATTCCCCTCTCAGCACAGACCCCTTGTGCCTGCACCCCACACCCACCAAGCCCAAACAGTGCTGCCCCTTGTGAGCCCAAGAACCACAAGCACCAAAAGGCAGGTGCTGGAGGTGTGCCCAGAGCA
This sequence comes from Coloeus monedula, assembly GCF_965178545.1. NCBI lineage: Eukaryota > Metazoa > Chordata > Aves > Passeriformes > Corvidae > Coloeus > Coloeus monedula. The sequence goes on along the minus strand of NC_138804.1, from coordinate 3,206,907 downwards.
CCCAGAGCCACATCCCCTCAGGGCAGCGCTGGGCACTGCTGTTCCTGGAGGGCAGGACACTCACTGCGACTCTGTCCGCTTCTGCTGGAGCGCACGGATTGTCCCCTCCAGCTGCTGGACCTCGTCTGTCAGTCCGTACTGAGCCTGCAGGGAGGAGGGGACAGCACTTGACAGGGCTTTGACAAAGGCCACAGTTCCATCGTTTCCCTCTCCCCCAGCTGTGACATTATTTCCTTGCTTTGATATGTCACTGTAGGATCCATTGCTCAGCTGCTCCAAAACTCATCCATGTTTTTCAGAGCCCCCTTCCCGGTCAGTTCCCTGCAGGGACCATGCCAGGTGAGGTACCTGATCCCGGCAGAGCTCAACGTGGGGCCGGTACGTGCGGGTCTCCAGGCGGGTGTGAGCCACTTTCAGATCCAGCGTTCTCTTCCGGAGATCTTCCTCCAACTGTCGGATCTCCTCCTCCATTTCAGCAATTTCTTCCAAGGTCTAAGGACAGACATGTGTCATAAGCAACAGCCAGGGACGCCGACTGGGAAACAGCCCCCATGTGTCCGGGAATTTTGCTGTGCTGGGGATAGATTTTACTCTCAAGGGCTTCTGAAGACTGAATCCTCTGCTTCCACAAGGACGAGGATGGTGCTGCTGAGACAAGGGGTGAAATAAAAAGGCCCAAACCTGGCAGTGCTGCCAAGCAGCACCAGAGAAACACTTGTGAGAGGTGGGATGCTGTTGGGATCACGTGAGCCACTGAACAGCAAACGTGGAAACTTTGCTCAGGCTGAGTTGCTTTCCATGTAACCAACAGCCTTTGGGATTCCATTCCCAACCAAGGTTGTAGTCGATGACCAAAGAAACAACACTTACGTTCTGCTCCTGCCATCTCAGCTCACTAAGGGCCCCTTCCATGTCTCTAATCCTCTTCCTCAGCGCAAACTCTGTAGCTATACGCTGAGCATCCAGCTCATTGTTTGTCTGAGGAAAGAACAGCTCCAGTCACACATGGCTACAAGGTGTCTGTGTCCTGGAAGGTGGGGACAAGCCCAGGAGCAAAACCAGCCAGGTTTGGCTGCTGCCACATGTGTGCAGGTCACACTCTCCCTGTAGCCAAAAGGCAGGGATCGATGGACAGGGACATGTCCTCCAGCCTGCTGAGACTGCTGCAAGCTCTGCAGCATAACCAAGCTCCTGGTTAAACCAGGAGGGCAGCTGCCCCCAGACAGACCCAGAGACGTGCCTGCCACACTCCCACACCAGATCCAGAATGACACCACAGATTCCCGGCCAAGGGAGCAGTTTACCTGGGCAATGCTAAGTGTGATTGCTCCTCGGAGATCAACTGAGGCTCTCATTTCTGCCTCAGCACGGTCCTTGTTGCACTGGCTGTTCAGTTCCCACTCACGAAGTGCAGTTGTTCTGTGAACAAATCAGTTATGAAAATAAATTGAGTGTTTGCAAGATGGCAGCACAAAATGATTCTGGAAAGCTGGAGGTCACATCTTGCCTGATCTCCTCAGAGACTGAACCCCACTGGGCCCAACACCTGCTCTACCCAGGGACACATCCAAACCATGGAAGGGAGTGCCAGGCAAGTGAAAATGTGCAGCAGGTCCCCCTGAGCTGTGCCAGAGGTGACACCACACTGCTGAGTGTCACCTACAGCCAGGTGAGAGGGAGGCAGGGCACCTGGACCCCGCTGGGTTTGGGGTGACAATTTAGCTATCTCCCAAAAGTCTGTGGCTTCCCCATGCCACAGCCAGCTTCTGTTCTGAGCTCTCTCCAAAACCATACCCATCAAGCCTGGACAGAGCATAGAAGGAAAAAGCATCCCAGGGCTCGGCGCAGTTTTGGCCACACAGGGACAGATTGTTTCCTTACCCGTCTGGGATCCGTGTTGGCTTGACCTTGAAGGAGATGTTGCCAGAGGTGACGTTGAAGGACATGCACTGCCGATCAAGTTCCAATGTTTCCACCTTGTGCCGGTGGTCACAGTTCAGCTGCTGACGAGCTTCCTTTAAGAGGCTGTGGAGAGCCAGGCTGGAGTCAGTAGGGAGCAGGCCCAGGGCAGGGGCAGCTCCCAATTCCCAAAGCCTTCATCGCCATGTCAGTCATCTTTGTGAAATGAATGATGAGCTCCCACCCTCCCTGGGAACTGGGCCCGACCTGCCCAGCACTGCCTGCCTGGCTGGTGTCACCCTGGAGAACGGAGCTGCGACAGATTCCCACAGAGTATCAGGGCCTGGGAGCTTTAGCACCTCGTGGCCACTGATTCCTAAACCAAGGCAGGTGGCACAAGAGATCTGGGACAAAATTTCCAAAGGGCGCTTGTGAAGTCTCCCTTGACACACCCTCCTCTGCAAAACCCCAGACCATGAAGATCATCCAAGGTTCCTGTGTGGTTCCCTGCCTGCCTGCCCATCTCAGCATGGCATTAGAAGCACATTAAGTATCTGGGGCCAAGCAAGGAGAGCAGAGTCACTGGCCAAAAGCTGTCACTCCTCACCAGAGCTGTTTGAAGGCTTCGTCCACTCGCTGCTGCAGCTCTTTCTTGGTTTTCTCAATCACCTTCACCTCTCTGAGTAGCTCCTCTTCCACAGGATCCCTCACCACGTCGATGTTACGACGGCTCTCACGGAACGTCAGGCACTCAATGGCAACATCCAAACACAAGTTCTTTGCCTGGAGGGCATTTTCTGCTGCCTCCTTCACCTGGAAGAAGCAGTCAACCAGTGTGGAGGGGATCTTTTAGGGATGGGAGAGAGAAAGGAAGGGGAACCCCCCCATACCATCATTAAGAGGGACTCACACTGTCTTTGCAGTTCTGAAACATTTTATTAAGTCTGGAATAAAAATTGCCAGAGCCAAACACCTTAGTCCTCTACACCTGCCATTTGCATTGGGAATCACACCTTGCTGGCCATTAACAACTCCAGGAGCAGCAGCAGCCTCTGGGTTTAGAACTCACAGTATCAGAGATCTCCTACTGCTACTCTGTATTTAAACCCAAACATTTTTGAAGGATGGTGTTAACATATTTATTATCCTTCAGAGCTTTATAAAAAGTCCAAACAACAAAATCCACCCAGAAATCCAAACAGGAGCATGCAATACACAGCTGCATGACATAGCTTGGCTCAGCTAACAAAGTGGTTTGTTTTCCAGAAGTCATTCCACCAAGTATGGATCTCAGTATAAAATATACATATAATATATAAAAATATATCTAGTGAGAAGCCCCCCTTGAACTCCAGATGGGCTTGCCCATTGCACAAGACAAGCCTCAATTATTTCACATCCCATGTTGAGAGTGCAAGTTCATTTCCGGCCATCTGCCTTCCCAACATACTTTGGTTAAGGCATCAATTTCCAAATCTGTGTCTGTGAGGCATCTGGCCAGGGCCTCTCTCCATCTGTCCACGCTGGTGATACGATCATTGAGGCAGGTTCGGGTGTTGTGCTCATCCCATCTTGCCTGGAATTAGAAAGAAATGCCATTACTCTTTTTAAAATTGTAGTTGTGAATCTTGCTGAAGCCTTTCCCTGTTTTCAGGACTGACTGAGCCTCTCACAGGAATACATGTTGCCATTTGGTCTCACAGTCATTTACACAAATGCAGAGCACAGAGAACAACACGAGTGGCAATGAATGTGAGAAACACACAGGGGGATTTCGTGACAGTACAGATACATCATTGCAAGTGGTTTTACAGGGAGTAAATGTCCATATTTAGCATGTTCTGTACAGGTAAAGCCCTTTATTCCCTCATCCATACACCCAAATCTAGACACTCTCCCCAGCCCCTCAGCCCAATATCCTGACAAACCGGCAGCAGCCCCCCTGCCAGAGGGCCCACCTGGTTGCCAGTTTCGTTGCGGAGAGCTCGTCCTTCCTGCCGGATATGATGGGAATTATAACGCTGCTGTTCAGCGTCGGCCGAGATGAGGAGGGAGTTGTTCTGCCAGTCCGGCATGGTGAAGCGCTGGCCCGGCTTTACACTCAGCGAGGCCATCTTGCCAAACAGGTGACTTAAAGGGAGCGGAAGATTTATGTGTTTATTCATGGAAATACACCCCGAATGGAGCTGCAGCCAAAAACTACTGAGCTCTTCAGGAGAAAAAAAGCACCAAGCTGCAACTCGGCACCTGGCCTAATGCAGACACGTCTTTAAAATGAGGAAGCACAAGGGCAGGTGATGGGAGTCATCCTCTGCCCTGGGCCAGGGGAAAACCCTGTCCACCTGTCCCTCCCTAGGAATGGAGCTGTTTGCAGGGACAAGGAGCTGCTCACAGCACCAGCTCCCATATGGTATTTACTGAGCTTGGACAAAACGGCTGAGGACGTGACTGATTCTGTTGTGCTACCGCTGAAGGCTCAGCCCAGGGCTGTGATCCCAGGAGACTCCAAGGCTTTGCAGGAACAGCAGTTTTTAGGCTTCTTTTTTACCCAGCACATCCCACACAACGCGCAGAAACTGCAGACCCCACTCCAGAAGGTCCGAGGAGCTCCCGAGGGGGCTGCAGCTTCCCAAACCCACGGTCAGGGGCAGTCCTGGGACGGACCCCCTTGGCAGTGGGATATGCCATGGCTGCCCCAGCTCCCGCGGGCACAGGGCACTGAGCCGGGGCTCCTCGAGCACAGCCACCGACACCAAGGGCTGACGGCATGTGCAGCCCAGGAATTCCTGAAGGAAAGGAAACCCGGAGGGAGGGCACAAAGGGCCGCGGGGCACAGGGGCCCGACCACAGGTGGAGGGGAAAGAGGGAAAGGGGAGAAAGAGGGAAAGGGCTCAGCCGCTAGCTCGGAAGGGACCTCACCCCGGGTGGTGTGAGGGCACTCAGCTCCTCCGGGCCGACCGTGCTCCCGTCCCGCCTCAGGGCCGGGCCAGGCCGGGGCCGCTCTCTCCCCTCACCGTTACCAGCAGATTTCCCCCCCCTCTCCCCTCACCGTTCCCAGCCGACCTCCGCTCTCCCCTCACCTTTTCCTGTCGATTCCTCCGCCCCCCCTCCCCTTCCCCTCACCGTTCCCGGCCGACCTCGGCTCTCCCTTCACCATTCAGAGCTGATCCCCGCTCTCTCTCCCCTCAGCGTTCCCGGCCAGTTTCCTCCCTCTCCCCTCACCGTTCCCGGCCAATTTCCCCCTCTCCCCTCACCGTTCCCGGCCGGTCCTCGCTGTCCCCTCACCGTTCCCGGCCGGTTCCCCCCTCTCCCCTCACCGTTCCCCGCTCTCGCGCGGGGCCGTTGCCGGGCGGTCCCGGCGGGTGCGGCGGCGGCTCTTGGGCGGGTAGCGGTGACAGGGACACCGCAAACAGCAGCAAAGCAGCGCCCAAATCAGGGACAAATAATATTGTTTAAAAAAATCCCACAAAATGACCCAGAAAGCAGGAGGGAGCCGGGGGTGTCCACTTCCAGAGCCCTTTCCCATTTCCACAGCAGCCATCCTGCCCCAGGACGGCTGTGGGCACTGCAGCAAGCTCTTGCCTTTTTTTTTTTAATTATTTAAATGGCATTAAAATAAAATTTTTGAAAAGACCGAAAGTAAATGGTTTTCGCTCCTTGGATGTGCCTGGTGCCTCCCTTCGCATCCCAGGACCCAGACCAACACCTCCATCTGCTCCTTGCTTTGGGAATAAATCAAAATGATGCAAGTACAAATAAAGTATCACACATGTGCATTTCAAAAAAAATTTATTTTTCAAATGAATACAGTTCGTTTACAATACACTCAAGTTGATGGTATCTATAGCCAGCAGAGATCGATGACTGCTGTGTCCTATACACAGTCGTACAGAGGTTACAGATGCCTACGAGAGGGAAGGAACAGTGAAAGAAGTCGACATTTTACTGTGCTGGAAGGAAAGCAACTCTTGCAACAGGTAGAAAATTTTGGCAAGAACAATTTGTCCGGAAAGGGAGAAGGGGCAGAGGACACGGCTTCTGCTTAGCAAGTACATCTCAAACACCGACACGTTCCCTCCCACCCCGCACGGCTGCAGCCCACGGTACAAAGAGGCACACATGGTCAAGATGGTTAAGTAAAAATAAAGGCTTTTACCAGTTTGTTTGCCATCCAACTACAATCTATTTGTGCAACGTCTCAAGTCACAGCTCTACTTTATTCTTGAAACATTTCCCTTTTGCTTCGAAAGCCCCCAGGACCTTCATGGTGGGAACACATTCACGCTCCTGCCGAAGCAATGGGAGACCAAAACAGGGGAGCAGTTGCCAGCATATGAGAAAGAGCAGACACATGGGAGGGGATCAATCCACTGGACTGGTTTATAAGAATTTTATTCAGAAAACAAATCCCAAACAGCTTTTTTTTTTTTTTTAAACAACTTAAATACGCAAAATTTCTCTGCGTGACATTGCTTGCAGCAGTCTCCAAAATTAACACAGCTCACTGGCCAGTGATGTTTATGGCACACACAATGCCACCTGAGCCACCTTCTTCCAAAAATCCTTTAATATTGGCTCATTACCAAACACTACCAATTAATGTGAAAGCTCTGAAGTAACACCTGCTGACAGACAATGTCCTCATCCACGATCACACACCTCCAGCCAGGTGAACAGCTGTTTTTCCCTACACCAAGTGCCATTTATCCACCATGAGGCTACCTGGAGAGCTGAACTGCTTATACCAAGGGAGGAGACAAGAACAACAGGCAGGAGGGTCTGTACCCTATGAGCCCAAAGTGTCATAACTCCCCTGGAACCCTGATCTGTACACCAGTGTCTGTAAAAACAACATTTCCAACCCAAAACTTGCTCTGCCAGCCCCACTGCTGTGCTGCAGCTTGATTTTCACACCTGCCTGCAAACAGACACCAAACACAACGAGCTAGAAGCAGGTTTTTCTACAGGAAAACAACATGTAGTTGTCTCAAGGTGAGATTCAACACTGAAAACTGCAAAAATGAGAAGATTTCACTGAAAAACAGAAATCAAGTTAAAAAAAAAAGTAAGTACTACAGCCACAGGAGAGAAGTGATGCACAAAAGTGAGTACCCAGAAGAAGCCATTCTGCACTGCAAAGTTGCCAGAAGCCAAACTCCATCTCTGGCATTCTTCCTCTCACCAAGTTTTGTTGGTGTTCAATTATCCTCACTACTTCAGGAGCAATACTCAAGTTTTCACTCTGCTGGCACACCATCAGGATCCAAAACATCCAAAAATTCTTTAAGTTCAGCATTGCTCCAGGGGGCATCACTTCGCTACTACATCTGAGTGGACACTACCTACCAAGACATGTATTTTCTATCAAAGAAACTGGTTTTGAAGATATTTAAGAGATTTGCAAGTGTAAGCAAAATGAAAGTTTACTAGTAACTATTTTAAAAGCTAACTTTTGCACACCTGTACTGAAATAGGTTGTGGATCTATGATTTATGGGCAAGCATGGCCCTAAAGTCAACATACAGCCATATTTTTGTGTTGCTAGATAGTGTTACAGCATTAATTTCCCAACTGCCAAATGTGTTTGAAAGACCTGTGTAATTCTCAGCAATGAAAAAAACCCCTTTCATTTAAATAAACTTGCCCTCTGAGCGTCTGTTTTACAACAAATGGATTAGTTTAAAGAAAGCAAGATGGCAAACGTGGGACTGACCCCAAGGGCTGCAATGGGATGGGAGGGAAGAGCTCCAGCTCCCAGCAGGGATGGGCTCCAAACAACTGGATTCACTGAAGATGCAAACGTGCAAATTGCACGGGTTTGTATCACGAGGCTACCACTGTCACAACATGGTTCACCCTCAGATCACCCAGTAACTCACTCTCGTAAAGTAATCTGAATCCTCACAAACATCTTCTAGATGAAAAATGAGGCAGAATCGTTTCCCCCAGGTCAGAAAGGGAACCTGCTTCAGAGCCAGCTGGTTCCAGAGCTCCTGGCTGGACAACTCACCAGTATCTCAAAACAGCTTCAAATAGAACCTGTTGGAAAAGCTCTTCAATTTTGGTCTGAAAATCCACTTTTTTTAGCAGCTTAAAGCCCAAACTGGCATCTAAGCACACAGGTGCCTACTTCTGCACAGTGCAGTGTCTACAACAGGGACCTGGTGTCAGAGGATGGGGGATTGTTCCTCTTTCCACACCCAAGTGACCACACGATTCTGTTCTCAGACATCGCCACCCCTTGCTGCTGGCAAACTGCTTTTTGAACTTATCTGTGACATTTAATCCTCACCTCCACGTTCCCACTGAGCCAGAGCTTTGCGCTGCTCCCTGACATTCACTGGGCAACATTCCCCATGTCCCTGCAACCTCCAAATGGGTGGAGAGGGGAGAGGCAATGGAGTGTATGGAAAGCTGCGGGAGCACAGTAAAGAGAGAGGACATCACTGGACAGGCAACATTCAAATAAAGGCAGAATTAATGATTCTCATTAGATAAACATATCAAGGTTAAATTTTATTTTAAAAAATTGCAAGTCTACCAGAAAGTAGGTTTATTTGATGACATTACTCTCCAGAAACCACTTATTTTAAAAGCTTCTCCTCTCTGGGTAGTTCTAATTCACAAATAATTCAGGGCTCACTTTGATGAAGTAATTCAACACAAAACCAACTCTATTCTGAACAAGGACTTCGAGCTTTAAAAACAGTACAAGAAAAATACTAACCATCCTACCAATGCAAATACAGGTTTTTCCAGCTCTGTTCCTGGTCAGAAAAAGGCACATACTTGCTCTCAGTGAGTTCAAGTCCAACACAAACAGTTCAGGACACCCAAGCTCATGTCTGATGTCCCCATCAATGTCCCTGAAAGGCTTGAGCTGATCACAGCTCATCTGACACCCACCCACCTCCTACCCAGTCCTTTGTTTCTACAGGCTTTTGTCACCATTCCCACCCCCACCCTCACATCCAGATCTGATCTGTGCTCCACACAGCCACAGCATCCTCAACATGGCTAATTCCATGCAGGCAGTGGAGGGAGAGAAACCCTGGTCAGGGAATGGGGAGGTAGGTAAGAGCTGAGTAAGAGCAGAGCAACTGCAGTGTTACAGCAAAATGACCTCTACACCTGCCTGCTTCTGTTCCTGGGAGCCAGGCACACCTCAGGACAACCAGGAATCTCTCAGGGCTTCTGTGTTGTACAGAAGGATCACATATTGCTCACAAAACTGCTTGGGTCGGTGCTATCTGAACCAGCGGATCCACTGGAAGCTGCATCTGTTTGACCCAAGTAAGGGATTCCAAGGTTTGGATAAAGCCAGTTTGATTTCAGGGGGCAGCTGTCACAGGCACTGCCACCTGCTCACAGCACAGTCCTGGAGAAGGAGAACAGGCACCGCTAAAAATATACAGGAACATGCTTTTTCCCCTCATGTGTTAGTTTTTGAATTAGCAATCACAGGATGACAGAACCTCTGGGAAGGAACCTCTTAAAGCTCATCCAGTCCAACTCCACTGCCATGACCTGGGACCTCTAGACCAGGTTGCTCCAAGCCCCGCCCAACCTGACACCTTGGATGTTTCCAGGGATGGGGCAGTGAGAGCTTCTGTGGGCAACCTGTGCCAGTGTTTCATCACACACATTGTTAAAAACTTCTTAAATCTAATTTAAACCGACCTCCCTCAGTTTAAAACCATCACCCCTCATCCTGTGGCAACAGGCCCTCCTAGAAGTTCACCCCCATCATTCTTACAGGCCTCTTCAAGTACTGAAAGGTACTGAAGAAAAACACCAGCTGTCAAGTTTTGCTTTTTTATTTGCTACAGGAGGCAAAGGAGGCTCTGCTGCTTCTTCATTAGCTTCAATATTCTGTTTTGATTTTCCCACCTGCTAATTTTTAAAGGAGTTTGAATAACTCCTACTGGGCTCTGTTACTTTGAGTCTGCCCTTGCTGCTTCTTCCCACACCTTTATTCTTTCCCTTGCAGAGCTGCTCCAAAAGCCACAGAATCTTGATGTCCCACAAGTTCTCCATCTCCTTGAGGAGGTCCTCCCTGTCCACCTGCAGCTGCTCCTTGAGGTGTTTTAGTTTGCTGGGTTTTTTTCCAATTTAAAGTATTTTAATAATGTCTATTTTTAATGGTTTGTTAGCTCTTATTTAATTTGGATACCTTAAACCATCGTGCACCCTCCAATGACTGCAACAGAAACATTTCTACGGGAATTAAACCTCACATGTGGCAGCTCATGGACAGCAAGGCAAGAGATTTGTGTCCAACAGAAAACTGCTTCATCAGGTGCAAGTTCATTCCCTTTGATAGAAAGAAGAGGCAGCAACTTCCTTCTAAATCTCAACAGGTTCAGTATGAACTAAATGTGGAGAGAGACAAAGCAGGTGGTTGACAGTCAAGGGAGGAGATAGAGAGTATTGCTGCAAGCAAGCTGATGGTGCAAGATTTTTGGCCCTTTTTAGTCTAAAAGATAGAAACAGCTACTACTAAAAGGGTCAGGAGACACAGTTTTGGCTCAGAATTCAGACTGAAAAATGCTTTCTAAACCCCAGCCTAGTAACACTGAGAAAATGGAAATATAAAATAATTGAACATCATGGCAAGCTTAAATACCAACACAGTGGCATTGGGCACTGTAATAAAACCAGAAAGTTGGTACAAGCTACAAGAGACATTGAATCATGTCTTGAACTTGAATCAGAAGAAATTATACAGCAAAGAGAGTCAACTCGTGCCTGAGGGAGCTGCAGCATCCCCTCAACAACGAGGTGTGGGCAACTCAGCAAGGGCACTGCCCAGTGGTGGGACTCTGAACCCCACATATTTCATTGACGATGTCCAGAAGCTCTGCTTACTACTAGAAAAAGTCTGGACGTGAACATATTCCTGCAAAGAGACCACTTGGAGTTATTCAGTGAGTTCTGTGGTTAAGCTCCTGATATTCAAAAATATCCTGACATCAAGTTATTTCACATCTTAAATGCCCAACACTATAAACAGTAATAAAATGCACAAAATCATTTTAGTTGTAGAGAAACAAGGTACCAATGAAGCACTTGCCTATGGCGAGCGGGTTAATTGTCTCCTCTCAAACACGACTGGTTAAGCCAACTTTCTTTGGAGAAGAAAACCAAAACATTCAGAAACTTCTCCTGCCTAAAAATAAGTGTTAAAAGCAACACACAGAGCAGACACACAGACTTATGAGCTGCACACAGACCACCAATAAATATACAGAAACACCACAACAAAGGACAAGGCTCATCATAAAAGAAAAGTCCCATAACTGCTACTCAGACCGATACCAAAGGAAAGGGAAGTGTTTTTTGCAGGCATGTGCAAGCACATTACAGTGTCATCAAAGCAAAACTTTGCTATTATTATTACTTTATGCAGCATTACAAGGTTACTGAGGTGCAGTGTTTAATAGTCTAGTCTACAGCTTTTCCTGACTGCAGGAACGCTCACCAAATTCACCATGGATCCACCCCCTCCGTGGCATCGCCTACCCACCGAGCTGCTCCCATCCAGGGCATCCAGCTCCCAGCTGGGAATCAGAAGACCCACTGATCCATACTGAACACACACAAGCCATGTGAGGACCAACCATCTCCCAGGCCATCCTTAAGACACCCTCCTAAGACACCTTTCAGTTTGTCTCCATCTCTGGGAATGTGCTTCCCCTAAAAGAAGACATCCTTCGGTAGCTACGGATTCCTTTTGGCACCAATCGTGTCCCCATGGCTTCTCCCACACCCCAAACCCCCAGCCCCCTCAATATGAAGAGGTAAATCACATTAACCAAACCCAACCCCAGCCTACCAGCTGAATTTGGTGATCGCTCCTCAATGCCTCTCCCTCCAAAGGAAAACACCTTCCTGGTTATTCTTGGTCCTGACTCAGAGAAGCTGATGCTTGAAAGTACCTAAAAGATACCATCAAACACTTGGCATTTTCAATAATTTATCTTAAATTTGCAGCCACGTACAACTGGAAAATAAAAATCTACAGCACCATCTTCTAAAAAGGCACTTTCTGAGGACTGTCTTGCTTAAAAAAAAAATAAAAGTCACTCCAAGTTTTAAACAGTGGAACTGCTTTGTTTGAAAAGGACCCTACGGTAACAACCCATGTCAGGTGAGGGGGTACCTCAGACAGGACGTGAAAGGCCAGGGCACATAGGATGGAAAGTGGATGGAGTCTCCCCAACACCCTCATTCCTGCCAAACCAATGCTTTGATATTTTCCCTCGCACGCCTCTCCCTTACAATTCCTTCCCCTCCATATGCACCTTTGCCTACTCAAGGGACAACAATTCAGGTTTTAGTGTCACAGAGATCAGGATTTTTAAGATTCTGCTTGGGAGGTAAAATGTAGGATCCTGTATCCATCTTGCTCATACCTCAACTACAGAAAGTACAAAATCTTCTACCAGCAGAAAGCATCAACGAGCTCAAGCTCTAACCACAATACTTTACAAAAACAAGGAGTGAATTGGCTACGTTAAGTCTGATTTCAACATGTGTCAAACCAAAAATGATATTCTGAACATGCAGCATCAACCTAAAGTACCATCTTTGGGTAGAAAAGACTGACAGAAATCTTTCCCTTTGACACCCCTACGGAATTTTTCACTAGATCCAATCAACCTGCCAGTAGCAGTCACGAAACTCCACAGCACTGAAAGGGACAGAGCATCTGCCCAGCCTGACTAGAGACCATGATGGCCACTTAGAAACAACCACCTTTGAAAACTGAATTTACAGGTCCAACATACATAATCTGAGCTTTTGATTCCTTGGTTATAAAAGTGCTTTGAGTAAGGTTCTAAACCCTCAGTTCACGAAACAGGGAAAATATCAAAAGTGGACAAGATATGAAGAAAGTGTAAGAAAAGGAAAAAAAAAAAAAAGCCTCAAGCTTGAGCTTGGAATTTCACCAGAGTGAACTTTAAGACTAGTAGAAAACCAGTATTTGTAGCTGGAATTTTTACAGCAGACTATATGGTATCTCATGTTGAGCATTTTATAGGACAAGTATTTGTACATGAAGAAGTGAAAATCATTTAGGACCAAGAGCATCTTGAAATAATTTGACTGACAACTTCCAGAAACCCATTTTACTCCTGAAAAACATTTCTGTGGCCAAACTTCCAAAAGAATACCAGAATGAATCCTATAAAAATAACTTTTGGACACGTGTAACCAGATGACACATTGACCAGATGACACATTGAACAGTGACACAGCGATCCTGAGTCAAATGGCCACGGCTCAAGTCCCTAGAAAGGGAAAAAGGCGACTTACAGTGGAGTCACTCCTCCTGTTGGCAAATGTCGCGAGTTTAACGCCTCAACCACAAACATTCTACGATTCTCTCCAGCTCTGGATCTAGCAGTGGCCAGGTGGGAGGTTTGGGCAGGGCTGGCTGGGTGAGAAGGGGCTCGGCGGGCAGCCCTGGGGTCTGTCCCCACAGCCAGAGATACCCTGGGGCTGCTCCTGGCCCTGCGCCCACCACGGGAGCACTTAGTGGCACTTGTTCAGTACAAGTGAGGTCTCGGTGCAGTGTCTGAGGAGACAGGAACTGCTTTTCTCCACAGGCAGAAACCCGAGGCCAGTGTCTGCAAAGCAAGGAGAGCCATCAGCCTGTGCCCACATCCCTCTTTGGACTATCCACAGCCAGCTCCCAGCCAGAGAGGGGGATCTGCTGTGCCACCCAAGATTTCCTCAAACAGCACATAAAATTTGAGATTTTTTTTTTCTTTTTCAAGGAGAGCAGGTACAAAAATAAAAGAAATCCATATACTCTGAAAATATACTGGAAACTGCCACCACAGATGAGGTACCATTTAACCCGACCCCCCACCCCCAAACTGCAAACATCAAAATATATATGTTTTTAAACAAAAGAAGAATATCTGGCTATTTAATCTCAGTTAAAATGACAGCACCCTTTGTTACACTTGATATTTCACACCATTAATTCTCTTTTGAAAAAAACCCAAGATATCTAACTAACCTTGATTCCTTGCTTTTCTCCTCATTCCTTAGTGCAGTAATTGTCCATCTCCATTTAAATAAATATAGCAGCTACAGCATCATAAATGTGTGGCCCTCACAACGTCAGTAACTTGATATCGTAATACAAAGAAGTATCGGCACTTGACGTAGATATTTGCAAAACCAAGAAGAGAGATTAAAACTTCCAAATACTCTTCACATGAAAACCAGGTACAATGTTACCTTGACAACTGAAGTCACTTTGCCAATGAAGTTTCTTTAGTTTTTGGTGAAAGTAGCGAGCAAAAAAGCTTCTCAAATCCGAGTCACTGAGCGTGGGCAGGATGAGAAACGGCTTTGAAAGGAGAGTTAGAAGGCTTTGTAAAAAGGAATTTTCAGCTAAATGCCAGAAGTCCACAAGAACTCTTTGTAAAATAGTTATTTTTTAAAAAAAAGTTCTCTGTTTCAAAAGAAATTTCTGTATAAAGCTTAAGCTGAACATTTTACAAACGGCACTGCTACTGAGAGAGCTTTAGGAGAAAAGTGTCAGGTCACAGACTGGGAAAAACATCTGAGAGACTCACTGAGAAACCACCTCGCTCAAAGGACTCGGTTGCACCCCTCTCCCTGCACCAGGTGTGTCCAAAGGCACTCACAGGAACAGAGCACTCCGAGTTGGGACCGCCTGGCTCTGGGGGTCCCCAACGCCTCGGGGACTGCTGAGCCCCCCAGCCACCCCCACACCCCCTCCGAGCATCCCCAGCCATGCCCATCCCCACCACTGTTTCCAGTGCAATTTTAGCTTTGCCAAGTTAGTCTCTTTACATTATTGTCCTTGATTTTGAGAGATAAGATAGGTATCTACACCAGCTGTTAGTAAAGCTCTTGCAGACAGTGTTGCCAACAGCACTAAGGACATTTCCATACAATATACAAACGCACAAAATACAGTACTTGGTTTCCTGGCAGAAAAAAAAGGGTTCATGCCTGGTGAAGCAAAATGGGCTCAGATTTTAGGCTCAAAATACAGTATATTGGCAAACAGCGGATTTGGTGAGAACGAGGAGAGAAGCTACTTAGACCAACCAGGTTTTCATGTGAGAGCAGGTGGAGGTCGGGAGGGCTGGGATCACAGCAATGCCCATACAAACAGCTGCAGTAAATATACTATGAACCAGTGCAAATAAAAACAGTCAAAAATGCAGTTCACGAGTTTACAAAGTGCAAAACTCCCCAGTCCCCTTGTTGAATAAACGCTCGTCTCTGACATCTTAAACATTGGTTTTAAGTGGAATGAAAGAGTCCCATTGGTTTGTTTCACATTTCAGTGATTTAACATGTTAGAACTATCCCAGCCCTCTTTATTTGCAAAGTGAAATGAAGTTACCAATAACTTAATTTTAAAAGGAAAGTCACTATCAAAGAGGAAAAAAGCCTAAAAACTTTTATTAATTCCAGACATTTTACTGATGTCAAATAGGTTTAACTAAGCATGTAAAAACTGAGATCTTAATACAAAACCCTTTCCATTTAATTCAAATATGCTCCACATTTCAAAGCCAAAAATAAGGCCAATTCCTTTGTTAAATCAAAAGACTGCAGTGACAAGTAAAGCTTGCAGAAGTCTAGAAGCATTTTTGTATATTTTTTTTTTTTGATTTAAAAAAGGAAAAGTCAAGATTCCTTCTGACTATAAAACTTTCCTTTCAAAATTAAGGCTTTTACTTTGTCCTTTTAAAATCCTGGAGGTGTCCATTCTCCCACGGTCCGTGGTACAGACACTGCTTCAGTACAGCTCAATGGACACAGTTTTTCTTTAGAATGCTTATTGCACTAAAAGATAGCAAAACAAGTTGTCAGTTTTTTTAAAAAATAAACATGATTACATTTCTAAAAAATAAAAGTTGATGTTGACCATATGTTCTGTAATAATTAAATTAAAGCATTATTATTACTCTAATAAATACAAAAGAAACAAAAGGAAGCTAAACTTCAAACACACATACATATGAATCACATTAAGGTGTGAGAGGCAGCAAGTAAAGTAGCAGGTTTCTTTTTTTTCCAAAAAGACCTTAGCTCTAAAGTTTCAGTTCTGGTGGTTACTGTATGTCATCCCAGAAAACCTGGGACATCGGATCTCACGTGAAGCTTCAACAGATTTGACATGCCAGATAGGAAAAAATTGAAACTTTTGGACTAGGTAAAACAGCAGCTTTAGTAAATTCCCCCAGGGAGCAAGAAGAGTTGGGTCACTACTGCCTGCACATGAACCACGAGCTTCTTGGATTGCTTTTGAAAGGGAACTCTTGGAGCTGAGAACTCCAAAGCTGTGAGAAAAGACACAAAGGCAGCCGTTGGCTAAATTAGGTTCAAATTATTGGATTAGTGTGCAAAACATCTTCCCCCCCTCACTGTTTCCTAGCTAGTGCTGTACATTCCAATGCACTTGGATATGTTCACATTCGAATGCTCGATGGCAATACTGAGAGAAAGATTCCTCAATGCACGGGGGTTAAAAACTTAATTATTTTCTTTTTTGCACACTTCCCTCCTCCAAACAATCACTGTGATTGTTCCTAAAAGGTGGTTTGTTTTTTGTTTTAAATTACACAATAGATTTTAGTTTATTATTACTATTTTTTTTTTTGCAACAATAGTTGTGCTGCCGAGCAACTTGAGGTAAAGGCAGAAGAGGGTTAAACTACGAGAAATAATAATTAAAAAAAAATGATGGCGGTGCTTCCCACGGGAGCCCGCCCCAAAAAAGCAGTTGGCTGGTTTCATATTGCATAATAGTGCTGTGTTCCTGGATGAAGTAAACAATCTTCCTCGTGTCAATTTAAGGGTGAGCCTCTCGCCCCTGCACAGCGTCAGCTCCAGCACGATGGGAGGCACAGCCCCTAAACCAACCCCCTGGAAACATACATTGTATGTGGCTTAAGTTCTCAGTTCTCCTCTCCGTGAGTGTCTCCCGGGTCATTGACTTAAGCGAAGTACATCGTGCGTAAGGTGTCTTGGTGAATCTGTACAGCCTTCGCCAGGGCCTGCGGGTCTCGCCCGTTGCTCTGTCCTGACACGTGGCTCCCTTCAGCACTGCAGGGAACGAGGGAGAGACAGGCAGGGCTGTAAATTGTATTAATTCGGATCAAAAAGCTGCTTCCGCATCTCTTCGACAGAATCACAGAATCACTGAGGTTGGAAATGACCTCTAAGATTGAGTCCAACCTGTGACTGATCCCAACCTCATCTCCCAGCCCAGAGCACTGAGTGCCATGTCCAGTTATTCCTTGAACACCTGCAAGTATGGGGACTCCACCACCTCCCTGGGCAGCCCCTTCCAAGGCTTGACCACCCTTTCCATGGAGAAATTCCTCCTGATGTCCAACCTGACCCTCCCCCGGCACAGCTTGAGGCCGTTCCCCCTTAACCTGTCCCTTGTTCCCTGGAA
Organism: Coloeus monedula; assembly: GCF_965178545.1. NCBI lineage: Eukaryota > Metazoa > Chordata > Aves > Passeriformes > Corvidae > Coloeus > Coloeus monedula. The sequence continues at coordinate 3,189,545 of NC_138804.1, read as the reverse complement.
GCAGAGCCCAACCTCCCCTGGCTGCCCCCTCCTGTCAGGGAGTTGTAGAGACTGAGAAGGTTAAGGTTCCACCTGAGTCTCCTTTTCTCCAGTCTGAGCCCCCTCAGCTGCTAGCCACAGGACTGACTTTCAAGACCTTTTACCAACACAGCACCAGTGACAGAACTGGACACTGAGTAATATCAACTCTTGTATTCACCCAGCAACCTTGAAGCTTTTGACAAATCTCTTCTATGGCTGCTCAGCTTGCTCATCTAAAAATAAGCCTGTTATAAATACATTGATGGCTTGAAGGTTATAAAATATTTCTGACATACAGAGTTAGATAAGTGGAAGCACTTAACATTTGGTTCATTCATGACTACTCTGATCCTAAAGCAAAAAAATTAAATCCGTGGCTTGATTCCTTCAGACCATGTCAAAGTTGTAACAAAATACTTCAGTAAACTGAATTCTTTTAATCTGAGTGTTATTCAGTAGAATCCACCAACCCACTCTGGTCTGATGTAGAGCAGCAGCTGCCAGGAGTGATGATCTTAACATCAGTCCTAGAGGTAACAAAAACTAAGTGCAAGACTGGCAGGAATCACCTGTAGTCAGACGGCTTTAGGCCTGACAGTGAAGGAGAGCAGTGGAGACTAAACCCTGAGCACACCCTGTGATTTACCTGTCGTGTTCCTTGTCCACGAGGTGGTAGCGTGCTCTGAATGCCACCAGGTGAGCGTAGTAGGCGGGCGCGGGGATGGAGACGGAGCGGGTGCAGCGCACGTACGTGTGGCACAGCTGGTACGTCAGCAGCTGCAGCTCGTCTGCTGTGAAGCAGTTGTCATCCCACAGGACGTGGTAGTGGGAGGGACGGCTGGTTCCCTGCAGAAATGGGCATGGAGGGTCAATTCTCTGGGTTTCCATCAACAAGTCAGGTTTTGACGTTCAGAAAGGGCCAGGCTATCTAGTGTGAACTTCTATGTAACAGCAGCCAAATGAGTTCAGTTTTATGTCAGGCCTAAATGTATTTTAAGATGAGTAAGTCTAATAGATACATGATTATATTGCTCTAAATATTCTTGCTAGGAACAAAACCACTTCTACATAACCCTCAGTGATCAACATCTGCTCCCAACATGACTAAACCATGATTACAGCACCTTTTACCCTTCAAATAAACTCAGAGACACATTTCCCAGAGAAATAACTGGTGCTTTTACATCCCTCCAGTTCCTGAGCACCCTAACTGCAAGTATGAACACTAGAAACTCAAGTTAAATCTTACAGTGCATCTGAATTGGGTAAACAGTTGTGCTTTAGCCAAGCTACAAGTCTCTCTTTTTAAAACAAATACATCTGAAGAATTCGTTTAGTTGAGGTTCTTTATGCTTTGTTATATTAAACACAATGAGCTGCAGCTACACCCAGCATTTCTGCTTCAACTTCAATACAATTTTTTTTCCAAGGGGCCAAAACCCAGCTTGCTCAGATACAGTGTAAAGGTTGACAAAAAACCCATTGAAATGATTCAAAACTGGACAAGTCATGCCCAGCCAACCTAAACAAAACTGATGACAATGTGGTCAGACTCACATGATAAAAATTTGAAGAGCAAATTTTTTCTTTACATTTTAAGCAATAGCCTGACACAAGTAGAAAGATTTTTTTTTTCAGAAATAACGATGTTACAAAATAAAGTGAATTCTTCAATATAAACTTTAAAAAGCATCACTTACCATCAGTGCAAGTTCAAAGGTGCAGCAGAGACCACCTCTTAAGCAAATCATACTCTAGGTCCCACAATAATGTTTTATCTCAGATAAAACTGAGCTAAAAGAACATTTCCTGCCTAAATAACTATTTGTAAACTGGTGTCACAAAAAGGAGAAAAAACCATGTTCTAAATTCACATTTACTTACACAAAGTAACCGTACCTGTATTCCAGCATGGCTACAGAGGTAAAAATCAAACTCGTAGGGGTGTGTAATGTCAGTATCTACAGTTGTCCCAGCTGGAATATTGCCACTTCGTCCAACCTAGAGAAGAGGTTTGTTAAGTGTGGCCTCAGCTGTTTATACAGCTCAACTGTAATGAAAAATACAAGTTTCTATTCACCACTGGCAAGGTTTCGGCACATGAAGTGCCACAGGACTGTTTGGAATGTGCCACTACATCAGCCTTGGAGGTTTGACAAGGACACTGGAAGGCTCTCCAGCACCTTACACAACACTGCACCTCCAGCACATCAGAACTTTCCAGCTCAGACTGAAGAGCTGCACAGACATTTGTATTTAGAACTGCCAGCTCCCGTTTGGTTTGGACTCAGAAAAAAGGTTCCACCATTTTGTACTTTCTTCTATTACAACTGCTGGAGATTGGTCCTGAGCAGTCACATGGACTTCAGCTCCAATGTGATGTTGTCAGGGTTTTTAACATACTTAAGGCCAATGATTTTTCAATTTGGGGCACCATTTTATCAAATCAACACTTCCCTGCATGCACAGACAACCAGATGGACAGAAGCCCACGCTAATATTTTCTCCAGCAGCCTAAAAGATCGACATGAAGCTTTCCCAAAAGGCTCCTCAGAGGGCAGTGATTACCCTTTCTGTTCTGTCAGCACAGAACAGCCGCGTATGATGTCGTTTCTGCACCACAATGTAGGTTATTCCAGGCTGGTAATCCTTCTCCAAACTGATGCAGGCTTCTCTAATGGCCAGCAGCTCATAATACAAAACCTACAAGCACAAGAACAGAGGAGTTTAGGTTTTCCTTCCATTGTGTTCTACACACAAGACCTACTAACTTGGTGTAGTTAACAGTAGGCACAACTTTGGCATGCAACTCTTAATCTTAGAAAGTACTTAAGAGATACGTGGTTTCCCAAATTTGAAGACTTCTCCTTCCCAGACAGGAAAGCAGCTGCAACTCTTGTTACCCAACAAGATTAAGAAATTCTCTCCTCAAAAGTCTCAATTATTTTGTGTAAATGTAAGCAATTCAAACAGTACTAAACAAGACCTGGGCTATTACGGAGTAACAGAATCTTTTAAGAAACTCACAACCGAACCAACCTGTCGGAACTGTCCCTCAGAGACCCCGTCCCTGTAGAAGATGATACGAGTGGGCTTGAACCGTGTTGATTTGTAGAACTGGATGAGCAGCTCCCTGACCATGGAGGCCAGGTCCTGGATGATCTCCTGCCGGGGCCGCTGGACCCTCACCGTGGCACAGTACCGGCTGGGATGAGCATCCATGCTGCCTACAACCTGGGGGGAGAGTGCAGCAGGGAAGGCTTCAAGCTCAAATCTATACCAAAACAATTAAAAGCAAAAAAGCCAAGAGTGGCAAGTACAAGATGCTTGTGCTAAACAACAACCAGAGTAACACTTTCAACAGGAACTCGTACTTGGTACAGGTTTAACACCTTTTGCCCCCTGAAAAGCATCCTGAAATGCACCTGCAGAATTTGGCTTCTCACTAAGGCACAGTTTAATAACCCAGACAGACATTTTTCTGTGATGTTTTCTCACCTTTTACACAGACAAAATCTCAGCTTCCCTTAGTTATTTTAAACACAGATGCAGTTTCCATAACTGCAATCAATGATCAACTAAAATACCAAGGGGAAGAAGTAGGAGAGGACTGACCAAGCCTCCAACGACCACCTTGCGTTCCTGGACTGTACCAACACAAATGGTAGGAAATATCAAAAACATTTCTGCCAAACCAGGCCTTTAATTACACTTTTCTCCTTTAAAAAGACAAAAAAGTGTTATTGGCTAACATCACCAAGCTGTGTTATTTCCTGGAGAATATTTCTGCAGAAATATATTATTTAACAATGCCATTTTACCTTCATTTAAAAATTAAAGAGCTAAGAAACCAGTCTGAAGTACCAAGCAGATTTTTTCTTTTAAATACGTGATTTTTAATATCATTTGGAACGTGTACAAAGAACGGGCATAAGCCCTAAAAGATACTTGATACAGACATAGTCCATGAGTTGCATTTACTATTCTAACATTTACCCAAGATGAAAAAAAACCCCATGTAAATTTAATAAAACTTACAGCAGCAATGGAAGGCTTCTTTCCATCTCCAGCTGGAGGGTGAGTGACATCAGCTCCCAAAAAGATCACTGGCTGCTGGAACACAGAAGGTCTTCAAAAAGAAAAAAGTGCTAAGTCACACTCATAGCTGAAGAGCTGCCACAAGGTCATCGCTCACCGTGGGGGTTGTTTCTGTCTCAGCCTGATCAGGTACCCGGGCCAAGGCTCAACAATGGGATCTTTGTGAGCAAGAGGTGAACTTGGAACCCTGCCCAGCAGAGTCCAAAACATGCTGCAAACACACTGCCAGAAGCGGGGCATGATTCTGGTGGGGAGCAGCCCCGGGGCTCCAGTGGAATGGCACAGCTGGGGGCTTCGGAGCCCCGATGTGAGCCTGGGGATCCCCCAAGCACCACTGAACTACAGCACCAGCATACACATTATACTGCTCTCCAGGACTTAAGCAGCAGGATGGTCTTACACTGCCTTTAAAATATTCTTCCCCACACCACTGTCCCATATTTCAACTTTGATACTGATCAAACATTTGACAAGAATCTTGGCTGAAGATCTAATGCACAGTCCAACCACCACTCTGAGCCTGTGCTGGAAGGAACTTAATGCTACCTCAAACATCCTGTACTAGTATCAGAAGAATATTTTAACTTAAAACTTGGCCGCGTTTAAATTTTGGGTGCTAAGTAGCAAACGTAACCACACCTGTTAAAAGAAAACCCAATGCAGTCTCCAGAGTCTTACCGTTGATGAGGTACAAGGATGTTGTTGATTCCTCCTAGTTTAACATTAATCTTCAGGCACAGATTTGAGAGGGTCTGTGGAGATGTTTTAATGACGTTCTTGACCTGAACACACTGTGTGGCCATTCCTAACAGTGTATCTCCCACACGCTTCACCTCCGCTGGGAAGCAAAGGAGACAACAAGGAGAGAACTTGAGTCCATTTGCAGTTACTGCTGCATTTTGACCTTGGATAAGTCACAGTATTTCAGTGTACATACTCTGCAGTAACTTCTAACTTATCTGCATACTCGGACCTGCTTCCAAGTTATCTTCAGACACAAACAGCAGTTTCTAATGCCTAAAGGATGGTTCTGAGTAATTTTTAACATATGCCAGGCAACAGATTTCTCTAAATGATACCTGACCGAGCAGGTAAAGACAGAGGTGTGCCCTTACCATACACAGGTGTCTTCCCTGGCAGGATGACAATGATGAGCTGAAGCCCTGAATAGGTGTTCTTGAGGTGTCGGAACATGGGCTCCACGCTGTCTGCACCCTGGGCGTACTTGCAGAAGCAGGGCTGGCCCTGGATCGGCATCCCGGCATCCTTGGAGATCTTGCGTAGCTGGTCTGTGAAACCCCTGAAGATGAGGAAATTTTATGATTTTTGCAGTAGCAACAGTACACAATAACCAAAGCACAAAGGGACAGGACCATCAAAGGAGAATGATTCTAAATAGCTTCTAAAGCAGCATTTAAAAAACTTTTATTATGTGCAGGCTGTAAAGCTGTGAAACACCACATGGGCTAAAAAATAGTCTAGACACCTTTAATACTTTGTTCAAAATGCCAGAAGGGACTATATACAGTGATGTCACAGGACAAACACCCCACAGTGTACCCAGTACAGTGTTTTGACTGTAGCTTCCAGCACAGAAGCAAACCAGCCTGGATTTTCTTCCTAACATCTCACATTAAACTCAGGTAAAATGCTCATTGTAATCCTAAATTCATGTTTTGCTCCATTAAGAGAACAGTCCAAAGCCTGAACCACGACATGCCTTACTTCAGAATTTCTTCTCTGCACTGTCTCTGTGTTGCAAAGCAAGCTATGGCCCACATCTTGATCTCCACCCCAGTGTGGAACTGCTTCCCTCGCATGTCCCACACACCGTGACTTGGTGTTGCCACTGTTCGATTCTGGGGAAACAAAAGCAACAGACACTCAAGTGACTGAAAAAGAAGCAGCTAGTGCTATTTGCAGTTTCAGGATAACAAGAGTTTATTATTCAAAGTCTGATCCCTGAAGAGTCAAGGTGTACATGAAATCTCTCCTCAAAATGGAAACCAGAGGAAAAGCCAAAGCCTCACCCGTCCTCCGTACTGCAGCATCGGGGCTGGGAGCACGCGCCCCGTCACATGGGCCATCTCATCCCTCACTTTGAACTGGAACTCTTGGACAAATGGATCTGCATCATAATTTGCGCTTCTCACCTAGGAGAGATTTTTCCATGTTACAGAACTATCTGATTATAACCCATATAACAAACAACAGGCTAACAGGAACATTGCAGAAGTGTTCTTACAGCAATTTCATTGAAAAAGGCTCAGATTTAATTGCTCAATACTATCAACCCATCCCCAGTGAAAACAATTACTGCCATGAGATATATTGGATGAGATGGTTTCTGCTCCCTTCATTACCCAAGTGCTCATTTTCAGTTTGTTCATTCAAAACCATTTTGTTTCCTCACAGTAAATTAAGCGTAGAGATGAGAATGCAAGAGCCTGTACTAGACTCAAGCTATCGTTGCAGGCCATTTTAAATAAATCCTATTAAAAAAAGTAGTTAAAATCTGTTAAGTTAAAGGACGAGGAGGAATGAAAAGACTAGGAAGTTTTACATGGATGTAATCCAGCCCACTGTCACACTGAGCAGTGTCCCACTGAGCTGGGAGTGGGACACTCACCAGTCTGCTGATCTCCTCCTGCCTGTCTGGGGCAGACCTAGCTGTTGCTTTTATCATGGTCGATGTCTGATTGTCTGTCAGCTTCTTGATGCACCTCTGGCCAGCCACGATGTTACACACCTGCAGGGGAAACCAGAAGCATTAACTCACACCAGAAGCACTCAGATTGCACCACACTGTACACACACAATACTATGCTGTCACTATAAACCACAACCCCAGCATGTTTAAGCAACTGCCTGTTCTTTCTCATAGTTCTAAACTTTAAAGCCCTTTGGGTTGCAGACAGTCTTTAGGAAAATTCAAGAGTGATGAACATGTAAACCTGTAAACACACTTGTATTGCAAACTGATAGAACCCACCCAAACCCAGCTGATCTATTAGAGTAAGGCTCTTACTTCTAAAGGCAGGTAGGTGTGTTTTTGTTCCTGTCCTACTTGCAGACAAGGAAGGTGAGGGTATTTCAGCTGGAGGTTGTATTTCTCTCTGAAATACTGTGCTACTGTCCTCTCCACAGTCTGGCCATTTTCTAGTTGTAAAGGAAAGCTGAAAAGACAGACATTTTAGTAAAATATTAGTTGTCAAATACCATCATCCCAAAATTAATGAAATATCAGGTCCTGTTACTCAGTGTGAAACTATCACACATTTCATGCTCTGACAAAAAGCCTCTTACGTTTGATGACTTGCAGGCCGTCTCGTTACGTTACAGACACGGTACTTCCTTCTCATTGTCCCACAGTGAGTCACTTCTACCTTTAGACCTGCATAAAAGCATCAAAAAAACTGATGCCATTACTACACAAAAATGTACACAGGAGACACAAGGTTTCAAATGAGCATAACAGCTTTGGGCTCAGCATCAAATAGCACAAACATAAGAAATTATTACTCTTTATACATTTTTACTTTCATGATAATTTGAGTTCTGACTAATCCTGATTACTATCCTCAGAAAGAAATATTTAGAATATTTTAGAATATTTAGAATATTCAGTGTCTTCTGAATTTTCTGTAGCAGTTTCATTTAAAAAGCACTGACTGAACTCAGAGAGCTGTTTTCACCATATCCTCTTGTTCTCATCCTTAATCTTGTACATCTCTCCAAACTATCAGTTCCAATGTAACTGAAATTAAAAAGACAAAAACAGGTTTCTACTTTATCGTCTTTCCCCCCAGCTTTGTGTCCACATTCAGCCTGTAATTTTCTTTAATTTCACTGACCAAGTTTAACTTTGCATTTTGAGCATCTCGTCTCAAAGCACACAGCCTACACACCAGAGCCTCTCCAGACTTATCTCTACCCACGATAATCATGACAGTGGCAGCTCCAAGAGGCTCTGGGGGCTGTTGCTGTGACTGTGCACACACTGTGCTGTTCACACAGAGCAGCCTCAACATCTGCTGGGAGCACTGAGCTTATCACACGAGGGCTGCACAGCATTCACACACTGCTGTCTTTCCCCAGCCCCACGGGACAGAATATAGCTAAAAACAGAGCCTGGGTACTCAAAGGATTCACCTACAGTAGTAAAGTCTAGTATTAGTGAAGTCTAGAAGTAAAGGCCTTTGAGAGACCAACTGGATGGCTCATCTTGTTGAGGCTCATGTGGATTGGGGACCACTGACTGAACACCCACCCAAAATCAGGTCCCCAGGTACCAGACACCAGACTGTGTTTAGTTTACTGCGGACACAGGCACCACAAAGAAGCACTGACTGTACCTCCTTGCTCCCTGACAACACTAATTGCATGAAGAACTCAGAGGATGGCACAGTCAAAAATAAACCACCACTGCCCTGACACGGCATTAAGAGAAAATAGAGAAGAGAAACTATGGGGCACTGTGACCACAGACAAGGGCTGATGAACACAGATATCTGGAACTCATTCCCTGCTCTGTCATTACTCTGCTGTGACACTACCAAGGCAGTGCCCTCCCCCAGTGCTGCTCGCACACAGCCAGCTCTAATGCAGGGCTTGTTTTGCTGTACGGGGTCACATCCTGGCTGGAGTTCCCACACCCTACAGCAGCAAAGGGGTAACTTTCAGTATTTTCTGACTATGGTAACAGAGCCTCTGAGGCACCTGAGATCAAGCAGAGGCAGTTTCTCAGTCTCCAGTTACCTGCCCTACAGAATGATGATAGACAGGCAGATGTAAAAGGGGGCATGCTAGAACTAGCACAAAATAATTCCTGTAAGTCTTTTTTCAGTCATGACTGTTCTGTGAGCATATCCCTTTATGACTATAGTTAAAATTTACTTTTTAGCTGCCCAGTATTTCAGTAGTGTCTAATCTTGCATCGAGTGTTTAAGAGCTGAGCTCCTTCAAGGCTTTTCTCTCTGCAAATTACACAGGAATGGAGGATATGGGAAAATACAAACCCAAGTAGCATATATGGAGTGAAACCACTCAAACCAGCAGCTTATGCAATTCCTTTGGAATGGAATTTGGCCTTCAGCTGCAAGTGGTACTTGTTTTTCCACAAGGCAATCAGTTATTAGAATTCACTGTAACAACACTCTTCCAAAGAATCAATGATAGCCTTGAAATCAGTGTTCACTTTGCCACAGCATTTAAACAGCAGGAGCCCACACACAGTGCCAGGTGGCCTCAGGGACCCTGGGCCAGGAGAGGTTGGCACCAGCCACTTACCTCTGCCCAGGCAATGAACAACGTGCTCCCTCTTTCCCTCTAAGCCACTGGGAATGTTTTTCAGCTCCCATTTCCGCAGAGCCGCATTGTTTCTCTCAGGATTAGAGCTACACACATGGATACTAAAATTCTCTTGGCAATTCCAGGCCCTTCTGATGCATGTTAACCAGGCTTCCAGTTAAAACAATTCCCTTAGAATTAACTTATTTGAGTAACCTGGGACAAAACAGACCCATTTCTACTCACCCTTTATCTCTTTGGTGAATTTTACCCGATGAGAATCAGTCAGAGGTCTTGGTTGTTCATCAATATTATGAATGTCAAGGACTTCACACATGAACTGAATTACAGGTTGTGCTTTGTAGAAGGCAGTGGCAGAAACTACAAAGAGCAAATTATTAAGTGTAAAAAACCCCAGTCAAGGTGTTGTGAAGCACTGTGAGCTCACATCATTGTTTCTTAGGATTCCACGTAAACCTCAAGCACATTTAGAAATAGAACAGCAAGCTCTGCAAGAGCAAAATACCAAAAAGCCAGCAGAAGGTCCACAGTGACACATCTGTCTCCAATACAGTCATCCTGCTACCACTTGGAATTTCAGGGGTTTGAAGAGGTTTTTCCCCAGAGAACATTTATTTCTAGAGAGCTGCAATTCTCTTTCACCTTTGTATGGAGCTGCAGACACAGGATTAATACCTCTCTACTGCAGACTTTTGAATATTAAAAGCTAACATTATTCAACATGCAATATAATTTTTTCAATTACACAATCTGCTCAATTATTGAAACAATATCTGGTGTAGACATGAGCAGTATTTTGACTACGCACAAATTGTGTTGGTGTAGTGGGGAGTGCAACCTTTGATCTATTCAAATCTCCTACCCTCCCCACATGCTAACGACACAATCACTTTAAGTGACAATATACTGGTTTTAAACAGGCCAGCTGATTTATTCCATGGAAGGAAGGTCATAAATCATCTTCTTGACAAAATTATAAGCAAATGAAACAACACCTTTGGCAGGAAAGGTGAGGTGGGACTAGACAGAGCTCAGACATGAACTGTCCTATGTTTAAAACTTTGAATGGCAACAACAGAAAAGAAATACTCAACAAGCATTTATCAGTTTTCCACATCTCACGTACCAAACCTGCCACACACCTGTGCTCATACAGCCCAACATTCTTCAGACATGTGTCACTTGAGCAGCCCACAACCTCACATGATGCATCAGCCAACACCTCCGGATGCCTGACATGGCTCCGGCTTTCTGAGTGACCCCAAATCCTCACACTCCCCACCCTGGCAGCATGTGGGCTGCCTCCCACAGCAACACTTTCAAGGAGAATCTCACCCAACTAAACAACTGAAAAACCTCCAGTGATGGGATCTGGAGGCAATTTCACAGCCTCCAATCAGGAAACAGAGCAACAACTCCGTGAACCACCACTTACAAAGGGCTTAAAATTTCTCATTCATAGGAAGGACTGAAAAATTTCTACTCCAAGAGTTACTACTACACTTGCTAATGCTGGTAAGAAAAATTTGCCTCACGAAGTAACAGCACAGTACATCATCAATTGGTGTAAATTCATCCTCTTCTCCTACCTGAACTGCAGCTCTCTCAGTACCTTGCATATAGATACCAGCACTGGTTCTTTCTGGGACAGGTTAAGATGTTAACGCTCGTTTTTCAAACCACAGCTGCTGTTTTACAAGAATAAAGCGTGTGACTTCAGTCACACGAGAATCACCCACAGTTTACGTAAACCAGAACACGTGGACTTGCAAATTTTCAGCAAGACAGCTCAACATCCGCAATATTTTATTATGCTCCAAGACAGATGCTAAGCACAACCTGACTTGGAGTGCTCAGTGTAGAGCAAGACAATTTACCTTGGGTTTGTAAAGCATTTCAAAGACAGTGAGAACTGAATGTAAATTAGAGAAAACCTCCGGCAGCACCTGCACCTCCACCACTGACACTTTTCAATGAGCGTTCAGTAACTAAGTAGTCGAGTGCTCACAGGACGCGGGAGTCTGACACAGGCACCAGTTGATCTCAGATCTATTCATCTGCGACAATACAGTGCTGCAGAGCTCATGCTTTTGCATAAGAAAGCCCATCCCAATCAGCCCTATTCAGAGAAGTGTTTGGGGTATGTTTTGCAGAGTTTTCTTGGAAGTACTGAGCACCACTCACTGTGTACAGCTGCACAGAGACACAGCATAGGCAACCTGCCTCTGTCACTGGGGATGTACCAACACTGAAGTTTAGGAAAACAAGCCCTGTGCAATTCCTTCTTATGCAGGGATATTGGCTTTTATATGGTAGCTCAATATCTGCTCAAATATTGACATGATGACAAATGCAAAGAAAAAGGACTAGAATTTCTGGGTAGCCTTTGTCATACACGTCTGGGTGTGAATCTCAGCCCCGAATCTCCACTTACCATCGATGTTGAGCATCATTTTCCACATGGCAGGACGGACCGACTGATGGAACCCAAACCAGACCTCCCTGCCCCCTCCCAGGGGGTGGTCATAGCCTTCTGGAGCTGAGAAGAAGGAGCGGCCCACAGGGGTGTACCTGGTAAAAACAGGTGGCCACATATTTATGTTCTTGCTTTCCAAACATAAAATTCAAGTAACAAAGATGATGAATGTCATGGTTTAGCATGGTTTGATAACCACTACAATAACACAAAGTATTATTTTTTTTTAATTTTGTGCTCCAGCAATCTGTGCCAAGAAGCAAGTTTAAACAAAATACTCTGAATGCTTCTGTTCCTATTGCAGTGCTTTTAAATTTAGACAAAACATTTACTATTTTTAGCAATGCAAACCACTTTCAGTTTTTACAACAAATCAAGAGCTAAGTTAACTTATTCTTCCTGATCTTCTGCTTCAAGAAAGTGGAATCTCCATCAGAGAAGAGTCTGTACAACTGCCTTGTCTATACTGGCCTGACCCTCAAATACCATTTTTCCTATTTCATAGGGAACTTTTGAATACAAGATACATTGAGAGAAGCAAAAACTATGGGGGAAACAAAGAACTAGAGGAAATAATGTTTCTCTCACAGGTAGAAAACAGCTGCTCCTGAGCCTCCACACCTCCTGTCTTGTAATGCACAGGCATTAGTACAGAGGTTAACATCTTCAGATCCAGGGAAGCTGAGGAACACTGGCTTCCACAAAACCACAGGCCACTTTTTTTAGGAGTAAGTTACACCCAGTGAAACCCATCAGAGCAAAGCCATCCTGCTGCATAAAGCCAGCAAACTTCAAAAGTAACTTTCATTAACCAAATCAAGTGAAATTGGCCTCCTCTAAATTTCAGGGTTCTGAGACAAAATAATAAATATGAGACTTTGTTAGGACAGGTGTCTGGTCCCAGCCATGTATTTGAGACATGAGAAGCATGCACTGGTGACAGTGTATCGATGGATTAAAGAGACTCGTGCTTTTCACAGGCACTGCCATCACTTGGCTCAAGCTGAGCAGAACCAGGACAGCAGTGCTACAGCCCACTGGAACCTCTCAGCATTTCAATTAAGGCTATTATAAATGTCTGCTGTTTCTTGATCTTTTCCAACACACACATCACCTGCTCTGCCTACAGAAACACTTGTACAAGACTGGCTACAAGCTCCCCATTCAGCTCACCAGCTGAGCTGCAGAGGGGAATGAGCAGTTTCTCTTTTCACCTGTGAAAAAATGGGGATGAAGGTCTCCCAGTGGGGATACTTCAGGTAAAGACAGACTGCAGGAAGACAGTGAACCTACTTCATGGAGGGGAGGTGTCGTAGCACCACATCGACAGCATGAACAGGGTTAGTGCTGATAGGTTTGTCTAGTTCCAGAGGCTCAGGCAAGGTTCTTCCTGTCAAAACTTCATGCAGCAAGTGCCAGCTCACCCGAGAAACAAACTTTATTGACACTTTGAAGGGACGATCTTTTCCACCTTCTCCGGGTAGTGTCACATCCAAATCCACCTGGGCAGAGGAGAAAAGAGAGAAATGAAAAGCAGCTGTTTAACCTGGAGTCTGGTAGCCTTGAGACTCCACTCCTTCCCGTAACTGGGTCAGAGACTCAAAAACTCTGATACTGAAGACACAGCACATTTGATGAAAGTACATTACCAAATGCACAAAATGAAGAGAACTGGGCCCTGACCAAGCAGCAGAGGATCCTATAACTTTTTATCACCTCAAATCAGAAAGCAATACATTCTAGAAAAACTTTGGTTTGTTTCTTTATTCATCATAAAACCATGTATTACAGTCTATAAAATGAAATGTTTTAATAGATTTACCTGTAGAAAGCAGCTACTAAATTCTACAGGAAGTTCTGAATGCAACTATTACATGAACATTTACATACACTGGAATTTGCAGGAAATATACCAGAAGGACTCAGTTTCAGTACAGATACTTCCAGCTTTTCTGAAATCAGCAATATTTAAAGTTGGGTTTTTTCCTCTCCTCTGAAGCTGCTACCAACATAATGTCTTCTCAGTTATCTTACCCCAGTAGTGGCCACAGGAAGTGGATTGGCTGTATAGAGGCTTCTTTTCCCATCATAAACTGGTCTACGGTCCCCAAATATTGTCACTTTAAAATGCTGCACCATAGAGTCCACCACGTCCCTGGAAAGGGGGATATTTACATTGAAGATGTTTCTGAAGAAGGATCAGACCTGAGCTGGGTCCCACTCCCCACTGTTTTGCTGAAGTAGTTGCAATAAACAATACTTGAGTCAATTATAAACACCCACTGCTATTCCTCCAAAAGGTGCTTCACATACTTCAACTAAATAAATAAACACTACAGAATAAAACCAGGATCAATGCAAACGCTCAAATACTGGGAAATATTGGTACTGAAATAATTTCATAAACTCCTAGAAATTACCAAGGCCTTTGCATTATCTTTATTATGGAAAACAAGGACACTGTTACCTTGGAAAAAACCCACAAAGTGGTATTGTGAAAAACAGCACAAACCCCCAACTGGAAGCTCTGCCAGTACTGTCTGCAGTAATGTTTATCTGCTCCATGGTTGATGAGAGTTTTGAATTCTGCCTACACTTGTTATAAACATAAAATGCCCTAACAAAAAAGACTTGGTTGTTAAGTCCTTAATAACCTGAGTTTTTACAAAATCATGTAAAAGCCTGATCCAATTTGCGCACAATTACAGATTCATCTCCCTTGCTTTATTATAAATTGATGGCAATAAAGATTAACCTGACACAAGCACTGAAATTACACTTGAAAAACCATCATGAAATTTTCAGTTTATACAAAAATGCTTCTTGATGCGAGTAGTAGTTAGAAAGAGACTTTTGGAACACCTCCAACTGTAACAGGCTGTTGGGATCTGAATTCTTTGGGCAGTCTTGGGGTTTCAGTGGCACAACTGCATCTCACCCGACACACCACAGTTCCCTTATCCTACAGAATGGAAACACTTTCCTTCAGCACGTGCAAAGCAGCCTTCCCACACAGCAGCAGCTTCCAGGCACCATGTCCTGGTCAGGCGATATTAACCCAAAGTACTTCATGAAGATGATAAATATTGACTTCCTCTTGAAGCTGAATGAGCAGCAGCACTTTCACCTCCCAGCTGGGACGTGGGGAAAAGGAAAGAAATTCTCCCTTTCACAGCTCTTGATGTTACTCAACATGCCCATCCGTACAATTTACAAGACAAATGTATCTTCTCACCTGTTCACCCTCCGAGGACACTTATCTGGTTTGATATCCACCTCATAGAGGTAGACATCAATCTTTGGGATTTCAACTTGGAAGCAGTTGGCCAGCAGTTTAATGGGTTTGCCCATGGTGCCATAGCCGGGACGTCTGGGCACCATGAGCAGGGGCTGTGCCCCCACGGGTCCTGTGAAGGAAAAATCCCACAGATTAGGAGATAAGCACCACAGACAATTCCCTGAACCAACTCTCAGGACAACCAGGCAGGCACCAGAGCCAGCACACTCGAGGAAAGGAAATCAGCTGTCTCCAACAGGATGCTGCCCATGCAATTCCAAACAAATGCTTGCCCATTTTTAATCCTTAAGCCTCCACCTACATCTAGACTGTTCTCTTACTCATGAGCTTCAGAGATCAGCATGAATAAAATCAGGAGCTTTTGTGTAGGAGATTTCCTAAAAAACCCCAACCAAAAATCCAAAACAAAAACAAAAAACCCTTAAACAAAAACCACCCCAAAAATATCGTAGAAAGTTTTACAAGTCTTTTCTGAACACCCTGGTAATAACCAAGTGGCTGCAGAGTACAAAAATACAGAAGTAGCTCTGGACTGATGAACAGGATTTGAGATAAACTCTTCATTTCAGTGCCAATATCAGCTTAGTCTTGGAAGACAGATTATTCTTGAACTTTGCTGGCTGAAAATGGATGAAGAGTAAGACCATTACCTCCCATCTAACTGCCCCCATAAAGCCAATTTGCCAGAAGAGTAAAGACTCAGATTAAGACACAGGATTGTAAAACTCCTGATTACTTGTGGGCTAGAGAAGAATACCCAGAACTGCTCAGAGAAACATCAAAATCTGCACTGAGATGGGTATTTTGAAAAGCAGCTAAAATACCTTCCCAGATTTGGTCCATTCTCATCTATTTCATTTGCTTTGCATTACTTAGGTGAGAACCCTCCACTCAAGATTTGCATTACTCATGCCTTACAAACAAACACAGTAGTAAACATAGCCCATTTCCCAGAATTTCTACTGGTATTTCCACTTAAAAATACCTCTTTCCAGTTAAGAAACAACAACAAACCCAAAATGCTTGGTAGCCTGAGTTTTAAGAACTTACTCGTGGTACAAATGTCCTGATTTACAGAGCATTTGAACGAGGCAGTGCAAAGTTCTCCCCTCTCCTCCTACTCGGTGACGCAGGCAGCGATTCCAGCCCACTCATTTTCATAGCAGAGTTAAAATGTCAAGTGCTGGGAAAAATGGTTTTTATATGTCTTTTGATTAATCTCCATAATTTCTGTAAAAAACCCTGTATTATCTTGAAGGAAATCATGTCCTGAGAACAGGTGAACATCAAAGCCAAGGTCCTCTGTAACATTTGTCTGGCTCTACCCAGAAAACTACTGAAAAATTCTGAGTGGGGCTGGCTTGGAGCCACAAGATAAAACAAAACAGAAACCAAGAAGCATCATTTAAAACCCGCTCACAGACTCTGCTTATGCAAAACTTGTTCCAAGCATCTGCTCTCTTCAACTTTTCCTTCATTTTAATACTCTCACATGAGTAAAAGCAGCTCTACAATTTACTCCAGCTATATTTGCAGAATATAAGCATAAGCAAAAAGAAGTTACTACCAAACATTTGAGTGGCATAAACAAGTCAACAGCTCATTTTAATATTCTGAAGACATATACACCATAGTTTATATTTAGTTCCTATCCGTAGGAAAGACTAACAAAACTGCTGAAATAAAGATAACATTAAAAAGGTTCTTTGGTCAGCCTTGTGTCCCGCTTACCCAGCTCACCCTGGAAGACGTTAGAACGCAGATTTTGGCAAACAGGAATTAAGTGACCAATAAACAAATCAGAAGTGCAGGTCTACACACTGTTCAGGTATAACTTTTAAAAATTCAGCTATTTTGCTATTATTGTGTGAATCATCTGCTCCCTTGGACAAATGAACTTAAAAACATGAGTATGCCATTAGTGCCCAAATACATGAGCACCCACTCAGAAGACCCTGCTTTCAAGAGACACTGACTTGCCAGATTCTGTTATGGAAGTCTTGTGTCAGTGGCTTCAAAGCTGTGACTCAAACACCAATAAAACACAAATAACCAGCGACACTCTGGGGATGGCTCCACTGCTGATCTATCAGTGACTCACCCAATCTCATGCCTAAGTCCTGTGTCAAGCCCATGGAAATAAACACACAAACCAAAAATATTCGAAGTACTATTATTCTACAGAGTACAGGATGCCCGAGTGGCAGATCCTTTCCTTCAAGTCCTTTAACCGTTGCAAAAACAAAGTGGGTCAAGGCTCAAAAACCTTTCTCAAAGCAGCAGCACCGTGAGGCCTCCTCCGCAGGGGATGGAGCAGCCCCTCGGTGCTTCCAGGGAGCTCTGCACTGCTCAGCTGCCCACAAGCTTTAGAGGAGAAACTTCTCTGTGTTAAAGAAACCATTATATTCTGCCATTACAGCACCAGGTATGTACATACCATAGAATCATGGAATGGTTTGGGTTGGAAGGCACCTTAAAGATCATCTCATTCCACCCCCTGCCATGGGCAGGGACACCTTCCACTATCCCAGACTCCTCCAAGCTCTGTCCAAGCTGGCCTTGGACACTTCCAGGGATCCAGGGGCAGCCACAGCTTCTCTGGGCAACCTGTGCCAGGGCCTCCCCACCCTCAGAGGGAAGATTTTTTTTCCCAATATACCATCTAATCCTGCCCTCTGGGGCAGTGGGAAGCCATTCCCTGTGTCCTGTCACTCCAGGCCTTGTAAATAGTTCCTCTCAATCTTTCTTGTAGGCTCCCTTCAGATATATGCCTAGGATGTTCCTAAAAATGAAAGGAAAACCCCCAAACCAAGTCTGTTCAGTGTGCTGGAGCAGAGCTCAATTCATAAAACCAGCTCGGTGAAGTCCCCAGCACTAAAACTCAATGCATTTATAACAGAAAACAATGAACACACAAACAGGAACTAAAACTGGTGCCTCAGACAGATTCTTGGAAGGTCTTTGTGCAGCTAGGGAGCACGTTTCAAGATCATGGAATGATTTGACTTGGGAGTGACTTTAAAGCTCCCCCAGTTCCACTGTGGAAATCCCTCTAATGGTTTCAACGAGCTCTAAATGAGGATCTTTTCTTCCATGGAAGTATCGATGTTCCAATCAACCTTAAACAGCCGAAAGGGACGGCGATTCCTCGGCAGCCCAGCCAGCACACGGACACGTCTGGCCTGCATCCAAATGCTGGCTGCACCTACCTAGCAACCAGAGAAGCCCTGTCGGAATAAAGCCTGAACACAGCGAGCAGGAGCTCAGAAACCTGCAAATGCTTCCAACACACCATTGTACGAAAAACTGCAGCTTCTGGCACACACGACGTTTTTACAGAATGAAGCAAAATCGTGATCTCCAGCAGGATGCTAATAGGAAATGCAGATTTCCTTACAGAAAGGGCCATCCCCACCAAGCTTTCAGAAAAATTATCTTCTTTCCCATTGTGGCTTCAGCATTATAAAGCCAAACTCTATTAACAGAGATAATTTAGTAGTTTTATTTTTGTTTATACAACAGTTCTAAATCCAACTGGATGGGTGCTGAACAGCCCAAAACACACCATCAAGGCCTGAGCAGGTAAATACAACTTACTCTGGCTCAGGAAGATGAGGCAGATTTGTGGAACAGGTCTTGGCCTCCGGCTGGAGCTGCACCGGGAAGAGCTCCCCATGAAGGGGAAAACTAAAAGATTCCCTTTCACAGGGCCTCTGGCCTCTACTCAGAGGCTCAGCCTGTGGAGCTCTAAGAAAATCTCATCACTAGCAAAAAATAGCTGAATTCTGGATTAAAAAAATACATAGGGAAGATTTGATTCAAATGCCAGCTTCAATGATCGAGCTCCTTCTGCCAGAAATCATGAATTGCCTCATTTCTGTCACTTGGCCTCACTGGGTGGCATTACATTATTTATGAGTAATGCAATCCATGTTTTCTAAACATTCCTCCTTTCAATTTAGGGTTTGTTTTTTTCAAAGTTTCAGATGCTAAGTTGTATTCAAACACATCAAAAGCCAACATTTTGATGCCGTGCTCAGTAACTGCCAACTGCACAAGCAAATACCGGTGTGGTAACTCATTCTGGCCTAATGGACTTACAGAAACACAGTGAAGTGTTTAGGGAGAATTTAGAAGACAATCAATGCTTCTGAACCTTTAAAAAAAATCTAAATACAAAAAGCTTTAAGCCCAAAAAAAGCAGCTTATATGCACATAGTGAAGTTAATACCCAATTGCTCTGGGAGAAGAAAATGTGCCAGCCCACACAAACCCTGCAAGACTTTTCCCTGGAAGGTATATCCACAGACCAAACTCAGGAAGGTAAAAATTAGCTCAAGAAATACTCTTTGATACCTTCACCTCTGAGGATGAAACAATTTGTAAAGTTCATACTCTGAGTCAAACAACTCCCACAGCAACTCCAGTGGAAATCTGCCCCTGTATCTCACAGCAGAATAACTTTTGAAGGCAAGTATGAATCACCCCCCTTCCCTGCTCTACCACACCCACAAAAACAGGACTTTTAATGGACCTCCCAAATCACTACTCTGAACTCAGAGAGAAAAAAGCCACTTCTGGGGATTTTCTCTGCCCAAAGTTTGTATGGAAAATAAACAGAACGTTAAGGATGCCTGCACTGCTTCATTAAAAATTGAAATTAAAAAGAAAACAGTCCAACACAATTTAGCACTTTTAACACAAAAAGCTGTGAGTTTTGAAAGAACAATGTAGGACATGGAAATGAAGACAATCAGCACTGATCCAACTTGGTTACACCACAGAACATCCCCTGTTGGTTGGTTGAACCTCCCTGCCTTTTGGAAGTTTACTGAACACTCTCCTGGTGGAAGTACAATGCCTGACACTGGATTTGATCTGTGCTGAGGGCAGCTTTTCCTTCACTTCACTTTCCCAACTGAACATTTTACTGCTGTTCTGCAGTTTGGTTTTACCACAACCCATGCCCCAAGCAGCCACCTTCACATCCTGCTCCCACTTCCAGTGATGTTTAAATTCCATGGACCAGGAGAGCCATACTTCCCAGGTTCCTTAGCCTAAGCCTCTCACACAAACTGGACATCACCTACAGCACTGCTTCACCCAAGATGTCCTGGCACATGCTTCCACTTTACTCCAGGGATACTCACGCACCAATCTTTTTTCCCCACTCTACTTATTCTATCCCATGTTTTCCCTTCATGCACAGAAAACAAAGCACATCTCAGTGTCCTTCTTCCTTTCATGACGGAGCTTTAATCCTCATTTGTTCCACCAAGGATGGTTTGTGTCCTCCTGTTCCAACACCCCAACGCTTGGAACATGAACACTGCACTTCCCTCATCACAGAGCAGACATGGGAAGAACACTGCAGCAGCTTTGCTAAAACCCAACATATTGCAGCCTAACAACAGGTAAATTCACTTCAAAGGAAAATTTAACCATTTATGGGTTCCTCTTGCATATCTGTTTATCAGGAGACAACTACAATTGCACCAGGTTATAATTAGAGTTTATTTAACACCGTTTAAGAGAGCATCATATGGATTCCACCAGATTGCTAAAAATCCTGCATCTTCAAAAATTTTCAACCATCACAACCTCAAGCCAGGCAATAGCTGAGGTAAGGAGTTTTTCCAGCCAAATCCATTATTGTCCTTAAATCTCCAAGTACGTTAGAAAAGGATCTCTATATGGAGATGAGAAGGCACTTTTTGTGTTGACACCTTCCATCTCAGTCTTGTATTTTCACCACCTGTGGTACCTATTCAAGTGGCAGACATGGAACTGCAGGTGACTTTGGACATTCCTTTTGCCATCGAGGTACAGCCAGAGAACTGCTGATTAAACACTGCCCAACCCTCAACCCTCCTCTGCTGTTCTGCCAGACTTGGAATAAATTATCTTGAAAAACTTCATCAGAACTTCCTTCTCCAACCCTCAAAATCCATTTAAAACACAAAGTTGATAAATATTGAGCACATGCTTTCCCAGCAAAAGGATGAAACGGCCAAAATGAGAGGATTTTCATAGAACCACAGAACGATTTGGGTTGGAAAAGACCTTAAAGGCCATCCAGTGCCACCCCCTGCCATGGGCAGGGACACCTTCCACTGTCCCAGGTTGCTCCAAGCCCCGTCCAACCCGGCCTTAGGCACTTCAAGGCATCCAGGGGCAGCCACAGCCTCTCTGGGCAATAACCACCTCGGAATGATTATTATGAAGCAGCACACCCAAAGGCACCGGAATTAGCCCTAAAACTCAGCGTGAAGACACACAGGGGCCAAATACCCGGTGTGTGCCCGGCAGGAGCTGCTCGAAGGAGCGCTGCCCGGTCCCGCCGGGCTCTGCGGGTCCGTCCCTCGGGCACCGGCACGGCGCGGGTTACGCAAGCCGGGCACACCGGTTATGAAATACCGACAATTCCTCCTCCACCTCCGGCACGGGAAGCCGGACACGGAGAGGCTCGGCCTCGGCTCTGCCCGGTACCGGGGCCCTGCCCGCGGGGCTCAGCTCCTCCCGCCCGATCCCCCACGGGGTGGGCTCGGCCCGGCCGCTGCCCCGCGGCACCGGGGCGGGCACCGGGAGTTGGCGGGGGTGGGGCGGGGGGCCCGTTTCCCGACCCCGCCAGGCCCCGCCGGGCCCGCGCTCACCTGCGCTGCCGATTTCCATTCATGGAGCTGGGGCGCAGCCGCTCGGGGCTGCGGCGGCCGGCGCGGGGCTGCGCTGGGCGGCGGTTCCTCCGCCGCGCTCCCGGCTCGGCCGCTCCCGGCGCTGCTCCCGGTGCCGCTCCCGGAACCCCCGGTGCTCCCGGTGCCGCTCCCAGCGGTCCCGGCCCCTCACGCGGCGGCGGAGGCGGAAGTGGCGTGGCCGCCCCGCAGCCCCGGCTCGCGCGGCCGCTCCCGCCCCGCCGCGCGCGCGCGCCCCGCACACCGGAAATCCCGCCCGCGCTTCCCCTTCCCCCGCGCGCCCCTTCCTTTCCGGGGGAAGGGGAAGCGCGGCCGGAAGCGGGCGGGGCGCGAGCCGGCGCGGTTGCTGCGGCAACAGTGAGGGGGAGGCGGGAAGGGCGGCGGGAGCCGGCGGGGCCCTCAGGGCTTGGGGAGCGCGGGGGGGGAGCCCCGCAGGCACCGGCGGCTGCCCCGGAGCGAGAAGGACGGGGCTGGGACACCGGGAAAGCAGAGCATGAGTCCATCGGGAGTCAGAGCGGAAGCACCGGGGGATTATTCCCGACCCCGCAGTGTTGTGGTGCTTCAGTACTACGCATTATGTCTGCGGCGTTCTCTCCCTGCCGCAGCAGCTGCCGTGTGCGGCGGCTTCGAGGGCTTCCAGCTCGGTCCCCGGTGAATTCAGCTGACGTTTTCTTAATCCTCACTAAACCCGCCAGGAGAAGCCCCGCGCCCCGGCCCCGGTGACGCCCAGGTGTTCCCATGCGCAGGCCATGGACTCGCTGGATGGGAGCGCCCGGAGCCCCCCGCACGTCCCGCACGCTGGCCCCGCTCTGCGCTGCGGGACCTGGAACATGCGGAACGTGTCCGGCTGCGACAGCGCTGCGGGACACACAGGGTGCTCGGGCCCTGAACAGGCTCCCCGGGGAATGGTCACGGGCCCGACCCTGCCAGAACTCAGGGAGTGTTTTGACAACACTCTCAGGGATGCACAGGATGGGATTGTTGGGGTGTCCTGTGCAGGGCCAGGCAATGGACTCGATGATCCTTGTGGATCCCTTCCAACTTAAGGATATTCCATGATTCATGATTCGATGATTCACTATATCAGCATAAATTCAGAGCTTATGCCTGCCCCGTTCTAATTTTTTGAGACTTTTTAGCAATGTTCAGTACCACTTTGTTAGAGATTTGTTACACAAACTGGCACCAAACAAGCAGACAGAGAGAAGGGGCAATCGGCATGTAGGGAAGAGATTGAAATGCAACAGACGTAACAGGCTCAGTGCTGGGTCAGGCAGTGACACCTTTATCTCTATTTCTCCTGCCCTCAAAAGATCATTTTTTGGTAAGAGCAGTATTATTGGGACTTGTCCAAGTAGGTTTGAACCTGCTACTCATTGTGAAGAAACAACATCACTTTTTCTGGTAGTGAGAGGGGCCCTTCCCCTGGGAAACAACTGGGAAGGTACTGAAGAACTGGAATTTTGGGCCAACAGAAGTTAAAGATCCATAATCCAAATTTCAGGATAATTATTAAGAATTACCACCCTGAAGACTCCTATCTGAATTAGTCTTTAAAAGCAAAAATTTCGTTATCAGGTGAGTGACACAGTAAGGATTTTAAACCCATGCAAATTAAAGGTAAACTACTAGAATATTTCCTTAACTGAAATTGGGAGTGGGAAATGTGATCGCCAGGATGAAGCAGATACATGGGAGAGAGGCATCTCTGCAAACACACATCCCCGAGGGGCAGCACATCTGGTCCCACAGCTCGGGCACTGTAATCAGCACCAGGGCTGGGCTCAAATGCCAATCTAACACTTGAAACCAGTTTTCTGACCTGTTTTCCAGGACTCCAGAAGCAACTGCACAAGGCACGATTTGCTGTTGCACCTCTCACAGAAAAAGCCCCTTTAAAACTGCAAAAGATTCTGTTGTGTAGTAGGAATCACTTAAAATAGGTGATACAACCCACAAAGCAGCCAGATGTGTGCAGGACCTGTACAGGTGCCCAGCTTGGGACAGAACGTTCTGGTAAATTAACTAACGAGTACCTGCATGCCATTAGTAAGCACTTCCTTAAAATTCCTTGGCATTATTCAAAAACCCAGTCACAGCTCAACTGCTAAATCATTCATTGGCTTAAGGGTCTGTTCCTGCACCTTTGTAAGGTAAAACAAAGAACTCCTACAAAAAATTCAGAGGATGGCAAACAACCTCCTGTTCTGGACCCTAAAACTCAACCATAAGCTGCTGGCATTGGAGAAGACTCCGATGTTTGCAAGAATTACAAAGCTGGGAAATGCAAAACATGATGGGAAATGCAAAACATGAGGCAGCGCAGAAACCCCGAGGATCAAGTTTAACCTCAATCCAAAAGGAGACTGAAATCCATTCTCAAAGCGCCTCAGAGCCAAGAGCCCCTGAAGCACTCGGTGAGGCTGCAGGAACAGCAGATTTTGATGTACATTTCTGTTATCTAATGACCCAGGAACCCAAATTCAGTCAGTTTTCAGGTGACATTTTAATAAAAAGTGGAATTGTACTGTATTCCCAGAAGTTTTAAGCACATATTTGTTTGCTTAAGTGTTTCTCTCATTAAACTGAGATCTGGACAGTGAGGGGTGTTGGATCCTCTGCAGTGTCTGATGCAATTCAGCTCCAGTCAGCGTTTCCCTGTTTGTCCCCCAGCCTTTCCTGAGGGAATGACTGGGATGCGCATGTCCCTTCCCCACGAGATGTGACTCAGGAGTGTCACCCCGACATATTCACATTGCTTTTATTTAGGTCTTCTGCCAACAGTTACAGGGTAACAGACACTTGGGACTGCAAAGTCGACGTTGCAAGCAAAAATCAGGACCAAGGAAAAAAAAAATCCACAAAGGCAATTAAATCAAATCCAATATAAATACAATGTTCTGGAGCTCTTTAATCATACTGCTTTCTTTAATAAAGAGGTGGTTAGGATCTTACAGTATTTTCTTTTGGCCTAATCCAAGGATTTTGTTACTCTTCACCAGTCTTAATTCCACGCATAGAAAAAAAAATTGATATTCAACCTTTAAAATATAAGCCATATTTTCTTAATAAAATAAGTTTTATGCTGCTGCTTGTTTAGTAAGTACTGTACATCAACTGTTCACGGCTATTTAACAAATGGACCATACAGAGTTCAAGCTAGAGCAAAAAAAACCCACAAGAAAAATAACAACCCAAACGGAGCGTCCTGTAAATACCCTATGTACAGTCCCACACTTGCTTGTAGAAAGGAGGTACGAAAGGGGCTGGAAATCGAACACAAAAGCACTGGAGTCCTGGAAATTTTCTTTCACAACTATTGAAGTGCAAATCACTCAGGCAAGATATGAATTTCACTTGTTTATTGCTCTCTTGCTGTCTGGCTTCCCTTCCTGAAACAATCACATTCTTTTATTTCACACTGATTTTCCAAGAAGAAAACCTTCCCGAGGCAACGCTGGATGCTTGGGCTGTTTGACACTGAGACATCGGGTCGTACGTGTGCGATCCCAGAACACCCCAACTGCCCTGGAAGCTGCGGGGAAAGGGCAGAGCAGCCCTCCCGCCCCGTTCTGTTCAGATATGAGATAAGGGAAACAACAGCATTCAACAGGTAAATGAAAGCTACTCCTCTTCCCACAGAACTGCATGCACTCGGCGACTTCCAGTCGCAGATGGAACTCGTGCGCATGGAGAAGGCAGAGACTCGGAGCTGACTGGGATGCCCGTGGGGGGTTTGTGGCTAACTACGGATCCTGATATGTACCTGGGGTAACACCTATCCGCTACAGGCAGCAAAACGCACCTCAACATGCAGCTACTCGTTTGCATCTCGGACAAGAGAAGGGGAGAAATGCCGATGCCGGAGTGCGGAGAGGGTACAGTGCATAGTCCGGTATAGAAAACATGCGGGTCACTCCAACCTCTCTAAACTTCTTCGAAGTGGAAACAGGGTTTAAAAGGGCACAGCAGCTACTGAGTTTGGCTTTTTTGTTTATCCAAAACCATGAAAACCCAATGCAGAGGGTGAAATAAGGGCAGAACACGATCTGCAAGTCAACAGCTGAGAGTTTCAGAAGCTGTGAAGCTTTTGTGTAGTTAAAATTGCTGTTAAAAGTAGGTGCTACATCAGCAAGTCTTCATTCATAGTTTTCTATGAACAGCCACCTTACAAATGAGTGCAAATCTTAAAGGTCCGTTTTACATTTCAAGTCTCAAGGTTAAAAAAAATTGTTACAGAGCAACAAGCTGTTTCTGTAAATGCCCACACTATCTCTTTTCAAATGGTTAAAAATGGCATGTGCTATGCCACAGCTACTAAAAGACATTTCAGAATTCTAGACCCAACTAAAACACTAAAATAAAAACGAGGAACCAAAATACCTTTGCCCCTCGCTGCAGAGCAGCAGCCAGGCGCATTCCGGTGTAATGCTGGTGAACAAACTGATTTGCAGAGAGAACCTTGACCTTGACCCCGATTTTATTCTTAATGAGGAGCTTTCTAACACCAGGTGAGCGGGAACAGCCCCTCTGAGATCGTTTTGCTTTCAATGAACACAAGCCAGAGTTCGGAGGATGAGATGGAGGTGCTGATTGGTGTCACTATGCAGGCACTTGTGTAGAGGAATGTAGGCTTCTCATGTTGACACTTAGTGTTGATGTGTTCCCTACGCTCTAAAAGCCTTCCTAAGAGTTCCCTACCTACTGACCACAGATAGCTCCTGGTCTCCTCCCCACCTTGAGGATATACAGCAGTAGAGGTTGACACAAGGTGCAAAGGAGGATAAGAACCAAACACTGTGGTCTTGAGGAAAAACAGGACTGTGCTAAACGTAGGATCTTCACCAAATGTGACATCAGTGGGCTCAGCACTTAGTTTGCATAGCATAGTGATGTCTTCACTGTTCACAAACACGTTGCCCCAAAAGAAAATGGGAAGAGTGAATTCCCGGGATTAGGACAGCTCAATGCGCCAACATGACCGGTGTCGTTTTCATGAAGGCAAGGCAAGTTTCAACGTCAGAAAGTACAAACCAAAGAGGTGTAGATGTGCTTCTGTCCGCGCGCGGGCCAGGGGCAGCGCTCGCGTGGGGCCGCCTGGGAAACGCGTTCGGCAGGAAAATGATACCAGAGCTCTTCCCCTCAGAGCGTGGCAGGAGCGTGCGCCTCGTTTGTCTCTTGAAGGAAGCGCTGTGAACACTTTCATAGAAAAAACCCCAGATAATGTGCCTGGATGATATTGGTACTGAGCTGCCACCACAGCCCTGCCACCGTGCGTACGGTCACTGTGCAGCAAAACGGGTCTGAAAAGCAGTGACCAGGTTCCTGTGGGGAAAAAGGCTGTTTTCCTGGTACAAGCACAAATCAGGGGTTTCTCCCATGACAACAACAAAGATTTCATCGTTCTAAGGAACAAGCTGGTGTGCTTTCAGAATAAAAACCCTGGGCATGAGAGCGGTGATACCATGACACAAAGAGCAGCAAAACCTAGCAGCAGAGAGGGTGAGAGCCTGGAGGTGCTGGAGGAGGGGATGTGGTAGGTGGGAAAGCAGCCGGCCCGGGCAGACACGTGCCAAATGCACACGGGCAACGGGTGCTGTAGAGCACCTGGCACAGCACAGGCTGCAGTCGGCAGCACTCATCAGACAGAAACGTTGGAGAGCTGCGGCGTGAACACACACAGCTTCAGGAAGTGCAGGGATGTAAACTCTGAGAATGTTAATGACTTGTGGATTTTGGCAACAGACTCAATATAGTATAAAAATAATGTTTAGTAAAAAAATCCCGGTGTCCATCATAAAAATTCAGGGGGGAAAAAAAGAAAGAAAAAAATGGATAGCGCTTTCTGTCCTCATGGGATGGAGATGCCCCCATTTGTCAGAAACAGTTTTAAATAACAAGTAGTACATTGGAAACAACAATGGGTCAGCAGCCATTAAACGTGTCCTGTATGAAAGTGCACATCTTTCAATGGGTTTAACCACCGTGAGGTCGTGATCTGACACAAACTGCAACTGAGGACCATAGAAATTAACTCCTTCTGATGGAAATATGGACCACCATCAAGACAAGATTACTAGTTTCCTTACAAGATTAAAAACATTGAAATTTTGCAGCATCATAGTAAGGCACTCACCCATGGAAAAGTCTGTGACTGTTGCTTCGAGCGGCAGCAGCTGACTAGCTTGTAACACGAGGAAGACAGTTTTCAGTTCTGAGCTAAGTGCTAGGGTGCCTTACATTATCCGGGGGGAATTACTTGGGGGTGGGGAACTGTTAGTGTTACAATTCTCCTATAAACTAGTTGGTTTTTTTTTTTTCCCTCAACCCATTAAAGCATCTCATAATCTAAAATATTAGTTTTATAAATCTAGTCTTCTGTTTTAAGGCTCTAAAAATCCCCTCCCCCCAACCCCCACAAAAAATACCTACCAGCGCCTGGTGGGCAACGGAGGACCAAAGCCGCCAGTTCACAGTCAGAAGTCTCTAGTATTGCATCTTAAAAATGAAAACCTGCTTCCGCCTCCCGGGAGTTTTATCCCTTCCCTTGAATGCCTTCATGTGTTTGGTCAGGTCAAAATTTTGCAAAGCCAGAAAAAATTAAAAAAATAATCATCATCATCATCATCAGTCTCTTCCAATCCTACAAAGGTGTTGGATCGTTCTGTCCCATGGTGCTGGTCTCCTGCCTCGAGTTGACGCTGCCTGCCCTGCAGTGATTTCTCATTGGAAAAAAAAAACAAGGTGTCCCAATGCTTCCTTTTTTGTATGGCTCCTACAAATCTGAAAGCTTTCTTGAGTGAGGTAACAAAAGTTAGGCTTTCAAGCAAAGTACATGGTACGTAAAGTGTCCTGATGAACCTGCACAGCCTTCGCCAAGGCCTGGGGGTCTCTGCCGTTGCTCTGTCCAGATATATGGCTGCCCTCGCCACTGAAAATCAAGGAAATCACTGCATAATTATTTCATATTTTTCCCCCAGGAACGCTGAGAAACTCCCCTGGAGATGAGGATCAGCTGAGTGCTGGCAGCACAGGAAGTGACCTCACTGCAATGCACAGGGATGCTGTGCACGCTGGTGACCACACCTGGACTGCAGAGATTCCAGCACCTTGAGGCAGCTGGAAATACTCAGACACCCGAGAGATGCTCCCACAAGCCCGGGATGAGCTCAGGATAGGATTTAACCCTCCATTATCCCCGTTCCCACTGTGCTGGGCCTTACGAGGCTGCAGCTACCTGCAGGTCTTCCCCTGGAAAGGCTCTGCTGCAGCACTCTCGGACACAGGCACTTTGAAACATCAAGGTCCCCTGCCCACCGCCTGGCTCTGCCCTCCCAGGGCCACAGGCTGTGCCCCTCACCTGTCGTGCTCCTTGTCCACGAGATGGTATCGCGCCCGGAACGCCACCAGCCGGGCATAATAGGCTGGGGCTGGGATGGAGACAGAGCGGGTGCAGCGCACGTAGGTATGGCACAGCTGGTACGTGAGGATCTGCAGCTCGTCCGCCGTGAACCGGTTGTCATCCCAGAGCACGTAGTAGTGGGACGGCCGGCTCGTGCCCTGAGGAGGGGGCCAGTGTGAGAGGTGCTGCCTGCACCTGGATGCAGCTGCCTCTCATCCCCATCATCCCCTCCCTGATCCAAATGATCTGTCAGCCAGCCGGGGCAGGAGGGATGCCTGTGCTTCCCTGCTGTGAGAACCCTACACAGCATGGCAGGAAAGCCCTTGGCACCAAGGTGCAAAGCAGTACTAATGCTGCTGCCTGTCCCCTCTGTGCCACACAGCTCACTGCATCCCCCACTGCATCCCCACCGAGCCAGGCCAGCTCCCGCTGTCTGTGCAGGGGAGGGGAAGCCGAGCAGCCTCCCTTCTGAAAGCAGCTGCAGATTACACAAGTGCAGTTTTCCCAGTCTGGTTTCTGACTAATCTTGGCTGCCTGCAGCCAGGCAGCTGCAGAGCAGGCAGGGATGGCTGGCCTGGCTCTCCCGCCCAAGGCCAGACAGCAGGTCCCTGCTGACGACGAGGTGCCCCGGCAAGGCCGGCATGCTCAGACACCAGCCTAAAAGCTGCTGACTTGGCCACTCTGAAGGAGCAAAACCTCTTAGGGGAGACCCTTGGCTCCAGGAGAGTAACCGAGTACGTGCCACACAGTGCAGCAGCAGCACAGACCTGGCACGTGCTTGCCAAGCCACCGCAGCGGCAGCTTAGATCCAACTATCCTCAAATCCAACTGCCCACGTCTCCATGCTAGAGGGAGGCTGTGACAGGGCCAGGACAAATGCACGAGAGCACAATCTGCAACAGCAGCCAAAAAACCCAGCAGCATCCCAAGAGCCAGCACTGCAGCGTGGTACCTGAATGCCTGCATGACTGCACAGGTAGAAGTCAAACTCAAAGGGGTGGGTGATGTTGGTATCCACTGTGGTTCCTGCTGGGATGTTCCCACTCTTTCCAATCTGCAGGGAATAGAAAGAGATCCAAGCACTGCAGAGTTTGGTTATTTCCAGTTGCCAAGAGCACCGTCATTAACACAGCTGCCCTGCCCCAGGGCCATGGTGGAGGGTCCCCATCTCAGTTTGAGATGCAGAGACAGTCTCCATGCCCATTCAGGGGGAACAGAAGCAGTTCATCCTACTCTGCTCTCTGCCCAAACAGGCCTGCTTGCATTTTTTTCAGGCATTAACACCAGGCATGACATGG
The DNA here is from genome assembly GCF_965178545.1 of Coloeus monedula. Lineage (NCBI taxonomy): Eukaryota > Metazoa > Chordata > Aves > Passeriformes > Corvidae > Coloeus > Coloeus monedula. The sequence goes on along the minus strand of NC_138804.1, from coordinate 3,158,953 downwards.
AGACATAGCCAACAGCATGGAAAAGAGAGCAGCAGGGTGAGGGCTGGGCAGGGGCCCATCCTACTACAGAGATGAGGATTAAGTGAGCAAAACTCCAGGGATCCCTGCAGAGCACGTGCTGGAGCCTGTGCCACAAGATACTGGGGCTTTTACATCCTGATCAAAAACTGCCCTTAGTTCCAAAGATTAAATCTTTCTGCTCATGTGGAGTAGCCTGGTTAGACTCAATCTAACCATTAAATTCAGATGAAATCTAGGAATAGTGACAGCAATCAATGTTACTACAGAGTACACATGAACAAGCTGTGAGCAAGCAACGGGTTATTCAGCCTGTCACGTCAGCAACTCCAGCTATCACCAAAACAACAGATGTTTTCAAGCTGACAGAGGCTATTTCAAGAGTCACCAGGATCATCAGCACTCAGTAACTCATAATAACAGCAAACAGCTGGCTGGGGTTCTAGAAGCAGACTAATCCATGTGGCTGCAGGAGTCCACTGAGCAGCACGTTTCATTCAGAACGAGCTCTTCCTGGCAGTGGTGAGATTTCCCCTTGGCAAAGCCAGGGCTGGCTCTTTCATCAGACAGGGATGAATCAGCCGCCTCCAGCCCTGGCACACTGCAGCACTCACCCTCTCATTCTTGTCTGCACAGAAGAGACGGGTGTGATGCCTCTTCTGGACGACAATGTAGGTGATGCCAGGCTGGTAATCCTTTTCCAGTTTGATGCAGGCATCTCGGATCGCCAGGAGCTCATAGTGTAGGATCTGGAGAGACAAGGGCACACAGAATGAGGGGACACACTGGCACCCAGCTGTCCCTGGGCACCCTTAAGGAACCTCAGAGGAGCCGATGCAGTTCCACTGGCCAACAGGGATCTGAGGGTTCCTCACCTGTGGGAGCTGCCCCTCAGGAACACCATCGCGGTAGAAGATGATCCTGGTGGGTTTGAAGCGTGTGGATTTGTAGAACTGGATGAGGAGCTCCCTCACCATGTAGGACAAGTCCTCGATGATCTCTTGGCGAGGACGCTGCACGCGCACCGTGGCACAGTACCGGCTTGGGTGGGCGTCCATGCTGCCCACAACCTGCAGCGACAGACAGGCCAAGCCCATGTCTTACACCAGGAAGGACAGAGGGGATGCGGGACATTCCCAGCCTCCACCTGCTTCCTCCATGCACAGCTGGCCATGGGCAGAGCACCTGAACTCACAGATCAGATGGGACAGCAAATACTGTACAGGCAATCAGTGCCCAAAAGGGACACCCCTGGTCATGGCCACATCTGATGTCACACTCTGCCATGTCCTTTGCAACATTTATGGGAATTTCCAGTGAGACAACTTTGGTTGGTGCCACTGAGTGCCGTGGCTGTGGGGACTGCTGCTGCTCTGCCCTTGTTTCACTTCTCCTGCCTGGCAGCGAGAGGGAGTGGGGCTGCCCCAGACAGCCATGGGCTGCCCCAGATGGCCAAGGGCTGCCCCAGATGGCCACGGGCTGCCCAAGGACGTGGTGGGTCGAGTCACTGCATGGCAGCCATTGAGCAGAGAGTTCCCACTGCAGCACAGAGCAAACCTCAGACACATCAGAGCAAGAGGTCAGGGGCAGCCAGGCTTGACTGTGACACAGGGCTAGTGGCACAGCATGAATCAGGTGCTGGCCCAGCTGCCTCACTCCCCACGCTCAGCAGCAATTGTGCCGTGTGCCCCATGTCCCTCGAGCAGAGAGGAAGCACCACAGACCCCACATCCTCAGCAGTGTGAATCTGTTGCCCCTGCCCTCCCCAACACTTTCACTTTTGCTTTGCAAACAGAGCTCTGGGGTTGGGGCTCCTCGACCGGAGCCAATGTGTACAATAGAAACTGTGCCTTTAGTTTCAGCCACAGACCCACTTCTATTGTCCAATCAACAACACACCAAGGACAAGGTCAAGTTGCTCCAAAGACTCTACCCTTTTCCTCCCATGCAGCTTCAAAAAAGCTTTCACAAAAAATTAAGAAGAAAGCCCTAGTGGTCCTGCACAAACCACAAAAGATGTTTTCAGAGGTGAAGCTCTGCCGCCAGGAAACAGACTGTTCTGTCCCACCCACACCTACAGCAAACAGCCCAAAGCCTTTCCCAACTCCTTCTAATTAAGAAAAAAACATTCCTCCAAAGATGCTTTTTCATGCCAAGGAAAACCTGAGCTGTGAGTCCTGGAAATTTAAGAACTTAATAGGAAAATGCTGACGTGCTTATCCTGCATGGCAATGAGCACAGGGCAGTGTCTCTCAGCCCAGTGGAGGGCACAAGCTGTCCCTGCCTCCACTGGCACCGAGCAGCACTTCGCTCCATGGATGCTCATTATTCACTTGAGGAGAAGGCAAATCCTCCTGCACAAAGGGCTCAGAAGCCTGGTCACCCCAGCTTCCCCATGTCCCAAACCCCAGCTCTCCATCAGGGGAAAGGTCCCTGAAGAGCTGCAGCTGGATAGGGATGCCCAGGATGACACCATGCAGCACCAAGCTCCCGGCACACTTGGGGCTGTGCTTGGGGCCGGCACATCACGAGCCCCATCTGGTGGCAGCTGCCAGTTTCCCCGCGGCTCCTAAAAACTGCAGCTTCCCTGCGGAGAGGCAGGAAGGGATCGGGACGCAAATCCCAAGGACTGGGATAAACGTCTGACAGGGCACAGGCCCACCCTGAGAAGTGTCATCATGGGGACAGCAGCAACACATGGACCTGAGTCCCATTCCAGCTCCTGCATTCTGCAGGGTTTTTGGGCACCAAACTGTGAACTTACAGCCGTTATCGAAGGTTTCTTCCCATCTCCTGCTGGAGGGTGAGTGACATCAGCCCCGAGGAAGATCACCGGCTGCTGAAAGACAGCAGAGCTGATGGGAGAGAAGAAAAAACAAGCAGTCAGCCTTTGGGGCCATCTCAGGGTGATGTACAACCCAATGGAGATGAGCAGATGACATCAAGGACATCTCCTGACTTCCAACTCTGGCCTGGACACATCAACAAAGAGAAACAAGTTACAAACCCCCATTTCAAAGAGCTACTTTATGCAGGCCCCATCTTCTCCATGTAAAGCCAGGCAGGCAGCACCACCAGGGACTTGGGATACAACCCCAAAACTATGAGAGGCAGGGGCCGTACGAACCGCTGGTGAGGCACAAGGATGTTGTTGATCCCGCCAAGCTTGACGTTGATCTTGAGGCAGAGGTTGGAAAGGGTCTGTGGGGAAGTTTTCACCACATTCTTGACCTGGACGCACTGTGTGGCCATTCCCAGGAGAGTGTCCCCAACACGCTTCACCTCGGCTGTGGGCAGAGGAAGCAGGTGAGCACACAGGCAATCAGCACCGCACCACTTCCAGCAGCACCCTTGGGAATAGGGAGAGAGAGCCCTGCAGGAGCCAGCCCTGCTGAGGCAGAGCAAAGCCCTTCTCTCTGTGCTTGCCCCAGACGCACCGTACACCGGTGTCTTCCCTGGCAGGATGACAATGATGAGCTGAAGCCCTGAATAGGTGTTCTTGAGGTGTCGGAACATGGGCTCCACGCTGTCTGCACCCTGGGCGTACTTGCAGAAGCAGGGCTGGCCCTGGATCGGCATCCCGGCATCCTTGGAGATCTTGCGTAGCTGGTCTGTGAAGTTCCTGTGCCAGGAGGAGAAGCCCTGAGCCCCGAGGCCTCGTGCACAGCAGCTGTGCCACCAAGCATGGAGCCCCACAGCCGAGTGCTGCAGCACAGGACAGAGACAGGGCCATCACATCACCTCTTGGTGGCTCTATGGCACCCAGCACATGCATGGCACAGGAAACACAAGACCAGGCTGAACTGTCCCCTCTCGGTGCCCTCTTGCCCATGTACTGACTCTTTCTAATGCAATGGAGCTGAGCCCTTCTCCCTTAGGAAGCTGGAGCAGCAGGGAACAAACCTGCTGCCTGCAACAGCTGATTTCCAGGTGACTGCAAAGCTGATGCCAGCCTGCACTTACCACAATTCAGCCACGCTCTGGATTTCTGGAATGCCAAGGATTGATTTGATGCAGCGAGAGCCAGAGGGAATACAGGGCTCACAGCTCTGCTGCAAAGGGATCACGAGAGGAGTGCGGTGTCACTCCCATCTGCGCCCACGTACTGCAGACATGGACACTGAGCTCTTCCAAACCCCAGACACTGACCATGCCAAACACCCAGAAGAGACACACAAAGCACTCACCTTAATGCATCCACTCTCAGTCAGGAGAAACCTGAGGCCCCAGCAGAATCCAAAACCAAAGTGACCATTTCCCTAAATTAAATAAACTGTTCCCGCTGTGTCACTTTGCTACAGAAACATATTCTCTAAGCTACCAAAGCTTTTCAGAAAGCCCAAAACTTCTCTGTAATAACCCATAGGAAATTAGGATGCTTCCTATATTAATTACATAATTTCAGATTATTGAGGAAACTTTTAATCCTCAGAACCCCCTCTCTCTGGGGAGATTCAGTCTTAGAAGAGTTCAATACAGGTTTAGAGCTGGGAGTTTCAGCTCCCAATACTGCAGCTCCCCAATGCAAGGAGTAGATCGAGGAGAGCCTGACTGACAGCTCACAGGTATTCACTCCAACCTGGCAGCTTTGTGATGGCTTAGGGACCATTGGCAGCTGGGACAAACAGTTAGGCTCTCTGGATAAACCAAAAGCAACAGGAACTGGACACCCCACATCAGATTGGTACCACAAGCAGTGGAGCGCCCTGCAGCTCCAGCACTAGCAATACCGGACATGCAGCCCCTGGCTGTGAGCAGCAGTGTGGCTGTCCCTGGAGCCACGGCCCCTCTGGCTTCCCCCACCCGCATGGGCTGCCCCTTTCCTTACTTCAGCACCTCCTCTCGACACTGCTTCTGCGGGGCAAAGCAGGCAATGGCCCAGACTTTGATCTCAATGCCGTTGTAGAACTGCTTCCCTCGCATGTCCCACACGCCCTGGTTGGGAGTTGCAATGGCCCGGTTCTGCAAGGCAAACAGACGGTCAGAGCGCGGCCGCAGCCTGCCCGGCCCCGCAGCCCCAGAGCCCCCACATGGGCTGGGGCTGTGCTCCCTGTCCCAGTGCTGGAGCTGGAGCTGACTCCCTGGTGATGGGCAATCCACAGCCTCAGCTCCTCAGCAGTGACAGAAAATTCACCCGAACTGCCCTACCCTGAGCACGCCTCTCCTCTTCATCTCATCACCAATGACTCTTGGCTATAACTTTCAGACCAGTTATATTGAAAAAAACCCAAAAAACACAAACCCAAGGCACTTTGATAAAACATTCCAGCTCTTAACAGGAAGGTAACACAACTTTTGCTCAGAAACAGTGTTTCTAGGTGTGACAGCATCTCCCTGCACAGTGCAGCTCAGCCCAGGCAAGAGCAGCCCCACTTACCCGGCCTCCATACTGCAGGATGGGAGCCGGCAGGACCCGCCCTGTCACCTCCGTCATATCATCCTTCACCTTGATCCCAAACTCCTGAATGTATGGATCCAGGTTGTAGCTGGCATTCTTCATCTGCAGAGGGAAGGAAGGGCCATGAGAGGGAGTGAGACCAACTGCTGCATGCCAGGCAGCTGCAGCTGGCCAGGAAATGTGGGCACCTGAAGCCCTGTTCTCCATAGAGCTGCAGGTGGAGCAGCTCTGTCAGGGGAGGACGAGCAGATCACCATTGCGGCCCAAACCCTCTCCTGCAAACTGACCCACGGGGACCTGATTTTGAAACACACTAACCAATGCAACTAACAGCACAGCCTGCTCCTGGGATTTAAGATTTCAACATGAAGGTTCAGACTGGCAAGAAACTTATCAAGAGTCCTAGAAGGAATACCAAATGCCCCTGGCTTCAAAAGCCCAGACACATGTGTTTGGGGAACAACAGCGCCGTTAACCAGCGGCCAGGCACAGACAGAGTCCCTGCACTGCAGCCCCACCACACACAGCCCCACGTACACCTACAGCCAGGGGCGTGACTTTAGTTTGCTTCCCATTTTTAGTTCCAGCTTCCTTTGGGTCAGGTTCCATCAGTGCGAGGGCCTGAATTTTCTGCACATGCATTTCCATGGTCACTTTGAGCTGGGCTCCCCTGTGCCAGTGTCCATGATGTACACACAGGCACTGCTGCCCAGGGATTCAGTGGGAAGAGGGGGATAAAACCCTGCCGTTAACCTCACCAACATCTCAGCAGGTCACAGCTCTCCAGTGCAGAGCAGCTGAGGAGCAGGACCACAGCAAGGTCCATCACAGACATGATGCCATAACCTGCCATCAGTGCCACAGCCCCAACCTCGTCCTCGCCAGGGACTTGTGTCACGTACCAGGCGACTGATTTCCTCCTGCCTGTCTGGGGCAGACCTGGCTGTTGCTTTTATCATGGTTGACGTTTGATTGTCCGTGAGCTTCTTGATACACCGCTGACCTGCCACAATGTTACACACCTGCATGGGAGGGGACAGACAGCAGCCACGTGTTGGGGACAGGTAAGACTCGGGGGACCACAGCTGAGCACAGCCCCAAACCACAGGTGCCACCACTCACCTCCAAGGGAAGGTACGTGTGTTTCTGTTCCTGGCCAACCTGGAGACAGGGCAGGTGAGGGTATTTCAGCTGCAGGTTGTATTTCTGCTTGAAGTACTGAGCCACTGTGCACTCCACTGTCTGACCACTCTCCAGCTGCAGTGGGAACCTGGCAGAGGCAGGACACGAGGGATGCACCTACTCAGAACAGACACTTCCAGACCTCAGGCACTATGTACTGTGGCTGGGAAGAGGGAGCTGCCAGGTTCCCACCCTGAGCTGCCATACAACAAAATAAAAAGCACAACAGTGGTATTTTCAGAAATGGAGTCAGGAATACTCTTATCCCAGTGTGGGACTGAGGTCCCTAAATAAAGCTCTCCCTCACTAATCCAGCTAATCAGAGCAAATGTTTACTGCAGGACGTGCCACACATGCCATGGTAGGGCACAAAAATACAGCACACTGGCACTCAGGAGAGCTTCTGTGCCTGGTGTCCTCCCTGGTGATGCCATGAAGATTTTTGCCTTTTCTTTTATACCCGTGTTATACCTTTCTACAACTTCTGTATTCCCAGTGCTTTTGCCTACATTCTTGGACTTGTTTGTTCAGCCAGGAGTCTCAACATCTTAGAAGCTTCGTAGCCAGGGATCAGTGTGTCCCAGAGCCCAAGGTCCTCTCCAGAACACATTCTGTAAACTCAGATAGAGCCATCCAGGGGAAGGTTTCTTGGGGAGGGGGGGCTCACTTGAGCCTCTCATTGGGGAATCTTTGACAGATCTGCTAATTAGTAACACCTATAATGTTCTACCCAATGTTGGGGGGGGGAGACACAGAGACACAGAGATAGACTCGGTGGGGTACATCTCGATGCATATGACCTGGACGTGTGCACCTAAGGATCCTTAAAATAAATACCAAGGTAAAATCCCTTTTCCCTTTCTAACCGTGTTTGACTCTTGATTTTAAGACGAGGAAAAGGCATCACTGGGAGCTGAACGGAGCTCCAGGAAAAGGCTAAATGGCCTCTCCAGGTACAGGACAGCAGTTGCAGGGTGGGCAGAAAGAAGCAGGAGGGAAACATTTCCCTTCAAAAACAGAGGGGAAAAAAAAAAATCAAACTTCCTGGCTCCAGGGCTAAGAGGTGCCAACACACCCGCAGCTGGAGAGCAATACCCATCCTCAGCCAGCACCAGCTGCTCCCAGCTCCATAAAGAGCTCCATGAAAATGCAGAATTAACCTGATATTCTTTATAGAACCAAAATTATAGGACAGCCAGGTTGACTACATCAGCGAGGTGCCACATTCCTCCTGCGCTCACCAATCCCAGGGCTATGACCCAAGGATGCTGGTGCACAGGAGACACTGAGGGGTGCTCAGGCCCAGCCTGCTACCAAGCACACACAAAAAATTCCAAGGCAGACACTCGTGTTAGCCCCTGACAAAGTCTCTGCTTTGGTAGTGACTATTTTAAGAATGAAGAAAACCAAACCCGGAGGTAAAAACTAGGACAATTCCTGGCATGTCAGCTCCCGCCCGCCGCCGCGCTCTGCCTGCCAGACACAGCATCCTCTGTGCTCCCATCTCCCTGCATCCCACTCCACACATGGCACAGGGCTGCAGAGCTCCAGACACCTCTCTTTTTGCCATCAAAGACTGCAGCTTCCCATCCAGCTCTCACTAATGACACCAGCAGCTGTTAACAAGGAGAACAGCGCGGATTTTTCCAAGGGCATCTGCCCACCCGCCTTACGTCTGGTGGCTGGCTGGCCGTCGGGTAACGTTACACACACGGTATTTCCTCTTCATCTGCCCACAGTGGGTCACTTCCACCTTCAGACCTGATGTTAGACAGGGAGACATGGCACAGTCATGGTGAAGGTAGGAGCAATTCCCCTCTGCCCAACTTCCCTGGGACACTGCCAACAGCTTCCTTAACTAATTCCCTGCTTGCAGACACCCCAACAATGGCATGAGGGAGGGAATGGTGCCTCAGAAGACATTGAAAATGTGCAACCCCTGTAACCCCACCTTGCTCAGGGACTGGGTGGGACACAAGCCACAGCCAGCATCAGGGGACAGGTCCCAGTGCTCCCCAGGGGCTCTACCTTTGATCTCCTTGGTGAAACGCACTCTCTGCGAGTCCGTCAGGGGCTTGGGCTGCTCGTCAATGTTCCGGATGTCCAGCACCTCACACATGAACTCGATGACAGGCTGGGCTTTGTAGAAGGCAGTGGCCGACACTGTGGGACAGACACCACGATGTGTCTCTGCTCTCAACCAGCCTTCCCAAACACACCCAGCCCCGCCACAGCAGCTCCCCAGCGTGAGAAATAACGTCACCATCGATGTTGAGCATCATCTTCCACATGGCAGGCCGGACTGACTGGTGGAAACCGAACCAGACCTCCCTGCCCCCTCCCAGGGGGTGGTAGTAGCCTTCAGGGGGGGAGAAGAAGGACCGGCCGACTGGAGTGTACCTGTGAACCAGGGCAAACCATGTCAATGGCACACACTGGGCCCACAGCAGCACTCCCAGACCCCCGAGCTGGCACTCATCCTGCCAGCTGCATCACCTCCTCTGTTTCTTTTGCAGCAGCACCCAAGGACATGGCTGGCACAGCCGCCTCCTCCAATGACTGTCAAGGCCAGTCCCAGCCACAACAGCCTGCCAAGGGCAGCAGTCCCCTCCCCTCCCTGGCACAGCCCCATTGTCCCTCAGCGCAGGTACCTCATGGAAGCCAGGTGCCTCATGGCAACATCCAGCGCCTGGACGGACTCCAGTGGGACGGGGATCTGCCCGCTGACCAGGGCCTCGTGCAGCATGCGCCAGCTCACAATGGCCATCCATTTGATAGAGACCTTAAATATCCTGTCCTTGCCTTCCCCTGGGATTGTCACCTCAAAGTCAACCTGGGTGCAGGAGGGAAGGGACAGTGACCATGGCATCCCCACAGGGATGAGGCAGGGTCATTTATTGCTGGTCTTTCCCAGGCAGGAGGGAGGTCACAGTGCCCACGTGGGGCTCACTGCCCCCTCTTACCCGCTCGTTCCCAATGGGTAAGGCTGTGACAGTGTAAATGTTCTTCTTCCCATCATAGACTGGTTTTCGGTCACCAAAGATCTGGGGTTTGAAGTGCTGCACCATGTACTCCACGACTTCCCTATGCAGGCAAGGTAGAGGGGCAGGAGGAGAGAAGAGAGAGGTTTGTTTTGTCACTTTCTTTACAGCCTGATACCTTCTGCAACCTGTCCAGTCCACCCCAGCCTCCCTTCCTGGGGCAACTGAGAACAGAGCTAAGACCCCTGGGGCAGGAAAGCCCTGCAGAAGCAGTCACGTGCCTTGTCCCACAGCTCAGTACGTTGGCTTTGGCCGGAGTGTACATGGCACAGGGGAACGCAGAGCGGCTGGAGCTGCCGGAGTGTGACTTGATGCTGAAAGCACATGCAGCATCTGCTCGCTGGCCCTCGGGGCACAGAGCTCCCCGGGCTGCGAGGGGAGGAGGGGACAGGCAGCGAAGAGCACATCAAAAAGAAAAACAAAGAAAAGAAAAGTACATGATGGCCTGAGGTCTGGGCTCACTATTTTTGAATCAGGGATTGTTGCCAAAATAGCACAGCTGCTTCAGAGGAGCAGGGACTGTGCTGAGGCTCCAGACCCCTGACGCTCCCAGGCCAGGAATGAGCACTGCTGCACAAACACGGCTGGGGGGTCCAGCCACCTGTGGACATCATGCCGTGCCATGACCCCTGCCACTGCTGTGACCCCTGCCATAATGGTCACCCTAATGGCTTCTACTGGAAAAAGAGAGACAGGCACTTATGGAGCCTCCACAAGGAAACTGGAAGCAGGAAACAAGTGCCAAACCTCTAATACTTGCCTTACCTGTTGACTCTGCGTGGACATTTATCGGGTTTGATATCCACTTCATAATGATACACATCGATCTTGGGAATGTCCACTTCAAAGTAGTTGGCCAAGAGCTTGATGGGCTTCCCGACAGTTCCTATCCCGGGCCGACGCGGTGCTTGAAACACCTGCTGCAAGGGGGGCAGGTATGCGCCTGCAGCTGTGGGAGAGAGCATGGGTCAGGAGGGCTGGGAGGGACCCCATGCCCAGACAGACAGACAGACAGACATCTCACAGAGTCACAGTGCTCTCCATCACCACATCCTGAACTGGAAGGTCTCCCACTACTCCTCCTCCTGGCAGGAGGTGGCAGTGGCAGAATTCAGAGCAGCACACCAGGGAACAGCTTCCCCAGGCACCATCCGGGAAGCACTGGTGCCAGCCGAGTTGTTGAAGGGCAGTGCCAGGCCACAGCAGCCACACCAACTCCCTCGGCACAGGCTCCAGCACTGTCACCTCTGATGGGAGAGCAGCACCAGCTTCACTGTCATGGAGCTGCAGGTCTGCCCCTTTCCAAGGGGATGCAATTCCCTGGATACTCTGTCAGCACAGACATACAGACACATGCATTTCCCCTCCATTCCCCGGCAAATTCCGACTCACTGCTGGAGGGAGGATGCCACAAGAAACAGGAAACACATTATTCCATCTGCACTACACAGTTTTCGAACTGCTGGGTTTTGAAAAAAAAACCCAAAACAAACCCAAACCAATCCCAAATCCCCACTTGAAGCAGTGTGGGGACCTGTAAAGAGGGAAATATTAGTTTTTCCACAATTCCCATTACACAGACTCACTTATGAAGCTCTGGAGATGCAGGATGGTACCCGCACATGGCTACAGGACTGAGCTGCATTTCTAAATCAACAGCACCCTTGGACTCAAACGTATCTTAAAATATTGCCAAGGAATTATTCCACCCTGCTGCTCTCTGAGGTGAGCTCTGCCTTCCCTGCCCCATCCCCACTTTGCCCATCTCTACCCCTCCCAGTTTGCAGCTCCTATTTGTTCCTCAAACCCCACGAGGTCTGAGCCAGCTGGGCCAGCGCAGGGAGCGAGCGTGGGGGTATTCGGAGCGCTCCATCTGCGCGGCCAACTGTCCACATCGGCCCACAGACAGCAACCCAGCTCCAATTCAAGCTCCTGAACACATGGTACTTTTAGCACCCCTTTCTCCCATCCACTTTCTTTTTAAATCCATATTTCCATTCCAGGCTAAAAATATCAGAAGCAGAAAAACAGAAGAGCAGCAAACTAAGCTTCAAATTTGCCTTTTACTTTTGCACCCAAACTCCGTAAGACTTTTCCTGCTGATGGAAGGCCACCAGTGCTGCAGGACACTGAGGGGATGGGAAAACTCTTGTGAGTGTCCAGGGGATGAACTCCAGAAGTTAATGCTCCAACATCTGCTCCTGCTTCTGCCCTGAGACAGGAGCTCAAGGGATCCAAAACCCACTGGGAGCCCCAAGCCTGGGCTAACCTGGCCCCAGAAGCTCCTTGGACATGGCAGCACAGGACTTGGAGCAAGGTGGGGATCCCTGAGTCCACTGCAGGGCTCAGACCTTGCAGGCACCTGCAGCTGCCCCAAGACAGGGTGACCGACTGCCAGCCACCCCTGAAAAGCATCTGCACTGCGTTTCGGGAGCAGCTTGTTTGAAGGAATTGATTTTCAGATGAGCTGCTCCCGGTGTAAGTCATGTCTCCACATGATCAACATTTCTTGGCAGTGGCCAGCTCCCTGGCTGTGAGCTGATGCATTCTTAAATCATGGCTCACAAGCAAAGAGGTATTTGCCAGTGCTGCTGGAGCCTCCAGCCCCTGAGCTTGAGTGAGGAACCATGCCGCCCACCTGCAAGATCTGTCGGGGGACAGCAGCTCTCCGCTGCCTTTCCTGCAGCCACATCAAGGCCAGCACATGAAAATTCGCCTCCTCTGGATCATCTCACTCCCCAGACAATCCTGGCAGCCATGTGTGAGCAGGACTGCAACTCCATGTACCCATGGTAACCCTGCAGATGCAGGGAACACAAGGCAGTGGCCACAGCTTGACAGCTGCTCAGTGGCACTTGGGTGCCCAAGAGGAGCTGAAGCCAGTTTGGGGCTGGCAGGAATTGCAGAGGTGTGACCAATTCATCCCACACCAATCCCACACTGGGCACTGCTTTGGTCACTCCAAAATGAGAGGCTTTGCCATGCAAACCCTCTTGCCAGAGAATCCCCAAATGCTTCATGAACATAACACCCCACAATTAGGCTCATGAATCACAGGTGAAGGAAGGAACCAGCCTCCAGCAACACAAAAGTTGGCTCAGAATTTTGATGGGACACAGAAGATACAACAAACGCAGGGTAAGATAAATGGGCAGTGTGGCCAGAGGGAGCAGCACCTAACGGCACAGGAGATACTCTGCAAAGACCAGGGAAGGACCATGAACAGCATCAAGGATGGGCAAGTTCACCCCTGGGCTGACTCAGAGGGTTTTATTTTGGTGACCACAACACACAGCCCCTGAATGTGACAAGCCAAAGCAGCTGCCTAGGCAGCACCTCCAGCATGTGAGCTGGGCTCTCACCTGGCCTTGGCTGCTTCAGACCAGGTGGGAGAGACCCCAAAACTCTTTGGGAATAGGAAGGCTTGGTTCATCCTTACACATGCCACATTCCTGCCCCGGGACACTCAGGGTCCCTCCATGATTTTGCCTCAGTGAAAGCCACCCTCCTCTTGGCTCAGAGGATGCTGCCAGGGAATCCCGGGTAGCTCGACTGTCATCCCCAGGCACCTCATGCCTGAAGCCGGCTCAGGGCAGCAGAAAAGGAGCCAGCAAGAAGAAGCCTCGTTAAAAAGCTACCCAAAGTGCATGGAAACAGGGGGCTCCTGCATAGGGGAGTTTGGCTCCTGCATACCTCGACTCTCCATGGCAAAGCTGCACAGGCTCCCACTTTGTCATGTAAATGCGGGCGCCGGGGCCGGGGGCTGCAGGGCGAGTGTTGTTCCTGCAGCACAATGCGGCCAGTGAGCAGGATGAAATCCGCTGCCATTAGAAATTCCGCGGCCTGGGAGGAATCACAGACTTTCGAACACAAAGCCATGCCCTGGGGACGCGCCGGCGGCGGGAGCATCGCCGCCCTTGCGCCGGGTACCGCGGGCAGAGACGGCGGCGAGGGCAGTGCCACCGAGGTGAAAGCAAGTTTGGTAATTAGCGCTGGAATAAGCTTTGTTTCTGTTATTTATTGTAACAGCTGGGGAACAGGACCCGCTGCTCAACAGCTGCCTTCGCCGGGCGAAGCCGCCGGTGGGACGGCATGAAATTACCATGTCATTGAAATCCTCTCCAGCGCCGCATTCAGCCGAGGGGCCGCGGGAACGGGGCCCAGACAAAAGGGAGTTTTATTGCGGCGGCGGCGGGTCCGCGCCGGCCCCCTCTCCGCACACCCACCCGCCAAAATACAGCCGGGAATCGGAGAGGTGCAGACGGGTCCGCAGCACAACAAATGCCACCGGACACGCAGCGTGGTCCATCCTCACCCTGAGACATCTCCCATCCTGAACTACCCCAGAAGTTCCCTGAGAAGTGAAATCCCTGTCGGGGAGCAAAGCAAGGGGCAGCACCAGTGGGAAAGGCAGCTGCTGGCGGGGGGTGAGCAATTGGCATTCCCAATCTCCAGGCTCGACACCTCTAAAACCACTGGCTCTAAGCAGTGACCAACGCCATCCCACGCAGCCAAGACTTCAAAAAGCCCCATCTCAGCTCCGCCAACCCAGACATCGCCGCCTGTTCCTTCCCGAGTGTACTGAGTACTACCAGGGCCACGCAACTGCGGGTGCTTTTTGGTTTGACACCAGACTGAGTTTCAGCAGGTGATGCACACACGGGACAGAGGCTCCGACTGCAGCCATCAGAGCTCAGCACTCAATCTGTCTGTGCACCAGAGCCTGGCTGCAGAGGGCAAGGCTGAGCTGTCCAAGCTCTGCTTCTACTCCACACTGGGGTGGCTGCATGCAAAAGATGAGCCAAAACGGGCTCTAAACTGTTTTACTACAGTACTGACACCTGAAAGCAGCCGAGTTCTTTGTATCCCCACACTAAACATTGCAAAGGACACTGCTGTGCTTCCCACCTGGAAATCACAGGTGACACCCTACAGTGCAAGCTATAAACCTGCCTGGCCAAGAGGGGTGTCCCTGCACCCTGGGACATGCAGTCCCGCAGGCTGAGCTGGGCAAGAGTGTGAAGCTGTGGGTGCTGCAACAGAGCACAAGGAACAGCAGCAAGAGCAGCACCAGCTCCATCACACCCGCATGCAGGGGCTGTACTCCAGCTGCTCTGCCTCGAGAGAGCAGTGTGGTGATGCCAGTGGTGTGCTGATGCCAGCGGTGCAGACACGGCTCAATCATGAGCTGACCCGTGAGGGTGCTGCCAAGCTGGCCTCAGCTGTCCAGCAGCTCTGTTTTCCATCCCCCTGATGGGGTTTGAGAAGCACCAGCACAGCAAGTGCCAGCACCCCTTCTGAGCACACCAAGTGGCACATCCAGGCTGCGTGACACGGCACGGTGACCCTGGGGTCCCCGCTAAAGGCGCCTGGGCTGGGCAGAGGCTGACACCCCCTGCCAGCCGTGCGGGGTCTCCCGCTGCTCCTGCACTGCCCAGGCAGCAGCCAGGGACATACAGAGCCGGGAGTCGCAGACAAAGGCGGCCCCCAGTGCCGGAGGGACAGGACAAAGGCAACGCTGGCTCCTCTCCATGTCCCACCGCGGCCCCGCAGAGCCACCGGCTCCCGGAGAGAAGGCTGAACCCGCCCGTGGCTCCATGCGGATCACCCTCCCCAAGGAGCAGCTTCTCTGCCTGATTTGGCTTCCTTCTTGCGTCTGCCATCTTAATAACTTGTCTGTGTTTTGCTCTTCCCAGGGTTTAGGGAGAGGCTGCAGAGAGTGTTTAGAGATAAACCATCCGTGCTGTGTCTCCAGGCAAGGTGCTTCTCCTGGCTTTGTTTCTCGGTCTAATCCCATCCCAGAAGCAGGCGTACGCAATTTCGTGTTTCCTGAAGATAAAGGAGCCCCAACAGCCGGAGCAGCTTTGGGGTTTTTGCAAGGTTCAGCACAGGAAGACAACGGTTGAGATTAACAGCCTTTAGGAAGTTTGCAAGGGATAAAGAAAACTATAAATTGGAGGAAAATAAGCTTAGTTTTTAAAACCACTGCATGTGTGTGCCTTCCTGAGTGCTGCCTGTGGGTCAGATGTCCTGGGTTTTCCCGCTGCCTTTCAAGGCATCTCCATGTTGGGCACATCCAGGCACATGCCAGTTTCTGCTTTATTGCCCTGAGAAGCCACAGCATCATCAGAGCTCACACGCAAGGCTCACCCCATACCCAGGGTCTGGCACAAGCAGAGGGGTGCCAAAGCAGGGCAGGATTCACAGCAGCTCTGATGACATGGGGTTCATGTGTCCCCTGCCCACAGGGCAAACGGGGTGGGAGGAGATATTCCCCAGCCAAATTTGGGGACAGAAGAGGAAACTCCCAAGGGTGCAGCATCAGAGCCCTGCTCCCAGTGCAGCCCCCACAGGCCCAGGGACTGAAACCCAAACCTGTCCACCGAGTGCATCCCCATCCCAACACAAGAGATTCTTTTAAAGCACCTTAAGAGCATCAGTTCAGGCTGGGGTAGGAGGGTGTCCAGCAGCGTTATCTGTGTGGCCCTGAAGCAGCAGTGCTGCTATCGCGCCAGGGCGCCGGCAAAGTCTGTGGTGCCGCCAAATCACAGCTTCCAGAGGCCATAAATCAGCCCAAACACAAAGCGCCAGCAGCCAGAAGGTAAAGCAGACACAGGGAGATTTCTGTGCCACACTTAAAGTAAATATCGTAAGAAAGAACTGAAGTTTGCAAACACTCAGAAGGTTTATGTCAAAATCTCACCAGGCTGATGTGTTACAGTGGGTGACAAACGCACCAGCACAAGAGAGGTGGCAGGGCAGCGACTGCCGATCCCATTGCCCTGCCCCTTCGGAAGGGCAGCAGCTCCCCATCCCCATCGGCCCGTGCCTCAGCAGGGCAGTGACCCACGTCTCCATCACCCCATCCCTCCTTCTGCCTCATTTTAGGCACCAAAATCCTTCTGCGACTCAGCAGCGCAAGTTGGCGATGCTCAGGCCAGACATAGGAGCGAGAGGCTGCCGATGCGACGGCCTAGCGAATGGCTCTCCAAACCCCCGCGGAGCAGCCCGGCACGAAGAGCACTGCCAGCTGCTCCCGTCCCCAGCCCGGCGTGCGGAGGTTGGGGCAGGGGACACGGGGGGACAGCGCGGCTCTGGAGCTCGGCCCCGCGGGGCCATGCTCAGCCCCGGCTCCGCGCATGCCCTGGCACGGGGAGAGCAGACGCTTCGTGCTGTCACGGCACACGGCGTCGCCGGCCTCGCGCCAGCTCCAGCCTGAGCCCCGCTCCCTGAACTCGGGGAACGGGGAGCTGGGGGATGGATGGGGAGCGGGGAGATGAAACGGGAGCTGGGGGAGATAAAATGGCAGCTGGGGCGGTGGAATGGCAGGGAGGGGAGTAGAATGGCACCGGGGAGCTGGGGGGATGGATGCGGTGGGAGGTCGGGGGGATGGAGTGGCACCTGGAGGAAAGGATGGGGAGCCGGGGGGATGCTGCTGCTGCTTTGTGCACAACAGGCCCCTTGTGCAGGGCTCGCTCCGCGCTGTGGGGACCTGCGGCTGGACGTGACCCCGGCCCTGTGCCCCCTCCTGCGGGATTTCTGCGGGTCCCTCCATCGCCCCCTCCCCTGCGTCCGCACCGCTGCTGCTCTCGGGACACCCGGGGGACGCGCCTGCCCGGCGGACCCGCAGTTCCCCCCCGCACCCCCGCTGCTCAGACCCCCCCGCGCCTCCGACATCCCCCGATCCTCGGCATCGCCCCCGCACATCCCGCGCCGCCGCCACATCCATCGCCACCCGCCGCGGTCCCCTCCGCACATCCCTCCAGGGCGGTCCCCCCGCCCTCCCCCCCACTATCCCCACACGGTACAGCTCCCCCGGCCCCCGCCGCACTCCCGCCCCCCGTTCCACCGGCCTCATCCCTTTCGCCCCCCGCCGCCCTCTCGGCGCTCCCCGGCGCGCAGCGCTCCGACCCCCCTCCCCCCCATCCCCGCCGGCGGTACCTGCTCCCGAGGGTCCCGCTTCCATCCCATCCACGCGGGCGCCGCTCCGAGCCGGGGGCCGGGGCAGGGCCGTGCCGGGGGCCGAGGCCGGGCAGGGCCGGGGCCGGTGCCGCAGCCGCCTCACGCCCCTCACGCCGCGCGCACGCGCCGCCGCCGCCCGGCCCCGCGCGCAACAAAGGCGGCGCCCGCCGGCCCCGCCGCCATCTTGGGGCCCGCGGGGAGCGGGAGGAGCCGAGGGGCCGGGGCTCCGCTCGGGACAGCGGGGGGTGCCCAGCCGGGGCCTCCCGCAGCCGGGGAGCGGCGGAGCGCTGCCCGCCCGCCCGCGCCTCCCGCTGCGCCGTTGCCACAAATATTTATGTCGTGGTTTTTCCCTTTTTTTTTTTTTTTTTGACTCATTTTGTGCGGCCGGGTCGAAGAGGAAGCGCTGTGAACCAGTTCTTGTAGGGGCCGCTGTACGGTCAGCTCCTGAGGTGCCCTGAGCGTCGCCAGGCAGGAGCAAGGCAGGAATTCCCCGTGGGCCCTGCTCCATCTAAATCCATAGAACCGGGCAGAGCATCCCTTTCCCATCCCGTGTCCCACCACCTCCCAGACCCGTCCTTCCCAGGAAGTGCAAATCCCGACCCTGTGCCTCGACTTGTCTGTAACATCATAAACCCCAGGAGCATCATTCCCACAACGAGCCCAGTTGTGCGATCCTGGCTGGGCCATTGCAGGAATCGGTGGAAAAGCCACCGGAATTTAGGCTGTCAAAGCGTTCCCACCTCGTGCTGTTCTCTCAAAGCATGAGAAGCAGCTCCTGCTGTCCCGAGGGAGTGGCTGGAGCAGGACCCAGCCGGGATTTTGGAGTCGGAGCTGCACGGACAGCAAGGCTGTGGCACAGAATCCCGTGCATCACTCAGCCCTGGGTTTCTGAGGTTTGATCCAAGAGGTCTTTGCATCAAGTTTGGAAGACACCAGGATAAAGAAACATTGGGGTTTCAGCTCCTCAGGTTTCCATGAGGCTGAGCAACCTCAGTGCCAAAGTCCCAGGATCTGCCCCGCAAACGGAGCTAACACCTGATGCAGGGCTGCAGAAGGTGCCGGGGATTTCAGACAATCCTGTCCCGGTTTCAGTCACAGCTCCCACGCTCTGGCCTCCTCCAAAAGCTTTTCCTGTCCTTTCTGCAGTATTTATAGTGCAGCGCAGCTGTCTGAGGAGACAAACCCTCACCTCACATAGAGAAGATAAAGCAGCCAACCGCTCTTGTACTCATTGCATCTCTCTGATACAGAAATCCCCTCTCCAGGCAGGTACAGTCCATTAACACCAAATTTTCTCTGTAATTTCCCAAACATTAAAAAAATAGGCCCATTCTGAACCCCGCCCCTGGGTTTGCAATTTCAGCTTCCTTTAGGATCCCTGGAGATGTCACCCATACATATTTCTGTAACTTGCTAACTCTTAATGCATCAGAAATAGATATATTGTGGTAATGAGTTCCACAGGTGACACATTGTGTACAAGTTTTAATTAAAAGTTAAATAAGACATTTGTTTACAGGCAACAGTATTGGTTGCTCACTCTGTACATTGCATTTATTGGACAGCAATAAGAAAAAACAGAACATTTGGCACGAGAATGCCAATTTTTTATTATTATTATTATTATTATTTTTGGACACATGAACACAAAATATCCCTGCAGGCTAAAAAAAAAAAAAATACATTGCAATTGTACACAACCAGCATCTTATCTCGACACAGGGCTGTGAGCCCCAGGACAGTTTAGAAAGTACCTCGTATTGCTAGAGACATACATCCAGCCCAAAGTTAATAAAATACCATTTGAAACATTACAAGTCTAACAATATAGAAACCAAAAAATTACATCAGAAGTCAAACTGAACAAATGCAAACATTTTACATTGAAGTTGCAGCCTCTAGACATAGAAATATGAAAATGTCAATAGCAAGGTCTAAGAAAATCTGTAAGTGATATTTAGTGCAAGATCTTTCCTCCAGTGCACAGGGAAAGAGCCTCGCAGTGGATCCAATGCCCTCCGGCCCTGCCTTCTGAAAATGAAAGCAGTCACTCCCTCGCTATTGAGCAAGAAAACTCCTACAGCACATCCACAAAGGGGTTGGGGGTCAGGGCTGTCAGACACCGGCTCTGAACGAGGGCTCGTCCCCATCCGAAGGGCCGAGCAAGGGTGGACACGGGACATCCCGTCCACCGACCTCTGCGCCCTTTGGATGTAGCTCCGGGCACGACCCTGGGTAACTCACAGGAATACAAGAGCCAGACTGGTGGAGAGAGGCTAACTAGGGATTGCCAGAGCTTGTTCGGAACTCAGCAGGGACAAAGCAAGCAGAACCGGGTGGAAAACAGGATTTCTGCCCCCTCCCCCCCCTTTTTAAATATATATATTTTTTTTATATATATCAACCACCCCCTTCCCCAACTCTTTGAACTTTGCTACATTTAAAATCTTTCACACCACAGAGCTAAACAGTGGCCAACAGGCTTTATTTATAAAAAAACCCCAAAAAACAAAAATCAAAACACCCTAAAACTACAGCTACAGAATGCACATCTTCCCATTGATTGACACATGCAGAACGAGTCACTCAGGCCCACAGGGCTCACCAGGTCCTCAAGTCCTCCAGACTTGGGCTCAGACCTGCCTAGGGCAGCACTGCTGCAACTTGGATCCTGAACTTCAGTGCTTTCCCCTCAAAACTCCAGCCCTGTGCCCAGGGTGGGCTCACACCAGCCCTGCACAGGTGCCGGCCCAGGGCTCGCCAGGGGCTGATGCTCCACCTGGTCTGAGGTCAAATATCCAGTCACAGGCAAACCAAGGAGAGGCTCTCCCTTCCCTCAGTCTCAACCAGGAGTGCTTGGCACTGGACAACTAATTGGTGATAAAGTTCATTTTTTATGCACCCTTGTTAAACCAGCCCCATTCCTAGTGCACAAACTCAAATCAGGGATCTTGGATCCTACCACCTCCAACAGGTGCTCAGGTGCTTTTCAAGGTGCCAAAGTTCTCTGTGTGTGTTGGGTCAGTCAGAGTTCACTCTAAAAAGGGTTTTTGTGTCTTCTCCCTGAACGAGTACTGAGAAAAGCAGCGGTCAGTCTCCCACCCACATGTCCTGATTTTATTACACAAGTGAGGTATTCTTTAAAAAAAAAGTTAAAAAACTAAAAAGAATCTTTTTGTTTTTTCAATCAAAACCTGTCCTGGCACATGCAGGGGCAGGGTTCACTTCAGTCCCATTTTCAAAAGAAATGAAAAGAGGTTAAACTTAATTTATGAGACGAACTACTGGCAAGGAGGTTATAAAACTGTTTGAAGATGTTCAGTGTACTCTGGTACAACTGAAAACAACAGCATTTAGAAATGTAAACTTTCATTTATTTACAAGCTTAAAGACTGAAGGAAACAGCATTTCCTATTGCTGAAATTTGGAGGGGGCTGGTTCCTAAGCTTTGGGACAGCAGACAACTTAGCAGCAAACCCCACACAAGTATCAGAGACCACAGTGCAATCCTTGGGCTTCTCAAACTCCTCCTCATTTAGGAATAAGATTTAATCTGCACTAACTCAGGTGTACAATAAGGAATCTAGTCTTAAATTACTACGTTCATGGATTACAGGAATACCAGGGAAACCAGGTCCCTGTTCTGGATTGCAGGTTGCAGCTGAAAAAAGCCAAGCAGATTAAAAACCCTAGTTTCTAGGCTGGGATAGAATCAGCATTTGAGACTCACACGGGTTCAACATGCTGTAAATGCAGTTGTGTGGGCAACCCAGATTCCCAGGAAAAAAAACAGTTCAAAATGCTGGTACAAGTCCTCAGGTTGCCTGTCACACAATACATTTTGACTGTACACATTGGCCTTTCCTACACGGAACACCCAGTTTCCAAGCTTATAAAAAATGTTGTAGACAGGACACCAACAGTGAATATAAAACAGTTAAAAATAATTCTTAAAAAAAGCATGGAAATGCGTCTTTTCTAATTTGTTTCAGAAACTGCCAAATTGTGTGTTCAGAAAACGACACGAGAATGTTGGTTAAACTCATGCACGATCCTCAGCTAGAAAATTACACTGTTGGGGGGGCTTAAAAAACAAAGATTTATTGCCAAAGTTAAACCTTCTATGAGAAAAAAGTTTTAAAATCACTTAGATTTATCAAACCACACAGCAGCATAAAGTGGGCACTTTTGTAAAAGTTTGCAAAATACCTAAAAGCTAAATTTTTTTTTTGTTTTATCATTTTTAGAGGGGGGAAATGATGGTTCAGTACTTGTTACGATACCATGGCAGTATTATTTATAACCATTATCATTAAAATCTACTGACAGGCATCACTATTAGTTATATTACACATTCACAGAACAAGAACCACCTATTAACTCGCAGTATAGTGCAATTGCTTTGCAGCCCAAGACTGCAGAGATTAAAAAGATAATTAGTAAAACTGACAAAAAACTGCAATACCTGTGAAAGTTATGTTTGTTAAAAGGCATTTTACAGTAGTGAAGTCTAAAATCTCCATTAAAAAATCTATGGCCCCACACGACAGAAGGATTACAGAGAGCTGGATAAAACATTTTGCCATCACGTCATACTCACGAAGCAGGGCACGGAGACAGGGCAGCAGTCACTGTCAGCTCATGGGATGAGGAGAACTGAAAAACCACAGCTAGCAAAAGATTTGATAGAAACCTTTCGTGCCAAGTCCTTGAAAAATTTCAGGATGATCGGCCTTTGCGCTTTGAGGTAAAAATTCGGTCCAATGCATCAGAAAAGACAAGTCTATGGATTTCTAGTACAGAAAACAATGAAACAAATGGCTCAATTGTGTTGGTGCATCAGACGTTGCAGTGAAGAACAGATTCAGTGCGACTGTCCGGAGCTGCTGGTAGTGGGCAGTCCGAAATCCCCCGGCCCTGGACAGAGCAGGAGGCTTCCAAACACTTCAGGACTGCATGGGTTGTTGTTTTGCCTCATCTTCCCAGGTGCTCTCAAGCGAAATACATGGTGTGCTGGGTGTCGTGGTGGATCTGCACGGCCTTGGCCAGCGCCTGCGGATCACGGCCGTTGCTCTGCCCCGACACGTGGCTGCCCTCAGCGCTGTGAGCAGACACACACCCGTGAACAACTGGGACAAGCGGCACAGCTCAGCTTCACTACCTGCCTACCAGGAGGACAAGGCCATTCCTTACCTGTCATGATCCTTGTCCACAAGATGGTACCTGGCCCGAAAGGCCACCAGCCTGGCGTAGTAGGCGGGCGCAGGGATGGAGACGGAGCGGGTGCAGCGCACGTACGTGTGGCACAGCTGGTACGTCAGCAGCTGCAGCTCGTCTGCTGTGAAGCAGTTGTCATCCCACAACACCTGGTAGTGGGAGGGCCGGCTGGTTCCCTGCAGAGAACAGGTGAGCAGTCAGCTGGAGAGCAGCAACAAGCACAGAGGTGGTACCTGCAGGCTGCACCTTCCAGCAGGCACCCAGGAGTCAGTGCCAAGCAGGCACCGACACGCTCTGAGTCTGCCAAGCGACAAACAGAAGTGACAATTCCCAACAACTACAAGGATTTAGTCCCACAGCTTGAGGGCAACAGAGCTGGCATTACCTGAATTCCTGCATGGCTACAGAGGTAAAAGTCAAATTCAGAGGGATGTGTGATGGTGCTGTCCACAGTAGTGCCTGCTGGTACGTTGCCACTTTTACCCACCTAGTGAGAAAAGTTTATTATTAGTCCATGGGCTTTTTTGGAAGTGACCCAAAAATGCCTTCAGAGGTAGGCCCTATTGAAAGCTGCTGGAAAATTTACTGCTCAAAAAGGTGAAAAAACATTAAGGTCGTTTACATAGCAGGAATGAAAATGTTCTCTGTGAATTCATTTTTAGAAACTTCACCAAATCCAGCTGGTGTGTCATCAGAGGAAAATAAAACCCTTGCCAGCACCATTAAAACTGCAGAGTGGGATAAAGCCTACACAAGTAATTCAGGATCTGAAAATGCAGATTCCTGAGATAAATTTATTTCGTACCCTTGTTTGCCCTCACACCCCAGAGATCTGGGTTTTTAAGCAAACCTCAGATCAAGCGCTTCCCTAAAGAAGGTTCCTCAGCTGGCCTGTGGATTTGTGGCACAGGCACATCTTAGATGCACCTGGAAACAGAACAGGGAACAGAGTGAACAGCCAGGTCAGCTCATCATCAGGAATCCTGGACTATAAAAACCTAGGATACAGTTCCAGGTACACAAATACTGCATACTGAGCACACCTATTCCAAAAGGGGGAACAAGCTGTTCCATCTGATGTAGAGCAATAAAAAAGGGAGGAACTGGTTATTTTGCTAGAGAAAGCCTGTTACCACCCAGTACTGCTGCTGCTTGTACAGCTTTAGTGGGCAAGACAGATCCCACTCCAATGAATAAAACAATCCCACTTTCCTGTGCCATCACCTCCCCCTCATGGAATCAATACTTGCCCTTTCAGTTTTGTCGGCACAGAACAGCCTGGTGTGATGCCTTTTCTGCACAACAATGTAGGTTATTCCTGGCCTATAATCTTCTTCCAAACTAATGCAGGCCTTCCGGATGGCAATCAGCTCTGGCCAAGCTACCTACAAGCAGAAGATTTAACTATTATGTGATGAATTCAGTAGGTATTTGATTGCTTTTTTCCCTGTGTAGAAATGCCACATCGTAAGGAACATGATCAGACGGGTAAGTGTACATTGTGCTTGCCCAGGACAATTCAAGGAAACTTAATTTTTCCAATAACAAATATAATCTACATAAATAAATATCTTTTTTCAAGGGCCAATCCCTTATAATCCACGTAACTATGTATCAATCCCTTTTCACAAGCAGCAAAAAATTATCAGACAATACCTGTTTCATCTGTCCTTCCGACACTCCCCCTCTGTAGTAAATGATCCTCGTGGGCTTGAAACGAGTGGATTTATAGAACTGGATCAACAGCTCCCGCACCATGTTGGTCAGGTCCTGGATCACCTCCTGGCTGTAGAGCAGCTCCTGGGAGGTCTCCTGGCGCGAGGTCTGCACGCGCACCGTGGCGCAGTAGCGGCTGGGGTGCCCGTCCATGCTGCCCACCACAGCTGCGATGGATGGCTTCTTCCCATCCCCGGCGGGAGGGTGAGTGACATCTGCTCCCAAAAAGATCACTGGCTGCTGGAACACCGAGGGCCTGTTTGATAAGATTAAGGTTTTTTAGTTAGAATCACAGAATCCCAGAAGGGTTTGGGTTGGAAGGGGCCTTAAAGCCCATCCAGTTCCACCCCCTGCCCTGGGCAAGGACATCTGCCACTATCCCAGGTTGCTCCAAGCCCTGGCCAACCTGGCCTTGGACACTTCCAGGGATGGGGCAGCCACAGCCTCTCTGGGCAACCTGTGCCAGGGCCTCGCCACCCTCACAGGGAAGAATTTCTTCCTAATCTCTAACGTAGACCTACTCTCTTTTAGTGTGAATCCATTACTACAGTCCCTCTTCAGCTTCCTTGTCAGCCCCTTCAGATACCGGAAGGTGCTGTGAGGTTTTCACACAACCTTCTCTTCTCCAGGCTGAACAACCTCAACTTTCTCACCCTGACTTGAGAGGACAGGTGCTTTAGGCCTCTTATCAACTCATAATAATAAATAAGAAGAGCAAAGGAAGGAGGGCTACAAACAACAACAAAAAAAAATTACAGCTGAGGAAGGTGCATCCAAAGCACAGAACAGAACTAAAACCTGTCAGAATCTTTAAGGATAAAGTTCGCTGCCTCAAGCACTTACAGTCCAGAAAGAACAGAAAGTGACAAGGACAGAGTCAAAGGCAGACCAAGTTACAAGCATTGATTCCAAGTCACTCCTCCTCACTCCTTCTCTTTCAATTTGGAAGCAAACACAGGATGCTTTAGGAGGTGGCAAGAGGAAAAGGTAGACTGAGTGAATCCAAAGGCAGGAAAGAGACAGGAAAAAAAACCTTGGTGAGCTTGGTGGCTCTGACTGCTGGATGGTTCTGACTCCCCTTGGCTCAGGGCTTACTGGGAACACTCCAAATGCAGACATATCCTCCACTGTCCACTCCAGACTGTGGGAATTTCTAAAGCGTGTTTTATTTTGAAAAGTATCATTTTAGCAAACACAACAAAACAACACCATTTTCCTTGACAATGCAGACATTATGAAGAGCTTTTGATTGACTCTTACCTTTGATGAGGTACCAGCACATTGTTGATTCCCCCGAGCTTGGCATTGATCTTCAGACACAGGTTAGACAGCGTTTGTGGTGAGGTTTTGACCACGTTCTTTACCTGAACACACTGTGTGGCCATGCCTAGAAGAGTATCTCCAACCCGCTTGACTTCAGCTGTGACAGAAAATAAGGCAGTGGTTCCTGCTTGCTCTTATTTTTTTTCAAATGTTACTGTAACTCAGATCCTTGAAACTTCACTGATAAAGGTTCAGTTTGCTCTTTGGTAATACAAGTTCTCCAATCAGGCCTGACAAACCAGCTCCAAAACACCCTTTTAAAGAGAACCCATTACCTCCTCTGCCTCCTTCCTGCCACCCACTTGCAGTACAACTCCTGATCACTTTACAGCCCCTTCTCCATACCATACACAGGTGTCTTCCCAGGCAGAATCACCACGATGAGCTGCAGGCCAACATAAGTCAGCTTTAAGTGTTTGAACATGGGCTCCACGCTGTCTGCACCCTGGGCGTACTTGCAGAAGCAGGGCTGCCCCTGGATCGGCATCCCGGCATCCTTGGAGATCTTGCGCAGCTGGTCTGTGAAACTCCTGAAATAGAAGTGGATTTGTCCTGGCCTTTTCACTATGGTTCACTCATCAGTTTTATCAACCAGATCTAAGCTATTTCTGCTATTTCACAGCACTACAGCAATTATTTTTTAGCAATTCTATCCCCATCAGGAACTCGTTAACATGACTCTAATTCTCTCTGAGGAAGGTCATCAGCTTCTGTAATTTTACAAGCCTTACAGAAAGAGACATCTGAGATGAACATCCTGAGGCAGATTTCCAAACTAATACTGATGCTCTGGTAAATTTTTACTTATCCACCTAATTTATCTGAGCATTATTGCAACCATGATTTTTACCAATCAGTGGTTCACACAACCTCTTTCTTTAGGATTCTGTAGGGTAATTTGAAGGGCAGGGGAAAATCAACTTATACCACAAATCACTTTTCAGAAACATGAGAAAAACACACCTTGCAATAGAATCCTGAATAAATAGGAAAATACTTACTTCAGCAAGTCTTCTCTGCATTGTTTTTGAGGAGCAAAACAGGCAACAGCCCAAACTTTAATCTCAATGCCAGCATAGAACTGTTTCCCTCTCATGTCCCACACACCTTGGTTTGGTGTGGCCACAGTCTTGTTCTAGGTAAAAACCAAAGGCAAACTAGAAATAAAGTACTGCTCTGTTTTGACTGTAGCCCACCAGAAGAAGCCTCATGAGAAGATACACAAAACATCTCATGAATTTCAATCACCTCAGGATAAGGAGTTTTACAAAACGTGGAAACTCACCCTGCCTCCATACTGCAGCATTGGGGCTGGCAGAACCCTGCCTGTCAGCTCTGTCATTTCGTTATGGACAACAATTCCAAACTCCTTCAGATATGGATCAGGCCCACCAACCATACTGTTACTCTTCACCTGGGGACAAGACAAGTATTGATGTCACTACACTAAAGCTTCAGGTGACTCTGCCCTCTTTGCCATCAACAGCCTTTCTGTTTAGGTGGGATTTGTTTTAACCAAGACAGATTTTTTAAATTCTCTCTTGGTCATGCTGCTCATCATCACCTGCTCCAATGCTCTGGAAATGTCATGAAAAGTGACAATACAGACTGTGCAGCTGGAAAAATACTCACCAGTCTGCTGATCTCCTCCTGCCTGTCTGGGGCAGACCTGGCTGTTGCTTTTATCATGGTCGATGTCTGATTGTCTGTCAGCTTCTTGATGCACCTCTGGCCAGCCACGATGTTACACACCTGCACAGGAGCAGGGAGAGGTGCTGTGACACCATTTAACAGAGGACACACCACAGTGCAGGGCTCGGATCCTTACCTCCAGCGGCAGGTACGTGTGTTTCTGTTCCTGTCCCACTTGGAGACAGGGCAAGTGAGGGTATTTCAGCTGCAGACTGTACTTCTGCTTAAAATACTGAGCTACTGTGCACTCCATGGCCTGCCCATTCTCCAGCTGCAGAGGGAACCTAGAAATTATGTTTGCTCTGGTTAGACTTTGTCAGATTTTTTTAAAGGAAGAAATGGTATAAAAAACCTATTCCAGACTATCTTTAGCAAATCTTTATTTTCCTTAGCTACTGGATCTCTTCTTTATGAAAAGATTTTAGTCTATATACTGAATTTCTCATATTTTAGCTATTTTAAAAATGGGAGCTTTTGACAACTGTATTTAAAAGCCAGGATATAGCTCAATTTTCCTGGGTTGAAGGAAATAAAGCAGTGGTCAAAACCCACATTATTCCTCTACTCCACTAATACTAAACATGCCTGTAAAGCCACACAGCTGCTTCACCTCCAGAATCAACTATTTCTGCATAAACAATATACCAAATATATTCCAGGTATATTTACGAGGTTGAAGATTTTAAGAACTGTCAGGCAGTGCTTGATACGTACGTCTGGTGACTGGCTGGTCGCCGGGTAACGTTGCAAACTCGGTATTTTCTCTTCATCTGGCCACAGTGGGTAACCTCTACTTTTAGACCTGAAAACCCAACAGAAAATAAATTCAGGGACAGGAATCACCTTTGAGGAGGATGAAGGCAAAAAGGAACGGCCCAGTTCCTCATGTGCCTTGCAAATTTTCAATGCGACACAGTATGAGCAGGTTTCAGTATTTTCTTGCAGCAGCTTCAGGACAAGCTTTTACCTCTGATTTCTTTGGTAAACTTGACACGCTGGGAGTCTGTCAGAGGCTTGCTTTGTTCACTGATGTTCTGGATGTCCAAGACCTCGCACATGAACTCAATGATAGGCTGGGCACGATAGAAAGCAGTCGCTGACACTAAGATAAAAAGATAGGACAATTAACTGAGAAGCACAAAGAACTCTGTTACATGAGTGAGACAGAATCTCCTACACACCATCGATGTTGAGCATCATGTTCCACATGGCAGGCCGGACCGACTGGTGGAAACCGAACCAGACCTCCCTGCCCCCTCCCAGGGGGTGGTAATAACCTTCAGGAGGGGAGAAGAAGGAGCGACCCACAGGGGTGTACCTGAAAAAAATCAGAGAATTAATACTCTGATCATTTCTTTCTGATATTCTTTTTACATTCACACCTATAGTGTTTAAAACACATTTCTACAGCATGTTATAACTGTCAGAGCTCACTCATGGCAAGCACATAAACACTTTTCTGACAGTACAGCTGGAAAGGGTACTGCAAATTCCTGTTAGAAACATGACCAGCAGACACAAGGCCTTAGTTCAGATCACATTTCCCTGTTCTAGTGCAAATTTGTAAGGCAGGTGTTGAATTACATGGCTGTATCCCTCATCCCTTCTACCACAGAGGTGTAATGGGCAGCAGAGCAGCAGCAAGGAATAACTAACACAGATGTTAAGATGGATAGAAGACATACCCAGTCAGGAAGGCCCCACAGGTACCCACCTCATGGAGGGAAGGTGCCGTGTGATTACATCCAGTGCCTGTACAGAATCCTCAGGAACTTCATTCAAGTGCCCTGCCAGAGCTTCCAGCAGCATCTGAAGGCTGACGACTGACACCCACTGAATGGAAACCTTAAATGTCTGGTCCTTCCCCTCTCCTGGAAGTGTAACCTCCATATCCACCTGCCATGGGCACAAGAGAATTAAGCACAAGCTTTTGTTATGGATTGCAGACAGACACAACACTCAGCAATGGTACAGTTTTCTCCTAGGTGTCCTCTGAGTCTGTATTTTTGATGATTAGTTTGGGTAATGACCTTAAAACATTACAATTGGTTCCCTCAGGACTTTGAAAGTTTGTCATTTATTCATGTGAGAAACTGCACTGAAGTATCTTTAAATGTAAATTTTAAGGAGTAATTAGTATGGTGACATCAAAGCTCTGGAGAACGGTGAGTCATTTTTTTAAGTCAGCCAATTAATAGCAAGATGTTTTGTGAACCAAATGGGAAGGCAAGAAAACCTTTTGGTCAAGAAGGAGACTCGCTGGGAAACACAAATCTCAAGAGTTCTGGCACAGCACTTGGGATGACTCTCACACCCCACAGCCCAGGGGAAACTGTGACCTCATCCTGGGCATCCCCCATGGCGCAGCAATGACGAGATCCCTTGGGAGATCAGTAGATGGGGTGAACTTTTGTTTAGAGCTCGGGTCCACGTGCAAGGCAGGAACAGCTGATCCAGTTGTTCCCATGGAACAGGAGGACGTATCTCCACAGTGCAGCCAAACCCAACCAAAGCCATTGTCAGCTACAACGACTTTATCATTCAGCAACAGAACGAGGGTCAGAACAGAGAAAAGGGAAGTTCCCATCAGGGTGAAAGAAAAATAATCTCCTTGCAGCTTATAAGAGCACAACGTAGTTCTCACGTCTCGTGATATTCTCCAGCTGAAGAGCTGGGAATTAAAAACCCAAAGACACAAACTTCAATAAAACACCAGTGAGCTCTCAGAGACCCTAACTGGCCCTGCCAAGACTACACCAATAGGTGTGACAGTGTTTTGGGTTTATGTCAACAAAAGAACACTTTTCCAATGGCACTGTAAGTTTTTCCATAGAAACTTAAGGCAACACTTACTCTGTCCCTGCCAATGGGTAAGGGGTGTGCTGTGTACATGTTCCTCTTCCCATCGTACCCAGGCTGCCGATCCCCAAATATCTGCATCTTGAAGTGCCTCACCATCGTATCCACCACCTCCCTAGGGAGTGATTCATTGAGTTAAGTGGAAGAACAGAAAATTCAGCAATGGGCTTACACAATTCAAAAGCCTGTTTTTCACTTTTTCTTAAAGGAGCAAGATATGAAAAACAATAATGCATGAGAGCACCCCCAGGTCACACCAGGAGCTGTAAAAGTCACCTCCAGGTTAAGACACAGGTGGCACACACAGGTGTCTGTACAGGTATCTGTACTGTCAGCAGAGCTACAGCCAAAACTGGCAGAGGAATCTGGAGAGATGTTCAAACACAGGAGCAGACAAAAGCACCTGCCTTGGGGTGGGTAGGAGCACTCTGTGGATTGATCCACATGTGTGGACTCCAAAATCTACAAGCTGAAATACATCCCCTCAGCTGCTACACGTTTGTGTAACAGACTGTGGAACAATTACCAGGGACATTCACTTGTAGACTGTAAAATAAAACCAGCTGGAGGTCAATGCTCAGTACATTTCCCAGAGCCTTCCAGATTATGGGCCAATTGCGACACATCTTCATAAAAATAAGAATATTATAGTTCACTGAAAGGCAGCTGCTGACCACAGTACAAACACAAACAGGCCTTTAGCAGATGGAGAATTCCTAGGATGCACAGCTTTCTTACATTCAGGTATATACAGCTAATTTAAATCAGTAAACCTTTATCAAATAACTCCTACCTGTTGACTCTTCGGGGGCGTTTCTCTGGTTTGATATCTACATCATAGTGATAAACATCTATCTTGGGGATCTGAACCTGGAAGTGGTTGGCCAGGAGACGGATGGGTTTCCCAACAGTGCCCAGGCCTGGGCGACGCGGCGGCTGGAAAAGGCTGGTTGGGGGCCCTAGGAAAGTCAAATAAATATGTATGAGATGTGATGGCTCACTCCATGCACCTCTCAGGTGTGCTATGCGTGACTTTTTGACTGGGCAGGAAGAAATCTTAAGCTTTCCGAGGTTGCAAACAGAGGCGTTCAAAGAGGCTCAGCCTTCCAGCTGCTCAGAACTTCAAGGTAAAAAATGTGCTCCCTAAAGCATGTATAGGTAGGTGCCATAAATAATTCTTAAATTTTTAGTGGCATTTATTCATGACTGTGGTTAGGAACTTCACAGAGTCCTGACAGGGAATGCAACCATACAAATATTACGTATTTTCATGTAATGCAAAGATAAATACATCCCAACTTCCATTTCCAGAACAAACCAACAGCCACAAAAGCCACATTTTGTCATTGTTTTCACTACAGGCTTGAAGTTCAGATGTTAATGATCCAATTTAAAATTCCAACGGAAAGACAGGAGTGAGGAAAGGTTCAGGCTTTCTTCTAAATAGAAGGATAAGGGAGAAAGCATTAGACAGGTACGGACTCCTACAGACATGGAGGAGGTATTTTATTAGGACAAAAAAGAGCTTCAGGAACAACTCTAAGGAGGAAATTATTAGAGGCCTGGAAGCATTACTCACATGCAAGCTGGTCACTAGGGAAGCCTTCAGTTACCCTCCTCAAAGTCTTAAGATCTGAGATACCACGTTAACGAGATTAAACTGACTATTTTTTTAAATCGATCACAGCCTCAGCTGACACTGCATATAAAGCAAATGACATTGGTATATTTTCATGGGTTTGTCTATATCTGAGCAGGGCTCAGTGTGATCAAAGTGTCTTCCCTCTGTTGTAGAGTAGCAAAGGAGAGGGCAAGAAGTCTCACTAGAATGCAATAATAAACCTATCATAAAACTCAGGGCAAATTTAGCATCCATGTAAGACAAAGGCTCAGAGTTTGTACCAGGAGAGAGGAGAGGTAGGTGACTCCTATTTGAGTACACTTCAGGGTGCAGCAATAAACTTTAACACAACCATAAACTAAGCCCAGGACCAAATCCCAGGAGATTCCACACCAGATTTACAAGCCATCCACTGGCTACTGCATTACCAAATAAAATTACCAACCTGAGGACACCAGCCCTGGAATACTTTTAAGCAGAAGGAACACAGAGCATGTAAGCAGCTGAAGCCCACTGCCACATCAGCTCTGCAAAGCCACAGTGGCAGGGGGCTGTCGGAGACAGACACCCCATAGGACACGCTCCTGGCTCCGCACCAGCCTGACAGATCATGCTCCGTCACAGTCAGACCAGTTGTGGGGTACAGTTAGTGTTTAAAAAAACTACAACTGCCTTGACAAGCATGAATCATTAAGGGCAATCAAAGTTTGTTGTGCTTATTTGGATACGAGAGATGATCCATTAATCCCATGCTAATTAGTCTGAAGGAAGTGCAGGCACTGACCTCCTGCAAGAGATTAAATGACAACTATATTTACCCATTTTCCTGCCTTGGTATTCACAAGTTCTGTAAACACGCACAGCAACGCTGTCCTCTGTTCTGTCCAAAGGAGATAAAACTTACATCTCCTCCTTCCGAAAGTTATTTCTCAAAGGATTCCAGAGAATCAGCTAAAAACTGTTCTCCCATTTGAAGCCAGGCTGCCCTGGCATTACAGGATTTTTATCTGATCAGCCTGACTAGGGTTGTATGTGCTGTTATATTTTAATTTCTCCCATCTCACAATCATTACGTACTAAGCACCTCAACCGAGTTGCTTCAGACAGGAAGCAGTTTTCAAAACTGAAAGAGGATCTGCTTCTCCAGCTGGAACTCAGGGAGGCCACGATACATCACACACATACAGCAGGCTCTGAGTCAGCCCTCACTACCTCAAACTCTGGATTCTTCTGGAATTGCACCTTTGTGTCAATAACCGTTTTCTATCACACCAAAATTAACATCACTTCGATTATACCAATCGTTTGAATGGGAACTTGATGGGTCAGGTGTACAGGCCACCGAGGGCTAGAAATACATCCTGCAGGCATTTGGTAGAAGAATAATCATGGAATAAGACACAAGCAGGAAAACACCACATGCAAAAACCCACCAATATTTAAGCGAACTTTGTTAAAGAAATAAACAACCGTATTTTCAGACAGTATCACCTTAAACTCTCAGAAATGGCTCAATGTCAAACATAAAACTTATCATTGCACAGGTTGCAGGGCGCACATCTCTGTGATACCAGAGCCCTGCCTGTCCCCGTCCCCTCGCTGTCGCTGTCCCGCTCCTAGTCCCGTCCCGTTCACCCCGGGGACACCGAGGCGCGTCCCCCGGTAGCCCCGGCAGCAGCGGGGCCGTGAGGGCATCCGCAACCCCCGCGCAAAGTTTCGCGACCCGCTGCGGCTCCTCCGCACCAGGCAGCGCCGGCGGCTCCGAGCGGGCCCCGCTGCTGCCGGGGCGCCCCGCCGGGCCCGCGGCCTCCTTCCCCCGCTGTCACGGCCCGACAGGCCGCGGCCCCCGCGCCCCCCCCGCGGCTCTCACCGGGTCCCAGCGCCTCCATGGCGGCGGTGGCGGCCTCGCTGCTCTCGCCGCCGGCCCCGCCGCCCGCCCCGGGCCCCGCCGCCGGCCCCGCCGCCGCCGCGTAGCGCTTGATCTCGGGAATATTGGCGGCGGGGTGGGGGTCCGGCGCGGACACGGGGGCGGCGGGGCGGGAGGCGGAGGCGGCCGAGGAGGAGGATGAGGAGGAGGCAGCGGGGGCGCGGCGGGGAGCGCTCCCCGCGTTCCGCTTCCCCGAGCGGCGGCGCGAACAATCCCCGCGCTGCGCCCCCGCCGAGCCCGCGCGCGCCCCCGCCGCCGCCAGCACGCGCCCGAGCGCGCTCCCGGGACGGGGATGAGGAGGAGGAGGAGGAAGAGGAGGAAAAGGAGGAGGAGGAGAAGGGAGGGAGGAAGAGGCCGCTCCGCGCTGCCCGGCGCCGCCGGCTCGCGCACGCGCGCCGCCCCCCCCGCCCGCGGGAGCGCGCACGCCTCCCGCGCGGCCTCGCGGCCGCAACAGGTGGCAGCTCTGAATCACGGAATCCCAGAATATTTAGGGTTGGAAGGGACCTTTGCAGATCATCCAGTCCAACCCCCCTGCCAAGGCAGGGTTACCCGGAGCAGGTAACAGGAACGCGTCCAGGTGGGGTTGGAATCTCTCCTAATAGGGAGACTCCACGCCCTGCCCGGACACCTGTTCCAGTGTTCGGCCACCTGCAACATGTTCCTCCTCACGTTAAGGCGAAACGTTGTGTTTTCGTTTATGGCCATTGCTCCTCATCCTGTTGCTGGGCATCACCGAAAAGATCATTTTCAGTGGTATCCAGCAACAGGATGAGGAGCAATGGCCATAAACTAAAACACTTCCTCAACATGAGGAAGAACTTTCCATGAGGGTGGCTGAGCACTGGAACAGGATGCCCGGGGAGATCATGCGGAGACATTCCAAACTCAGCTGGATGCGTTTCTGTGTCACCTGCTCTGGATAACCCTGCTTTGGCAGGGCACTGGACTGGATGATCTGCCGAGGTTCCCTCCAACCCCAACAATTTTGTGATTTGGTGAGAAGAGTCCGGCACCATTCGCTTGGCACCTTCCTTTGAGATATTGGTATGGATTGAGCCTTCCTTTCTCCAGAATAACCAGGCCCAGCTCCAACAGT
This sequence comes from Coloeus monedula, assembly GCF_965178545.1. Lineage (NCBI taxonomy): Eukaryota > Metazoa > Chordata > Aves > Passeriformes > Corvidae > Coloeus > Coloeus monedula. The sequence continues at coordinate 3,123,901 of NC_138804.1, read as the reverse complement.
CTCTCCTCATGAGATGCTCCAAACCACCCATCATCTTTGTGGCCTCTGCTGGACCCCCTCCAGTAGTTCCTTGCCTTTCTTGTCCTGAGGAGCCCAGAACTGGACACAGCACTCCAGATATGCCTCACTAGGGCTGAGTGGCAGGACTCCCTCCCAAACCTGCTGGCTCTTCCCAGGGTGCATCCCATGCATGTGGCCCCTCCAGAGCTGCCTCAGTAGAGGTGAGAGCTGCTGCCCATGGGGCACCAGGAAGGAGGGAATTGTCTGTACCTCCGCTGTTCCTTCCCAAAACCCGACACCTGTTTGCAGGTTTAATAATTAACCCAGAACTCCAGCACGCTCCATGACAGCTACCCTGATGATGCCTGCCCGCCCACAGTGGTGCCACTCCAGCTTTGCCAGTCCACTACTCCCCAAAACCATGAAATTCTCCCTGCCCAATTAATGACACCCTGAATAACTCCCAGTACCAGCTAAACAGCCCCAGTGGGGTTTAAAACACCCCAAAAAAACAGGATTTGTACAAGTCAGGTGAGCCACAGCACTGTACCTCTCAGGGCTGTGACCACCAGCCCTTGAGGTGCGCCCTGGACACAGAATGGCTGATGATCCATCAGGGCTGGAGACCCATGAGCTGCTGGCACAATCATCGACAACACCTAGGAGCTGTCTGGGAAGCACCAGCAGTGGGAACCAGCTGTGTTCCACTGAGCAGGACATTCAGCCCCTGAGTGCACCTTGCCATGGCCACAGCCCCTTATCCTCACAGACAGTAAATTTGTCTTCTGTTAAAGAGACAACACTTCCAGCCATGTGCCATTAAATAAAGGGCCTAGGGACTTTCTGCCTTTTTAAGCAGTTTATGCTAGTTTAGTGAGCTGCTCCCTTGTGCACCCCCTGGGTTCTGTTTAAGCAACAGCTCTCTGCTGACTCACCAGAATGTCAGAAGTCAAAACATTTTATAAATAATAAATGCCTAGTCCACTTTATTTGCCTTTTTTTAACCTGTGGGGCTGATATTTTCCAAGTTAAAACATCAAAATCTATTTTAAAATGAAATGAAATCTGAGATTCTCATATAGATCTGAGATTCTCTCATAATTCCCTGACAGCAGCTGATGAACACCTGAGGAAAAAAACCAGTTTTACCAGACCAGTAACAAACTCCACAATGTCTGGCAACATTTCCATGCTATTATTCGGCATGTCTATGTACAAAAAACACGTATGTAGGGCTACACAAATAGTACGTAAAAAAAAAAAACTCCACCAAAGATACAATCTCTGTCTCAAGAAATCTGCAACACAAAGGCTCAGTCCTGTAAGATGTTGAGTGTGATAACTAAAGCCTTTACTTACTGCATTATAAATTCAATTAACTTGATAAATATTACACACATATTGAGACATCCCAACTGCCACAGCAGTCACAACCTTATTTCTCTATGTTAACCCATCCTTTTATTGAAAACAGCACATTTCCATGGGGAAGACTGGATTTGGGAACGACAGACCAGAGTTATGACAGGATTAGCTCTGAAAATTTGCTTCTAAACGCCTCATCTGATCCAAGTTGGGGAAGGAGTATGTTATTTAATAAGAAACAGATTCCTAAACCAGCTTTTATAATATAAATATCTTAATATGGTGCCTGATCCAGTGCTAAAAGTCTGTGTTCAATTTAGAACCTCCTTAATAGCAAACGTTTTACCTGTTCCATGGTTACCTCTGTGTGCCAGGTGTGACTAACAACTCGGGATCAGAAATTACCTAATAAGGCCAATCTTTTTTGCCACCTTTTTCTTGTCAGCTGACTCTGACTTTCATCCTGACGCAGCAATGAGAGCACAGCCCTGAGGAGGTGTGTTTGTGCAGAGCCAGCATCTGTCCCCCTGTTACTAAACACTAGCTATTTAATTAATTACTGTAGCTCCTGCAGCAGCTAGAGGAAAGCAGAACTGTGGTGTTTGCGGTGGGTTTCATGGGCATTAGCTTTTCTCACTTCCTCTGTTCTCAGGCTTGTTGACTCCATGAGAACTGCCATGGCAGAGCAGTCCATCTACTCCTTCTCCTGACAAAACCATAGCTGGTAGCAAAACCCCCCAAAACTGTGTCTGGTATCAAATACCCTAAAATACATATTTTTTTTCTGGGCTTGCCTTCAGTGAAGGCAGATTCCCACTGGGTGACTCGGAAGGAAATGTATTACAGCAGTATGTTCTACAAAGTAACTGGAATGGTGGAAAAGTGTCAAACATCCCCAGTTGTAGTTCAGAACGGGGTCCCTGACACTCATCCCAGCTCAGGGCTTTCCCTCCAGCTACTTGCAAAAGAACCACAGAACTACTGGCAGCAAAAAAGGATAAAGTAGAATATTTTCATACTTGGGTTGAGTCTGTATGAGAATATCCCTGTATGGGCCATTCACCTTCCAGATGGACTCGATGATCCTTGTGGGTCCCTTCCAACTTAGAATATTCTGGGAAATCTGTGAAGTATGAAGTGATTTGCATCTGTTGTGTAGCTCTCCATTGACTTATGTGTTTTCAATAAGTTCTTCTGGCTTCAGAAGCCTTTCTTTTCTTCCCCTAAGGAGCATATAGCAGCAAGCTTAAGTAAAGAAATTAATAAACGACTACATCATGAGACTTGATGACTTATGAGAGGTAAAACTTAGATCCTCTGTATGTAGAGGGTATAGTCAGAAATTCAAGGGAGAAACTGAAAGAAATGGAAAGAATTTACCCAAAAGGTTCGAGCCTTCATTCACCTAACATGAGTGGGGTTGGCTCAGAGTATGTCTGTACAGAAGCCAATGGAAAACGCGTATCTTTTATTCTGTAAATAGAACACTGTTGACAGTAATAGCTGTGTGTATCTAATACCCATAAACTCGACTCGTGTGCTCCCACCCGCACGGTCACCTGAAGACACGACATGTACCATATCCCGAAGGTCAGAACGAAACATGGGCTCTGTTTAACCCGTGAAACAACGTGAAATGTTTTGGCAGCAGAGCCCCGTCCCCACAACGTCGATAACTGAGAGAGCTGTACTGTAATTCCCCGGGTCCTTCATGGCCCCTCCCAGCCCCTCCCGTCTCCTCACGTTCCCGCTCGGTCCCTCACGACCCCTCTCTGTCCCCCACGACTCCTCTCAGTCCCCCACGTCCCTGTCGGCCCCCCTCGGCCCCTCATGTCCCCTCCCGTCCCCTCATGGCCCCTCACGTCCCCTCGCGTCCCCTCACGGTCCCGCCTCAGCCCAGGCGCGAGGAGCGCCCCCTCCGCCAGGCGGCGCCATAGTGCGGGCGGGCGGGCTGAAAGTGGGACCCGCGATTGGTCCGTGTGGAGGGGGCGGGGCTACGGGGAGCCCCGCCCAGCGAGGCGGTGAGGGGCGGGGCTCGCTGTGCCGTTGTGAGCAGCCATTGGATGATCCCGGGCGGGGGCGGGGCCGGGGCAGCGCGCGAAGGCTCGAAGCGGCCCCCGGGCGGCGGGAGCGCGGGCGGGATATGGCGGCGGTACCGGTAACAACGGAGGATCCCGCTGAGGTGAGTCCTGTCACTCTGCATGGCCGGCCAGCCGGCTGGCTGGCTGCTGGCGGCGGAGGCAGCTGGCGGCTGCCTGTGGCCTTGCGGCTCCTCTGTGTGTGGCGCGGTGGAAGGCCGGGAGGGACAGCGAGGGAGGTGGCGGTTCCAGTAACCGTTCCAGTACGGTGCCCGTTCGGGTAGCGGTGCCGGTGGCGGTGCCGGTGGCGGTGCCAGTAGCTACCAGCCACCCCTGCCGCCGCCCTTGTTCCCGGGCGGTCCCGCGCCGTCACTGGGCTCGCCCCTCCTCGCAGACTACAGCTCCCAGCATGCCCCTTGCCGGCCGCGGGGAGCGCTGGGAAGGCCGCGCTCAGCCGGTTTCTGCGGGCGCGGTGCATGCTGGGAGGGCTGCTCGGCCCGTGTTGACGGGTCTGGATAAAAATCAATAAGTAACACAATAACGGGAAAAGTCGTTCAGTCCGAATATAATCACATCAGCTTATGTCGATTCTGTGCTTCTTCTGTGCAAACTCGCTTTTAATTACTACTCCACAAGTGAATATCCATTTGTATTGATAAATATGGTAAACATCAATAATAAATATTACTAACTACGTAAATACCAGTACCGATAGTTAGAATATAAGGAGACTGCATGTGTATCTCATTGTGTGTGAGGGCTTAGCCAAGGTTTTGGAATGAATTTGGATGCCAGGAGTCAGGACTACAGATACAATATTTACCCCAGGAGGAAAAATCATATTTTGCTTTGTAGCTTCCGCTGGCAGATTTGAACCCAGACTTGCAGAAACCCCTGGACAGCGACTCTGACAGTGGCCAGGGCAGCTGTGAGACGGCCTCCCCAGGACCCCCTGGCAAGGGCACTGCATCCTTCGAGGACAGAGGTCTGTAACATTTCTATGAAATTGTTTTTCTCCAATACTACATTTTTCGTTTCATAAATACCTTTTAGGAGGTTGTCACTGCTTGACCTGCAGGAATCTAAACTCTGTTGCTCCAAATGTGGGCAAGCTTTAAACCTCTGAAAAGTGTTTTTTGAGCTACAGGAAGAAAAAGAGTAAATGGGATGTGTCTTAATGACTTATTCACTTTCTTTTCTGTTTTGTTTAATCTATGTGGTGAGATTTTTATTACCGTTTCAAGGCAAGACACTACCAGTGAAGGATTTTCAGCTTTGCCCTTTTTTTTAAAGGTTAAAAACCTGTAACATCAATTTGGGTTAATTAAATGCTGTTCTCTGGGGAGAAGTGGATTTTGAGAAGTTGGGTTCAAGCTCATTTGCTGTAGATGGTGACATATGTGAAATTTAACAGATGTAGATTCGGTTGTTTGTTAATTAACTCGTGGGATTTTCCTGTTTTATACTCATATCTTTTGCCAGATTCAGAGGAAGAGATTTTTGTGCGTAAAAAAGCAAAAAACAAGAACGTACTCCAGGACAGTGAGAGCGAAGAGGGGGAGGATGGAGACTCGTCTGTTCAGGAAGATGCTTTGGGTGGTGACCAGGGAAATGGGGAGGAGGAAAAGGAGAACATTGCTGCTGAGAAGAACAAGAAATCCCATCGGATCCGCCCGGCTCTGCTGGACAGTGATGACAGTGACACTGGTGACCAGTTGCAGATGGAAAACCTTGAAACAAACAGGATGCCTGGCTTGCTTGAGGGTGAGCTGGAAGAGGAGAGACCCCTAAAATCTGGGAAAAAGTACAGAAAACATAAACATAAACAAGATGTTGAAGAAGAGCCAGCCAAAGAAGCTGTAGGAAAATCCAGAAGAAGGAAGGAGAAGGAGAAAATAATGGAGTCCATTAAACAGTTGAGAAAAGAAAAGAAGCCTGTGGCAGAGGTGGGTATTTTGGCAGAAAACTCAGATAATTTCTCAACTAAGTTCAATTTATTATTGCTTGTGGTTATTCTGTTCCAAAGCTTCAGTGTTGTGTCCACATTCCTGCAGCAGGTTTGGGATCCACAGGGATCCATGCAACACCATACAAGTTTAACCTGCAAAGTCTGCAGATTCATTTAAATTAAATTACATTTAATTTGCAGTTCATGGAAGTACAAAACCTAATGCTTGATGATTTAATGTCATTTTAAATTAGTGTCAAAGAACCAAAAGGACCCTCTGAAAGAAATCACACAAATAATTTATCCTTCTGGAAGCAGGTGGATGGTGGTGAGAGGTTTCCCTTCAATGACAGTGGATGCCTTCTGGATGACAAAGAACTCTTTGATAATGGCTTGGAGGAGGAGAATGGTCAGCCCCCTGAGGACCAAGAGTCCCTAGAATCCATACGAGCAGCTGTGAAAAACAAAATAAAACAGTACAAGGTAATGGTTGACCGTGATACAAAATAATTGTAAATGTACTGTCTCTCAAACGGATAGAAAATGGATTTAGATGGGATACTGGGAAGAAATTCTTCCCTGTGAGGGTGGGGAGGCCCTGGCACAGGGTGCCCAGAGAAGCTGTGGCTGCCCCATCCCTGGAAGTGTCCAAGGCCAGGTTGGGTGGGGCTTGAAGCAACCTGGGATAATGGAAAGTGTCCCTGCCCATGGCAGGGATGGGACTGGATGATCTTTAAGGTCTTTTGTAACCCAAATTATTCTATGATTACTGAACTTAGCAAGACTTTGTACCTGACCAGGTTCTGAAACTCTCTTTGACCATAATGGAGTTGTACTGCTGTGGCAGAGGAGAGAAGAGCCTTCTGGTTTTTTTGATGGAGGGATGTTGTCCTGGCAAATTAAAAAGATAATGCTGGAGTTGGAGCTTTGGAAATCAGCCCTTATGTGGGGTTTGTGGTGGTTTATGAGTACACTTGCTGGCTTTGCTGACCAGTGATGGTTCTGTGCAGTTATTTTTGATGTGCTTGCCTTTGATTGTGCCAGTGTATTGAGAGAAATTGTTGAATTTCTTCTTATGCCCCATAGAACAAAGAACGTTTTCCTGAGGGTGAAGGCTACAAACACGTATTTGATGAGGAGAATGAGGAGCATGTATTGAAGGAACCAAAAAGGAAGGTGAGGTCTTCTTCTTTTTAAAGCTCTGTATTGTTTGTCGTGACTAAAATGGTTCTGTATCCACAGTGTGGTTTTTGGTTTTTTTTGAACTGGATGCTTTATTTTGACTCCTTTCTGTTTGAAAGGGAAAAAGGTATTTAAGAAGTAGAGAGAGAGCCCTATGTTTTGTTTCCTGACTTCAGAAGCCTTTTTTTTCTCCCCTTAAGGAGCGGAAAGCAGCAAGATTGAGTAAAGAAGCCATTAAACAACTACATAGTGAGACCCAACGACTTCTTAGAGGTAAAACTTAAATTCTTTGTATATAAAGGGGTATAAACCGTTCAGAAACGTAGAGGAGAAATTGAAAGAATTTACCCAAAAGGTTAGAGCCTTCTCTGACCTAACATAACTTATTTAGAGTTGAAGGGTGCAAGACCATTTTTGTTGAAGGACCTGTTAAAGCTATTTTTGTAACTAATGAAAATAAAGATTCTTGTTATCAAATAAAGGTTTCAGATGATGTTTTACATCTTCTCTCACTGTCTTGCTCTGGCAGAATCATCCGTGTCTCTCCCATATCATGTGCCTGAGGCCAAAAGTGTTCACGACTTCTACAAGCGCAGACCTCGACCAGCATGTCAAGGAAATGCCATGGCCCTGCTGAAGTAAGGACTTAAACCTTCCTCATACAAATTTTTTCATGAACTTTAAGCATCTCTAGCTTTTCTTTTGAGGGTAACCAGACTTTCTCAGGCTCCTTTAATTCCATAAAAGTAGAAAATTAGGAGAATGTCATTGCTAACATAAGGCAATGCTGCACTCCTGACAGTCCTACTGTTGAAGTGATCAGGGCCAGGAGTAACTCAGAGGAAGGAACTTAGTGATGCAGAGTTATTTTAATGGGATTTAGGGTGAAGTCCAGCATTTTACTTGGTCTGTTTCTTCCCTGAGTAATGTGTAGTAAAATACTGAAGCTACGGTAGTCACAAAATCCCTCAGGAATTTCATACTGTGATACTGTAACCAGTACAAAGCTTTTACACTTCCTTAAGTTCTCACGATGCAGTTTTCCAGATTTCTGTCCTTCACCTCTTTCTACACATCAATGACAATAATGAGGAAATGGTTTCTTCCTCTCAGTTTGTCCTCAACCTCATCTCCCTTTCACACTAGCCATGGGTGATACGTTTCTTTTTGCCTTTGTTAGGTCCTCTAAATACCAGCTGCCCCTAAATGAAGAATCTGCAGCCACTGGGAACTTGAGCAAGGATTGCAAAGATGGGCCAATGGAAGGTGATCAATCAGCAGCTGCTGAACCAGAAAAGAACCTGGCCAGAGATGTTGATGCTTCTGCGACTGAGCCTCTTGCTGCTGTAGGGAAGAACTTGCCAGAGGACTGTGCTGAGCAGCCCAGGCAGGATAGGGAGGATTCTCATGCAGTTTCAGAGTCTGTAACAACTGATGATAACGCAGAGGAACAGCTGCTCTCCAACTGCCTGAGCACTGACTGTGGCGAGCAAAAGGAGAGTGAAACTCCTCCAGCATGTGGACATGCCCTCATGCAAAGAGGGGAAACAGCCCCAGATGTACACGGTGAAACAAGCAGTCAGCAGGTGGGGCCTGGACTGGTGACACAGCCTGAAAAAGTGAGGAAGTCCAAGCTGGATAAACTTCGTGAACTGGGAATAGATGTGTCCATCAAGCCAAGAATCTGCTCTGACAATGAATCCTTCATAAACCTTGATGAAGCTGATTCAAGTAAAGGTATCACTTGTGTTGTAGTCCTAAGCAGTGTTGATCTGAGCTTGGCTGGAAAATTCAGAAATATTTAGGTGATATAAGAGTCAGGCACATTCACTTACTAGTGTGGATTCTTTGAGTCATGTTAACAGAAATCTAGAATTGCCTGGTGGCTGGGAGGCTGGGCTGGAAGTGAACTGAGGTCTTGTGGATAAATGGTAGTCAATGGTAAAATAATTCAGTATTAGCTAATATCAATTAAGTACAAGCTACAGCAAAAATATTATGTGGTGGTTCATTATTAGTTGAATAGAATGGTTTTGCAAATATTTTAATATTAAAGATTTAGCTTTTAAACTATCTTTGGAGGAAAAACAGCTCAAGACCTACTCTTACTACAACTTTTAACAATCAATGCTTTTACTTGTTACATTAACATTTTACATGTTACACATGAATTTAATTAACATGTATTTAAAGAACTAGAAGCCCTGAAAGCACGTTTCTTGAAGCACACTCTCCAGACGTCGAAATCCAAAGCAGAACGGGCCATAAACATGAACATTATCCGTAAGGAAATGACATCTGATGGGAAAGAGGAGCTGAGGGCGGATGTGGTGCCAGCAGTTTTGGCTGCAGAGAGCCTGGAGGAAACTGTCCACACAAAGCCAGGTTGGTGGAGGAGAAGAAGTGATGAGGATTGAATTGGAAAACACTTTTGTCTTTATTTTCCTCTCTCATGCTCCATTTCTCAGTGCTGCCCTATGAAATACAGGTGAAGGGATCTTCATCTGGGAGATTACTGTGTGTGTTCCCTCTAATGGATAGCCCTGTTTTAATAAAAAAATTCTTGGTAGACCACTTAAATAGAAGTGGCCTGTGTAGGACAGCCTCAATCAGATCTTTGACTTTGGTTCCTTGGATTTTTCATGCTTCCATGAGAAGCTGTAGTTGCCCCATTCCTGGAAGTGTCCAAGTCCAGGTTGGACGGGGCTTGGAGCAACCTGGGATAGTGGAGGGTGTCCCTGCCCATGGCAGGGAGTGGAATTGGGTGAACTTTAAGGTCCCTTCCGATGCAGCCATTCCCTGATTCTGTTCCTGCTCAGGTGAAAAGCTCCAGGCCCTGAAGGCCAAGCTCCAGGAGGCCATGAAGCTCCGCAGGACCGAGGAGCGCCAGAAGCGGCAAGCGCTGTTTAAGCTGGACAATGAGGAAATGCTGGAGGAAGATGAGGAAGAGGAGGAGGAAGAGATGACAGATGAGTCTGAGGAAGAGGAAGAAGAAGAAGGTGATCATGAGGTCTGTATGGAACATTTTTCCATAACCTCATCAGCTTCTCCATTCTACTTCTTCTCCCCAATGCAATGGGACTTTCGTACACTACGAATTAGGGAAATTGCTAAGAATTCTTCCTAGAAGCTAAAAAATTGCTGTAGTTGACATATTCAGGGATTGAATTGTCTAATCTTGAATTCATGAGTATTTTCTTGATTTGTCTAAACACTATTAAAACCAAATAGAAGTGTTTAAAAGATTCTGATGCCCCTTTCTCTTTTTATAAATCCTTGGCTCATTGCTGGCAGGGCCAAACAGGTCACGTGCCTGACTTGGGGTAAGGTTTGCAATGGCAATAATCATTATGTCTGCGCTGTGTTTGGGGATGTTTTTTAGAATTCAGAATTTCTGCTTGATGAAGCTGAGGAAGATAATGAAGATTCAGAAGAGAAACATGTTGAAGATGGTGATAAAGAAACTGACAAAGAATCAATTGATGGAGAAAAGCTGGAGAAATCTGAACACTGTGATTCTGTTCTAAAACAGCCTTCAACAGAGTCTACATTGATCCTTTTTAAGGACAGCTCCTCAAAAATGGGGTAAATAATCCAAGCCTTAAAAATGGTGCCTGAGAAATTTTAAATTTGATCAGCATGTGTAGGTGTCTTTATTTAAAGTCCCTTTTATAAGTATTTTTGTGTTACTTTGGGGTTTTTTTGCAACTCATCCTGAATTTATTAGCAAATACCTTTTATTTAATGAATTGCAGATATTCTCTTCCTGATGAGAAACTGGAAATGGAAGAAACGGCAGACAAAGGACCTGCCAAGTTAGGTAAAGTAGAATTATTGCCCTACATATCTATTTTGTTGGGTTTTTTTAACTTAGCACATGTAAAAGTTTCTATTTAAGATTGGTGTTCAGTCTTTGTTATGTCATCACCTGTATAGTTATACAGTATGATTTTAAAAATTTAGATTGATGAAAAAAATGGGAGGGCTTGAAAAAAACAGAGGGAAAAAAGTTCAAAATAATACTGGAAGAAATATAAAATTATGTAAGATGAAATTCAGTGAAAAAGTGTAATATGCATCCTGTGAGAAGAAGGAAATCCAACATGACCACAAAAAGAATTTTTAGCAAGGTGTCAGGGTTGCAAAATGTTATTTTGAGGTTTTACTGGATCACCCACAAAAAAAATGTTAAGCACTATTTTTTTTATTTCCAGAGGATGATGATTCATTTTCTCTGCCAACACTGGCAAAGGAGAACAGCCACAACAGCAGCTTTGAGTTCATTGGCTCCATGATCCCATCCTACCAGCCCTGTAACAAACAGGCCTCGCGGGGAGGGAGCTTCTTACCTGCAGCAGGAGGGTTCAGATCACCCTCCCCAGGTTTCTTCAAAACAAGCTTTATCAGCTCTGCTTCCAAGGTGAGATTCTCAGTCCTGGTTGTGGGTTTTATTAACATAGTGGGTAGTAAATAAAACGTATTTTATCCTGATGGTCAGATCTATCAAAAAAATCAAACCAGACAAATGCTTTGGTATCAGTAAAATTTCAGGAGAGCAAACTGTCCCTGGGATTTGTGTCCACATCAGAATGGATAAAAATGACATTACAAAATTTGTATTCTAAAGCATCAAAGAGAAGATGCTATAATCTGGTTATTATATCTAAAATATGTGCATCATGTATATGGTTTTTAAGAATGCTTATATGGGCTACACAACTTATGATGTCAGTGAACTCCTGTGGGGTATTGGAGCAGCATGGACATAATTTGACTCTTGCATGGTTTGGGTTGGAAGGAACCTCAAAGCCCATCCAGTGCCACCCCCTGCCATGGGCAGGGACACCTTCCACTATCCCAGGTTGCTCCAAGCCCCATCCATCCCGGCCGGGAACACTTCCAGGGATGGGGCAGCCACAGCTTCTCTGGGAAGTCTGTTCCAGTGCCCCTTGCATTTAAATTTAGGCTTGCTAAACAACTTAAATATTTTTATATTCCCTTGACTAGAGCTCAGGAAAGACCTCTGAGCCTTCTCTTCCCATAGAAGATTCCCAGGACCTGTATAATGCCTCTCCTGAGCCCAAGAGGTTATTTCCAGGGGCTGTGGAGTCAAGGTTTCAATTTTCCATGGAAGATGACACTCAGAGCCAGCTGCTCGATGCAGATGGGTGAGTGATGGGTGTAAAGGATGGTGTTTTGTGCCTGTTAACAGAAATAGGATGTGGAGACCAGCATGATTTTTCTAACTACAGCCTTTCTTTCAGGTTCTTGAACGTTGGACAGCACAGGAATAAATACCAGTCCTCAAAGCATCAGCTGCCACTGGCTAGCATGGATGAGAATGCCATGGATGCCAACATGGATGAGTTACTGGACCTGTGTTCTGGACAGTTCAGCAGCCAAGCTGAGCATGTGCCAAACACCAGCAGCACCAAAAAGCAGAACATGGAGGAATTGCTCAATCTTTGCTCAGGAAAATTCGTGTCTCAAAGTATGTCCTGAATTCTCTTTTCAGCTTTGCTGGTTACATGATTTAGAAGTTTTTAGCTGAGGTAACTTCAGGTCTGGGCACTAATGCCACGTGTGGAATTTTGTCTTTGTTGGGAGCATGTGCAGTGTTATTTCTAGGATGTTCTCTGACACTTCAAGAGCAGAAATAAGTTGCCATCTTATTGCTTTCTGTAGCAGGTTCTCCAACATGGGCTTCTTCGGTGTCTTCCAAGGCAGAAAAAGACAGTGACATAGAAGATCCAATGGCAGAGGCTCTGGAGCTCTGTTCAGGCTCCTTTCCCACAGACAGGTTAGCATTGCTCTCCTAAAATTTACAGAAGTTTATTCTGGTAACTGTCTTGTTTCACTCTTAAAAGTGCTTTCTTGTTTAACATCAATTTGCTGTCAGTGAAAGTGTGCTTTGTTTTGGAGGTGGAGGGGAGGATATTGCAAATTGCTCGACAATTACTCTCTAATTGGCAGCATAAACTGTTTCCCACAGCTACTGTGAAGGGAAATTCTTTGTCTTTCACTGATAGTGCAAGAAACAGTGAGGAACTTCCATTAAACTGAGAAAAGATGATTAAAAGTGGGACATCTGGAGTCTGTTCTGGGCTGTTGCCAAACTGCCGTAACCAAGTGTAAAGTTGGATACTTGGAGTTTTTTATTGACTAAATTGGAAAGTGTATGGCTGCCTGACAAAAGGATAATGAGGCTTAACAAGTGGGAGTGTTAGGGGGATCCACGAGAAATTTGAGAGGGGGAAGAAAAACTGGAAATTAGTACTTTTCCTATGGTTTCTGCAAGTGAAAATCTGAGGTCTTAAAACATTAACACTAATGGGGCTTTGGGGCATTTATAGCTAAATGCTGCTGGGAGATTGTAGGTCTGAGCACTCACAGGGAACTGCCTGGCAGCAGTTTTTTGCCTTGATTTCCTGGAGGCAAAATGAAAATGCATTTTTCCCATTCATATTTTCCCTAGGGAAGAGGAAGAGGAGGAGGAACAAGAAGAACTTGGTGGTTTTCAGCTTTTAACAGATGATGAGGCCTTTGCAAGTGAAGAGGTGTGAACTGATGCAGCCAGGCAGCTGCTGGATAAAATGGATATTTCCATTTATCTTCCTAGGTTTTTAATATATCCATCCATGCAAAGTACTACAACTCCCATAACAAGCTACTGAAACATTTTTCAGAGCAAACTTTGGATCATTTAAAAGATCTCCTTAATATAATGGTACAGTGAAAAATGCAAATCCTCTGAAATACGCCTGGTGTTTTAGTGTGTTGTTAATTGAAGAACAGATGAATCTGTCCTTACAAAGCAATCCACTCTCAGAAATTCCTTATTTCTGAAAACTTTCTCTTTGGCAGGATGAAAAAGGTGAGGATAGTGCTGCTGAAGAAGCAGAAGTGAGTGATGAAGAGGAAGAACTGCTGAGACATAGACCAGGCTCAAAGAAAAAACTGTAATTTTTTTTTTTAATCTTAATTGCCAGAGAGAATAGATTTTTAATAGCACTAGAAATTGAGTTTGGAATTGTTCCCTCTCCAGCATTGTTAGCTGATGTTTATATGATCTGGTTTTTCATATGTCTCTCTTTTTTTACTTTGGTGCTGTCATGTTGCATGAGTTGAACTGAGTTGCTTGTGGGTTATAGATGATTTCCATTGTAATTTTCATTATAGATGGAAATCAAAAAACTGCAATAAAAGCAGTGCAACATTTTTTTGACCAAAAAAAGGGATGCAAGAATATTGTTGTCATTCCTCATGTCTTAAGATCTTATTTGTTCTAGCAAGTAAAACATAGAGTTGACAGTTATTGCCATCATCTTTGGCAAGGAATCTGGTGGATGACAATGATTTGGGGTGCTACATGATGTCAGGCTGTGTATGTGAGTGTGCAAGAACTCAAGGCTTGGTCTTTCCAAAAATGAGAAATTACGATACATCCTTAGGAAATGTGTTAATTTTATGTCAAAGGATAAATCTTGCTTTCTGAAGATTTGTGTGATGGCTGCTATGCTCTCAAACTGAACTCCTTCAACTTCCTTTCATAGAAAACTGCAAGATTTTATGGAAGAGGAGGCAGAGCTGTCGGGGAGTGATGTGGGAAGTGAAGATGAGTATGATGGTGAAGACCTGAACGAATATGAAGAAGAGATTATCGATGAGGAGCTCCCAAATGAAGTGGAACTAGGAAACCAAATACAGAAATTCCACATGTCAGTGACGTTATCAGTAGATATTTGGGTGTGTGAGGCCCTGGCTCTGGGGTAGAACCCAGACTAACCTCTCCCTGTCTCCTGTGCTGGCAGGAAGGCGATGCTGGACGATGACAAGCGCCAGCTACGCCTGTACCAGGAGAGGTACCTGCTGGATGGGGACCTGCACAGCGACGGCCCGGGCAGGACCAGGAGGTTCAGATGGAAAAACATAGGTGACCTATGATCCAGAGTTAATAGAGGGGGAGAAAGATTGGAAACAGAGCTTGTGTCTGTGAAATAGCACTTAGTGGTCCTCAGTAAAGTATTTCAGGAATAAACTGGGGGGATGATTCTGGGTTTTTTGTTTGGTCGGGGGTTTTTGCCTTGTTTGTTTGATTGGTTTTTGGCCTTGGTTTTTTTTGTTGTTTTTTACTGGCCTCCATTTTCAAAATTCATAGCTAACTGTCTTGTTTTGTTGCCTAGATTTTGCTTCACAGATGGACTTGTTTCAGAGAGATTCAGATAATGATGAGGAGAATGAAGAGTTTGATGAGACAGAAGTGAAGTGGAGGAAGGAGCGATTTGAGCGAGAGCAGTGGCTTCGTGAGCAGGTACTGGTGAGCTGCCAGAAAGGCTTGCTGAGTCTCTGTGTCATTGCTGGATGTGAAATTGTTTACTCCTCAAGCTAAGCTTCAGTATTAGGTCAGATTTCTCAGCTGAATGTGATGCCGTTCATTGATAGAACAAGGATGAAGAACTATCTAAGAAATTGCAATAGTATATTTATTTACTTTCTACTATAGTCTCCTATAGTAGAAAGTAAATAAAAATTAATTTACATAAAGAAAAGAATTGCTCTACTTAAAATACTGAATGAAGTGTCCATTTGTAATATGAATTTTTTCCATTTTACAAAGTGTCTTCTCTCTGCTACAGAAAGAAAAAAATAAAGAGCAGGAGGAGGAAGAGGAAGAAATTGGTGGAGACAGCGAATTCATGAAACTGGCAAAAAAAGTGACTGCCAAGTCCATGCAGAAGAAAGGTGAGCTTGATTTTTATTGAAGTGACAAGAAAAGGAGAGAGAGAAAGAGCTCAAAAACTGACCTTTTCCCCATGTCTCTGCCAGCCAGCCCAGCAGTGGTGGCACAAGACACAACTCTGTTACCCAGGAACCCATTTGAAGCCTTCAGACCTGCCAGTGACATCCAGGTGGGTACCAGGCCTCAAAAATGGCATTTCCCAACACAGCCAAGTCAGCTGCCCCTGAATTCTGGGCACTCCTGGTTTGTGGTGTTGTTACATGTGAGTAGAGAGTAGATTTTCTACAAAGAGTAACTTACTAGGTAACCTGCCTTGTTCCTGAGAGTGGTTTAATGCAGCTTTTCTTTGCCTTTCAGATAAAAAATGGGTCACTCTTGAACAGACCTAAAGCTGTTCTTCAGAAACTGGCAGCAATGTCAGATCTTAATCCAAATGCCCCTCGAAATTCAAGGAATTTTGTCTTTCATACACTTTCCCCAGAGAAGAGTGAAGAGGCAAAGGAGAAATCAAAACCCCAGGTAAAGATTTGGGTGGCAGCTGCTGCCAGTTGTGGAGATTATTTGAATATACAGGCACTGAACCCTGCCAAGCAGTTAAGAGTACTGCTGTCTTAAATATTCCCTATGTGCTCTCGCACCAAATAATTCTCTCATAACTCAGAATTTAAACTTTTTTTTGGACATGTTGTGTATTCTAATGTATTTGACTCCCCCTAGGTGAAGAAGAGAGGCCCTTCTGCAGTGATAACATCAGTGGCAAAGCGGCCCAGGGTAGAAAGCTCAGAGGAAACCAGTCAAAGCCGCAGCATTTTCCAGTACTTGGAGAGCTGAATATTCCTGTTTGGAGCCAAAGGTTGTGTCTCCTCTTTGCCAGCTGCAGTTTATTTTGCCAATCTGCCAGAAATCACCAGGCAGGGAAACAAATTGGTGCCACCTCATTCACAAGTTCCAGTAATTTCCAGGCAGTGGTTTTGTGCTGTTTTTTCTCAGTCCTCTGTGGCAAATGGGAGCACAAAATCCATTCCTGGTTTGGAATGAAATGCTGACTTGGTCTTTCCCAAGCATTAAGGAAACTTCCAGTACTGTGGGCTGTCCTCACAGGTGCTGCAGAGGTATCAGTTCCACGTGGAAATGCCGTAGGTGTGATACAGAAATGCCTCAGGTAGCTGAAAGCACAGAAAAGGAGGGATTTCTACAGCTGTGGGAGAGAATGAAGCAGTGGTGGCTATGACAGGACGCTTGTTTACACTTGCAACACAAAATTTTAGCTGTGTCTTCCTCCAGTGTCTTATTTTCTTTGATGTTGAGCATTTATTAAGCTTCGCCTTTTAAGAAACTCTAATTTATCCTTGAAATGTTTACTTTGTGGAAAAGGTACCAGTCTCTTCTGAGGCAACATGAGAAGGGCTTCTTTCCAAGTTTTTATTACTGTTGATGTCCTTAAACTTGCAGTTGAAAGTATTTGTGCAGAGGGAAGAATGTGAGTAACATGTTGGAAAGGAAAAGGAGGTTTGGGGGGGTTTATTTGCATTGGTGGGGGGAAAGTTGCTGGGGTTGGTTTGGTTTACCCAGCTTCAG
This sequence comes from Coloeus monedula, assembly GCF_965178545.1. NCBI lineage: Eukaryota > Metazoa > Chordata > Aves > Passeriformes > Corvidae > Coloeus > Coloeus monedula. The sequence continues at coordinate 3,107,010 of NC_138804.1, read as the reverse complement.
GCTATCTTTAATCATCCATTCTGTTGTTTTCATTGAAGCTGCACTCATCCAAGAGAAAACCATCCATTGCTGAGCAGCCAGTAAGGAAAGGGCTGCCCTAGGATGAGGGAATTAATAAAGAACCATCATTCACAACTATTCTAAATGGTGTGAGAGAAACTTGAGCCAGAGTATCCAGCATTCCTGACATTTCTGATCACATGTTGAACGTGTTGGAGAGCAGATAATGGTGACACAGGGTCCTGCTCTAAGACTAATCCAGTCCCAGAGATGTTGTCACATACTTACGGTGCCAATGCCATCAGAGAAGTGTCTGAGCTGTAAATTTTGTAACATCGTGAGCACACGCCTGGTGTGCTGTGTGTAAAATATTTTATTGTACAGTATGTTATAAAGAATTGTGGTACTAATCCAAGTGCAACTTTACAATAAAACATGGTTTTAATTTTGGAGGCAGTTGGAATTAATTTCTAGGGTTTCACTCAGTTGTATACATGTCTTGGGGTTTTTTTTCCCCAATATTTTTTATTTCTGTCTATGTCTTTCTTTTTTCGTTGCTGCCTTTTTTTTTTTTCTAGCCACAACTCAGCCCTTCACTAGGAACAGCTGCAATAATACTGGAATACAACAAAAACAAGCCCTTGTGTTTATTGGAGTGTGGATTTTCAACTCCTCAAGTCTTCCACTTGGGTTTGCATAAAATTCTTGGCCTGAAGAATATGGTTTTTTCCTGCTAAAATAGTTTTGGATTTCTTAGTTCCTGGACAAAACTTCCTTTATCCTTGTCTAACAAGTGTCTATTTCAGTTCATTACAGTAATTCTCATGGTTACTGTACCTGGATTTGAGGTGGGAGGTTTAAGGAAGAGGAATGACATTTCCTCCTTCATTATCAGGCTTTTCTTGAAGGACTACGTAACTAAAAGATTTCTTAACACCCACTTCATTCTTTATCAGTGTTTCACTGATACGAAAGCTGTACTAATTCAGCACAGATTTATTGGGTAAAAACATTTCAAGCTCTAAACTTGGGTGTTTTTCCTGCATTTTGCTCCTGCTCTGCCACTAGAGCGCAGCAAGAGAATATGCTTCCTCTGGCACAGGGGCAAGGCAAAATCATTAAAGCTTAAACTGTGTCTTGACTCCAGGGGAAATTCTTGCAGTTTTCCATGCTCTGGCGTTGCAAAGGATTAAATTTATAGAGACCTATAATTGCTACATTTTTGCATTAGAAAGTGGTAGCTTGAAGAGCACCTTTAGAGGGTTGGCTGAGTTCTGGTGGTTTCCTGGCTTCTCCTCAGCACATGCTACTAGCCATAATTATAGCTTTCATTTTGCTTTCCCTGTAGAATTTTCCCTTTAAAATACATTTTCCTTGTTCCAGAGCCAAGGGTAGGAAAATACTGTTGAGCCTGAAATGCTTGTAAATTGAAATACAGGGATTGGGAAGGTTTCTGGCTGCATTTCCCCCACAACTTTGCAGTAGTTCAGGGTTTGTGAGTTGCTGCTGGAAGCTCTGCATTGTGCCCCAAAAATTCCTTGCCTGGGAGCATGTTCAATGCCAGGGACAGGTTGGAATCTGAATAGGAGAGTTGAGCCATGTGCTGAGATGTGCCAGACTATCCCCAGAGCTGGGGCTTGGGCCTGGCCCTCACTTGTGCTCCCACCCGTGCCCTGCCCTGTTCCCATCCATCTCCTGGCTCTGGCTTTTCCAGGACTGCCCCCTGCTCATGTCTGGCACATTAACTCAGCTTTGCCTTCTCATTTTCAGGTATCGATTCAGCTCCCCCCTCCTGGCACTGACATGAGGCTGCTGTGCTAATGGGGAGAAAAAGCCTCCCTGTTACTGCTGGAAGTGCCAACAGTGGGCTGGGAAGGAGGGAATGACTCAGGGTGCTGAGGAGTGGGGTCCTGTGCCCCTTGAGCAGAAGCTGGTCAAAGGTTGGACTTGATGAGCCTGGAGGTCTTTTCCAACCTCAGTGATTCTGTGAGATGGTGTCTGCAGGGCTATCCTGGGCTGAAGGAAAAGCTGATTCTGCTTCTTCCACTTCCCTCCCTTTTTTCCCTACTAGCTGTGCCTTGGGATAACTTGGAGCAGTTACAGCTGAGGGTTGTGATCGGTGATGTTTGGGTTTGACTTTGCTGCAGAAGTGGCTGCAGCCTGGATTTTCATCTCCGTTGGGCAGCTCTAATAATAACACCTCTCTGTGCCTCAATTTCCCTTTCCCACACAGGGGACAGGAGGAATAAAGCCTATGGGATCTGAGCTCCTGATGCTTGACTGCATCACGGGAGCCTTGATGAGAGCAGTGCTGCTGATACACAATGTTACCTGCTGAGTTTGCAGGGAGCAGGAGCTTTTGGAAACCCAAATGATAATCAAGAAATTTTTGAAAAGGACTTAAAAGCAGAGGGAGGAGCGGCCCTGGGTGCGTGGTAAAGGTTGACATTGCAGACACGTTTATAATCCCAGCTCCCGCCGCCGTGCGGCTCCTCAGGGCTCAAGGCACTCACTGAATTATGTTTTCTTTCCCTTTTTTGCCAAGAGACTGAAAAGGGGAGAGAAAAAAAACTATTTGTTTGTCTTGTCTAATTTAATTTATGTTATTTATCAAATAGACAGGTTATTTGGGAAACCAGATGGACCCAGGCTAAAATCATCTGTATTTCCAACATGTGAAAAATTATGTTGGAGTGGACACATGAAAGGCAGCGTGGGGCAGGTTTGGTGAGCACTCACCACGTGAGCTCTGCACCTCATCTGTCCTGGGCCTCTAATCAGTTGTCCCAGACCCATTATGAGGGTTAAAGGACAAAAAGACCCCCAGGCACCCACAGGGGTGTCTTCCAGAGCAGCCATGTCACAATTATTTACCCTCCCTGGCTTTCACCCTGCTCATTGACTGGTGCATCCCTTCCCAGGGATGGATGGGGGAGGGTTTTTGGGCCTAAATAAATGTTTTCGTTGGGTTTGGGAGCGGAGCAGGTGATGGTTTTGGTGTCTGTTTTTTCTCCTTTGGGTTTTCTTGTTGGAAAAGGAAAAACAGGAAAGGGAGAGCAGCAGGGATGGCTAAAAGAGAGCAGATAATTCAAGAAATACAGAAATACAGAAGGAATATAGTAAAACCAAGAGCCCTCTGTTACTAATTGTTTGGGCACCTCGATTGCTGCTGTATTTCCAAGAGCTGAGCCTGGAGCAGCCCCCGTCGCTGCCCTTCCCGGTGCCCCAGGGCAGGACCCCGGCAGCCAGAGGCACTCCTGGCTGGGCAGAGTCTGGTCAAGCTCATGGCACAGTGAACAGCTCTGTGAGCCCTGCAGGGTTTAGTGGGTGACCTGTAAAGCAAAAGTTTCATTCTGTATTAACTATTAGTCATTAATATTAATTCCAGCGCTGCGCGTGCTCCATGCAGACAGATGTTCAGTCCTTGGGGGTTGTTATTTTCTCTTGTATCATCCAGAAGCCCAATTTAGGGCTGACTCCAGCTCTGCTTCTCCAGGCAGCAGAGATCTAAACCAGCTGTAATTAAAGAAAACGACATAAAAGATTGCAGGGTGTGGGGGGAGGGGGATCAGCAAATCTTACAGCTTTGCAAGAGATTAATTTTATTTTTAGCTAATATTTTTCTCTGCTCCTCAGGGCTGTTTTCATGTAACACACTCTATGCTGCTTCCCTTGCAGTGGCCCATTGATTTTCAATATTTGATGGTGTTTGTGCACGTGGCCACAGGGGATCAGTATCCGAGGGCCACGTTCACCTGTGTCCTCGCACCCCAAAAGCCACCTGTGGTATCCCAACCCTCACCTTTGTCCTCTGGGGATGCTGCACAGAGCCCAGAGGTCCCACTCCATCCTGGCATGGCTGCTGTGCCAGCCCAGGCTCAGCCCTGAGGTCCCAGCTGGAAGGGGACACAGGCCAGCCCTGCAGCATCTTCCTGCACTGCCCAATTTCCAGCTGCCACTTCACAGACACTCGTTTCTGTGCAGGAAGATTTATTTATTAACCATCAAGGCTCTAATGCGGCCTTCCTGGCTGCTCAGGATCCAGAGGTGGCATTTCCACATTCCTACTTTACATGGAGCCTGAAGGAAACCCTCAACCTTTCCCAAATAACCATCACATTAGAGAAAAAAATGGCTTTTCCTTCCTCCCTCCTGCTCCTCAGTGAGCCTGGATGGGCCAGAGGGGCCTAATAGTGCCTGGGAAGGTGAAGTTCAGGAGCTGCCACTTGGGCAGGCTTTTTCCCAGTCCCAGCACCAGGCTGGCACTGTGCTGGAAGGGGTCATTGCTGTGACTCATTGAGGCACCCTGAGCCCACTGGCTGCAGGGTTGGGGTGCCTCAAGCTGCCTCAATGAGTCACTCTCAGCAACCTCCCAGTCAAGGACCCACAGAGAGGTTCTGGCATCCGAGAAATTTCCTATCCCATCCCATCTAAGCTCTGTGGCAGAGCCGTGGTGACCACAGCTGGCATTTCCCTCAGGATGCACATCCCAGCTCCAGCAGTGCCAGCGCAGACACTCCAGCCAAAGGCAACACCAACCCACTGCTGTAAGAAGATGATTAAATCAGCCGGCAATTAAAGCCGCCATGTGGTCCCGATTTCACATGACGTGAGGGCGACGCTCGCAGTGCAAATCTCGGAGTGAGGCATCCGGGATGAGCTCACAGGCAGTGCTGGGCTGGTTTTGGTGGCCTTTGTTCCACCTACGGATTTGCTGAGGGTGTGTGATCTTCAGAGCTGGGATGACATGAGCCCCAAAGTATGATAACAGCTCCTGAGGTGTGACTGCAACCAGCCCCCAGCCCGACCCACCGCGGTCGCTCCATCCATCCCCTACGCTGCAAAGGGAAAAGAAAAGGAAGGAAGGGAAGACTAGATGGGATCAGCATGGTTGGCAAAGGCCCCTGAACATCTGCAGGGACAAAGGCACGGCTGGACGAGGTGGGTTTGGTACCCCTCAGCCAGCACCCAACTCAAGTCTGGAGAGTTGAGATTTGTCCCACTGGCCGGGTCTTGCCCATGGCTCCTGCTAAAAGGCTGTGAGTGACACTGCTGGAGTCTCCAGCTCAAATGGAAACTGGAGATACCAAACCAACCCCATTGTGGTGCTGGTGATGACCCCAGTCTGGTGAGGCTGGTGCTGGTGGACTGGCAGGTGAGCCGGGCATTGGATCCACTCCCTAAAGCCACACCTCTATCCCAAGAGCTGTGCCACGGTGGCCACAGGGTGTTTTTAATTCAAAGTACAGAACCTTACAGCAAAATCCTCACACAAATTTTGCTAGGGCCACTATTGAGGGCATGGGGCTGATGGTGTCCCACTGCCCTGGGGGGGCCAGTGTCATCCCCAGAGACAGGGAACAACCAGAAGGGGACATTGCTCCCTGCTCTGCCCTCGTCTCCGCCATGGTCCCCCAGCTCTGGGGTCGGGGCTGGCTGGGCCGGTGTTGCCGGGAGCCACGTGCACATCCTGCGAGTGGAAGAGCCCTGCTCCCAACATCTGCTTGGCGTTTGTTTGTCTTTCATTCCCATTCCTGCCCTGCCTCCCCCTCCGCTTTCATCCCTCCATCTGCATAGGCCTAAAAATAGGGCCGTGGCCAGACTCGGTCTGTGCCTCATCAGCCTGTCGAGACTTTGGTGTGATCCCATTTGTGGCCCAGCAAGGTGGGGACAGGACCCACCAGTGTCCCTCAGATGTCACTGTCCTGCCAAAGAGCGGTGACACCAAGTGGATCTTCAGGGGTGTCTGCACCCCTGACTTTTGCCCTGGTCCCTGTTCCCTGCTCCCAGCCCAAAATGCTCCATCCTGGGTGTGGCAGGTCTCAGGCTGAGCCTCATGTCAGCCCCTGCATGGCCCCACTGCTGCACCTGGGGCAGAGGTGAGACCAGCTGCAAAGGTGCCCTTGTGGCAGAGGAAGAGCAGAGGGGTGCCCCCAAACCTTCAACTCATATACCCTCCAAAAGTGCCTGGGGTGAAGAAGTGGAGCCACAGGGACACCCTTATCACCTGGCTGGGGCCACCTGGGCTGGTTCTGCCACCTGGGCTGCTCTGGGGTCCCTGTGGGCTGCCCCGGGAGTTTCCATGCCTCCTGCTCCCCAGGCAGGCTCATCCCCTCAGCCTCTTGGGAGTGTGGAGCAGGATGAGCATCAATTTGGCACGTCCCTGTGTCCCCCTGCCTGTTCCCCAAGTTGCTATGAATAAATCATTGTTTTATTAAAGAGAAGCAGCTGCTTTTTTTCTTCTCCTTTTTTTTTTTTTTTTTTTTTGACACCCCATCCGTACCCACGGAGCCCTTTGGCACATGCTCGAACGCTGAAGCCCCATTGAGGGCCCCCAGAGCATAGCAATTGATACACAGAGATCCCCAAATCCTATTCAGGCCCCGCTTTTCTGCACGAGCAGCCTCTAAACAGCTCATTCACTGCTCTTTTTGTCGCCGGGGTTAAGTGGTTAAGTGTGTGTGGATCCCATAAAAGGCCTTTACTCCATGAAAAGCTATATTTACATTGTAATCACCAAAGAACTGTTGAGGCAGTCAATAGTGGGGCAGCGGCGGCGGGGGCTCGGCGGCGTGTCCCTCACCTCTCCCGCTGAGCCCCCCGGAGCAGGACTTTTGTGGGATTACGTCCCCCCGCGCCAGCTGCCGGGGGCCGCGGGAGCCGACGCTCTTTGTCTCGGCGCGGAGCCGGGGACAGCCCAGGCTCCTAAACCAGCATCCTGCATCCCGGTGGCCCCGGCAGCCCCGGCAGGGACGGCACTCTGGAGTCCCGGAGGCCTGGGATGAACCCGGTGGGATGGTGGCTCCTGAGTAACTTGTGTCCGGGGTGGGCTGATGCCAGAGTAATCCTGGCCACGAAAGCACCTTGTTGAGCTCATCCCGTCATCACTGGAAGAATTAGGTTGGGTATCAGGAGAAGGTTCTTCCCCCAGAGGGTGCTTGGGCACTGGACAGGCTTCCCAGGGAATAGTCACAGCCCCAAGGCTGTCAGAGCTCCAGGAGCGTTTGGACAACACCCTCAGGCACAGGGTGGGATTGTTGGGGTGTCTGGGCAGGGCCAGGATTCAGACTTAAAGATCTTTGTGGATCCCTTCCAGCTCAAGATATTCCATGATTCTATTCTGTGATTAACCAACCTCCTGGCTCCAGGAGCCTCCCTGGTACCCTGTGAGTGAGGTGTGAGCTAAAATTTTATCACTTTAACAAGATTAATTGAGCACAACTAAGAATGGCAAAAGCAAAATTAATTCACCAAGAGCAAGGCAAGGGCTTCCCTTTCCACCAGCAGCAATTTCCATGTAATCAATTAGATGATGTTCCAACTGATATCGCTGTCGGGGAACGTGGGGAACGCCCCTGCTCTCCCCACGCGGGAGCGAATATTCATAACAGCGACACTCAAAGAGCAAATATGGGAAAACCCCCCATATTCCCCTGGAAACCCCCGTGAGGTGTGCCCAGGAGGGATTAGCACTGGGACAGCCAGTGGGAATGGGAGGCTGCATCCCAGCAGGCACTTGGACAGGGATAGAGATAGGGCTGGGGTCTGGAATGAGGCTGGATACAGAGATGGGAATGAGATGGAGATGATGGAGATGGAGATGAGGATGAGGATGCTGCTGCCAGGCACATGCTGGCAGAGATCCCTATTGAGGAGCAATTCCAAACCACACTGGTCCCATCACAAACCATGTGGAGTGAGGTGGGTGCAACCCTTGGGACACGGCCACCAGCCGTGCTGGAGTGGTGGTGGAAGAGCTCCACTTGGTGGGTGCTGCCTTCCCCTGCTGTGTTTGTCCTGTTTGCTCCTGAAAAATGGAAATTAGGGTGTTTTTACAGTTCTCAGTTACACACTCCAGTTTTTCCTGGTGCCTTGTGCAAGCTTTGTGATAAAAGAAGTTTAGAAGTCTTTTACTGCACCCTGCTGCGCAGTGGGAATTGGAATCGCGAGGCTGAACACACTGGTTAAGTGAAGACAGTGACTTTGCCAGTGGGCAAAACCCCCATGGATGGGGTTCCTGGCTCCAGCACAGCCTGAAGGATAACATTCCCTGGCTAGGAGCTGGGAGAACGGTGCCTGGTGCCCTGCTTGTCCCTGTGCCGGGCCCTGCACTGGCAGCACCATATTTCCAGCATCATGGCTAGAGCCTGCGGCACCAGCACCAGCTCTGGTCCTGGCCCTGCCTTGCTGAGCCATTTGCATCATCCCAGGGTTTTGTTTTCCCTCTGGTTTGGCTCCTGCCTGGATTTTTCAAAGGCTCCAGAGCAGCGAGCGCCCTTCCTCCCCCGGCCAGCGCACATTGTTCGAATTAGTGCCTAAATGAAAGGATATTGTTGGTTCCTGTTGGGAGATAATAACCTCGGTAGCGGAGGGAATTTCACCCATGCAGAGAGAATTTGCCGGGCTGTTCCCGCCAGCACAGCCCCTCGCTGGGGTCCGTCTCGCTGGGACGATGGCTGATGGGAACAGATCCACCAGGAAGTGGGGGTTTATCTTGGCATGCCGCTCTAATTGCTGAAAACTCTGCTTTCTGACCTCAAAAATGTGCCACCACTCCCCATCTGGCACAGGGGCGCCTGTGGCACAGCACAGCCAGGATCGGCACCAAAAAGCAGCGGTTGCCAGCCACAGTCCCCATGGAAAAGTGCTCCTGTTCCCAAATTGTTATGGTATTTTGGTTTTCCTTCTTCCTTCCCATCTGTCTGCCTTCTCCCATGGCTTAAGGAGATATGAACCCCTTACTGTGCCATGGAAGTGGAAGAAAGAGAAAGGAAAATGTACATAGACAATGGAAATCCCAGTATTTCCATCTTTACTAAAGCACAGAGGATTTCAAGCATATGGAAAACATCCTTTTCAAACCAAAAGGCACCTTCTGCTCCATTCTTCTGTTGTGGGGATCCCAAGTGGCTCCTGCTGCCTCAGTGGCCATCACCATCATCACCAGGATGCTGTGGCAGGTGCTGGTGGGGCTGTGGAGCTCATGGGGACACAGGGACAAGCACAGTGGCACCTGGATGATGCCAGGCCAGGAGGGGATGGGCTGTGGGAGCCCTCCATGGGACACTGCTCCTCGCAGCCTGTGCTGGCCAGGTGGGCACCAGTGCTGAGCCCACATCCAGCCATCCCACCTGGCTTCAACCTGGACAGTCATTTCATTGTACGACCAAAATTTTAGGGGTTTTTTAGCCAGTTGTGCTCTAATTGAATTTTTAACAGATGTTTTGACTTGTTATAGGTGAAGGAAAAATAACTCAAAGTGTTTCTTGATTAGAGCTTGTTCAAAGTTCTCTAGTGGAACTGTTTCCACATCAGAAAATCCTGACTATGTGCAATCAAACATTTAATTTCCACGGATGCAATATCAGAGAATTCCTTCAGGTTAGAATCTGTTACAGTTATTAATCAAAGCGGAGCAGCTGAAATGAAACCTTTTATTGAATGTCGTGACAAAGGGATAAATTAAAGCATTTCTGGAATGTATCAGATTTGGGTCCAAGGCTGAAATTTAAAAATCCTGACTTTTTCTGCATTATGAGGTCCAAATGTGGAGCCTTTCTGTGTCAGAATGAATGTGCAGCAATTGGGGGGTGCTGGCAGCTGCGTGGCCGTCACCGTTCCATCGGCAGGGAGGGAGGGGACGGTCCCGTCGCTGCCGAGGGGTCCGGGCTGCAGGACATGTCACACATTCCCTTCCCAATTAATGACAGCAGCCCTTCCAGGGACACTCTAGTGAGGATCCCGTGAATGTTTCCCTGCGTGCCGTGGCCTCGGAAAGCCAAGGGACAGTGACCAAATAAAAAATATATACTTCAATGTACACAGAGATTTTCATCCCCAAATCCTTGAAGAGAAATAGATCCATCCACTGGAGAGCTCTGCCTGCAGCCGGACTGGGATGGGACCGTGGCTGGAGCAGATTTGAGGACTCTAAGGCAGGGACCCGCCCGCGGCGCTGGGAGGGGACGCCGAGGGGCAAAGCCACCCAGAGGCACCGGCTGTGGCGAGGACCTGTCCCTCCCCCTTCCTTTCCATTTCCCAAACAATTTCCTAATCAGACCTTTCTGTCTGGAGTTTATTAGTGATTCACAGGCCAAGAGGAAATGATGATTTTTGGGTCCTAGTCTGATGGAAGGGGTGGAGTCTGCAGCAATATTCCCCTTTTGTGGCTCAGCAGCGGATAAACCGCAGAGGAAACGTCAGCGGGAGCCAGCCCCCCTCCCTTGGCAGAGCCCTGCTCCCCTGGCCAAGAGAAATCCATTTTTGGGGGGGTTTTAGGAAAGCAAAGAGTAAGGAGGCTTCCTCCCCAGCATGGGTGGTTTGGCAAAGGGGTCTCTGCCCCCGCTGGGTGACAGGGCTGCGTGTCCCAAGGTCCCCATCACCGGTGGCTCATCCCTCCGGCAGGAGGGTCGCACCTCCGCTGGGCTCCCTGGCCCCGCAGCCCCTTCCTCCTCCTCCTCCTCCTCCCGGTGCTACCCAAAGGCTGATTGTTGGGGCTGGGAGCTGTTGCAGTGAGCAGTCTCTGACCTCCGGTCTGGTGCAAACGGTCTGGCCTCCGTGGGATTCCCAGCTCCTCTGAAATCCAATCTGGCTGCAGATTCCTGGCATTTTTCACCAAATGCAGTGCATCTGCCACTGCTTTTGATTCTGATTGAAAATGAATTCGAGTTGCAAGTAGACATCGGGCAGCGGGACCAGCCAGGAGCTGGGGCTGTGGGCAGGGGAATGGGGTCACTTGGATCCAGCCCCCTCTGCCCCTTCCCCAGCCTTCGAGTGGTGTTTTCCCCAGAAAATCCTGTGGGAAATGCAGACCATGGGATGCTGCGTGTGAGAGCAAGAGAGGGCTGGGGCTGGGGATGGGGATGAGGATGGAGCAAGGCCAGGGATGGGGCTGGGCTGACAGTGGTGCTTCCTCCCTCCTGACCGGCAGCTTTTCCGGCCCCTCTCCAGAGAGGAACGCCAGCACTTGTACAGCCTGGGGTTGCTTTTCTTTTCCTCAGCCTAAAAAAATGACCAGGATCTATGAAAATAAGAGCGTTGTTTTTAAATTTTGTGAGGCCAAGAGGACAAACCTGTTAATAGCATCCCCCTTCTCCTCTTCCTCTCTCCATCTGCAGGACCTGCCACCGTTCCCAACGTGAGGTTTTCCAGCCCCAGCTCTGCAGTCACCTGGCAGCGTGGTGGTCCCAGTGGCTCCTGTTCCCACTGTCAACATTGGACCTCAATCCTCACAGCCCTCAATCCTTGTGAAGGCTCTCACAGCCAGGGACATCCATGGCCACATTGCTCAGTCCCAGTTTCAGCTGGTTGTGGGGAGAGCTGCTTCCCTAGGACCCCCTCACTCCCCTCCCCTTGTATTTACCCGAATGTGTTTACAATTACGGGGAATGCCAGGGAATGCAGAGCTCCGTGGCCAGCGAGTCAGCGGCGGGGCAGTGTGGGCTGGAGGTCAGCACACTGTTTACTTTAATTTCTCTGAGAGCTTTTTGGGAGATTTCCCTCCTCCATTATTAAACTCAGATGAGCCGCTGGGGAGGTTAGGTCGCATGTGGTTCAGGGCACTTTTTTCTTTTGTAATTTTTTTTTGTATTTGCAATGTTTCACCCTTAACTCTTTCGGGACAAACTGCCCGTCTCAGCACTGGGATAGCAGGATGAGCCCATGAGTGGGATGGTAGCTCCTGGATGACCTGTGTCCTGGATGGGCTGGTGCTGGAGTGCTCAAGGCTTGAAGACACCAGCATGAGCCCATCCAAGCATCACTGGGAGGTTTAGGTTGGATATCAGGAAAAGGTTCTATCCCCAGAGGGTGCTCAGGCACTGAACAGGCTTCCCAGGGAATGGTCACGGTCCCAAGGCTGCCAGAGCTCCAGGAGTGTTTGGAAAAGGCTCTCAGGGACATGGCAGGATTCTCAGGATGGTCCTGTGCAGAGGGCACGGGGGCTGCAGGCAGAGCCTGAGGACCAGCAGCACCAACACTCGCCTGCTCCTGCACCCCCAGCTCCCGGCAAGGCCGCAGATCCCCAGCCCATCTTGTGCCGGGCAGTTTTGAACTCCGGTGCCTCCTTCCCAGCAGAGGGGACGGGACCGGCTGTGGCCACGACACGGGGCTGATGTCATGCGGGCACAGGGCCAAGTGCCAGGGCTCCTTCTGGGACCAATTTGGTTCAAAGCCCATGGCACGTTGCAGTGGTTAGCGGGATGCGCGGCAGATGAGAAGCAGACGGCGGCTCCCCTGAGCGGGATGAGCACAGGGAGAGGGGAGCTGGGCCCTGGGATTGAAGGATGATTTCCACCATGGCCAGTGCCAGGCTCCCAGCTCTGGTGTGTCCCTCCCTGCACTCTGCTGGTGCAAGGTCACAGATGCCATGGAAGTCTCCTGGGTGCAAGGGGGCTCCCTCAGCCAGGACAGGCCCTGAGGCCAGGGAAGGGCAGGGCATCTGTGCCCCAGGGAATGGCCCTGGTGGAGTAATCTGGTGCCAGTGCCTTCTGGAGAAGCTCCAGAGGGTCACCTCCACCACCCTTCTCCCTTCCATGCGCAGGATCCCCAGCTCCAAAACCCCAGTGCATCAAGCCCTGTGCTCAGCCTTCTTAAATTATTTTTAATTTCCTGGAGGGAGAGCTTTTAATTTATTTCTGGAACAAAGTGGGGGAAGGGGAGGAGAAGATGACTCTGAAATCCATCACTAAGCCCCCTCCATTTCCAAACTTTCCCTTTCCCACTGTCCCTGAAAGGACCAGCCCAGCCCTCCCTGAGTCCCCACGTCCCCTCCGTCCTGTGCCCCAAGCTGGGGTTCCCTGCTCTGGGATTCCCACAGCGTCCACGCAGGCAGGTCCTTGAAGCAAGGGACAGCTGGGGCTGAGGGGACACTGCCTGGCAGGGGAATGAAACTGTTTTCACAGGAAGCAGCAAATCCTGCTGGTCTCCATCAGACACAGACAATCCCAGGAGCTGAGCTGCACCAGTGCAAAATCCCAGTGAGACAGACCCCTAAAAACACTGTTTCTGGATCCCTCTGTGAACCCAGAACGTCCCTGGCACTTTGGGGGGGAACCCCAAAACCCCCAAACCAGTGGAGCCAGAGCCAGGGCAGCAGGTTTGCAGCAGGCTCCAGCACATCCACACCCACTGGCCTGTGGGGATTCCTGGGCTGGGGACAAGCAAAGCTGAGAGAGGAGCAAACCCTGTTCTGCCCTGGAGCCAAACTCCAGTGGCGCTCATGGTTTTCTGTGCTGTTGAAATCTAAACAGGAGATGGAAAAGGCCTGTTTGGGATGTGCCTTTTGGTAAACTGGGGGAGAAGGTCCCCAAATGGATCAAAATTCCCTCTGTGCTCTCAGTGATGAAAATTTCACTCTGTTTGAGTTCAGGCCATGATGGGAGTGAAGCCCAGAGCAGCACAAAGCAAATGCTCGGCTGATGGCAAAGGCTGAGCTGAACCCATTGTGAGCCCAAACTCCTGTTTCTGTCCTGCCCATTCCCAGACGCCTGAGTCAGCTCCTGCCTTTCCTGTGCGACGGGAAGGGTTTGTTTCTTTAATCCCAAGCTTCCCCTGGAGCTGCAGCCCAAGTGTCCCAGTTACAGCGCTTGGTCCTGCTCCTCTGACTGCTCCTCCATGGAGTTGTCAAAGCCTTTGGAGCAGCCAGGAGCAGGAGAGCTTGTCAAGGGGCCTGTCAGGCAGATAAGAAATTAAAACAACTTATTTATCGGCCACATATTCCACTGCTCCAAACCCTCAAAATGTCATGAGGGAACATCTGCTCTGGGTGTTTCTTGCCTACATCCCACCTCCAGCAATCCAGAGCTTTTAAAAGGATCTTTGTCCACCCTGAAAGCACCTTCATCCCTCCTTCCTCCCCCTCGGGGTAGGTGGGAGGCGCCGATCCCAGCCTGGTCTTGGGCTGCGGAGCGCTTGGGATGTCGGTGCTCTGCTCGTGCCATGTCTATCCCAGAGCTCGCATAGGATGACAGGGAAGGCCCCATCGGGTGACCCGGCAGGAGATGGGACCATCCCCGCCCGGGGCAGCTCTGTGGGTGATGGGGCTGCCCCCACCGCGGCTCCCAGCCCCACAAAGCCTCTTTATCTCCCGAGACGCTCCTGGTGCTTCATGTGACCCTCGCGCCGGGCGGGGGCTCGTGGGAACCGTTTGATGTTCCTGAGCCTTTTCCTTTCCCAGCGCGGACACCCCGGCTCCGGGCGAGGGGAATAAAGAACCCACTGAGCACTCAGCTCCGTCCCCATCCCCACGGGGACCTGCTGAGGCTCACGGGACCCACGGGCCGGTGGGAAGGAGCCAGAGTGTCCCAATCCAGCCACCCCGCCCGTGTCGGGGAGCGCCCAGCAGCACCCACGCAGCGCCGGGCTGTGCGTGCCGGGGGGCTCCAGCTCCTTCTCCCTGACACGGGTGGGAGTTTTCCCTTTTCCGCTGGAGGACAACGGTCGGAGTTTCCCGAGGGATGCTGTGGGTGAATAATGGACCCATAGCGATACACAGTCACGACAACCGGGGGCGAGTGGCACCGGAGGGCACCGGGCAGGACCGGGCGGTTCCGGGAGCGGCCGTGCAGCCCCATCACCTCCCTGAGCATCCTCGTTCTACCCCGAGCATCCCCGCCACCCCCGAGCATCCCCGCCTCCCCCGAGCATCCCCGCCTTCCCCGAGCATCCCGGTCCTCTCCGAGCATCCCCGCCCCCCCCTCCCCCCAAGCACCCCCCCCCGCGGCATCCCCACCCCCCCAGCATCCCTGTCCCCCCCAGCAGCCCCGCCGGCGCCGTCGGAAGTGCGGCCGTGACGCCTCCCCACGCGGGGCCGCTTCCGCTCCCGCTCCCACCCGCGGCGGCGGCGGCAGCGCACGGAGCCCGGGCCGGGACCGGAGCCGGGATCGGGACCGGGGCCGGGACCGGGGCCGGAGCAGGGCTGGACTGGGGCGGTGAGTGCGCGGGGCCGAGCGGGCGGTGGGAGCGGAGCGGCGGGGCCCGGGGGTCGCGGGGCCCGGGGGTCGCGGGCCGCCCCCGGCCGGGCTGCGGGTTCAGGGGGGCTCTGCGGAGGCTCTGCGGGGGCAGCGGGGGGGTGGGGCTCAGGAGGCTCTGCGGGGCTCTGCGGGGCTCTGCGGGGCAGGGATGCTCCTCGACTCGGCCCCTGCGCCCGCGTATTCCCCCGGCAGAGCAGCTCGGCCCCGCGGCTGCGGGGGGAAAGCGCTCGGATGGGGTGCAGCTCTTTTGGGGGGTGCAGCGGTTTTACGGGGGTGTCACCCAGCCCTGGACAGAGCGGATGTCAGTGCGGGGGGCTGCGGGGCGGGGGTTCCGGGGTCCCAGGCCTCTGGCAGCACCCTGAGCTGGGCACGGGCTCCTGCACCCCTCCTGCTACCGCGCTGCTGTCCGGGGTCAGACCGGGACACCCGATGGGTTCCTTCCTGGGATTCCTGTGAGCGTGTCTTTGTAGGAGAGAGCTTGGAGAGCGCCTCTCGCTGCCAGGGACCCGGCAAGGAACACTGGGATAACCTTTCCTTTTCTGGCCCAGTCTGTTCCCAGCCCTGCAGAGAAAGAAGGCCAGTGGGGTCACCGGTTTGGGCGCAGGCAGAGGCCAGACCTCTGTCCTGATGCAGGGTTGATGGCAAGGCTTGTGCAGAGAAGCCCAGGCAGTCTCACCTGCTCAAAGTCACTTATTGCTGTTGGGAAAGCTGTGTTCCAAGTGCACCTGTACCAGCATGGAATTAATTGCATCAGCCACGGTCCAAATGCTGCCAGCAGCACTTGCAGCTGTGTGCCTGCGCCCCGTGATGCCCTTTGGCATCACCCAGGGGATGCTGCAGGAACATGGGGTTGGACTGGAGCTGTCAGGGAAGACAGATGGGATGGGAGGTGCCTCCTTGAGCTTCTGCATCAGGTGGGAAGATGCCCTTGGATGACTGGCACCCCTGACTGTGACAAGTGGTTGGAACGAAATGAGCTTTAAGGTCTCTTCCAACCAAATCCATTCCATGATTCCATGATGTTGCATGGGGACCTGCTGAGAGCAGCAGTCAAACACCCAGGAACCCTGAGCCTATGATGGATCCAGTACCTTTAAAGAGGTAAATAAAGTTAAGAGAGTGTTTTTCCCCACTGTAGCTGCAGGGAAACCAAACTCTGGTTGTGCCGGCCCAGGTGCCCACAGGCGTGTCACGGCTCCATGTCTCTCTTGCAGGCAGGACACCAGCAAGATGTTTGCTGTCTGCCCGGCAAATGCCCCATTCCAGCAAGGCCAGGGGGCCCCAGCGCCGGGCACGGCCATCCCAGGGGCAGGACATGGGCCAGACTCCAACTCCAACTTCGTGGGAGAGGTGTGTGACAGCAACGAGAACTGGAGCCAGCCAGCGCCTGGGTCCCCGCCGGAGGAGGGCTCCAGCCGGAGCGAAAACACCACAAATCCGTCTGATAATCTGCTGTTATTAATGCAGAGACAGATGGTCCAGGGCCAGCTTAGGGACGCCGCCCCGGGCCTGGGCGACGTGCCCCCCGAGCAGGGGGTGCGCAGCCCCCCCGAGGGAGCGGAGGTCGGCGGGGCGGGGGGACAAGACACTGCCGAGGAGGGGGCCAGGGGATGTGTCAAGCCCCCGAGCTCCCCTGCAGAGGACAACGGCTACGCCAGCAGCTCCCTCAGCATCGACAGCCCCGACAGCACCTGCAGCACCACCTGGGACCCTCCTGCCTCTGCCCCCCGAGCCAGCAGCCCCCCTGAGGCAGGGGCGGCCGAGCCCGAGCCGGGGACCTTCTTCCCGGCGCTGGCAGAGGCCGTGCAGCACCTCCAGGACAAGGAGCGCTTCAAGGAGCAGGAGAAGGAGAAGCACCACATCCAGCTGGTGATGTACCGGCGCCTGGCCCTGCTGCGCTGGATCCACGGCCTCCAGCAGAAAGTTGTGGACCAGCAGAACCGGTTGCAGGAGAGTTTCGACACCATCCTGGATAACCGCAAGGAGCTCATCCGCTGCATGCAGCAGGGCCCGCCCTGCCTTGCTGCTGCGGCCGCCCCTGGCCCCTGAGGTGCCACCAGCACTGCCCAGCCCAGCCCTCACCCTCTGGATGGTGTGGCATTGGCTGGTGGCATCTCCATCCTGTGCCAAGCGCTCACCAGGCCCCTGGGTGCCCACCCTGCCCTTCCCATGTCTCTCCAATGCAGCCAAGAGTCCCCATTCATCTCCATTACCCTCTGCATTGGAATTTGTTTTGTCCTGCACCCCGGTCCGGGGTCGCACTGGGCTGGGTTGACCTCAGGACCTTGGAGTGTGCTGAGCCCGAGGTGACCAGGCTCATCTTTAAACCTAATCTAAGTCCATTGTTGAGCCTGGCTGAGCCACGCCAGTGCTGGGATGGCCATGCTGGAGCTGCAGGGCAGTGAGGGCCCCAGGGCAGTGAAGCTTCTAAACCTCCCTGGGCAAAGCACTTCCAGCATGTGCTTCATCTCCACATGGCACCTGCACCGGTGCATCCCTGCAGCCACAGCCCAGCCTCTGGTAAACGTTGCTTGCTGGTGAGAGTGAGGTGTCCTGGGCTGTGAGAGAGAGAAAAAAATCATTCTGAAAAGTGACCTCAGAATGCTGAAAATTTAAGTCAAATGATCCAACACCAGTATATGTTTTTAATGTCAGTATTAGAGAAAAGTTAATTTAGGTCTATGTGTGTGTGCACGTCTGTCTGCTGTGGGCAATGCTCTCACTCAGTGCATGATCCCAAAGCTGCTCATGAACTTGTGGTGTTGGTGTTTATATTAATTTATCATTTGAGAGCAAAGAAATATTTTTTTCTAATCTTCATTTTATCCAGTGGGAGCTGTACACAGAACCCAAAGAACAGTTGTCTTAACTAGAGATGGAAAAGGAGCTGCTGTGTATGTTTGCTGTGCTTTGCTGTGTATCCATAGGACACATATTCCATTTAAGTGCTGATGTGGAGGAGCAGCAGTGGGCAGTGAGGGCTCAGCTGGAGGGCTCTGCACTCCCCATCCTGCCCCGGTTGCCCAGCAAAGCCAGGCACTGATTCCATTTGGCATCTACAAAAGGAGGGTGATGCGGGATTCCAGAGCTGCCGTGTCCCCCCAGCCAAACTGCTTCCTGCCATCAGAGGAGCCGCTTCACCAGGGCCCCAGTGACCAGCACCATCTGGTCACATCCTGGCACCCACCACCCACCGGATGCTCCTGGACTACGGATGAACAACCATGGCCAAGCCCACCAGCGACCCACAGGCCAGGGGCAGCACCAGCCTCCTCCTGCCCCACATGGGGCACAGCCAGGCTCTGCTCCCCCTGAGGCTGCTGCCAGTGGGTGAAGTGAGGAGATCCACAAAAATCCTCTTCCAAAAAAGACATTTTGGTTGCAAAGGGTGCACTCAGCTCAAAGCAACCTGTGCCAGCACTGGAGGATTCTGGCAGCTTCCTGCAAGGCTCATGCTGCCCTCACCTCCCTCCTGCTCGCTCGCGTCCAGCGCCTGCTGCCTGTGTCACATCCCAGACCTGTGATCGTGGGCATGTTGCGCACCTTAATAAAAGCCTTGGAGCTGAAGGAGCCGAGCCCCAGCTGGATTTGTTCCTTTATTTCCCTTCCCAAGGGAAGCTTGGGAAGCAAGGGAAGCTTCCCAGCTGCCGAGCTGGGAGCAGCCGCCCCGTGCTCACCGCAGGGGCTGGAGCTTGCGCAGGTGGGACCGTGGGTGAATGGCAGCTCGAGGGCACAGGTCTTGGCACCTTCCTCCCATCCCTGCATCCCTGGGCATGCTGGCCTGCTGAGTCAGCCACGCTGTGCCAGTACCAGCAGTTCATCCAGGCTTAAGTTCTAAAGATTTTTTAAACACCGGCGTGTGTTGCTCGTCCTGTCTCTCCCGTGGCCGTGGGGCAGCAGGCAGCCGGCGCTGTGGTGCAGTCTGAGTGCAGGATTTACCTTCTGCCCCAGGAGAACGTGGCTGGAACCGGGGGGACCGGATTCCCGGATTCCTGGCACCCTGCCCTGCGGCCCTGCTCGTGGGGAGGGCTGGGGGCAGCTCCGGGTGATGGGGGTGGCAGATAACAACACCTGAGTGTTGACCCAAAGGTGACTTTGCCTCAGGCTTCACAGAGATTAACTAGAGATGAAAAACCGAGGCTGTAGCAGCCCTTTGAACCCTCCCTCACCTTTCCCCCCCCCCGCCCCTTCCTGCTTCTCCTTTCCAGCCTCTGAGTCTGTGGGAATCCAGGGATGCAATTCAGGGATCCATGTACAGACACAGCAAGGCATGAAGGGCAGAGCGACCACATTTTTCCACCCTCATCCGTGCCCTGCAGCCAGGGCTGCTGGGAGGTTTGTCCAAGCCCTCGGGGGTTCCCTAGGATGTGGGGTGCTCCTCTCAGCCTGTTTCTCACCTCGTCCACTTTCCACAGAGTCCATGCTCTATCAGGTTTGGGGGAACATGAGCCCTCCCAGCCCCGCAGCGAGACCAAGAGATTCTCTGTTTATCTTGGTCAAATGCTTTACACAAATAATTATTTCCAAGGTAAATATTGTGAAAATCCAGATTATTTGCTCAAGAAATGAAAGAATAACTGCGGGAGCACATCAAAGAGGTGGATCTGCTCTGGCAGCTAGAGGCTTCCTCCCTGGTTATTGGGATCCCAATGCTCCTGCCCCAGGACCTGGCTGGAGATGGCCAGAACTGATTTGCAAAATCAACTACAGACAGAGCTTTTCCACCCCCAGCTCCTGTGCCCAAATGAGATTTGGGAATTAATTAAAAACCTGACCAATTGTGGGGGGAAAAACAATAAAGACACAAAACTCTGCAGGTTTGAGCCCAGGCCAGCTTGGGGGGGCAGGGTCCCACTCTGCCCCTGGGACACACCCCCCAGGACACTCTGACCCTGCATCCCATGCTCAGCTCCCTCTGGGTGCAATCCAGATGGGATGGGTGCCACAGGCAGGCACTGGCATGGGGCTGGGACAGGGATCTGCCCCAGGACTCCATGCCAGGGATTTCCCCATCCTCAGGGATTGCCAAGCCTCCCTAAAGGGGCTGCATTCTCACCTCCCAGTGGGATTAACTTGGATCTCAGGGGAGATGCTCCAGCCCCAAACCCCCCCAGGTCGGTGGGAATGCCCCCAGCAGGATCTGGATGCAGCCGTTGTTCCAGGCAGAAGCCTGGAGCCATGATGGGGCTCCCTGCCAGCATGGGGGGATCTGAGCTGTGGACCCCATGGCATCTGAGCCTGAATTCCCATGCCTGACCGATGGCCCCTCTGGTTTTAAAGCCTCCTCTGAAAGTTTATTTTTACTATTATATCAAATCCCTGTGACACTGGGCCGGTTTTACTGCACAAAGCAAGATTTGGCAAATGCTGCCTTGCTTTGAAAGTTAAAATAATGGCATTAAACCAAAATCAAGTATTTATGAAGCTTTGGAGGGAAATATTTTACCTTGTAATTGGAATCCACTCTAACCCTTTCCAGTATTTTGTGGGCTTAGAAAAAAGTCTTTAAAAATAAAATCGAATGATGTGATAACTGATGCAATGAAAGTACAAAAGAAAATTAATCATCTCAGGCCATTATCCAGAGATCTAGACTGGGGACGCACTTAAAGCATCCCAGGATCCCTTGTTTATTGTGTCTCAGAGACTTCCAGATCCCACATGTTTGGTTTGCAGTGGGAAAAGGGCTTTCCTTGCTCTCAGCTGGGAGGATGAGCACTGCCAGAGCTGCTCCCCTCACCCCAAATGTCACATTCAGGCAGCACCCAGTGTGGTGAGAGGTCCCACCCCCCTGGGCACCCCATGTCCCACCATCACCAACCTTCCCAGGCTGCTCCCTGGGGCACGGAGGAGTGAGGCTGCCCAGAGAGATGAGCTCAGCCCTTATAGGATCCATATGTCCACCGTGCTGGGAGCACCTGCCACTGCCTGGGAGGTCCAGGAGGGTGGTGGGGAGCAGGGGGGCTCTGTCCTGCTGCTCCAGTCTCTCCACAGAGAGATCCTCCTTGTCCATCCAGGCTCCTTTGTCCTGCAGCCCGGGGTAAGTGGCACTGACCAGTAGGAACTGGAGGGTTGGAGGCAGATCCTGGGAGTTCACGTGTGGCCCTGGGCCTTGGTGTATCTCTCCAGTTCCAGTAGCATCCACTGGGACAGAACCACCATTCACAGGATTTTTCAGGCTGTTCTCACTCCCTGACGTTTTATATTTCTTTTTATCTGCCTCACACTGGCAGAATAAATACAGAAGAAATACAGTCACCTCCTGCTTGAAGCAGAGCAGAGCAGCACTGATGCCGAGAGCTCGGGGTGGACAAGGCAGGAGACAGGATCGGGAATACCAGGATCAGGAATACCAGGATCTTCTCCCAACCCTGCGCTGCTGAGGTATCAGGACACATTGCAAACCCTGCTGCCCTTCCAGGGTACTTCTAAAAACTCAAAATGCATTAAAATCTGGGCATCATCCCAGCCAGATCACTGCAGCTGGAAACATGCACCTGGAGCACCTCTGCCCATCCACAGCCAGAACTGGACCACGCTGGGATGTGACCAGCACAGACTTGCTTAGGGTGAGCATCCTCCTCACCCTGGCTTGGATGGTTCATTCTCCAAGACCTCGTCCTTTCCAGCGGCGTTGGGATGGGTGGGACCCCGAGTGCTGGGCTCTGCCCGTGGTATCTGATGGAAACGCAGTTTGAGCCTCCCTTCTTTAATGATTCCCTTTGAAATGTTGTTGCTTCCGCACATCCCCCTTCGGGGTAGAATATTAAGCAAGAGCAACTCGGCTGGAAATTCAGATTGTTTTTGTGTCTGTTTTCATTTACATTTTAATGACGGAAGAGTCGTAGCAATCGGGCTGTTTGCAGCAGGGCCAGGGAAAAGGGGAAAAATCACCTGCCACCACCTCACCTTTGCCCCTCATAAACGGCATCAGGACCTGGGAATCACCAACCTTTGGCATTAAAGTGGCTTTTTTCCCCTTTCTCCTGCCCAGGCAGGTGGGATTTAAGTCAGAAATGGGCTCTTGGATGCCTTGCA